>NC_087342.1:151986020-152611020 GCF_030014295.1 Loxodonta africana | reverse complement strand
ATCTCAGAAAAGATTGAACTATACTCAGAAATCCAGTATATGATAAAAGTGGTACCTCAAATCAATGGGATAAAATGAACATTTTAATAAATGGCTGGATAGTCATTGGGAAAAGATTAAAGTCATTCTTCACACATTTATTTTAAAACAAGTACTAGAAGAAAACATAAGTGAATTCCTGTATAACCTGGCTGTACGGAAAGATTTTCTAACAATGACTCAAAATGCAGATGCAATAAAAGAAAAATTGATATATTTGATGACATAAACATGAAAAAAAAAATTTACTTGGCATAAAATACCACAAGAAAAATTAAATGACCAACTGGGAGAAAAATCTATAACACATATCACAGGTAAAGGGCTGATATCCCCGATATAAAAAGAACTGAGAAAATAATGAACAAAAATCCTATAGAAAAATCAGCAAAAGACATGAACAATTAATTCACACACACACACACACACACACACACAAAGATTTTAAAATGGCTCTAAGCATATGAAAAGCTCAACATCACTCAGGAGATAAATGCAAATTAAAACTACACTGAGATACCACTTTTCACTCATCAAATTGGTAAAATTCAAAAGCTTGACAATATACACTGCTGATGAGGCTACGCAGGAAAAAAGCACTCTCATCTAATGCCAATGAGAATACAAAATGGTACAATTTTTATGGAGGGTAATTTGACAATATCTAACAAAACTACATTACATTTACCCTTCAATCCAACAATTCCATTTCTAGGATTTTTACCCAAATGTTACACCTCCTAGAATAAGAGGTTATTCATTGCTACATTATTTATGAGAAGATACTGAAAAATATGTAAGAGTCCAAACATAAGAAATTAAGTGAATTAGCCCTGGTGGCATAGTGGTTAAGAGCTCAGCTGCTAACCAAAAGTTTGGTAGTTCAAATTCACCAGCCACTCCTTGGAAACCCTATGGGGCAGTTCTACTCTGACCTATACAGTCGCTATGAGTTGGAACTGACTCGACAGCAATAAGTTTGGTTCGTTTGGTTTGACAAACACACAAAAAAGTGCCATGCAGCAGTAAAAAAAGAACGCGGACAATATCTATGAACACCTTGATATGGAGTGATTGTCACATCAGAAAATGTATATACAATATGCTACTTTTTGTCTAAGAAAGAAAGGAAAGTAGAAAACATACAAGAATCTATTTATTTTGGGGAAAAAATTGGAAAGATAATCTAGAAAACAAAGAAATTGGGTACCTACAAGAGGTGGGGGAATTATTTAGGGATTGAGCATAACTAAGCAGGCCTTTTTGGACACTTTCGGATGCATGTTAATGTTCTACATACTCAAAAATGAAAGTAAATCAACACAAATGGGAGAAAACGATAAAACATAAAAATAAATGCAAACAGAAACAAGTGAACCTAACTGTATTTTTCATAAATAATATAAGCACACTTCGGGAGAAATAAAAAACTAATCCAAGTTACTTTTGAACACAGTAGTAGGGCTGTATAATCTCAGTCTAAGGCAATAAAAGAATTGCAAACAAATATTGAACTTAGTAGGTTTATTTTCGTGGTAGTAAATGTGTATCAATTATGCAACTATTTTATGTGAATTGAAAGAATGCAGAAATGAATGAATGTGCTGTTATCAAACACCAGGGGTCTCACTGTGAACCCTGGGGTCTGGTAACAACGCATTTATGAAAGGGGACATGCAAATAATGAAAGGGAGAAAGGTAAGTAAAGAACTTTGTGCATTTGGATTAAAATTAAAGGTATTAACATGAACTCAAGATTTCTAATACACACACACAGACCAGTTCTGTCTGCTAAATGGGCCCCATAAAAATGAGCACATTTAGCACCCTGATCCTGGTTTCTAAAAACCATAATTCCTTAATAATAACATCATTACATGAATGTTGATTCCAGGTCTGGGACAGAAAATTTCAAGATCAAACTTAAACATCTTTTTTCTGCCAGAAAGTGAGGAAATGTTCAAAAGAAAAAGAAAAATGATAGTAATGACAGCATGTCAAAAACACAATAGCCAGCTTAAAGGGTCTCTCACTGACCAAATCTGGGACATTTTGAATAAAACAGGAATCCATGAGTATGTGCTGAAACTAGATGACAGATAGATGATAGATAGACGGTAGATAGATAGATAGACAGATAGATGATAGATAAAACTCTTCTCATGTATTCTGTTTCAAAATTAATTTCATTGATTATTAATAATAATGGATTTTATACCTTTTTTGTTTCTTCTTTGAATTGTTTGCCCCGTGTCCTTTTCCCTTATTTTGAGTGGAGTTTTAATATTTTTTTGTCGTATTATATTTCTCTCTCTCTTATCAGATATACAAATGCATGATGGTATATCTTTACCATATTTATTGCAACTATTCTTCCTAACTGATCACTGCCCATTTAGTAAACAGAAAAATTTTTATTTTAAAGCACATTTCCTGACAGTAGATGCATATTAAGAAAAAAAAGACTACAGTATTTATTGTATATTTTATTCCCTCAAACATATTCTTTAACTTTTGCTCCCCCAAAAACCCTAGCAGGCACTACTAATGCCAAAACGGAAGAGGAAAGGAAAGAGACAGAAAAGAGAGAGCCAAACTGTGAGGGTTAATGAGAGAGGAGTTGAATTCCCTCTGTTATGCCTTAAACCATTCAATCGCAAAAGTGAAGGACACCAGAAGAGAAAAATGTGATCCTCTTCCACAGAGAAATTAATTACTTTCTTAGATTTGAAACCTTTCCAATGAAAAATTTCCTGTTGCCCAGAAGCACCTTTCTAATTAATGATCTGTAGTTTCTCAGGTAAGCTCATTCCACACAAATCCCTTCTCAGCTCTTTATGAGGGGAGAGGCATTTACGACACTGAGAGAACAGAGTTTACACAGAGGAAATGAACTGACAGTTCGAGTCCTTGCGCCCCAATCTTATGCACAAAGCCAGTAGGGCAGGAGGCTACAAAGGCTACAACGATCTTGGCCCCCTGGCTCTGTGGAGAGGAGCGTGTGCTGACTCACGGCTCCAGCATATTCTCGAAAAATCACTGCACAGTTAACTTCTAAATTACTGAGAACAATTGTAGAGATCAATAGAAAACACCAACCTCTAAAAGACATTTCCTACAGCATAATTTGAAGAAGTAGAATACACGAAGCAGTGAGCCACAGAAAATCAGGTCTTAACACTAATTAGAAAATTTTCTAAGCTTTCTCTCTCAAGAAAATCAGTTCATCGGTTAAAAGACCAATTTGAAACATGGTTGGTTTACAAATTTTCAAGAGGACTGAAAAAAAAATTACAGCTAAATATTTGAACGAACATTCTAAATAAAATTGTGAGACTGATTCGTTACTTTTAATAAAATCGTAATGGAAAATTGATTATTCACTAGTACTTAAAAGCTGTTTTCCACGTCAGAAAGAAGACAGCCTATGAAGCAGAAAAAATATAATACCCACTAGAGTATCTTGTTTAGTCAGAAAAGAAGCTTAATACTGTGTCCCCATAAATATAACTTCCTCTCCTTAACTTTGATTTTATAATATTTACTTGCAACAACTTACTAAATGCTTACCTTGTGTTTAGCTACTAATCCTGACAAGCAAAGCAACATTTTCCTTTTATAGCTTGATCCTGTTTGACCTAGAGTAGAGATGCCGCAAAGAATTATAACATTTATATCTCTCTGTGTGTGTGTGTGTGTGTGTGTGTGTGTGTGTGTGTGTGTTTCAAGTAAATAGTTTAGGGGACACTTTTCTCTTCCCGTTAATGGAAAATCCATGACTGCTTAACTACCACTCAACTCTATCCATCTTGTTTAATTTTTTGTATGTGTAGCCCAACTGTTCACAGTGATGTGATGTCAAAGAGTTACTGTGCCCTCATGAGACTGTGTGGGCAGCTCCCGTCCGGAGGTGATATGAGAAGCCAGAGGGGACAGGAGCTGGGTGAACGGACACGGGAAACACATGGTGGAGAGAAGGAGTATGCTGTCACATTATTGGGAGAGCAACTAGGGTCACATAACAATGTGCGTATAATTTTTTGTATCGGAAACTGACTTGAATTGTAAACTTTCACTTAAAGCACAAAGAGAAAAAGAGTTACAGTGCCCTGAGAATGCACCTGCCAAAAGCTATTCCTTTAAATAGAAATAAGAAAATAAACTTTCCTTGAGTAGATGAATTAGACCAAGTTTTCTCCTCACTAAAAGGGATACGACCTTATAGAAACAGGCAGCCAGGGTGTTCGCATGCTCACCATCTTTCTTCAGAGGAATTTCACACCTTCTGATCTGAGTGATTGGTTTGACCAATCGCTATCACCTTCCTCCCCCAGAGGAGGCTCAAAATGGGATATAATTTGGATCTCTTTCCTTTCATTTCATTCTTCCTATATGCCCAGGTCACATCCTATACAAAATTCCTTCATATTACCTTAAATACTCACTTCCTCTATATTCCCAAAGCTAAAATTCAGATCCATTGTTCAATTATCCTTTTTCCAATTTCTGAATCACTATACCCTCTCATTTGTACATATGTAATAAAAAGAATATATTATATTCCAGAGACAAAATTAGGTATTATCTATTTTACATTTTGCTAAATTGTTAATACAAAAAAAAAGAATATATTATATTCCAGAGACAAAATTAGGTATTATCTATTTTACATTTTGCTAAATTGTTAATACAAGTTACAACAAAATACATAGATACAAAAAGCTGACAGCACATGAATAAATAGGAATTGTAAATATATGTCAGCCTCTACTAAATATCAGCAAGAGAACACGGTTATATTCTGAAGTCATATTAAGATTTTCCTGCTAAATGTTGGGAAGACTGGAATATAATATATTCTTTTTATTACATAATTAAATATACTCGTTGTAGAAAAATTAGAAAACTACAGGCAAGTCAAAAGCAGAAAATCAAAATCTCTCATAATCCCACTGCCTAAGATAACCATTGTTAACATTTGATATATGTCCTTTAAGGTTTTTCCCATCCTTATATATGTTGCTTTTTGTTACAATAATGGAAGTTACACTATATAGTCTTTTTTGTAATGTGCTTCCTATGTCAATAAATGTGCATCTAAAACATTATTCTTTATGGCTACATTTTAAGAATTTTATGATTGCCTTAATTCGGCTATACAAACCTTTAACGATTTTTATATACTATACCTGGATCCATTTTTTGCATGTCTTTTTGACTTAACGGTCACCTTATAATAGTTAATGAATACTGCCCAAGCTCCACTTGAAGCCTCCTATTGCATCAACGTGGACATTAACGTTGAGCTCTTAGAGAAACCATGCAGCATAATGTAAATTCCAGCGAAAGATTTTTTTTATTGAACTAGAGCATTTAGTTCCTCAGGCTCATCTGCTATCAATTAGGGTGATAAGCAGGCACTCAAAAGCTAGCTTTTCAATTATGTTTGCTACCTTTCAACTGAAATGTTCCTGTCATTGCATATCATGTAGTAATTTTGAAAAGGCTTCATCTTGGCAACCAAGTGATAACTTTAAAATCGAGAATCTGAATCAATTAATTCCTAACATTAATTACTTCTTTTAAAACAAAAGACGCTTTAAAGTAAGCGACTGCAAATATACTTTTTATCCCACTAACAGTCCTTATCTCTTTTTCCTCGGCTCACAATTCTGTTGACAGCTCATAGTCAGACTCAAATCATCATTCAAATCATAATTAAAGCATAATTCTGAGCTCTCTTTGTACATGCTAATTCCACAACTACCAGATGTAAAAGCCACACAGAAATTCCTATGGAGTATTATTAGCTTATAAGAAGCAGAATTAAGATGCATAAAAGTATCTTCTATAGCAAGTAAATATTTTGGTTTTAATTACATTATTACCTTGTTTTATGCTACTAATTACTACAATTTATTGTATAATTGACTCTAAGAGAAAAATCTTACCACAGCAGTTCTGCAGTCTTAAACTGAAGACAGTATATACTAATGATTTTGTCTAACTGCTCAGTGCCCTTAAAAAGATAATATAGAATATTTTTTGTAATAGGTTTGACAAAATCTCTTCCCTGTTCTCCCACTAATACATAAAGTTATTGTATACTACAGTTACTTGCTGATTTATTTCTCTGTAAATCACTGGGCAATTAAAAAAAAAATTGTATCCACAAGTCAGGGACAACGTTTTATCCATTTTTATTCCCTAGCACCAGCCTAGAGCTTGAAAGCTAGTAGGTGCTCAATAAATTTTATTAAATAAATAAATGAATTGATCATTTAAAGTATTCCTTTAACTTGACATTATAAAAGCATTTTTGTTGAATGATAGTATCTATTTCAGCCTTTACAGAATAAAAACCTGCAGCCGTTAGAGCAAAGAGTGAACATTAGAAATAATAAGTTTGCCATAGATTGAAAAGAAATGAACTCATTCTGAAATGAGGCAGTCATTCATAAGCCACTTGAGCTGCCTGCCCTCTTGCAGTTTATGACCTCAGTCAAGCTTTTCTAGTGAAATAAAGCTTTGTGTTCACTCTGGGGCCATCTATTGTTCACTCTAATTTCTATCAAATTTTAAAGGTTATAAACACTTGTGGTAAAACCTAGTTGCTGAGGCACGTTCAGCTGCATTCATTCACACTTAGGTATCTCTTTTTATTAACTACTAGACTGGGGACTGGTATTTACTTCATAATATCCTAATCATCCAAACCTTTGAACTCATGATATTCTTTAAATGCCATGATTTATTATGTTCTCCTTGGCCACATAACAGCCAACCTCATCAAATTCGACCAGGCCAACCTCCTAGGTGTAGTGCTGTTGCTGTTAGGTTCTGTCAAGTCTACTCATAGCAACCCTATGTACAAAAGAACGAAACACTGCCCAGTTCTGTGTCATCTTCATACTCATTGCTATGTTTGAACCCATTGTTGCAGTCGCTGTGTCAGTCTGTCTCTCTAGGGGTCATCTCCTGTTTCACTGATCTTCTACTTTACCATCACATCTTTCTCCAGGGACTGGTCTCTCCTGATAACATGTCCAAAGTACGTAAGATGAAGTCTTGCCATACTCGCTTCTAAGGAGCATCCTGGCTGTCTGTTACAAGACAGATTTTTTCGTTCTTCTGGCAATTCATGGTATATTCGCTATTCTTCGCCAATACCATAATTCAAAGTCATCAATTCTTCAATCTTCTTTATTCATTGTCCAGCTTTCACATGCATATCAGGCAATCGAAAATACCATGGCTTGGGTCCAGGTGCAATTAGTCCTCAAGGTGATATCTTCATTTTTTAACACTTTAAAGAGGTGTTGCAGCAGTTTGTCCAATGCAATGCATCATTTGATTTATCGACTGCTGCTTCCATGGGTGTTGCTTGTGGATCCAAGTAAAATTAAATCTTTGACAACTTCAATTTTTCTCCATTTATCATGATGTTGCTTGCTGGTCCAATTGTGAGAATTTCTGCTTTCTTTATGTTGAGGTGTAATCCATATTGAAGGCTGCAATCTTTGATTTTCATCAGTAAGTGCTTCAAGTCTTCTTCACTTTCAGCAAGCAAGGTTGTGGATGTACTGCTGCAAATATTTTTGAATTAACTTCAGCAAAATTTTACTTGCATGTGATGTTAATGATATTGTTCGATAATTTTCGCATTCTGTTGGATCACCTTTTCTTTGGAATGGGCACAAATACGAATCTCTTCCAGTCCAGTTGGTTGGCCAGGTTGCTGTCTTTCAAATTTCTTGGCATAGACAGGTCAGCACTTCCCACTAGTAGCTAGGAGTAGTAGCTAGCAATAAAGGGTGAAGAGTTATTTCTTGCAACTATATATACTGAAATTATTTTTGTAGTAAAGCAAAATCTGATAAATTGTATTTCAGGTGACAACGAAATGAGTGAAAATAAGCATAGTTACATACGTAAATCTTCTCCGCCTACCATTTCTAAGCCTATTTCCATCTTGTTGCTGTGCTTTTTGTTTAATTTCTCTTGAACTAACATGCCCTCTAATGGTTAGATAAAAATATAATCAGAACCATAAAACAAGTGCCAACATATTAATTGCAAGGAATATTTCTATTTAAAGGATAATCCTTTGGCTCAAATATATGCCTTCAAGATTAAAATGGATATTCCTTTAATAAATAACAAGAAAAATATGCATTTGATTTGTTGTGCACAATAGAAATGCAGAAAAGGTACAGCACACAGACCTTCATCAAACAGATTTAAACATTAGTTCCCATGAAAAAGTATCAAATTATTTTTAGTTATGTCTATATTTAAGTCTTGCATATGCTGATGTTAAAAGATAGATTGAGATTATGCCTATTCTAATAACTTAAGCATTTTTTAATTTAAGATACTATTCCAAAACAGGTTATTTTGATTCTTCATTCACATATGCACAGAAAAGTTAAATAGTCATGATTTTATGTTCATAGTTTACTCTCAGCGTTCATGCTCTCTTATTTTTGGTTCTGCTCTAATATCAGAAAGTAATGGAGATTCAGTAATTACCCAGCTAATGTGACCAATGGCAACAGTCCACCAAGCTAAGGCAGGGATTCAGGGAGAAATTACTTGAATTATTTAGCTTGGGTTACTAAGTTCAGGAAAGTTATTGTAGTTTTACAATACAATTTATTTCTGACAAGAATTTGGTTAAAACAGAAAAACGCATTATAGAAAATATATTTAATTCTGACTAGAGAAGTAAAATTGAAATAAAAGATATAAACAGAGAATATCACACCTAAAGGCTTCTGCCTTGTTTAACCAATATTGTTAGTGCTTTAGACAATTTGCTTCTTATCAAAATTTGATAGTTTGTTCATAACATGGAATTTTCAAGTTCCTTCCAATGGTTAATGCTTAAAAAAATAAAAATAAAAAGGCAACTTTTTTTCCCACATCAGAAAGTAAGGACATTATTTCTCCTATTATGTACACAGGGTAACTGTTACTGAAGTGAACTCATCTACCAAAGACTGCACAAAGTCAGTGACAGAATCAAGATTAGAATTTAGAATGATTTGGGTGGTGTGCTGATTTTGGCTGGTGCTTTGCGTGCATCACGGGAATATGTTATTTTAGAGGAAAAAAATTACATTGTCCTGAACTAGATCTCTGCTTTTATCTTTAAGCAGGCATTTTATAGATGTACATTCTGTATTATATACATGGTATTAAATTTTTAATTTTAAGTGAGTATACAATATTGAAAGGATTGCAGGCTGAGAGACAAAAAAACCTGGATTCTAGTTTTGGTTTGCTATCAAGTGACCTTAATGAAGGCATGAAAAATTCTGATCCTCAGTTGTTCACTCTATAAAAGAAGAGATTGAATTATATAATCTCTGAGCTTCCTTCTAACTTAAAACTGGATAATTTTTTTTATAATACACATGGAAGAATATGAGTACTTTTGTGTATATAATCTAAAATTACAAGATGATATTTAGTTTTTTAAAAATAAAATGATTTTTTCCTTTCCTGTTTTTTCATTATGCTTGATCATTTTGTAGAAACACATGGTAATATTCAAACATATTAAAAAAAATAATAAAAACATATTAGGGTAGGATAAAATTTCTGGTGACTGCGTTCTTAAACTATACCCACTGAGCATTAATGTGAGTAATTCTCACTATCAATTGCCCCTATTTATGCTGCTTTTGGTTAAGTCGCTTCTGTTTTGTTTTGCTTTTTGGTATATGTTCTTACCTCTATCACTTTGAGGGCAAGAATTATTTCCTCTGTAACCACTCCCCATGGCACCAGTGTTCAATAAAGTTGGCCAACACAATCAAGATTAAGTTTGCCAGTTTAATAAACAGAATACAACTGGGACCCAGGTGAGTGAATTATCAATAAAAGAGTTGAATGAGTGTGTTTTCATATTCTTAAAGGAAAACTTAGACATGGTATTTCAAAGGATTTAAAAGTATAAGTACTAAATGTATGTTTGCACCAAAATCAATATAATGATAAACGATTGGAGCTAGAGATATCTTGGTTGATAAGCATGAAAAGAACTACCTAAAAAGGCCACACAACTCACATTACATAGAATTAGAACCAGCAATGTATCACTCCCAATTCTTAAACCTCACAATTTCCCATTATGAAGGGAGCTAGGAATCAAAGAATAATCAATCTACTGGTCCTTCTATGATTTCTCAGCTCAGTGGCACCTCTGCTGAGGACTCTAGCAATTTCGTGGTTGCCAGAACTGTAGGCTATGCCAAGAAGCCTCTGTGCATTGACTAGAAAACCTCCCTTTATTCCTGTTTCCACTACCTCCTTGTCATCCTTTTATTCCTTCAAAGCAAAAGCAACTCTCCCTTCTTCCAACAAAACTGAAGCCAAGGTTGTGTATAGTACACGTGTAAATATAATCAATTGTCAGGAACCTCTACTGCTCTACTTCTTGCTCCAGTAAAATGTGCCTTTAATCTCTCTGCCTGCTCACGCTGAGCTCACCATATGGTTATTTCTGCTTCTTTAGATCTATATGAAAAACGCAGGTCTCAGGAAGCATGTTGAGGATCATCCACAACTATAGCCTAATTCTTTGATATCTGATCTCTGATAACAGTTATTTTTTCTTGGTCTCTAATCATCTATTTTACAACCTGCTAGTCTGGTCTTCCAATTCTTTATGGCTCCTAGGATTGTAAACCTCTGAAATCTGTTCAGCCCTTCAAATATCACCATCATTGTAGACCTGCCTCTACAACCATCGATCTCAAAGGCATGAGATGCAAAATAAGGTGGCGTTTATGACACAGACTGTGGAGCCAAAACACCTGGGTTTGAATCCTAGATTCTTTATTAACTTGATTTGTGACCTTGGGCAAGTAACTTAACCTCTCTAGGCTTCAGTTTCCTCATCTGTAAAATAGGGACAAGAGTAGTGACTTCAAAGAGTTGTCTTGAGGATTAAGCACATTTCTATAAATAAAATGCTCAGAATAATGTCTGTCAAACAATAAGTAATCAATGAAGTAGATGACCACTGAGATCATGTAAATTATGAGGATTTTTATTAAAATATCCAGATTACACACAGGAAGAAATATTTGGCTGTTTTTAAAATAAAGTATAAGATCTTAAGCTCTTATAAAGTGCTATTAGCTTTGGTTAAGAGACTTAATTTGATGGTTTTGTTAGTTTGTTTGTTTTAAGAAATAGGCCTTGAACTTACAAGCAGAAAACTACTTTTATTTCATGTGTTCAAAATGCATGAGAGTGAGTCTCTCTGGAACTGCCCCCTCACCTCCTTCAGTTTTTGTCTCCTTTTCCCCGTTTGCTTTCATTCCCTCTTCTCTCCTCTAGGTGTGAAGTGGGATGGGGAGCAGGTAAGCAGAGAGAAAGGGATACTGTCCTCACCTTAAACTTAGTCTGGTTAAATCAGCATTTCCAAAAATGCTGTCCACTCTCCAGTCGAAGCCTAATCAACAATCACTCCTAAAAAAATAACTGAGCTTCTTAAATATGGGGAAGAAAAAATTAGATTTGTAAGAGTCCTCTGTTACTGCATGATACCTATAGAAAGATAACATCGAATCTGAGATGTAGCTACATCTTCATTTACTTCGTTATTAACATTTTAAGGTACTTAAAGTCAGGAATAGCTTCTGAAGTATGACAGAATTTTTTTAAAGGATAAATTAAAATTGACTACCTGATAAGTATTTTTATTTCCTATCTCTTTTCCACCATATGAAGTCATTTTTCCAAGGTAAATATTATACTATTTATGTCTATCTTTAAATTAACCACATTGCTTTATTATATGTCATTGATTGATGAAACTTGTAATAGTTAGGCCAAACAGATATCACCTATAAAAGCATATATTGCAATCAATACTACTTACTTATAAAGTTGATTGATTTTATAAACATAGTCAGCAATTATGAAAAATAGAGATTTTTATATACCTCAGTAGACATGTGAAATTTAATCTTAAATATGAATCACACTATAATTGCTTGATTGTTGCAATGAGCTAACAGAAAAAAAAAAAAAAAAAGGATCCTGCAGAGAACAAGAAATTGTGAAAGCAATCATAGAGGGAAATAATTGTTACATTTATGATTCTTTCAATTATGGATTATGGAGACGACTGCACGGCAGCCTCTTCTGTTTCAAGACAGCATGGTGTTTTACATAATAAGCCTCCGAATAAAACAACTATTATCAATACTGTTTGCAGCTTACTTGGCTATCTTCGAAGCTAAGGCAGCCTTTTTGCTTTCTAGTTTTGATTCCTAGCTATATTTTAAAACATTGGCATCCTGTACAGCTGTTTAGCCTTCATTATTCTCAGATTCTCTGTAGTGCAGTGCATATACATGTCTTACTAGAATTGGGCAACATTTTCACCAGGGAGGAATAAACCTTAGAATAAGGCCAGAATCTGTTAAGTATCTGTAAGTTTATGTGTTTCCTCAACAACATGCCTATACTACACCTCTACCCTATTATAATTATAAATACACTTAACATTAAAAGAAACATCCCCTTAAACCACAAGCAGAATTTATTAAGCCCTCAAATAAATCTAGCCTCTAATGCCTAACCCATTTGCCAGAAATAGTATTAAGAAGAATCCATCCCTGTTTAAAATTTTGTCTAAGAGAAACCTTGCCTTGAGCAGGCTTTGGTCTAGTAAATGCTGATGTTCTCAAAGGCATCTGCCCCAACAGAAATGCAGCCTGTGAGGATGGCAGCTTCAGAATGGTCACTGCCGTAGTTTGGTATAACCACAAAGCGGGATGGAGTGGGGGAGTTTACTAATATTAACACCCAAAAGGGTGAAAATATACACCTCATGATTAAAAGGGAAGATCAAGAATGCTAATGACTTAAACACCTTGGAAGGTAATATTTGCAGGTAGGAAACACTTATCTCAGGCTCATTTCAATGATCCATCCCATTTGATTTTCCTATAATGAGGTCTCAGCTATAGTGTGGCATCCTCTTTAATAATGCCATGGGAAAGAAGTGTTTATTTGATGCCTGTTAAGTGTCATTCGATCAGCAATGCCAACACAGAAAGTGCAAAAGAGAGTAGATTATTAAAGACAACAATATAGAAGAGCAATACAGAGTGATTCACAAAGTGAAGTTTCCCACAGTGATATTACCTCAAGTAACTCATGCTTTGATTGGTTTCACTATTTCTGTTTTTCCTGGATGACCAATGCTTATTTAAAATCATTTGGAAAGAAGTAAATGCAGTTCTGGGCAATAAGATTTCAGTCAGTGTTCCCTCTCCATCAGCAGGGAAGAAGTAGTTTGGTCCCTCAGACAGTTCCCCCTGCTGCTATGCCTACACCCCGCTGGCCCTGAAAAACGGTATGTTATAATTTGGAAGGTGTTGAAAGACTCCCAAAATATCTCCCCTAGAAACTCAATACTGATAAATTCCCACTTTCATGGTTTTTCCTGTACATCAAAGGATTGATTCCAGAAAGCCCTTATTAAAATCTAAATAAGTTACTGGAAAACCTAACACTTTATCATTTACTATGATAGCAACACCAGCTTTGTAATTTTATAAGCTCTTTGTTAGAAAATGCATTTTTAAGAAATGGGTTAAGCTTTCATTCAGTCATATGCTGTCAACCTACCACAGCAAGGCTAATTTCTGAGAATCTCAAGATAATAAAACAATGCCCCTACCCTTAAAGGGTTCACACTCTTGTGGAAAAGTATACAAGATGAACATATATACAAATAATTTTATTGCATGATAAGTTCTGTAATAAAAAAAAAAAAAAACCCACTGCTGTCGAGCTGATTCTGACTCATAGAGGCCCCATAGGGTTTCCAAGGCTGTAAATCTCTATGGAAGCAGACTGCCACATCTTTCTTGTGAGGAGCTGCTGCTGGTTTTGAATCACCAACCTTTCAATTAGCAGTCAATCGCTTTAACCACTGTACCACCAGGGCTCTGTAATAGATGAGTCTTAATAGGGAATCCACCACCCGCCTCATATGCATGCAAAAAATGGACAATGAAAAAGGAAGACTGAAGAATAATTGATGCATTTGAATTGTGTTGGTGAAGAATACTGAATATACCATGGACTTCCAGAAGAATGAACAAATCAGTGTTGGAAGAAGTACAGCCAGAATGCTCCTTAGAAGCAAAGATGGAGGGACTTCATCCTGCTTACTTTGGACCAATCCCAGGAGAAGGACATCATGCTTGGTAAAGTAGAAGGTCACCAAAAATAATGGAGACCCCCAATGGGATGGATTGACACACTGGCTTTAACAATAGGTTGAAACGTAGCAACGATTGTGAGGATGGCTCAGACAATATTTTGTTCTATCATACGTAAGGTCCCTATGAGGTTTCTATGAGTCAGACCTGACTCAATGGCATCTAACAACAACAATAAGGAATCATTTGATAACAAAGAACAGAAACTCACTCCAGGCAGCTTAAATAAAGAAGATATTAACAAAGTGCTAAAAAACCCAATGCCATCAAGTTGACAAAGTACTAAGGGTGTCTAAAAAGCACTGTAAGTCTCAAGAGGGACTCAAACAGGAATTGGTATGCCAACAGCATTCTGCTTCTTTTCTCGTTCTTGGACCCCCGAGAATCTCTCATGTAGGCTTTTTACTTTAATGTACTCCACTTTCACACTTTTTCCTACAGACCAGCTCTCTTAGTTCGTACATTATGGCCACGTCAACCCTTGAGAGCTCCAACTCTTGAAACCATAGGCAACTAATTCACTCTTTCTGTATCCACATGCCAATTCCTTGCACAGAGACTATCACTTAATCTATCCCTAGCCTAAGGACAGAGTCTCTTAAAAGGAAGTGTGGAGATAAGAAGGAAATATTTGCCACCTCTGGTACAATAAGATAATTTTTAGGCCAGTCTTAAAGGAGAGGTTAAAATCTTCCAGTGAAGGAAAGGGGGAAGAAAAATCCAAGCAGATAGAATGTCAGATTCAAAGGGATGCATGGAGCAAAGAAGCTCACATAAAGAACCATAATTAGAGAACCACGGACAGGAATCAGTTGATGAGGTTGTGAAGGAAGCCAGAGACCAGATTATAAAGTACTTTTTATGTTCTACTAAGGAGTTTTTTTTTTTTTTTTTTTTTTTTAAGGAATATGATTTGTATCCTACAGCTGATGGGGGTAGGGAGTGAAATTTTTTAAGCAAAGAAGAGTCCAGAAACAGGCCTGTGCTTTAGAAAGGAAAGTCTAACAATGGGGTGAAGGATGAACTACAATTAAAAAAAACAATTAGGCCAGGTCAAAGGCAAGAAATCACTCAATAAATTATTCAGTAATTCAGACAAGATATGGAGCACACTCAAAATAAGACCATGGCAAAAAAGGATGTGTGGGAGAGGATGGATTCCAAAATATTAATAAAGTACACTATAAAATGGGATGGAGTTAGTTCAGAAAAGCAAAGAAGCATAAGAGTTGATATGGACTGAAGGGAGAATGGGATGGAGTCTAAACCCAGGGCAGGTGCTAAGGAGTATGCCATACATGGGAAAAAGAACACCATGGGGTGCTGCGTATATACCCATATATGTAATAAAGGACACAGAGGGCACAGTTATGAAGACTTCCTAGACATAACCAAACAAACGGCAAGATTGGTTTACTGGGTTCAAAGGCTTAGGGCCCTAGTCTCATGGGACAACTTAGTCAACTGGGGTAACATAATACATAAAGATAACGTTCTACATCCGAGTTTAGTGAGTAGCACCTGGGTTCTTAAAGGCCTGCAAGTGGCCATATTATATACAACTACTGGTCTCTACTCATCTGGAGCAAAAGAGAATGAAGGAAACCAAAGACTCAAAGAAGAAACAGGGCTAATAGCCCACACGCACCACAGCATCTTCTAACCTGAGACCAGAAGAACTAGATGGTGCCTGCTGCCATCACTGACCTTTCTGACCAGGGACACAATAGAAGGTCCTGAATAGAGTGGGAGAAAAATGTAGAACAAAACTTAAATTCCTAAAAGAGGCCAGACCTACTGCACAGATACAGTCTAGAGGAAGCACTGAGACTATAGCCCTAAGATACCATTTGAACTTGGCACTGAAGCTACTAGTGGAGGTCAACTTTCAGTCAAATAATAGATTGGCTTATAAAACAAACGGTGTCACCCATGAGTAATGTGCTCCCTTAAACAATCAACTATGTGAGACCAAACAGTCAACAATTACCGAAAAGTAAAAATGAGAAGGCAAGAAGAGGAAAGGAAGCTAGACCAACCGAAACAGAACAAACAGAATGGAAATGAGAATGCTCGCACATTGTGAAAATTGTAACCAATGTCACAGAACAATCTGTATAAAAATTGTTAAATGGGAACCTAATTTGCTGTGTAAGCTTTCACCTAAAACACAATAAACATTTTTAAAAAAGAACACACTGGGGGAAGTGATGAACACAGAAGACACGCTTTGCCTTCTTTCCAACATACCCTGAGCTAGCCTTTCTTATGGTCTCCAAATATTTTAACCTAAACAAACAATGGCAGACCCAATTTCTCAAATCTTCGGGACATGAGCACAAGAGGCGGCAAAACAATTGGTAATCAAACCTTAGTCAAAGGCATACCCCGGTTATCTTGTCATTTTATTAAAATGTCTGTCAATTCAACCAATTACACAAGAAGATAAGAATTCATTACTAGGGCAGCCTTAACTCATAGATGCCTTGCTTTATTTCATTACGTATTTAATTAGAAGTTTTCACAGTGTTGTTTTCCTTTTAATTCCAAGAATAAAAAGTGAAAAATGAGGAATGGGAACTTCTTAGATGATCCCATGACTTTGAAGCCACATATCTGAATATATGATCTCCTGCTTTTGCATTCGGAAGCCCTGGGGAGTGACATTATCTGACTGATTGTGAATGCGTATATTTTCATAAGAATATGCCATCTTAGCTAGCTCAGCACAGGACACTGAAGTGACTAAGTATCAAATTAAAGATTATTCTTATTTTGTGTGGAATTCACTCCAGCAAGAAATTGAACAAGGGGATTTGAAATCCAAGAGCAGTGGAACTACCTCCTGAGACATTATTAATTATTAGTGGGCCCCAGTCTTCCAGCCTCTTATCTCCCTGTACACCCAATGCTCCCATTGATTTAAATTATCATCATTATTTGCTAAATGCCTTCAGTGTGTTTGGTAGCCTGTCGGGCAGAGCAAAAAGGTACCATATCTGCCCAGGGGGTTTCTACTTACATTACACAGATACAATTTAAGTTTGAAATAGGTTGTATTTGTCAGTTACAGTTTTTTCTATGGGTTTAAAAGCAATAGAACAAAACTGAAAGTATATAAGGTCATACATCACCCTTCCCCCACCTTGGGTCTTCTTTCTATTCCAAAGCCTAGTCCACTAACACAGACAACAATCTCACAGCAATACTGCGCAGGTCAGTTCTGAGAGGCGATTGATAGCTCAGAGAAAACTGTCAACACTTAGAAAAGCGTGTGTCTGACTTCTCAACCTGTTGTCCCTGCTCTACTTGGGAGCAGCCTGTGTTGGAAGCAGGGGCAAGGAGGAGAGTCAGGGTGGAAGACAGAGCCCCAGAATTTCTATTCCTCTTCCCTGGTACTACCCCACCCCATCCAAGTCTTGACATCAGTGACTGTGCCCAAGTCCCTGTCCAAATCTTCACCATCTTCTCAGAGACCTTATTCATCCCAGATATCTACTCCAACTACTGTAGCCAATATCCAGAGAGGTGGAGTCTGAAACTTAGGTGCCTCTGATGTAGGTCTCTCATATACCCTGGGAAACATAGTTAATATCTAGATATAGTTGTGTGTTTCCGTAAAAGTCTAAGTGTAAAACAAGAAAGGAAAAATGGGGATACCCTTTCACCCATACTGTCCTTCCACTTTCATTATTGCTTATAAAAGCAATGCTTTTTAAAAATCACAAATGCTGTGTTTGCCTCAAATTCAGAAAGTGATGGGGCAAAAGCAGTGAATCAGGTTGGAAGAAACTCCAGGCAAAACCACAAGAGACAGCAGTGGAGAACCAAAGCAGGCAGACCAACCCTTGGGCCAGTAAAGAAGAACAGAAGGGGTTGGGGGGTGGGGGTGGAGAAAATGGCCTGAGGCGCCAGAGGATGACTGTGGGTTCACTCTTGTAAATCCCCCACCCCATATCCCCACTGCCATTGCAACAACCACCAAACCATTCACACCCCCATATCCCACTTCAGCCTCTGATTGTAAAAGTCTTGGGACCCACCACAGGGGTTTGTCATTAGAGTATTTCCTGGTTCTTCTTACCAGCAGGGAAGAAGCAGAGTCCTTTTCTTCTACCCAAAGAGGACGTACACGGTGCACCGGAAGTTCAATCACTGAAAAGTCATTTCTTGTCACAAAATTATTACACATAGTGATGTAGATTCCATTGCTTTTGAGGGCTGAAAGGAGAATCTCCATATACACACATTTCTATAGAAGGATGCTTGAAACACAGTAAGGTGTCGCTGCTTATGAAAGCAAAACTGAACAAACAAAAATGATATAAATTTTAACACCTATGCTCTTTTCCTTTGAAACACATGTTCTTCGAAGGCAAATCTCTTGTCTGACCATGAATACCGTGTACAGTGTTTTTAAGGATACATTTCCAGAGGATAAACATATACTCATAAATCTGCTGCATTATTGCCTGCTGGCTTTTTCCTCTGCCTTAATTCACACAGAGCCAAATAATTCTTCAGTCATTGTAAGCCACCAAAGTACCACCGACTATGCCCACTTCTATGACTAACTTTGTGACTAACTCTGCCACCTCTTCTAGTCATCTCTTTTCATTTCTTATCTATATTCATTCTGTCCTGCATTCCCTCCTCCATGCAGGGATTACAAACATTTCATTATGGATTCAGAGGTTACGTACTGAGTACCTACTATGTACAAGACATTGTGCTGAGCACAGGATATTGTCCAGGATGGAGTCCCTGGGTTTAACATTCCATTCATGTCTACTCTAACCCACCAATTTTTAAAATGTCAGCCGGGTCTTAGTCCACTGATGCAATGTGAACCTCAGTTCTTATTCCTCATACTCTTGGCATTCGCCTGCAGATTCTTGAATGCATGCATGGTTCTTTACTTACTGAACCTTTGCAGTCTTATTGTTCAAACCAGCAAAACCCTAGCCCACTTTCTCTGAATGAACCTCAGTTGTTCAGTCGTTAAAATAAAGGAAACAGCCTTCAATAGATAGCCCAATGAAACTGTGTTTTACAAAGATTGTAAAAAACATAACGTCAAGGTGGTCATATCCAAAAGTGACTCTCAGCGGATAAAGGAAATAATAAAAACTAAACCAAACCCACTGCCGTTGAGTTGATTTCAACTTAATAGGAGGTGAAAACTATTTAACAAAAAGTTAAATAAAAATAGCTAAAATCCTGGAAGAGATATAACTATACAATGTTTGCTTGGAAATACAGGTTTTCAGGAAAAAAAAATTTGAATAGGGGTGAATTTTCACTTGACAAAAAGGTTTACAGTATCACTTTCCAACATGAATTAAAAAAAAAAAAAAAAAACCTGTCACCATAGCATTGATTCCAACTCATAGCAACCCTATAAGACAGAGTAGAATTGCCCCATAGGGTTTCCAATGAGCCACTGTTGGATTCGAACTGCCAGTCTTTTGATCAGTAGTCAAGCTCTTAACCACTGCACCACCAGGGCTCCAAAAATAGAATATGCGTACCTATTTTCTGGAATACATGTATATAATAAATCCGTAGTATTGTACACTAATCATTCCATGCATGCTTGTTAAATAATGAATGACCATTTCTCAATTTTTAGCTCTCATTCTGTCTTCTAAACCTTGCCAAGTATCTATGAAAATAAAAACAACCAAGTGGGAAGCATATTTCAAAAACAGGTTAAATGGTTTAAGACTAGATCGTCCTCTGCGTTCTGCTAGCTGCCCAGACAAAGGCTAATATATGATTATCAGATCTGGAATCCATAAATGTCATAAGCACAAAGCTGGAAAATTCATATCAGTATGTTAGAGAGGTAGAGAGGGGGCTGGCAAAAGGGGGTAGAGAGACAAAGATAAACAAAGAGTAAGACAGAGCAATTACATTTAAATAAAACATTATTTAATCATGGTCCCTAAATATTGGCTAAAAGTTTTGATGCTTTAATTTTATTGCATTTTATCTTAGTTTCTGTATTGCCTAAATTCTTTCTATCCAAATTACTGCCTGAATATTATTCTTCCTGGCCAGTAAATTCTTTTTTCCTTTTTGTGGTTACCCTCCATCCTTTCTATAAACCTTTTATTATATTTTTCTAGGCTTTCCCATCCTGCCTCTTCCCACCCATTTTTCATTATTCTATGTAATCTATTTTTCTCTCAACCATTTTAATCTTTTCTAAATTTTTCTGATCTTAAATCTGGTGTGTATACAATAAGACTCTAAGCAATAACGGTAGCTAATATGGGAATAATACTGACATCATCCTATTTTTAAATTTTAGAAAATAGGGGTTTGTTTTTTGGTTTTGTTTGTTTGTTTTGTTTTGTTTTTCTCTCTCAGTGAGTACTCTACCTCACTTTCTTTTTATGGTTATGAGCATCTTTACTTAGGTAAAGGTAAAATTGAGAATCCATCTTTCCAACAAGAGCCCAACTAGAAGCCTAGAGAATTCAGGGTCTATAAAAACTTTCAGATGCCTCCACTTTTTGATGGAATAGATTTGGGTCTGAATGAAGTCACCGATGTGCCTCTAAAGGAACAAATGTCAGCACGACCTATTAAAGTCAACCCTGAGCTAGGTAGCAACAATGAGCTGGGGATTAGCATTGACAGCTCCCTTAATGTGATTCTTTTGGACAGGGATTAATTTAATGTGTTGCTGTCAAATGAAACAAAAAACGAGATGGATTTACTAATGACTCTATTCTATACCACACACTTTTCCACCCCTGATCTATGTCAGAATGAATCTGACAGTAAGATAAAATAATTTTTAAAATGAAAAGGAAGAAGACAGTACCTTCTTGACAAACTTTCAAGAAGGGAATTTTTACTGGGCTCCCAAGAGGGAGGATGAATGTGGGGTGCGGGGCCACGTGGAGGGAGGAATCCACAGCAGTGCACGGCTCCCCAAGGAACACGCAGAGCACCAAGGCCGACACCTGGTGTCCTGTCCCAAGAATTTACAAGATGGTCTTAACTTCTCCAGGCCTGTTATCTGCGATGTGAAAGTAAATGTATTACCAGGCTTCTAAATTTCCTCTTAACTCTGAACTCCTAATCTCTGGAAAAGGGGGCACCGCAAAAACCACCAGGAGCACTAGCCTCTTTCCAAAGACAACTCTGCGAAGAGGCTATGGCAGGGAGGGGGCGAGTCAAAGAGCAAAGGTTGATCTTTAGCAAAACTGCTTGCCAAGTCAAATGGTAAAGCCTCCTTAAAATAATTTGGATTCTTCTTTGTTCTCCCTAACAAAGGAACTTTAATTCGCAGTTCTCTGGAAGAAAGACAATGCAGACAAGCCATTTTCAGGTGAAAGGTGTCTCGTCAATTAGTAATCATTGAATAATCACTGAGGACTGGCAGGAGCTATTCATCGAACAGCGGGTTCATAACTTGACACTGCATCGATTTCAATATATTGGGCATTATTCTTCCTTGTTGTGATAGTTTTGTTTTTGCTTCCTATGAGATACACAGGTTCCGAGTCTTGCGTATTTGTATATATTCCTGTAAATTGCGGTGAGGTTTGTAAATGCCCCTGGACTCCTCGCGTCCTTGAGTCTGATCTCCTTGACACGATGCTCTATGGCAGAGCCCAGAGTCCAGGCTCAGAGAAACGCTGTCCCTGCCCGGCGCTGGGGTCCTGCGGCATGTGGTTAACCCGGCAGCCACCCGGTGCAGCCCCCGCCCGCAGCCTTTGGGGCGCGTAGGTGCATTCCCTGGTCCACTGGTTCGCTCGGGGCTGGAGGTGCGGGCCCCGGAAGGGAGGAGCCCCGGCATAGAGTGGCTGGAGGACACGAATGGGGCGCGGGAGGAGCCTGGGCACGACACTGAGCCTCGGGATGGGCGCCTGTCCCCTGGTCCGAGTCCAGACGCTGCTGGTGTCTCGCTCACCTCGGCCCGCGACCCGCGACCCCCGGCCCAGCTCGAACTCTGGCTGCAGAGGGGACGCCCGGAGACGTCCCAGGCCGCGCCCCTGAAAAGCGCCCTTGCCTGATCGTGGGTCCGACTGTCTCCCACCCTTGCAGCCCCCTCAGCCCACTCCTAGCTCGGCGGTTCCTGCCGCTGTCCCGGGCTGCGCTGTGCGGGCCCTGTGCGTCCTGTCCCGGTGAGGCAGGCGCGGTTCACTCAGCCAGAATCTCGGTCCAGGAGCGGTGGAATCCTGCCACTGGTACTTAGCTGGGCGACCTTGGGGAGTTAGTTACCTAACCTCTTAATGTCGATGTTTTTCCACCCTAAAACCGGGCGGATGATACCGTCTCCGCTGGCTCATACCCAGCCTCAAGCTCTGGTGCTCTGTCCTTTTCGGCTCCGCTTCTTCCTACTTTTTCCCCTATTTCCTGCCATCTCTCTTCTCTTTTTTTTTTTTTCTCTTCTCTTTTTCTGTAGTTTTTGATTCAGTATTTTCCTTGGTTTTGTTTCCCCAATCTCTCACAGACTCTGTTTTCTCTTTTCTCCTTCCCCTCCCATTTTCATTATTGTAACCAGCAAATTCATCAAATATTTGTTTCCACTTCTTAGATCCTGGGTTCTCCAGGACAACCAATGCCCTATAATCTCAATCAGCCACCTCCTAAGGCCACCCCCAAATAAACCAGATAGTTAAGGGAAAATCCTGCTTACTACGCAAACGTGGCTTCCTCGCCCCATTTCCAACCACCAGACTTCTGCAATACAGGAGCTTCGCTGCCCTGAGGGAAGGGGCAACCTGCACGTCTTCGTCTCTGTGCCCCCTACGCCAAGCCCAGAATCTAGGCAAGGGCTCAGCAAACGTCAACCAGCGATGGCGAGAGGAGTAGAAGAGCTCGACGGAGAAGCAGTTCTCATCTTCAGTTCTTGGTATAGAGAAGAACAGACGTATATACGAAGTTCCCATACTTAAATATGAACATTTTTTAAATTATTCAAGTAAGTTGAAGGATACAGCGTAAAAAGAAATTAATAGCACAATGTCTACTCAAGTGCTTTTAAAAAAACAATATTCTGTAATTTTTACCTACACAGGTCAGGTTTGGATCAAGTTCTTAATTTTGGAAGTTGGTTAGAAGAGAGACAAAATAAAAACACGCAAAGCTGAATTGCCTGAAGATTGGGAGCTACATTTACATTCATTTATTGAAACCTTTTTAAAATGTCTAATAATGTTTTTTTCTTTATAACAATAAAAACTATTACTAGGTATACCATCACTGTATATATATATATAGTATAAACAAAATGCCATAAACTATAGCCAAAGTTTATAGAAGAACTTTTTAAAAAGAAGCAAAAAGCTAAGGAAAAAAAAAAAACTTTTTAAAGGCTAGAGAATTTTTAGTTGCTTGCAAGTTACATCAAACCTAAAAGTATCAAGTTTCCTTTGAAATTACTTTTCATTTTTATTAGAATCTAATTGAAGATCACCTGTAAAAAGTGGGGGGAAGGGAGAAAGGGAGACGATCATGGATTTTTTAAGAGTAGAACCACAGTACCACCTTGTGGGGAAGAGACGATTCATTTCATCTTCTATACTATGGTTGTTTTACTTCCCTCTGCTATAGCCACACACAAAAGACTCAAATAAAATAAAAGTCATTTAAGGCACAGAGCAAAAACTTAGACCCATGTGAATGCATTGTAAAAATATGCCTTATCTATTAATCTTAAACACTGGCATATTTATATTAAAATAACTTTCAAGGTTGTATTAACAAATTAAACATGATAATGTTATTGAGAAATGTGCTTCTAATACTACCAATAATCCCACAAATCAAAATATTAGGCATGAAACAGTAAATAAAAATTATGTCCTAAAAGAAGAATAATTCTTTTTAAAAATTGCTTACATTTCACTATCGAATATTATTTATGCTTTTTAAAAACATATTTCTTTGTTCAGTTTCTTGGTCCTGGAAAAGGCGTGTTTTCCTAGATAAATAACAAAGCAATTTTTTATTTCTTAAAGTTGTTTGTCTCATTATATCTAAGAATTTATGAAGAATTTATCAAAGGCAGACATTTTATAGAACCTATAACCCATTTTTTTTTTTATAACCCATTAGCTGAACAAAACTGCACTAGTCACTTTTCAACATATAGAGAACACAAATCATAAAGCTTGGATTTTAGCAAGTAAAATTATAACACTCCAAAGCCAAGAAATACAAAATACAAACTGTTCCTCCTCTACCTATGTCTGAAAATATCTTACAGGGCACAAATATTTCCTGCTGTAAATGTGTTTTCTATAAGGCAAGTGAGAATTCAGGAGTTACCTGTAGGCATTCTTTAATCTTTGTGATTTAGAATCACAGAGCTCCTATGTTTCTCTGACCTTCAGGAAGGACTAAATCAAAAGCATCCCAGGAAGAAACCAGTGGTTCTGAAACTGTGCTCAGCAGAGACCCAAGAGTTGTCAAAAGATTATCAGGGGAGGGAAACTCTGACAGGGGTTCCTTACTCCCAGCTTCCACCAAGCAACTTTGCTTTTGTCAATTGTATATGCAGGAATTCTGCCTAGGATTCAATTTAAACAGGCTCCCTGGCTTTAAAAATATTTGATCAAAAATGTTTGATCAAAGATTCCATGGAAGGATCTTGATCAAAAAGGGGGAAACGCAGAACAGAATTTAAAATTCTCATGGACTCTAGACTTTCTGGAGCCATGAAGGTTGGCTGAGCCCCTGAAACTATTGCCTGGAGATAATCTTTAAACCTAAAACTAAAAACACTCCCTGAAGTAATCTTAAAACCAAACAATAGTTTAGCTTAACTGGTAAAAAAAAAAAAAAAGGCCAGCCTTGAACATTATGCTCTTTTAAGAACTATCTATATGGGACCAAACTGACAACAGCAACTCAAAAGATTAGATAGGAAACTCATGGCTCACAGAGTTTATGTTAATGAGGGAGGAACAACTCAGAAAAGGAAGGTGAGAATGGTTGCACAACTCGAAGAATGTAATCAATGTCACTAAGTTGTACATGTAGAAACTGTCGAATTTGTGTATATTTTGCTGTGTATATAACAACAAAATAAGTAAAATTTAGGGGGAAAAAAAGCACACACATACAAGATACACTTCACATCCAAAAAACACTGTTGCTGTCAAGTCAATTCCAACTCGCAGCAACCCTATAGAACAGAGTGGAACTGTCCTGTAGGGTTTCCAAAGAGTAGCTGGTGGATTCTAATTGCTGACCTTTTGGCCAAGCTCCTAACCACTGTGCCACCAAGGGTCCTCACATCCAATAGAACAACTATAATCAAAAGACAGACAACAGCAAGTATTGGTGAGGATGGAGAGAAATTGGAACCCTCATCCATTACTGGGAATGTAAAATGGTACAGCTCCTGTGGAAAACAGGTTGGCGGTTCTTCAAAAAGTTAAATATAGAAATACCATATGACCCAGTGTCATGGATTGAATTGTGTCCCCCAAAAATATCTGTCAACATAGCTGGGCCATGAGTTCCAGTATTATGTGATTGTCCACCATTTTATGTGATTTCCCTATGTGTTGTAAATCCTATCATTACGATGAAATGAGATGAATTAGTGGCAGTTATATTGATGAGATATACAAGATTAGATAGTGTCTAAAAGCCAACCTTTTTGAGATATAAAAGAGAGAATGAGCAGAGATACAGGGGGACCTCATACCATCAAGAAAGCAGCACCAGGAGCAGAGCGCATCCTTTGGAGCTGAGGTTCCTGAGCTGAGATGTTCCCAGACCAAGGGAAGATTGATGACAAGGACCTTCCTCCAGAGCCAACAAAGAAAGAAAGCCTTCCCCTGGAGATGATGCCCTGAATTTGGACTTGTAGCCTATTTTTTTTTTTTTTTTTTAGACTGTGAAAGAATAAATTTCTCTTTGTTAAAACCATTCACTTGTGGTATTTCTGTTATAGCAGCACTAGGTGACTAAGATAAAATTGAATTTGGTACCAGGAGTGGTGTGCCTCCAGGTTCTTATCCGTAGAAGTACAGAGCTTTGGAACACTTGCCCCAGCAGGGCAGATTCGGGCATGAGGCCCGAGGAGCTGAGAGGCCAAGAAACCAGGGAACAGAAGCTGAAGAGACAAGGAACACAAGAGGCGGAGCTGCCTCAGTCTCAAAAGGTATGACCATGCCTTCAGGAGTTTCAAAGGGTGGAGCTGTGGCCTCTGGTGTTTCTGTGGGTGGAGTCGCCACTCAGCTGCACTAGGAGAATGGGGCCTCCTAAAGCCACGGGACCAGAGTTGCTCTCTCAGAGGGCCTGAAAGGTGAAGCTGAAGCCCAAGGCAGAGGAGACTCCACTCAGAATCTGGAGAGTGGCCAATATCTAGAATCTGGAGGGCAGGTCCATTGTGTAAATTGTCTCAGAGAACAGAGGATTATTTTCAAAGCCTTGAGGGCTAAGGTAATGTGTTCTGCTGGCTTGCTTGGTGTCTGTTATTCCTTCTTTTCCTCCAGTTTCTCCCATTTGTAATGGAAATGTCTAGCTTGTTCCTGTTGTGTCATTATATCTTTGGAAGCAGATAACTTACATTCTAGATTTCATAGATGAAGAAGAATTTTTGGATTTTGGACTTGTAGCCTACTAGACTGTGGGAGAATAAATTTCTCTTTGTTAAAGCCATCCACTTGTGGTATCTCTGTTATAGCAGCACTAGGTGACTAAGACACCCAGTAATTCTACTCAGGTATATACCAGAAAGCAGAAACTCAAACAGATACTTGTTTACCAATGTTCATTGCAGCACTATCCACACTAGCCAAAAGGTGGAAACAGCCTACAGGTCCATCAACAGATGAATGTATAAACAAAAATATGGTATATACAAAAAAAAAATTGAAAATCACCAACCTAACCTAAACTATTTTGTATAAGTCTAGTAAAGAATTGCTACAAGAAATGTCTTGATGCTTCCTGCAAGTTCATTAACAAACCCACTTCATTTGCACACCAAACTTCTACACACTCCATTCTTTTCTTCTGCTTTAAAAACACAGTTCGTTAAAAAATATATAGAGGTGGGCTGTAAAAAATTTTTCAAATAAAACACAAGTATATTAAGTTTAAAAATCTCCACATTTCACCCCCAATTCACTCACTTTCCAGGAGTTAGCATTTTGATTTTTCTCTATGGATTTGGGTGAGACACACACACAGACACACACAATGAACAAGGAAGAAGGAAGAAGAACTGACGCCTTTGAATTATGGCATTGGTAAAGAACACTGAATATACCATGGACTGTCAGAAGAAGGAACAAAAATGTCTTAGAAGAATACAGCCAGAATGCTCCTTAGAAGCAAGGATGGTGAGGCTTCATCCCAAGTACTTTGGACATGTTATCAGGAGGGACCAGTCCCTGGAGAAAGACATCATGCTTGGTAGAGGGTCAACAAAAAAGAGGAAGACCCTCAATGAGATGGATTGACACAGTGGCTGCAACAATGGCTCAAACAGCAACGATTGTGAGGATGGTGCAGGATCAGCAATGTTTCATTCTGCTGTACGTAGAGTCGCTATGAGTCAGAACTGACCTGACAGCACCTAACAACAGGATCCCTCAATCAAGCTAAGCTGTCAACCCACAGAAAATTCAGACATTTCTGAGTGTATCTAGAAGGCAAGTGAGATTTGGCCACCAAAGATCTACCTATGTGTAAAGAGATAGAGACTAAGAACGCACCTGGGAAATAACTCATCTTTAGTTAACAGACTTTAGGAGTACCAGTTTGGCCCAAGTCAGGGTAATGAACTAGTATCAGTGCAGAGGAATGTTTTTGGCTATGTTACCAAGCTTATATAACACATATGTAGAAACTTCCTAAAAGCACTAGAAAAAATTTAAGAGGCCAAAATTACCCCCAAGGAGTAAGGGACAGAGCACAGGGGAGGTGCTAGCCAGCGAAATACAGCTGTGTTTCTGTAATGTGACCCTGTGACCCTATTTTTATCTATAGCTGATGTACACTGAGGAAATGTGAGTTAGATAATTTAACACTAGGCCCTAACTGGGGAAAGCTGTTATGCACCTGACACTATTTATGCTGTATCACATCCTTTCTTTCAAGTTTTGGTTTAGTTTGAATCTTGGAAGCAGATTTTTTTTCTATTTGAATCCTGAGAAGAACAAATAACTACGGAAGAGGATGACTCAGAAGAAATACTGATCATCAACTGCAAAAACAAGGATAGGTCAATGTTTTGAAACTATGGTAAGAAAAAATATACATATATAATAATGCTGAACTCAGGGGTTGGGTTGTAGGTTGGGGAAAGGGCAGGGCACGAGGGAACTTTCTGGGATGATGGTAATGTTTTATATCTTGATAGGGTTTGGATTACACAGGTGTATTCATTTATCAAAACTCAGAAAATGCATACTAAAAGTTTGTACATTTATTGTATGTAAAATTTACCTAAAAAAAAAAAAACTGTAAAAAATATTAAACTCTTGCTAATGATATGAATGCTGAAGTATTTAGGGGAAAGATATACTAGTATCTGCAGTTTACTTTGAAAATAGCTAAGATGTATTAATTCATGGCTAGATATGTGATTAAAACAAACAGTAAAATATTAATGATAGAATCTAGGTGGTAGGTATTTGGGTCTTCACAATAAAATTATCTCAACTTTTCCATATGTCTGAAAATTTCTATAATAAAATATTGGGAAGAAAATTAATGCCTTGGATCTAGGTATGTTTGAAGTCTAAAAGGATCCAAGTAAGCTGAGACAGGGTCTGTTTACATCTTTTTTTTTTTTTTTTAATTTTATTGTCCTTTAAGTGAAAGTTTAAAAATCAAGTCAGTCTCTCATACAACAATTTATATACACCTTGCTATATACTCCTAGTTGCTCTCCCCCTAATGAGACAGCACCCTCCCTCTCTCTACTCTCTATTTTCGTGTCCAATCGGCCAGCTTCTGACCCCCTCTGCCCTCTCATCTCCCCTCCAGACAGGATCTGCCCACATAGTCTCATGCGTCTATTTGATCCAAGAAGCTTACTCGTCACCAGTATCATTTTCTATCCCATAGTCCAGTCCAATCCCTGTCTGAAGAGTTGGCTTTCGGAATGGTTCCTGTCTTGGGCTAACAGAAGGTCTGGGGACCACGACCTCCAGGGTCCTTCTAGTCTCAGTCAGACCATTAAGTCTGGTCTTTTTATGAGAATTTGAGGTCTGCATCCCACCACTCTCCTGCTCCCTCAGTGGTTCTCTGTTGTATTCCCTGTCAGGGCAGTCATTGGTTGTGGCCGAGCACCATCTAATTCTTCTGGTCTCAGGCTGATGTAGTCTCTGGTCGACGTGGCCCTTTCTGTCTCTTGGGCTCATAATTACCTTGTGTCTTTGGGGTTCTTCATTTTCCTTTGCTCCAGGTGGGTTGGGACCAATTGATGCATCTTAGATGGCCACTTGCTAGCGTTTAAGACCCCAGAAGCCACTCTCCAAAGTGGGATGCAGCACGTTTTCTTAACAGATTTTATTATGCCAATTGACCTAGATGTCCCCTGAAACCAAGGTCCCCAAGCCCCCACCCCTGCTACACTGGCCTTTGAAGCATTCAGTTTATTCAGGAAACTTCTTTGCTTTTGGTTTAGTCCAGTTGTGCTGACCTCTCCTATATTGTGTTGTCTTTCCCTTCACCTAAAATAGTTCTTGTCTACTATTTAATTAATAAATGCCCCTCTCCCTCCCTCCCTCCCTCCCCACTCTCGTAACCATCAAAGAATATTTTCTTCTCTGTTTAAGCTATTTCTTGAGTTCTTATAATAGTGGTCTCATACAATATTTGTCCTTTTGCAACTGAGTAATTTCACTCAGCATAATGCCTTCCAGATTCCTCCATGTTATGAAATGTTTCACGGATTCATCATTGTTCTTTATCAGTGCATAGTATTCCATTATGTGAATATACCATAATTTATTCATCCATTCATCCGTTGATGGGCATCTTGGTTTACATTCCTTTTAAAAAACAACAAAGAGCCAGGAGGATGGTAATAGGCAAGGTCATAATGTCAGCTCACCTCATTTCCCCTATCTCTGACTCCCCCAGCACTCTACAACTCGTTATATTGATTCACCCACCTGAAGCATCAGTTATTCCTTAGCTATCCAGCCATCCCTTGTGTTAGGCAGTCAGTACGTAAACCAGCCCCCACTCACACACTTATACTCCAAACAAGCAAGCTTAGAAGCTGAGACTTGCCCATATCCCCACTCTCATCACTGGCTTCCCTGTTGCTCCTTGAGCCTCTTCTGCCCACTCTCAGGCTTGGAATTGAGTGCTTCAGTGATGACCACTGGGGTCTTGGGATTACCCAGCCCCTTTCAATTCCAGCTCTGGGAGCTATAGTTGTAAAGGCTGAGTTTCTGTTTTGGTTCCTGTTATCTCATCAAATTTCTGTGGTCACTTTCCCAGTTTGGTGCCTGAGACCCAGCTATCACATAAATAGATGATGACTATTGTACCAGACTGACCTCTGAGATAGGCAGCTAAAGAAGAGGGCTAGAAGGGGTCCTTGACTTGGAAGGTATGAGGCTCAGAGCAGGGTTGAAACAGTAGAGACTACTTCTAAAGAGCCTGAGGTCAAGCCACATAGTTATTCGACAATATATTTAAGTCTTTACAATGTGCTAGGCCCCATGCCAGACACTGAGTAATCCAGTGGCGAACAAAACAGATATAGCCTCTGACTTCATGGAGCTTACAGTAATGGGAGAGGTAGTAAATAAACACTAAAAACACAAATACATACAAATAAATAAATAAATACTCATGTATAATAATAATTTTTATATTAATAATAATAATTTATTGTAAGTAGTATGAAAGAAAAAAAGCAGGTTCTTTGGGAGAATATTGAAGGCACCCACTTTAGACTAGATAAGTAGGGAAGGTCTTTCTGAAGAATTTCCATTTAAGCTGTGACAAGAGATGGATTACCCAATAAGCAAGGTATGCATGGGCACAATTTCACCTGTTTTTCTTTGATGTGGTGAAACCCATGTGAAATTGTGCACTACAGATCAGTAAGTAAATACAAGTAAGCCTGTGTGTACCCTGCTTACTATAAGCCTGTGCATACCTTGCTTACTGGCTAATTCATCCCTGGCTGTGACTATGTGAAGTGTCAGGGGCTAGGTAGTTAAGACATGGGGCAGAAGATATGGAACGTTCCGAGACAGATTAATGTTGGAGGAAAGGGAAGGAAGCTGCTGTGACTAGCAGCATAAGCAAAGGAGTAAGTCCTAGGGTAAGATTTTGGACAAGTGAGCAAGTGCCAGATCACGAGGCCTGGTAAACCATTTCAAAGCCTTTGGATTTTATTTAGGTACAACAGTAAATCATTGAAAGGTTTTAGACAGAGGAAAGAAGTCTTCCTGAGTGCCACCTGCCCCAAATATGTCTCCAGTTCTTGGCACCAAGCCCTCTGGAATAATATAAGAATGTTAGCTCCCCAAGAGGCCAGGGATTTTTATTTTTATTGTTCACTGCTCTATCCCCAAGGGCCTAAAATAGCAGGAACTCAGTAAACATTTCTTGGATAAACACTGTATCTCTAAGGATAGTGGATTTTCTTTATGATTATAGATTTAGGTCATACTCAGAATTTTAATGGCTCTGCTATCCTTTAAGCATTTAACCATGGCTTTTTTAGCACCACAGGCACTTCTCATTGCTTTACGGTGAGGAAAAGCTTAACTCTCCAGCACACATTCCAACAGCCAAGGGCTCTTAAATCAGAGATGCCTATTTATTTGGTGTGTTGATTAGGGAAGTCTTGAAGGGGAGGGAGAATGATGGTTTCACATAGTCTGTATAGTAAATATTAGGAAAACTTCAGTTGCGAGTGAGGAAAAAAAACACGCAAACTATAAAGGGGTAAGGGGTGATATTAGTGGAATAGTTGTAGCTTAATAGTTCCTGTGAGTAAGAGTTCAGGGGTGGATCTCCGATCACCACTGGATCCAGGTGCTCAGGCATTGTCATGAGGATTCTGTCTCTCTTCATACATGCTCCATTCCCTTTTCAGACTTTGTTTGCAAGCAAGCTCTTCCCAAATGGTCACAGAGATGGTGACTAGCAGATCAAGGCATATAGACTAGCAGCCTAGCAACCCTAGCAGAGAGAGAACACCTCTTTGCCATACCAAACCTGTTGCTGTTGAGTCATTTCCGACTCACAGAGACCCTACAGGACAGAACAGAACTGCCCTATAGGGTTTCCAAGGAGCAGCTGGTGGATTTGAACTGCCAACCTTTTGGTTAGCAGCTGAATGCTTAACCAATGCATCACCTCTTTGCCATAGTTCTCGCCAATTGCTGTGGCCAAAGGGATGTACTATTCTCACTGGCCACACTTAGATGATGTTCTCACCACTGAAGAAGAGTAGTCAGTCTCACCTAAAACCCAAGTCTGAGTAAGGTCATTCTCCAAAGGAAAGCCAAAATGCTAAAGCCAGAAGGGGAAGCAAATATTAGACAAATAAAAAGTCAGCTAGAGAGTGTTAAGCATCATTTCTATGTGCAAAAAAATATTAAAAGCAGAGAATGACTAATAAACAATTGCTTTTTCTAATGGAGTGCACATTTCTATAGCTCCAACCCTTCAAATAATGGACTCTATGTATATAAACTTGCTGTTATGTTTCCTCAAGTTTCCACCACACAAGAGCACTCCATCAATGCATATACAAGAATCCAGTGATCATGATGAAACCATACCAATTAGCTTCTATATGTTTATTCTGACATGTGACATGAAGGCAGCAACCATTTATAAGAATTTTATGATTTCTAAGGAGGCATTTGGAAACCCTGGTGGCATAGTGGTTAAGTGCTACAGCTGCTAACCAAGAGGTCGGCAGTTCAAATCCGCCAGGTGTTCTACTCTGTCCTATGGGGTCGCTATGAGTCAGAATTGACTCGATGGCAGTGGGTTTGGTTTTTTTTTTGTTAAGGAGACATTAACTTAATGTTGTTTAATCTAAGCTGAAAATTGCTATAATGTCTAAAGCCAAATGTGACATTTACTTCAAACTTATATATACTGTTAATGCATAACAGTAAGAATTATTTGTGTTTTGGAATTTACTTAGTCAAAATAAGTCTTTAGTTTTCAGCATTTTTATACTAAATTAAAAGCATAAAATTTTAAGTGTAAATACAGCTGAACTAAATATGAGAACTTCAAGTAGTGCCAATTTCATTGAGACAAGAATAGAGTAATATAAAAAAAAAAAAAAAAATTGCCGTTAACTCAATTCTGACTCATAGTGACCCTATAGGACAGAGAAGAACTGCCCCATAGAGTTTCCAAGGTGGACCCTAAAACAAATAAAATTTTAGAAAAATAAAAAAGTCATTCTTGAAAAAGAATGATAAAAAGCAAACAATAATAATATAACTAATTTAGTAGACAGACGTACCAGATGTGTCGTAAGCTGCCATCAACACAGAAGAGCACAGCAAAGGAAACGTTTTGTAACTCTGAATTTTGCAATGAAAATAGTAGGGAAAAGAATTAAAAACATTGAAATATACCAATAACTTACTACTAACAACTACTAAGGTTTGCAAGAATAGCATACTTTATGCCAAATACAGCTAAAAACACCAAAATAACCTCAACATTAAGCCTCCAAGAGGGCAGCAATCATTTGTCTTATTTATGACTTTATCTCTAAAGCCTAGTGTAGTACCTAACACCTAGTAGATGTTCAATAAATTTTGTTCACGGAAAGAATAATAATCACTTCACCCAGTTATTTCCATTACTTAGAATGAACAATTTGGAGGATCATTTGTTGATTTCAAAGTGAAACAAATTAATTCAATACAACATTTTTTTCTAATACAAATCTGTAATCGAATATACCCATTAAGATTCGGCCAGTCATGTGTTGGAGTATGTAAGTTTTCAGGCCTACCCCACTTCTCTATTTCGTAGACTTGCATGCAAAAACAAAGATTCTTCCTGGACTGTTTGGAGAATGCCAAGCTCTTAGTTGGGTTTCTCTCAAAAGCAAACCCAGGAACAAGGATTGAGTGCATATGATCTATCTGGGACAGTGACCTTGAAAGGAGAATGGGGAGATAATATAGAGAGGGAAAGATAGCCAATACAGGGTGCACTATTAAGCCAACTACTGCAAACACCACAGGAGAAGCTCTAGAATTATTTTAGCAAAAGGAGTTAATGTCAGAGTATTTAAACTCTTGTACCACAGGTCGTTGGGTTAAGGGCCATGCCTGGAGGAATATTAATTCTCACAAATTTTCAATCTGCCCATTCACATATGTGAAGTGGGCTCTGGCAGCCCAAGGATAAACCCCCAGCAAAGATTAGTTACTGGTCCCTGGAAGTCAAGCTGGTATGTGTGAAATGGTAAAAGAATCTGAGGGGATACGGGTGGTGCACCCATGGCTTCTGTGATGGTTAAGGTTGTGCATCAAATTCGCTGCGCCATGATTCTCAGTGGCTTGGCAGTTATGTAATGATGTAGTTTGGCAGTTATGTAATGATGTAGTTATCCTCTATTTTGTGATATAATGTAATCACTTCCATGATGTGATTGGCTGTGATCAGCCAATCAGTTGTAAGGGGAGTTTCCTCAGGGGTGTGGCCTGCATCCAATATGTATGGCCATTCTGGCAAAGATTGTTGGCTTTTGCTCACTCTGGATCCTGTATACGACACATCATTATCTGACCTCTGGTTCCTGGGACTTGAGCCAAAGGCCTGCTGTATTGCCCGCCAATATTGGTATTCACTGACCTCCACAGCCTGTGAGCCAGCAGCCTGTCATCTTACTTGCCAATATTAGATTCATCAGCATCCACAGCCTGTTAGCCAGCAGCCTGCTGACAGGCTGCAGCTATGTGAGTCACGAAGACAACTGACCCACAGACTTGGGACTTGCCAGATTCTACAACCACGTGAGCCATTTCCTTGAGATAAATCTCTGTCTACGAGTGGGTGTATGCGTGTGTGTATGCTTCACCGGTTTTGCTTCTCTAGAGAATCCAGCCTAAGACAGCTTCTTGTTCACCAGGCAAGTAAGGGCAATTGGTATGCAAGCAGAAGAAACCCTAGAGTAATAAGAGAGGATTTGCAAATATAACTGCACTTCCTCCTTAGCTCTAGGCTATTTAGCTGTCTACAATCAACCAATCACTGTTGCTTAATGAAAGAATGAATAAATGAGTTAGGACTGGACTGTCTAGGTTCAAAAGCACCGGAATACCACATACAGCCATTACAGCCCACTTGCACTGAGCTCGATGTTGAATTTATTTTCTAAAAGTTCACTTTTGACAACCTAGCTAAGAGGGGATAGCTTTGATTCGGAACTTTTTCTCCCGTTAAGAGTCAGTCAAGTGCTCTCTGTTTTTAGCCATAAAAATCTAAGAGTAAAAATAGATTAAACCCTAACATTTTCCTTAATATAAACACAATTATATACTCAATTAGAAGCCTATAATAAAAAAAATCTTGTATTCCACAATCATCTAACTCTTTGTTCTCTACATACACTAAATCTCCACATTCTTTTCTAGATCCAGTGGCATCTCAAGGCTAAATTTTTAATCCAGATTTCACATTTTATTTCAGTCCTGCAGCTAAATTTTGTTGCTTTCAGAAATCACTTGTATGCCAGTTTAATATGCTTCAATTGGAGATGAATTATCAATTCATATAATATCTATTTTTTATAATTTAAGCTAGAGACCTAGGAAATATTGTATTCTTTGTTTTCCAAAGGGGATCAATCTGAGGCTTATTAAAGTTGATAATGAGTCCTTTAGAAAAAGGTAGAAATCAATTCTAAGAGCAGAGTTAAGGTAAGCAATATTGTATGAAACTGAAACCAAAAATGACTCAAATTTTTGTCATTTAATAAACACCATATGTCAATTAAAGAAGATGGTGTATATGGATTAATAAACTTCTGAATTGTCTGGATATTTGAGGGGGTGTGGAACTTACTCTCATTTAGACTGATCAAGAATTCCTTAATATAATATCAGAATGAAATTTTCCTTTAGGCTAAAAATTTCATCCAGTTTGGATCAGGATAATGACATACTAACCTCAAGCAATTGTAACTTATCAAGGAAACCAGAAGTGTTTACTAGAAAATTTAAAGAAATTTAGAGATTTAAAACCCTGACATCAACTGAATGATATTTTCTATATTTTGTCCCCCTGAAATTAACTATTTCTACCTAATTAGCCATGCACTATAATAACATTACATTTGGTGCACTCATTGCAGTACTGACTACATTCCTAAACACCCCCTAAGGATTAATTCCTAAGAACTAATTGAACTTGTACTCTTTAAAATGTTTTATCTTGCTTAAATTTCAACTTTAATTTCTTCTCCCTAAAACCAAAAGGTCTCACTACCCCTCAACCCAAGTTTTAAGCATAGTTGACCTTAAATCAATAGTAAATGATCAGATAAGAAAATAAAGGGAATGCTTTTTTATTATGAATGCTATAGGGTCACTATGAGTTGGAACCAAATTGAAGGCAGTGGGGCTTTTCAATTATGAAAACCATGGTGATATAACCCTAAAGTAGAATTATCTCAACAAATAGGCAAACAGTACAGTCCTCATATTTTTTTCCAGGGAAGGTCTATATTCGTCAAACAAAGAAGGCTACGATTAATCATTTGTCTTAAAGGACTACAATATGCCCAAAAGCAATTTGATCTTCTCATAGTACAATAAAAGCCACAACTGGAAGTCTAACTCTAAGCCTCCAGGCAAGTAGGCTTTGGTGATTCTATAAGGAGCCTTTACCAGTTTACCAGTTGCCCTCAAATCGCTTTTGACTTATGGCGACCCCATGTGTGTCAGAGTAGAACTGTGCTCCATAGGGTATTCAGTGGCTAATTTTTCAGAAGTAGATCACAAGGCCTTTATTCCAAGGTACCTCTAGGCAGTGGCATCACTAACGTGGTACAGGGGGTGCAGAACATACTGGGTGACACTGACAAGGGGATGACACCAAAAAGACTGTCTATAAAATTTTTGTGCAGTGTTTCAGCAGAAATTTATTATTTTTTATTAAAATACCCCTGTAGTTAGTTATAACAAGAAAAACATTTTTCGTAAGCCCAGCTTATATGTATCAATATATCTACAAGGCTAAAACTCTGTGCTAATATAATTTTTGAACCTTCTAATGGCACAGTGGTTAAGAAGAGGTTGGCTGCTAACCAAAAGGTGGGCAGTTCAAATCCACCAGCTGCTCCTTGGAAACCCTATGGGGAAGTTCTACTCTGTCCTATAGGGTCGCTATGCATCAGAATCGACTCGAGAGCAACAGGTTTTTGGGTTTAATGCACTCCGGTCACAGCTGTCATTATTAGCCTATTACAATGATGCTTCGATTCACATGGTTTCATCTCCACGAGCTACAAGGGTACACTGTTATTTTCGTTGCTGCCAGTATGTTTATAGTCACTAATTTTGTCAAATTTCCTGGTGTTTTAGCTACAATATTGTGAATATTAGTATTTGTGAATCTGTATCAATAGCTTTTTTGAGAATGAACTAGTAATTAAAGGAAAAGAAGGAGTGATACCCATGAATTACAATTTACGAGTAATGTTAGTACAAAAAACATTACTAAGGATTCTGTATGGTCTGGTACGGAGGTCTGTGTGTCTGGGGACAGGGAGTGACACCATGAGTTACCACACTGGGTAACACCAGCCCTAGTGACGCCACTGCCTCTGGGTAGGCTTGAACCTCCAACTTTCGAGTTAGCAGCCAAGCACCTTAACCATCTGCACCACCCAGGGACTCCCCTGTTGTTGTTATTGTTAATTTCCATCAAGTTGATTCCGACTCATGGCAACTCCATGTGCTAGAGAATAGAACTGCTCCATAGGGTTTTCTTGGCTATAATCTTTAGGAATCCAGATCACCAGGCCTTTTCTTCCACAGTAGAGCTGGATGGGTTCAAAGCACCAATCTTTAGGTTAGCAGTTGAGCACAAACAATCTGCACAATCCAGGGATCTTTCAGGAACTCCCTACCCATTGCTGTTAAGTTGCTTCCGACTTTTAGTGACCCTGTAGGACAAAGTAGAATTGTCTTACAGCGTTTCCAAGACTACTTTTTACGGAAGCAAACTACCATATCTTTCTCCACTGAGAGAGTGACTGGTGGGTTTGAACCGCTGACTTTCCAGTTAGCAGCTGAGCACCTTAACCACTGCACCACCAGGGCTCCTTAGGGACTCCCTAGGGCCCATTAAAATTAAACATCTTCCTATGGTTACAAAATTAGTTGCTGTCTTTTCAAACAATGCTCAGAGCAAGTTGATAAAACAATTTTCTAGGACATTAAATGAGCTCATCACGGCTGTACCAGTATCTCTCAAATACCATTTCTTTTGTTCACGGACTGTATTATAACCATCCCCTGCCTAACTGATCTCCCATCTTCCGGTCCCTCACTCAGAAAGACTGGTATATGGTATTGATTTTTAGTTCATATGATCCCTTTTGGTTTTCACAAGCAGGAATCAACTGCCAAAAGCCTAGTCATCCTTTGGGTGAACTGATAAAGCTGAGTTACTGAACTTACAAAATCAAAGATTACAACCAATATCAGGTATCCCCACCAAGGTATAAAATGGTCCCATGGAAACCTACTGGAAATAGTCTAGCTTAGTCTAAAGAATATACTATAAATCAGAACAAAATCACTAACACCAATGTTCTTCTTTTAAGCAATAGGAAAACGGGCCCAAGATTAAAATCTAATCAATAATTTTTAGTTCTACAAAATGAATTATTAAAATTCTTTACCAAAGAAAATCTTGTTGCCTATATCTAAACTTAATGGTTTTCAACTCCAACTGGGCTATGAAATAGAAACTAAGGCTCCCTCAGTCACATCAGAGACCTACTGGATCAGAATCTTCAAGTGTAATACTCATTGCCTGATCATAAGCTGTGGCTAACTTTTGTTATTGCTTCATGTCATCTATTTTCTTTCCTTTTTATAGTATTTCCTTCATATTAACACTTTTAAAAACCAAGTGTTTTCTAGGCAGTGGGTTTTGGTGGGCACTATACACTTTTGTATACCATTTGCATATTCATTAATTAATCTTTAAAAGATTTACAGATGGATTGGTATTTGAATACTAGACAAAAATGACGTGATTCAAATTCCTATTAACATGGCAAGCTATTTTAATATTGATAGGAATACAGCATAGCTTATGTAGCTCAGTACTTAACAGTTAGCATGTTAGTCAGGCTCCAAGGAGTAAAAGTTTATAAGGATTATTTCTTCATTTAGCAATTTAGGCTAAAGCTACCAAACCAAAAACCAAACCATACCTAGTGCCCTCGAGTCGATTCCGACTCAGCGACCCTATAGGACAGAGTAGAACTGCCCCGTAGAGTTTCCAAGGAGCGCCTGGCGAATTCGAACTGCCGACCCTTTGGTTAGCAGCCGTAGCACTTAACCACTAAGCCACCAGGGTTTCCAAAGCTACCACTATGGGTTTAATAATCGTTGTGATGTTGTCTTCTGCCCTTCAGGTAGGAGATGCCGCTAAGGAATAGTTGTCATAATTCCACTTCCTGAATTTCTTCTAATACTTCAAATATCTGACCACTCAGTTTTGATTTCCCAAATTTGTCAAATGTGATACAAGTGAATATTGAAAATCAAACTAAAACACCATTTGGGGATGATTTCCCATTTACGCTATTTCCCTTAACTTTCTGAATGCCTTTGGGCATAATTAAAAGACCCTGTTACTTTTCCTGTACCATGTGTTAAAGTTTAAGTGTGTTACATAATTGAATTGATTAACAATTTTTGCAAGATTAATTAGCATCCCAACAGAACTTTTCATTAATACCTTAATCTTGATAGTACCAATTTCCCTCTCAGAGCTCTGCGAATTCCCAGAGATGGCTTGTAAATAAAAAAAAAATACGGAGCCTCTATTTACTTAATGGAGCTTTGCGCCACTGAGAGTAGCTCTGTGGGGTGCTGGGGTATGCAGAGGAAGATGTGAAATGGGCTGCTTACAAATAAGAATGCAGAGTAGGCCCTCTCAGAATTGCAGGTTTCAAGTACTACAAATCCCTTATCCTGATTGCAACTTCAGCAGAGTGGAGTGGTTTGTTTGTCGAAATAATGAATAGTAGATGGCATCCATTTTAGTGGAAAGTTTTAATTTGTGATTCCCCGAGGCTGTGTGAAATGAAACACCCTTATTCATTCCCGTAAATGAAGTCAAATTGCTTCTGGAATTTCTTCTGAGAAAGACCATCCAAGAACACTCATTTGACATATTAGCCTGTGAAATAAAACATTTAATGAATGCACTTTTGTAGTGAAGAGCACCTTTCTACAAAGGTTATTTTTATTTCTGAAAATGTTCTTATCTCATTAAGTTTCTGCTTTTAAAAACAGATGCTGAGCTATACCACGATGTTTAAGCTTGCCTCATAAGCACTGTAAATGAAACTTTGTCTATTCTATCTTATTTTACATATCTTTAATTAAAATATTAGTTATTTCTAAAAGCCATTACTAATGTCATAATAAAATCTTCTTATTAAAATTCAACAAACAATTCAAATGAATTAAATAGTGGGTATTTGGAAAGAAGAGGAACGAAAGTTTGTCCTAGGAACAGAAAGTATCCCAAAATTACTAATATTAAGAATGGAGAGAGATTTAAATTGACAAGTGGAACAAAGAACTTTCAAAACCTTCAAATACTTAAGAAATCTCCATTACAAATAATTGGTATGCTAATTGTATATCAATTTAGCTATTCATTAAATCTTCACCCAATGATCCTACACATAGAAAATATTTGGTTAGCCCATTCCTTTTACCTGAAATAAATGGCATTTACTTAGAACTGTATATGTTCATTTACGATTTAAAAAATTATTGTCTACTACATTTCAGGCATTGTTCTAAATACTGAGGAGAACAAACACAAAAAAAACTAAACCCATAACTCTGGAGAACAACTCATAGCAACCCCATAAAACAGGGTAACTGCCTCATAGGGTTTCCAAAGAGCAGCTGGCAGGTTTGAACTACCAACCTTTTGGTTACTAGGGCAGCTCTTAACCACTGTACCACCAGGGCTCCACTGAGGAGAGTGGTGAACAAAATAGTTAAGCTCCAGAAGAGTTAACATCCAGTGGGTAGGGTGGGAGGGAGTAGGAACATAGAAAATAAACAAGGAAGCAAAAAATGAAGTAAGATAATATCAGAAAAGTAACCGGCTATAGATAAAATAAAACTGGGTGATGGCATAGAAAGTGAACGGATGGAGAGCTGCAAGGTGGGAGGTAATATCACTAACCGAGGAGGCAGCAACGGCGCTAAGGCTATGATAAGTGGTAAGATGGAGTCATCCACGAGAAATTTGAGAAATGGCAAATCCCAAATTTCCATACCAATAAATCCTAAGAATATAGGAACAGAAATATAACATATATAATATTTGTGGGGCCCAGGGCAAGATTGGAAACCTTCGTGGTACAGCAGTTAAGAGCTACAGCTGCTAACCAAAAGGCCAGCATTTCGAATCCACCAGGCGCTCCTTGGAAATTCTATGGGGCAGTTCTACCCTGTCCTGTAGGGTCACTATGAATCGGAATCAACTCGACAGTAGTGGGTTAGGGCAAGAGTACCAATGGAGACCCATATACTGTATGTCTAAATATTTATAAGTTATACAGGGGTTGGTTCGTAACTATAGGCCGTACATTTAAGCTGCACGTTCAAAACCTGGGGATGATAGAAAGTACAGTACGGTACATACATAAGCCAGTAACATAGGTGTTTATTACGACTCTCAAGACATATGCATTATAGTTTATGCATGTACGCCTGGCAGCACAATCATGCTGTATACAAGAGACATGAGACACACGTGTTGCATGCAAGAAGCTGTTATAAATACTATGTCCAGTTATGTCTGCTGTGTCCCATTCTCCAGTCAGGATTACTCAACTCTATTATAAGCTTATGGGACCACCACGGATGTATATACAGTTGGATGTTGCCTGAACAGACTTTATACAGCACATGACTGTATTAATAATTACTATTTCTTCTTGATAAATAATTGATCCTTTTATTTCTATGTAATATCTTTCTTTGCTTTTCATAACACTTTTTGACTTGAAGTCTATTTTGTCTGATGTTAAAAAACCACATGTTATAGATTGCGTTGTGTCCTCCCAAAAAATCTGTTGTAAATCCTAACCCCTATAAGTGTAGAGAAGCCCTGGTGGCTGCTAACCAAATGTTGGCAGTTCGAATCCACCAACCACTCCTTAGAAACCCTATGGAGCAGTTCTGTGCTGTCCTGTAGGGTCACTATGAGTCAGAATTGACTCCATAGCAATGTATATACCTGTGGATGTAATCTCATTTGGGAATAGGGTTTTCTTTGTTATGTTAATGAGGCTTTTTATCAGTGTAGGGTGTGTCTTACGCCAATCACTTCTGAGATATAAAAGAGCAGATTAGGCACAGAAGCAAGCAAGCACAAAAGGGGGAAGAAACATGTCACATGGAGTTCTCCAAAGAACACCCAGAAGAATGCTAGATAAACTACAAGGACTTTTCTCCAGAGCAGATACAGAGAAACTTCTCCGAGAGCTGGCACCCTTAATTTAGACTTTTAGCCTCTTAAACTGTGAGAAAATAACTTTGTTAAAGCTACCCACTTGTGGCATTTCTGTTACAGCAGCACTAATGGTCAATTGGCATAACAAAGTTTATTAAGAAAATTTTCTGCATCCCACTTTGGTGAGTGGTGTCTGAGGTCTTAAAAGCTTTCGAGCAGCCATCTAAGATGTATCAATAGGTCCCAACCCACCTGGAGCAAAAAAGAATGAAGAACACCAAAGACACAAAGAAAATATTAGCCCAAGAGACAAAAAGGCCACATAAACCAGAGACCCCATCACCTGAGACCAGAAGAACTAGATGGTGCCTGGCTACCACCAATGACCAACTGACAGGGAACACAACAGAGTCCCTGAGGGAGCAGGAGAATTGTGGTGCAGAACTCAAAATTCATGTAAAAAGACTAGACTTAAAGGTCTGACTGAGACTAGAGGAACCCCTGAAGACATGGCCCCTGGACTCTTTGTTAACCCAGAACTAAAACCATTCCTGAAGCCAACTCTTCAAAGACTAGGCTGGACTATAAAACATAAAATAATACTCGTGAAGAGCGTGCTTCTTAGTTCAAGTAGATACATGAGACAAAATGGGCAGCTCCTGTCAGGAGGCGAGATAAGAAGACAGAAAGGAATAGGAGCTGATTGAACGGACACAGGAAACCCAGGGTGGAAAGGGGAAGTGTGCTGTCACCTTATAGGGATTGCAACTAGGGCCACATAATAACATGTGTATAAATTTTTGTATGAGACATTAAATTGAGCTGTAAACTTTCACCTAAAGCACAATAAATTAAAAAAAAGAAGACACTACCCCAGCTCTCTTTTGATATCTATTTGCACCAAACATTTTTTCCATCCTTTCACTTTCCACTCATTTGTGTCTTTCACTTTAAAATGACTCTCTTGTAGGTAGCATATAGTTGCATCTTGTTTTCTTATCCATTCTGGCAATCTGTGCCTTTTGATGGAAAAGTTCAATCCATTCACATTTAAAGCAACTGCCAATATAGAAAGATTTACTGCTGCCATTTTGCTATTTGTTTTGTGTTTATATCTTTTTTGTCCTTTATTTCCTCAAATACTGCGCTTTTGGGGGGGGTTAGTTGTTTTTTTGTGGTGAGTCATTTTGATTCCCTTCTCGTTTCCTTTTGCATATGTTTTTTTTTTTTAGAAATTTTCGTTATGGTTACCATGGGGATTATATTCACCATCATAAATTTATAGCAACCTAGTTGAGACTGATATCAACTTAACTTCAATAACATACAAAAACTGCACCTGTATCACTTCTACCTGCCCCTTTATGTTGGTGGTGCCACAAATTATATCTTTCGGCCTTATGTAACCAGGACTATATATTATTTATACTTTTGTTTTCACATCATGTTGTTGTCAGGCTTTGTCGAGTTGGCTCCAACTCATAGCAACTCTACATCCAACAGAACAAAACACTGCCTGGTCCTGTGCCATCCTCACAATTGTTGCTGTATTTGAGCCCATTGTTGCAGCCACTGCGTTGATTCATCTCACTGAGGGTTTTCCTTTTTCAAAAGTTGACCCTCCGCTTTATCAAGCATGATGTCCTTCTCCAGCGACTGGTCCCTCCTAATAACATGTCCAAAGGTCTGCAAGAAGTTTCACCATCCTTGCTTCTAAGGAGCATTCTGGCTGTACTTCTTCCAAAACAGATTTGTTCATTCTTCTGGCAGTCCATGATATATATTCAATATACTTCATCAACACCATAATTCAAAGGCATCAAATCTTCAGTCTTCCTTATTCATTGTCCAGCTTTTGTAGGCATATGAGGCGATCGAAAATATGATGGCTTGGGTGGGGCACACCTTACTCCTCAAAGTGGCATCTTTGCTTTTTAACACTATGATGAGGTGTTTTCCAGATTTGCCCAATGCAATATGTCATTTGATTTCTTGATTTATATCACGTAAAACATAGTAAATATAGTTATAAACCAAAAATACAGCAAAGCTGGCTTTTATATTTGTCTTTGAAATTACCTTTCGCAAAGGTCTTTATTTCTTCATGTAGCTTCAATTTACAAACTGTCCTTACCTTTCAAACAGGAAGATTCCTTTTAGCATTTCTTTTAAGGTAGTTTGTCGGAAACCCTGGTGGCGTAGTGGTTAAGAACTATGGCTGCTAACCAAAAGGTTGACAGTTCGAATCCACCAGGCATTCCTTGGAAACTCTATGGGGGCAGTTCTACTCTGTCCTATAGGGTCACTATGACTTGGAATCGACTCGACAGCAGTGGATTGGCTGGCAGCAACAAACTTCCTCAGCTTTCGTTTATCTGGTGATGTCTTAATTTCACTCTCATTTTTGAAGAGAAGTTTTGTTAGGCACAGGATTCTTTGATGACAGTTTTTTTTTCTTTCTTTCTTTTTTCCACTACTTTATTCTCACTGCCTTCTAGCCTCAATGGTTTCTGAGGAAAAATAGACACACTCTTATCGTGGCTCCCTTGTACATGACTGTTCGTTTTTTTAATTTTTGCTGTTTTCAAGATTCTCGAGCTTTGATATTTGAAAATTTGATTATAATATGTCTCAGCATGGATCCTTGGGTTTATCCTAGCTGGACTTCTTCGAGATTCTTGTATGTACAAATTCATGTATTTTGTAAAAATTGGAAAATTTTGGCCATTATTTCTTCAAATATTCTTTCTGTTCTTTTGTCTTCTTTCCTTCAGAGACTCCCATAACACATATATATTGGTCCACTTAATTGTGTCCCACAGGTATCTTATGCGCTATTCATTTTTCTTTATTCTTTTTTCTTTCTTTTCCTCAGACTGGATCATTTCAATTGGTCTATCTTCAAATTCACTAATTTTTTTTCTGCCAGCTCAGATCCTCTGTTGAAACCCTCTGGTGAAATTTTAATTTGTTATTGTACTTTTTATCTCCAGAATTTGTTTGGTTTCTTTTTATAATTTTTATCTCTTTGTTAATTTTCTCATTTTGCTCATACACTGTTTTCTTGATTTCCTTTATTTCTTTGTCCACGTTTTCCTTTAGCTTTTGAGCTAAAAGCCCCAAAACCAAAACCAAACCCATTGCCGTCGAGTCGATTCCAACTCATAGCGACCCTATAGGCCAGAATAGAACTGCCCCATAGAGTTTCCAAGGAGTGCCTGGTGGATTCGAACTGCCAACCTTTTGGTTAGCAGCTGTAGCACTTAACCACTATGCCACCAGGGTTTCAGAGATAAAAACAGTTGTATTAAAACCTGTATCTAGAAGGTCCGATGTCTGGTCTTCTTTAGGGATGTTTCTGTTACTTTATACAGTTTCTTTGAATGGGCCATCCTTCCCTATTTCTCTATCTGTCTCATGATTTGTTGTTGTTGAAATATTTGAACAGTATAATGTAGTGGTTCTAGAACTCAGGTTATTTTTGTTTGTTTTTTTTCAAGATTGTTTTGGCTACACACTGCATAACTATGAAAAATAAAAAATACAAAGTATTAGAGAATGTTAAACACTGGATTTGTATAAAACTTGAAATATATTTTTCAACCATTTTAATAAGAATTTTCATAAGCTTTCCTTCATTAATGTGATTTTTAATGTAAGATTTTATACTTGAAATGGGTACAATCAATTTCTGGTCAAGACTTTTTAAGGGTGATCATTCAAATTATTGATAGTCAGCATCAAAGAGAAACTGTGTTCCTACAAGTAAATGAAAAAAATTAAAATATTTTTACAAGACTTTCAAAATTTGAAACAGTTGAAATTAAAGAATTAAAAATTATTCTTTTTCTTTAATTGGCAAATGTAATGTTGAAATTTATAATAATTATGAATGAATTTTGAGATCAGTTCAACCTTTTTATGTAAACTATTTTAAGACCAATGTATGGAGATTGTATCCACAAAACACACAGGCACCATATCAAAGCAGTATTTGTAGCTAGTTTTGTTGGAAAAAAAATTTGCAGCACCCAGGACGAAGACATGGGGAGTAGAAAATATGGAATAAAACCAGATACCAAAGAAATGCAGAGGGGAGGGAGCAATTTTCCAGCAGTGTCACTGAAATGCTAAGGGGTGGTCTAGCCTTTGCCTACTCCAGATTTGGGTATAATACAGCAGAAAACTATTCATGTTGTTGTTATACTTAAGCCCATTTTTGCAGCCACCATGTCAATCCATTTTGTGTAGCGTTTCCTTTGTTTTTGCTGACCCTCGACTTTATCAAACATGATGTCCTCCTCCACTGATTGGTCTTTTCTGATGATGTGTCCAAAGTAAGCAAGGTGAAGTCTCACCATTCTTGCTTTTAAGGAGCATTCTGGCTGTACTTCCTCCAGAATGATTTTCTTGTTTTTCTAGTAGTTCAGAGCATATTCAATATTCTTCACCACACCATGATACAAATGCATTAATTCTCCATCAGTCTTCCTTATTAATTGTCCAGCTTCACATACATATGAGGTGATTCAAAAGACCATGGCTTGGATCAGGCACATCTTAGTCATTGCAATGGATTGAATTGTGTTTTCTGTCTTAGTCATCTAGTACCGCCATAACAGAAACACCACAAGTGGATGGCTTTAACAAACAGAAATTTATTTCCTCACAGTAAAGTAGGCTAAAAGTCCTAATTTGAGGTGTCAGCTCAAGGCGAAGCCTTTCTGTCTCTGTTGGCTCTCGAAGAAGGTCCTTGTCCTCAATCTTCTGATGGTCAAGATGCTTGTTAGCTGCAGGGACCTCAGTCCAAAGGACACACTCTGCTCCTACCGCTGCTTTCTTGGTTTTATGAGGTCCACCACTCTCTGCTTGCTTCCCTTTCCTTTATCTCTTGAGAGATAAAAGGTGGTGCAGGTCACACCCCAGGGAAACTCCCCTTACATTGGATCAGGGAGGTGACCTGAGTAAGGGTGGTGATACAATCCCACCCTAATCTTCTTAACATAAAAGCACAATCCCAAAACGGAGGACAACCATACATGGCTTAAACAAGTTGATACACAGATTTTTGGGGGGATATAATCTATGACATCTCCCAAAAATCTGTATCAACTTGGGTAGGCCATGATTTCCAGTATTGTGTGGTTGTCCACCATATTGTGATCTGTGATTATCCAGTGTGTGGTAAATCTTAACCTCTATGATGTTAATGAGGCAGGATTAGAGGCAGTTATGTTAATGAGGTAGGACTCAATCTACAGGATTATATTTTATCTTGAGTCAATCTCTTTTGAGATATAAAAGAGAGTAGCAAGCAGAGAGAGAGAGAGGGACTTCAAACTACCAAGAATGAAGAACCAGGAAGGGAATGCATCCTTTGGACAGAAAGTGTCTGTGCTGAGAAGCTCTTAGACCAGGGGAAGATTGATGAGAGAAAGCCTTCCCCTGGAGCTGGCGTTAAAGCCATTCACTTGTGGTATTTCTTTTGTAGCAGCACTAGATAACTAAGACAGTCATCAACATGACATCTTTGCTTTTTAACACTTTAAAGAGGTCTTTTGCAGCAGATTTTCCCAGTGCAATACATCATTTGATATTTATGAGCTTCCAATATTTGATTGGGCATGGTTCTTGGAGAAGCAATAGAGACTGCACTTCTTAGGAATGGAGTTCAACCTGAATAAACATATCAATAGTGAACATTTGTTGGTTTGCATACTCAACAATCCTTCCCTACTCTGCCCCTCCTAAGAGTATTCAGACTTTTCATTAAGTTAGTAGCTCCTTCTTCTCAAAGTCCATAAGATTCTGTGAGGCCTGGATCTAAGCTAAACAAGATATTTGCATCTTCAAACCTCCCCTTCACCACTTCTCTTACAGTTCCCAAGAGCTTTGAAACAGAAGCTTCCTGCTTTTCTGAGATAGCTTTCAATCCCACCCAGTTCAATAGAAGTGCCCTAATTTGTTGTACTGTGGAGTGTGGTATGTCATGTGAACAACGGAACTTCTAAAGCATGCATTGTCAATGGGGTGATATTACCTCCAAGGGAGTGAAAATTATATTTTAAGGAGAGAAAAAAATCTTAACCTTTTTATGTAAAAAGGTATACATACAGTACATGAACAGATACACAATATACCTGTGATATTAAAATTTTATTGAGGGGCATTAAGAAAAAAATATCTAAAAGGCTCCATATGGGGGCAATAACAGAGAAAAAAAAAAGAAGAAGGTTGAGAAACACTGTTTTAGAGCAATGGCAAACACCACAAAAGACAGAAAGTAATGGAAAGTCAATTATTGTTACTATAATTAAGCTTACGAATCAAAAGAAACTAGAAACCTGTATTAGCTCTTGACTTTCTGCTAAACCAAACCAATAAATCCCCTTTTTTGCTTAAGCCATTTGGCATTGGGTTTCCCATTACTTATAACAAAAATCTTATTAACTGATAAAATATAGACCTCTTTTTCTGAAATACATGCTGGTGCAACAGGCATTAAAACAGAGCTACATTAATCTCAGTTTCTGCTAAGGCTCCACGAATATTGGTGCCACATACTCCCATTCCAAAATTAGCAAAGTAAGATAAGAATCCCACTAGAACACGGAAATATATTTTGAAACCCTTGGTCCCTCATCTCCTGAAGAGTATAAGAGGGTTAAAATTGAAGACAGGGTTGAAGATTAGATACTGTCTTGGTTATCTAGTGCTGCTATAACAAATACCACAGGTCGATGGCTTTAACAAACAGAAGTTTATTCTTTCACAGTCAAGTAGGCTAGAAGTCCAAATTCAGGGCGCCAGGTCCAGGGGAAGGCTTTCTCTCTCTGTCCGCTCTGGAGGAAGGTCTTTGACATCAGTCTTCCTTTGGTCTGGGAGCATTTCTGCACAGGAACCCTGGGTCCAAAGGACATGCTCTGCTCCCAGTGCTTCTTTCTTGGTGGTACGAGGTTCCCAACTCTCTGCTTGCTTCCTTTTCCTTTCATCTCTTGTAAGATAAAATGTGGTACAGGCCACACCCCAGTGAAACTCGCTTTACAGGGATGTGACCTGGTAAGGGTGTTACAATCCTACCTTAATCCTCTTTAACATAAAATTACAATCACAAAATGGAGGATAACCACAGAATACTGAGATTCATGGCCTAACCAAGCTGATACACACATTTTTGGGGGTACATAATTCAATCCATGTCAGATACCAACTGCTGTTGAGTCGATTCCAACTCATGGCAACCCCTTGAATGTCAGAGTAGAGCTATGCTCCATATGGTTTTCAATGGCTGGTTTTTCGGAAGTAGCTTGGTAAGCTTTTCTACCCTGGTGCCTCTGGTGGACTCAAACCACCAATATTTTGGTTAGTGGTCAAGTGTGTTATCTGTTTGTACCACCCAGGGACTAAAGAGTAGTTATTAGGGGGCTGACATTAGCGTGAATGGTGGAGGGTACTCAAAATGGGAGAGAAGGACTTTAAGAAGGCCACCTAAATGCTTGCTATGCACCTCTGAGAATTTGTGGAGCTACAACGTTACAGGTGACTAAAGTTAAGACATGAAATTGTGAAGTCCAGCTTCCATCCTTAACTTATGAGAAGTGAGCAGGTTAAAGGCAAATGCTGATTCAAAACTGAGGCTAAGTAATATGGGTTCAACTCCGTGCCCTCATTTCTCTAGATTCAAACCATATTACTTAGGATTCCTTGGTTGCAAGTGACAAGAATATATCTTTAATCAGTTGAAATGAAAAAAAAAAAATGGGTATGTAGTGGCTAACACAACCAAATCACAGAATGGAGAGGTGGATTTGGCCTTGGAGATAATTGATTCCAGAGACATGAACATATCCTGACCTTTCTGGATGCAAACCTCATTCCCTCCCAAACAACCAGGGTTTCTTTACACAGTGAGGGATATAGTCATATACAACTAATTCCCAGATTACATCCCAAGCCTTGAGTGAAAGAAAGAAAACCCTTCACTAAGAGCTCCCATTAGAAAAATTTGGGGGAAAGATTTTGATCGGTCTGGTTTAGATCTAATGCCCATTCTTGGGCCAAAACTGAAGACATGTGTGTCAGGTACAGTGATTGGCCCAACATAGTTTATGGTGTCTATCATATAAACAGGGCTATGATTTATTATCAGAAATTAGGGAAAAGGTGCCAGGAAAATTTTTTTTTTAATTCATTATCTCAATCAAGACCTGACATTTTCTCTAAAACTGAAGTGATTGTCTACACAGTGGTTTTCTTGTTTCTTCGCTAAGGTCTGGAAGCATTTTTATCTGAGACCGTTTATACATCTATTTGCACAGGCACAAGTTTTTAAAAAGCATGTTTTCCCACCTGTTATTTTTTATCTATTAGCACTGAATAAAAGTTAAGGTGTCAAACAGTGTTAAAAGATAGCAGTCTCTCAAGAAAATAGATATCCTAGGGTAAAGATACCTAACATAAGGGAAGGGTTTTTTTTCTTATATTCTGGACCAAGGATAGAGATATCCAGGCCAGAGTTTCCGTATTATTCATTTAGGCAACACAAAATTAACAAAAATTCCATTTTTGAATCAAACTGATCTGTACCTTTTTAAAAGTTACCTTAGAATTCTAAAGGGGGAACTTTAAAAATACACATATGCTAGGCTTCACACTAACCATTTACATCAGAATCTCTGTACGTAAGCTTCGGGGATCTGTATTTTTATAAAGCCCCAGGCAAGTCTAATATACCATTAGGGTAAAAAACACTGATTCAGTGTATCGTAAACCAAATACGATTCACCAAAACGAAAATGCAATAGCAGCTTTATAAGGGGGACTTTATATAGCGAGTTTTCTAAAGATAGTTTGTCAATCATATATTGAGCTTTTCTAATGTGAAATAAAACATAAATATCATAACTTGGATAGGTTTAATGTACAGACATGCTAAAACTTAGTAACAAGTGCCAGTGGGGAAAGGAGGACTAGAGGCACTGACCCAGTTAGAGGACCCAGTCAGAGGAACGGTCTGAAAGCAAATAGAATAAGGACTGATTTCAGACTAGTATTAATATCAGAAGGCCATATCAGTAGATAAAGCACAGAGGCAAAAGTATTAGGGTAGACGATGTTCAAAATCATGCAAGAAATCAGTGGCGTCACTAGGGTTGGTGTCACTCAGTGCAGTAACTCACGGTATCACCCCCTCCCAAAGACCTCCTCCCCTAGCAGACTATACAAAATCCTTAGTAATGTTTTTTGTACAAACGTTACTCATAAATCCTAATGCATGTATATCACCCCTTCTTTTCCTTTAATTACTACTTCATTCTCAAAAGTTATTGGTATAGGTTCACAAAAACTAATTGCCACAATATTGTAGCTAAAACACCAGAAAATCTGACAAAATCAGCAAATACCAGCAGCAACAAAAACAACAGTGCGTGCCTGTAGTGCATGCAGACAAAACCACATGATTCTAAGCATCACTGTAATTGGGTAATAAGGACAGCTCTTACAAAGCACATCAGAAGGTTCAAAGAATAAATTAGCCTGGATTTTTAGTCTTATATATATATTGATATATGTAAGCTGGGCTTACAAAAAATGTTTTTGTTGTTATAACTAACTACGGGGGGTATTTTTATTTAAAAAAATAATACATTTCTGTTGAAACGCTACACAAAAATTTTATAGACAGTCATTTTGGTATAGCCTCTTCTGACAGTGTCACTCAGTACAGTCTCCACCACTCTGGACCTCACTAGTGACATCGCCGCAAGAAATTCACTTTGAAATACAACTAACAACAAAAAAAAAAGATGGATAGGTGGATGGATGGATAGATATATGATAAAGCAAATATAATAAAATATTAATAGTAGAATCTTGGTGGTGAATATACAGGTGTTCATGTAAAATGTTGTCAGAAAAAAAATCAAGCAGGTTAACAGCATCATGGCTGTAGTGATTAGCCCTTTGTCAGCTGGTTCTAGTCCTAAACTGAAGGTATAGGAAACAGATCTTACACTCTACGGAAATGGAAGACTGGCAAAAACTATTCACTTGTCCAGAACACATAACAAACATCTCTTGAGTCCTACTTGGTGGCATCCACTGTACTAACATCAGGGTATTAAAGACGAATCAGATCTGGACCTACAGAGTGATAGGAGAAAGTAAGAGGGGATAATCCTTGTTGGGTAATATGAGTGGAGGAATGACAGGGTAGAGGGAGGAAGTCTTAAAGATGAGAAGTTAACCAGGAAGATACGGAATGAAGGAAGGGCATTCCACGCAAAGGGAAGAACATACATAAAGTTATAAAAGAAAGAGACAATGTAAGTGTTTATCAGCAACTGTATATCTTGGTCAAGGCTAAGAGAGCCAGATCCCACTCTATAGAACAGCTAAGCTCTCCATCCCAGTTCCAAGGAGTTAGCATACTTTTCCCCAGGTACTCAGCCTGTGAATAACCTTATGTTTTAGGTAAGATATCGCTGTCTATATAAAAACACAGATTTATCTTCACTAGGTCAAAAAAATGGAAACCCTGGTGGCATAGTGGTTAAGTGCTACAGCTGTGAACCAAAGGGTTGGCAGCTCGAATCCACCAGGTACTCCCTGGAAACTCTATGGGGCAGTTCTACTCTGCCCTATAGGGTCACTATGAGTTGGAATCAACTCGATGGCAATGGGTTTGGTTTGGTTTTGGGTTTAGGTCAAAAAATAACCATATTTTAGGATTAGATACTTGTATTGGAACATTAATTACGCACATATTATATGATGCTGGAAGGAGGGAGGCAGTTCCTCTCATTACAATGGTTAAACATCAAAAAAGATAGTTAATGAAGTTAGTATAACCTGCATTTTGTCCTTAGGTGGAAATACATGATGGATTACACTAGTTTAGGGCAATAAAATGAATGAGATAACCTGCAAAATTCCCAAATAGGCCTGTTTTCTGCTACATGCTTAACTTATTTGGATACATCTTGTTATGAAAATTTCAAATGTTAAGAACTGTATAGTGAAAGCTATAAAGAACAGAAGTTCCTACACATACGCCCCCATCCATCTTCCTAAGAAACTACTGTAGAGGTAACCACTATTGATAAAAAAAAAAAAAAAAACATTGCCATCAAGTCGATTCTGACTCATAGTTTCATTTATATATTGAATATACCATGGACTGCCAAAAGAATGAACCAATCTGTCTTACAAGAAGTACAACCAGAATGCTCCTTAGAAGCAAGAATGGTGAGACTACATCTCACATACTCTGTACATGTTATCAGGAGGGATTAGTCCCTGGAGAAGGACAGCATGCTTGGTAAAGCAGACGGTCAGCAAAAAAGATGGAGACCGTCAAGGAGACGGACTGACAGAGTGGGGCTCGAGCATAATAACAATTGTGAGGATGGTACAGGACCGGGCAGTGTTTCGTTCTGTTGTATATAGGGTCATTATGAATCGGAACTGACTCAATGGCACCTAACAACAACAACAACAGACTTTCTACCATGCATATATAAGTTGTATATGTATAATGAAATAGGATCCTACTCTACATGCTGTTTTTAAAATTTTATTTAATTTGAAAATAGTATTTTTTCTTTCCATATCTGTACATATAGAGCTAACGCATTATTTTAGTAGCTGCATAGATTTTTATTGCATTTGTTCATTCAATAAATATTTATTAAGTGGTTATGAAGGTATACACAGGTTAATAATGATTCAGACAATAAATATGTAAAGAAAACAAATTACAAATTGTGATATATGCTATGAAGGAAATGAACAAAAATAATCAAAGTATCTGGAATAGTCAGAGAAGGCCTAAGAGGTGAATTTTAATGTAAAGCCTGAAAAATGATAAGGATCCAGGTACTCCAAAAGCAGGATAGGAAAGTATTCCAGGCAGAAGAAATAGTGTTGCAAAAGTCCAGAGGTGGTAAAGAGTTTGGCTTATTCTAGAAACTGAAAAGAAGCCTGTGTGACTGGACCTTAACATGCCAGGGAGAGGCAGGCAGGAGCTGAGTATTTTTTCAACTCTAAACAAATAATTTCTTTTATAACAATTAGTACAAAGCTGGTAACTATGAGGTGGAGGTTAAAGATGTCCCAAATGTCCAACTTTTCCAAGCTGCTATACCACTCCATCATCTCTAACATCAACTACTCCCTCTCCCCTCAGTACTCTCCCTCCCATCTTTGGGGTCCCTAATTCACTGCAATGCCTCACAGAACTCCCCAACCATATAAAGGAAATGGCTCACGAAGTTGTGGAGGCTGGCAAGTCCCAAATTGTGGGTCAGGCATAGGCTTCTCCTGACCCACGTGGCTGCAGGAGCTGATGAACCCAAATTGGCAGTTCAGACCACAGGCTGTTGGCTCACAAGGTTGCAAAAGGTGGTGAATCATGTTGTACAATAGGCCGCTGGCCCAAGTGGCTGGGGAGGCCTTCGAATCCCAGAATTGGTAGGTCATACAGCAGGCTTCTGGGGAGGTCAGCTGATCACAAACTAGACAGGGGATCCAGATGCAGGGAGAAAGAGAGCCTCACAAGGACACACACATAGGTCTCAGATGCAGCCCACACCCCAGGAAAGGGTGTAACTTTAGTAAGGGTGGGACTTGAGACACAAGATTGTGACCCAAGACACACCTTCCACCAATTCTGCCTTATTAACATGTAGAGATCAGGATCCACAACACATAAAATGGAGGACAACCACACAATACCAGGAACCATGGCCCAGACAAGTCAACACATAACCCTAACCGTCACAGGTTCCATACACCTTATTTGCATAGTCCCATTCAATAATTGTGTGTGAGTCACAAAGGCCAAGGCTAGAAGGGCCATATTAAGTAATTCATTGCACCGTAAATTCCAGGCACAAAATGTCACAGAGTTTTAAGCAGGAGAGTGATATGATCATGCTGGAGACTTTAAAACATGATATTGGCTGATATATGAAAAACTGACTCAAAGCAGTCAAGAGAAGTACTAGTCTACATATAATCCTCTGTTGATTGAGGACTTGATTCTACTTTCTGCCTGTTATAAACAATAGAAACAATCTTTGCCTTTTTCTCAACAAAAGTGAAGGATGTGCCTGTTTCCTTTCACTCCTGTCTCCTGTAACATAATTTTTTCAAGACAGATTATTCCATCGATTTATCTGCTTCTATTTGATCATTAGTATACTGAGCATCATTTCAGCAGCCCTGGTGTGCAATGGGTAAGTGCTCAGCTGCTAACTGAAAGGTCGGGTATTTGGGGTATTTGAATCCACCAGTTGCTACTTGGGACAAAGACCTAGCAATCTGCTCCTATAAAGGTTACAGCCTTGGAAACTCTATGGGGCAGTCCTACTCTATTCTATAGAGTTGCTATGAGTTGGAATTGACCGGATGGCAATGGGGTAGGTTTGGTTTTGTTGTTGTTGTTTTGGAGCATCATTTCATATGTAGAAATAACATCCTGATTTCTCACTTGGACAACTGAGTGGGTAACGGGATCCTTAACTGAGACAGGAAATGCATCGGAAGAACATATCTGTATTGGCGGATGGATTCTGAATTAGCTTTGACATCTTGAAATTAAGGTGTTTGTTGCACCTAAATAAAAATATCCAACAGGTTCAGAATTCAGAAAAAAATCTGAGCTAGGTAATGAAAGTCATTACAAAAATGGTATGAGAAACCAAGACCCTGGGTAAGATCATCCAGAGAGTATATACACAGAGAAGAAATTATTTCTTCTTTCATCCTTTTATCCATTCACCAAACTATCATTAAGTGTCACTAGAACTACAAATTGGAAATGACAGAATGCTTTCTAGTTCATAGCTTCCTGATTGCTAAATCCAATCACCTATTTATAATCAGAAATGTGCTTAACTTACTTATTTGCTTACAACTAAGGCTCTGGTGGCACCTTGGTTAAGAGTTATGCCTGCTAATCAAAAGGGCAGCAGTTCGAATCCACCAGGCACTCCTTGGGAACTCTATGGGGTTGTTCTCTGTCCTATAGGGTCACTATGAGTTGGAATTGACTTGAAGGCAATGGGTTTGGTTTTTTTTTTTTTTTTTACTTACAGCATTTATTTGGTTTACTACTCCTTAATTGAACAGCTCTCCTCCTATGCCATCCAGGTCACCACTCCAGTCATTTTGCTTTTTCAAACCATTCCTTTTCTGTTTCTGAGGCTTAGAATTTGACATTCACAGGGTTCCGTCTTGGTTTTTTTTTTTTAACACAGTGCTCCTAGGTGAAAGAAAAAAAGAAAAACCAAGCCCGTTGCCTTCATTCCAACTCATGGCTCGCCCACGTTACAGGGAAGAACAGTTCCATAAGGTTTTCTTGGCTGTAATCTTGACAGAACCATACCACCAGGCCTTTCTACTGCGGTACTACTGAGTGAGTTTGAACTGCCTGCGTTTAGTAGTTCAGCATAAACCATTTGTACCACCCAGGGGCATGTGGTCACATGAGCTGGAATTGACTCAATGGCAACAGTTGCTTATTTTTTTAATCACAGGAAAGCAGATCACTAGGCTTTTCTTCCCTGGCACTGCTGCGTGGGTTCCACGCACCAACCCTTTGGTTAATAGTCAAACACAGATTTATCCCACCCAGAGACCTGTTCCTAGGTAAGTTCATCCAAACCCACTGCTTCAACCACCATATATAATTATCATTTTTAAGTCTCTAACTCCAAAATTCCACACTTAGGCTTCAAGTCAAAGTAATAAAGTTTTAACAGCTTAGTTTAATATTTTTTGGTAACACAACGTAAAGTACGCTGGTGACACAGTAGTTAGGCACCTGGCTGCTGAAATGGTGGTGGTTCAAACTCACTAGCTGCATGGCAGTCTGCTTCCATAAAGATTTATAGCCTTGGAAATCCTATGGGGCAGTTCTAGTCTGTCCTATTAGGTCACTATGAGTTGGAATCCATTGGACAGCAATGGGTTTTAACCCAACATAGACAATGCTATTCGAGTTTTAGCACAACGTAGACAATACCATTTGCCTTAGAGACAGATTGCATAGGTTTTGGATCAGAAATTCTTTTAATCTCTCTGAATTTATTTTCTCATGTCCTGTAAATGATGAAAAAATATTTAACTTGTCATGGCCATTGTAACGATAAAATTATAAATATAATGAATCTAACATAGTGCTCTGCACTCGATAAATGCTATTAATACAATCTAAAACGCGAGATGAACATGTCAAATTATGCCAAATTATAAATATCTACCTTATCTAAATGTGTTAACTTTGTTACACCAATATGTCATCTTCTTTTCGTGAGCACTCAGCCTCCAGAGCGTTACTTATGTTGAATACGCTGACCAGCTCTGTACTATTAACTTCAGACTCTCTCTTGGTATCAGGGACTGGTTTAAATAATAGCCAACCGCTCCCTCCACGTTGAGGAAAACACGTTTTGCGAGGCTTCTTAAAGATACAGTTTAGTTTAGCTTCGGTTTAAAACGAAAAGTGGGCTTTGTCGTAAAAACTCGGTCCTATACTGCTCTGCCCGTCTGCAGGCCGCTAAAAGAAGATGGAGTGGAGCCATGACGCAACTCACAAACAGTGGGAACCATAGTTTTTATCTTTCCCGCTGGTTCCTAAAAGACCAACGGCACTCATTGGCCATCAGGCTTGCGTCACTTCCGCTCGCGCATTTTAATTATGTCAGCGCATCAACTCTCGCGGTAACATCCGTCTCCTGAGTCTCTTTAGCAAAGATCTCGCGAAATTTGTTTTACAGGTTCAAGACAGGCTCTCACCCGCCCGCCCCCCGCCCCTGCGCCTTCACCCTACCCCAGCCTGCCCTTCCTTTCTCTTTCCCCGTCACGAAATTCTCCCCTCCCCTCCCACGAACCTGCTGCCCCCCTCCTGTTTCCGATTTTAGACCGGAACCGGAAGTCAGGTGGGCGGGGCCCGGCGGCGGAAAACGCAGCGGAGCCGGAGCCGGGACACGGCTGTGGCCGCTGTTCCTGCCCCCGCCACGGATCGCCGGCTGGCCGGGCTGTGCGGCTCCAGACTGAAGGTCGGTCCGGAGGCGGGTGGGCGCGGGTCTGCCCCGGAGTGTCTGGGTGGCAGACTCTCCGGGCCCCTCGGGCGCGGCGAGGGATCATGTCTACAGCCTCTGCCGCCTCCTCCTCCTCCTCGTCTTCGGCCGGTGAGATGATCGAAGCCCCCTCCCAGGTCCTCAATTTTGAAGAGATCGACTACAAGGAGATCGAGGTGGAAGAGGTGAGCGAGGCCCGGCACAGAGCGCCGTCTCCGGCTCGCCCCCGCTTCTGCCGGATCCTGGCTCTGAAGGCGCCTCCCCGGCGGGGTCGAGCCGAGATTCCCCACAACCCCTCGGAGACTGGGTGTGGGGGGACTCTTCGCGCTCAGCTGCTCTGAGGTAGCTCTCTTTTTTCCTCACTTCGACACTCGAGTTTGGATTTGATACTCCGGTGTCTGGATTTGGGTCACTTCAAATAGGAGGATGAGCTGGTGAGAAAGTGTGGTCCACCAGTTCTCATTTCTGTAAGTAGTAAATTCAGCAAAGACCGTGGCCGTTTCAATTCTCTACATGTTGTGTTTTTAAAGGCCAAGGATTATACTATATTCGATTTACAGCTCAGTGCCTGGCACATAGTGGGCGCTCAATAAATGCTTATTAAAATAGTAGATGAAGTCAAAGTGTTTCCGCAGGTACCGAATGATTCTGTTTCGCTGATATCATAGAGCAGTACTCGTAATATTAAATGTTCTGCCTTCAGTTGGGTAATTTAGATGAATTCGCCATTAGTAATGCACGCTGGTCTGTTATAATGAAAAGATGTTTTAAGTAGCGTGTTCTGGAGAGAGAACTCATGATCTCGGCGACAGCTAGAATGTATCACCAGATTAGAAATTGCTGTTAGAAGACCTGAATCCATTCTGTATTCTTCAATAATTTAAGATATTTTAGAGCGAGATATTTTAGTGTGCCTTTAGTACGTTACTTCTGTTCACATTCATAGAGGGGCGATTGGTAATAAGGACTGTGAAATTTGGGAAAGTAAAAGTGTGTGTATATATTTTAAAGACACTTTAGAATGTGTTTTTAAAAACTGGTTGAAAATGGGATGTATCAAATAGTTACCATTTATTTATCCTTTTAAAAATGTAGTGATTTTCTCTTACCTATACTATAAAGAACTCAGCATGTCCTGTGGACATGTTATGAAATCTCAGCGTTATCTCTACTGTAAAAATCTAAAATTACTTTTAGGTTACAGCAAGCTAAAATTAGTGAGATAATTAATGTTCACCAAATAAATATATCTTTTCCCTATTCATGTTTTGGAAGAATAATGAATTACTAAATCATACATTTTTATTACTTGAAACAACCTAGAGATCATTAAGAACAACCTTCATTTTTTTTTTTTTTACAAGGTAGCACAATGGGAAAAACAGGATCTTTTGACTTAAGAGGAAAGTTCAGTATGTGAGATGTGCCACGTTAGCTATGTGGTTTAGGGCACATTTCCTAACTAACCCCTTTGAACTTTAGTTTTCTTAACTGTAAAACAAGGATAATAATTTCTATTTAATTTTATCTGTATAACAGTCTTATTAGGCAGTGTATGTGAAACACCCAACACGATGCCTGACACGTATTACTAGGAAACTGAGTTCCAGAGAGGAATAGTGACCTGCCTTAAGGTCACAGGGCTAAAAGAAGATCTGTGTTTTGAAAAGAGAGGAGAATTTTGTGTGTGTGCTTTTTTTTTTTTTTTTTTTCCGATTGAGGCTATGATAAATTCCTTTTCCAGAAGTGGATAGTTGATCCAGCTTTCATGGCTAACATTCTTTTTTAAGAATAAAAATTCAGTGAGTCAGTATACAAGAATTGCAGTTTTTAAATAAGCATTTACGTCTACTCTGTCTACTCTGCGGTAAATTGGCTATGCTTGTAGACTACAAATTGTTATGTAATAATAACTTGTACTTTATGGTCTACCAGATTCTTTCAGAGGCTTATTTTCATTTGATTTCAACAGCAAACTTAGTTTTTGCACATTACTTTGTAAAGCTTTTTGCCTTCTTGCTTTATGGAAGAAAGGAAGTTACTGAGACATTTTTCATTTTGCTGCTCTTCCCCCAAAGCCATTTCACTTCTGATTAGGTGTTTATGTTTCCAAAACCTTTCCTTCAATTTAGATAGTGCTTCAGCCTTCCTTTGGTGTATTTAGGATATCCTGGGGCGTAGACTTTTGCTTTTTGATAAAAAGTTCTTTCTAACATTAGGCGGTCGTTTAGTTTTGATTTTTTAATACCCAGTTTGTTTTCATATGAAAGATTGAATTAGGACCTTTCTTATGTTGAGGCCATTACATAAGTTCCATCATATTCTTCATTTGCACACATTAAAAGTGTTTGATATAATCCAGGGTGCACCATAGGTGCTCAATAACTATTTCTGAATTTAGATTCCATTTCTAGATTAAAATCATTATAATAGAGGATGATCAGAAACAAAAAGTATTTTATTCCCATTTAAAGAAAATCATATCCTGTATTTCTCAGATAACAGTGTAATTGAATCAGCATTATATGACCAGAACTAGAAAGTACATAAAAAATAACTCGAACCATAGACCAGGTATGCAGCCATTTAGTAGATGCATATTTCTAAGGCATCAGCTAATTTTAATCCTTAGATTCCTAATGTTGTGACTCAGAAATTTCAGTTCGGCATTTCTTAAATGCAGTTCTGTTGTCACATTATGTACATTCTCAGCCTTAGAAATCTACCTTTTTTTAGTGATTTAGTTTTTATCATTCTGGATCTGGGTGTAGAAAATGTTAGAATAAATTGTGAGGGATGTACATTGTGGACCAGGTTGCAAGAAGTAAAGGCCGTGTGGTGTAGGGAAAAGTATTTTGGACTTGGTACTTAGAAAATTTAGGTGCTGTACTGATTCTGACACAGTATTTCTATAACATTGAGCAAGTCACCTCGTTTTCCTGGGCCTCTGATTTCTCATGTAAAAATTGAATAAGATCATTTAAGGTCTCTTCCAGTTCTAAAATGAAAATCCGATCATTGTTTCCAGTGTTGTGTGTTGTTTCCACAGTAAGCTTAGAAGTTCTTTGAGGACAATTATGATCTCCCATGGAATGTAGCTGGTGACCAATTAATCCTGGGCAGACAGGACAAATGATACCCCAATTTACAGATGTGAGTGGTGGTCATAGAATTGGATTTGTCACAAGCCACGTGCCTAAGTAAATAGTAGATCTGGGTATTGGATTTGAGATTTTTTACTTTTTAGTCAGTTGCTCTTTCCACCAGATTTACGATGTTACTTTAGTTCTTTCTGAAGTACTCTGTAACCAGGCTTTTTTCTGGGAATGATGAAACAAAAATATTGGTTTTCTTGATAGTATTTGGTCTGAGCATTTAATGAACTTCCTCCTCTTTGCACAGTACTGTTAAGATACTGTAGAAGATGAATAGAAGAATCCTAGAATTCTCTCCTTTAAAATATTTGGCTTTTTGTGACAGCAGAACAAACACAAAACAGGTAATAATTCCATGTTTAGAACTACAAATTTAAAATTATGAATATTGTATATTGAGTATTTAAGTCATAACTTGAAAGTAGGGTTAGTTAGAGAAGGCTCCGTTGAGTGGGCAAGAGTTTTAAACTAGATTTTGGATAAAGTGAGCATTATAGGTTGGGAAAAGGTTCAGATGAATCAGTCTTTGTAGTTGTTCCTCTGCCTAAAACAGGACTTGGAAGGGGTTTCGATTCGACCCCCTGCTGCAAATTTGTTTTTCAGCAAGTTCTCAGGCGATGCTAATTCTGCTGATTAGGGATCAGCTCTGAGAACCACTAGTAGAGCAGTGGTTCTCAAAATTTATCGTGCCTAAGAATCACCTGGGGATCTTATTAAAATACAGATTCTGATTCAGTATACCTGGGTTATGGAAAAAATTATCAGCAGGGGGTTAAACCAGACTCTGTCAAATCGAAGCACTGGCTTAAAATGCTCTTCTTCCAGAACTTCACGTGATTGGCTCCTTCACACCTTTCAAGTCCCACCTCAAATGTCACTTCCTTAGGGTGGATTTCCCTGAGCAACCTAGATCTTTGTCAGTTCTTTATCCTTCATGGTGCTTCCCAGTGACTAAACGTGTCTTATGTACCTTTCTAGTAGAATGTAAGATGCTTCATTCACAGCTGTAACCCAATGCTTAGCACCTAAAAGTTTCTCTGTATTTTTTGAATGAATAAATGATGTTATCATAGCATAATCATGAAAATGTAGTGTCCATCTGTTTCTCTTATATTACCAGAGGAGTTGAGATAAGCTATGTGATTGGGTTAAGGCAGCATTTACAGTAGAAACAAGATCTGGTTCTCATTTCATTGTTGATTTCCATTACACTTCAATATACTTTGCAAATACTTTTGTGTAATCCAAAAAAAAAAAAACCTAAACCTGTTGCCATCGAGCGATTCCAACTCAGGGGTAAAAAATGCTACAAAGGCCAGGTGCTGTGAGTCAGCCAAGCATTGTGGACCTTTACCAGCGTACTAAAAAGACCTTATTTGCCATGGTTGTTTTTTAAAAAGGGGTCCCACAGTGCTGACCTCAAATATTGCTTATGACCAAGGTCATAGTATCGGACACATTTAATCATGGCAGCCTTTGTATATGTTCTTAAGCTCCGTTATGGAAAGGTTTTTATTTAGAGGCTAAAATACACTAAACCAAACCAAACCCAGTGCCATGGAGTCGATTCCGACTCATAGCGACCCTATAGGACAGGGTAGAACTGCCCCATAGAGTTTCCAAGGAGCACCTGGAGGATTCGAACTGCTTACCCTTTGGTTCGCAGCCTTAGCACTTAACCACTATGCCACCAGGGTTTCCCTAAAATACATTAAAAAAAAAAAAAAAAAAAACTTTGGCAGTTATATATATTTTGTAGGTTTAGGTTATAAATATCTGGTCAACTTATAGTAGAAAAAACCTAATTCGTAGTGGGCAGAATAAACACATCCATAGATTTGTGAGTCGGTATTTAGTTTTGGATATTCAAACTATCAAACTCTTTATGTGATCCTTAGTGACCATTGGTTTCAGTAGAAATCTGCAATGTTTATTGCAAAGGAAGAGGTAGCCATAAGATAACTTTTATGTTATACATGTGTAGCTTAAAAGATAGCATGAGCATAGTATTTTAAAGAAACATCTATTAGTCAGATGTCTATGGCAAGCTTTAAAAAACTACATGAAAAATTAGAAGGAAGGTTCAAATAATCTAAGCTATACTTTTGTGTTATCAAGTCTGTCTTGTCAGCAGATGGCAGTTCCACTCTGCCACAGTTTATTAATAGATATTGAAGTTCTGAAATAGTTGGAGGCCCCAGGTCCTAACTAATAAATGTAAGATCTCTGCTTGTTCTGTCATGTTCCAAATTTCTAGCTGGAGCAATGGCACCGTAGCCAGGGTCCATTCACTTAGTCCAGAGAACAGGGCCATGCCAAACTGCCAGCTAGAGTTACTGAACTAAAAATAACATGAATTGGGGATAATTAAGAATTATTATTTAATAGTAAATTAAAAGAGCACAAGGATATGTATCATCTTCCATTTAGTGTACATTAGTTTTTTGTTTGTTTTTAAGTAACCTGATTTGAATGAAGAAATTGGATTAGTCCTCCATCTAAGGAAATCAATATTTAAAAGAATTATTTCCATTGAAATAATTTTTTTTTAAAAGCCAGAAAACAAATTTTGATTTTGGTTTCTCTGCTGTTCAGTACAAATCATGTGGAAATATTCAACACCTCTCATAATTTTTGTTACATTTTTAATTAAGATATTATATTTAAATCTGTTTTTCTGTATTAGGGACTTAAATTATAGATGCAAAATCAAGAAGGTTAAACCATTGGGGGGAAAAATAATGATGATAATGATGTGGGAGGGTGCATAACAAAAAGAAACTAACCTGAAAGCATTCATAAATTTAGAAGCAAATATTTCTTAAATTGACCTTTTTATCTTTTAAAAGCAAAGCCACCTTCGCTATCCTCAGTTCTTCTATTTTTACGGATGAGTGACAGTGAAGAATATCTGAAATATTTATTTCTGTGTTCACCATATTAGGTGGGTGTGTTTGATGGAGGGCAATGCTTGTAACTTGGATGTATGCCCTTTCTTATGCTATTGGTGAAAATTGATCTTTAGGGAAAACGGTTTTTTAAAATAATTGTTAAATGATAATGTGTCAAAAACTGTATTATATTATTCAGATATGAATGCAGTCAAGAAAGCATATTTGATTTGTGAACTTGAATTAGAAATTTGGTTTTAAGTAAAAAGTAGCTTTTTTATGCCTGTTTTTTGCAGTTTAAATATTAGTTTTTCATTGTTAACCTCAGTTCATACAAATCTACCATGTGTCAAGAAAAATGCTGGGTTACTTTCTGTAGCTTGTAACTTGCTTTATTCTTTTTCTGATCATGTATACAGTCTCCTTACGTGTTTAGGCTTGGCCTTCAAAGTCCAGCCATGCTAGTTACTCCCTACGTGATCTTCCCCACTGTTTTATATTCTTGATTAATGCAAAGAATAAATTTGTTATCAGGCTCTTTATCTTATAAACATTTTCTTAAAAGTACATATGATACTAAAAATGATCCATATGCGAGTAAACCATATGCTGGTAATAGTTTTCCCCATCAGCAGAGGATTATCTTAACGCTGCCAGCCTGAGAGAGCTAGGGAGCAGGTAATAGTGTACCTTCTTCACCAGTGAGCCCTGTAAGGTTGTGGCCTCCACTGTTGTTTTTTTTTTTTTTTTTGATCGTCTGTCTCTCAGCACTGTGTTTTGTATACTCATGGTTTTGGTGTGTGTATATAATACCTTATGTGCATTATAAAACACACAAAAATAGATATTTTAAAATTGTAGGTGATGAAGTAACAGCAAAACTTAAGTTATAGCTCCATGCTATCATTTGATCATGGCTTAAGGTACGGTAACTACTTGCATCAAGATTCGTTGCTAATGACAGTAAATGTAAAACCATATTTCCAGTTACCTTTCTTGATAATTTTGGATTTTTTAGGATGACATCTTAGATCTGATTAGCTTGTTGTTTTTAACTCACAGTATGGCTGTTGACAAAGAGTTAATTCTGCAAATAGAAGAATAAAGCCTGCCATTTTCTTGTTAACATGTGCTTTCATTGTTACTTTTACCTTCATTATTGCAGTTTCTTCTAAAAATCTTGTAATGCCGCTTTCCATACTGTGAGGACTGGTTTACAGGCAGTCCCTGGGTTACGAACACCCAATTTACGTACACCCTGTAGTTACGAACCAACCCCATAAAGCCTATTAACAGGCAGACCCCAGGCTACAAAAGAGATCTGTTCCCAACTCTGTCTTTAAGTCAGATTGTAGGTAAGTTGGAACTGGTGCATATGGTTCTTACTTAGCCTTACTTAAGTGCAAGAAAGTGGTCAGTCTTTTCAGTGATTTAAACGCTGCACATGCAGCAAGTGAAGGTGATTGTGATGAAGAATGTGTTGCAAGTGGGGGTTGGTTCAGTTGTTTCAAAGTGAGGGCAAATTTACATAACATTGAAGGGAAAGTACCAATTGTCCCTAAGTCTGATGTTCCTAACCTGGGACTGCCAGTATATACTAAGACAAACATTTGACTAACTGATGTTAGATATGGACCTCACCTAACTGTTCCAATTTACATACAAATTCGACTTAAAGGCAGATTCAGGAATGGAACTCGTTTGTAATCCAGTGATTGCTTGTAATTAAATGTGATAATATTATCTGTAAAACGTCTTAACCAAAGTCAGGCAAACTGCAATATGCTGAAAGTAAGGTACAGATAATGGGGTCAGCATTTGACGTTGGACATGAGGTGACTGTAGACCATCCAAGGGGAAAATGCAGTTTTAAATGTCTTGAGCTGGGGGGACGGGAGAAAGATTTAAGAGTATGAAGCTATGAGAAGACAGATGAGAACATGTGGAGAAAGAAGAATACCAAGGATAGAACCCTAGGAAGCATCAGCATCTAAGGTTTGGACAGAGGAAGAAGGGCAGTGAAGGAGGCTGAGATGGAATTGTTTCTTAATCAGTTCTCTGTTAATGGCATTCTGGTTGTTTCTCATGATTTGTTACTCTTGATATAAACTTATATGAGCAGTCTTTTCATACCTGTCTGATTAGTGCATAGAATAAATTCCTAGAAGTAGTATTGCTGGATCATAATGAATTCACATGTTTAAGACTTACCTAGATACCGATTGCCAAATTACACTGAAATTTAAAATTTCCTTGCATCTCACTGGAAAATAATGTTATTATTTTAATTGCCATTTCTTTGAATATTGAGGGGTAACCATCTTTCGTATACCTATTGGTTGTTTGTATTTCTTTTATGATTCATCTTTTTGTGTACTTTTTGGGCTTGGCCTTTTTTTCCTTCCTTTCTTTGCTTTTATTGATTTGTTAGACCTCTTTATGTAATAACTTAACATGGTTTCAAATATTTTCTATTGCTTGTCCTTTGAATTTCTATTTTGAAATATGGGTTTCATAGAAAAACTTTACATTGTTATGTAATTAAATCTGAACTTCTTTCCTTTAACTTCTGTCTTTTGTGTCAAGCTTAGAAAATCCTTTCCTACCCCTGGTTATAACAGTTGTTGTGGGCTGTCAAGTCAATTCCCACTCATAGTAACCCTATATGTCAGAGTAGAACTGCCCCCAGAGAATTTCCTAGGTTGTAATCCTTACAGGAGCAGATCACCAGGTCTTTTTTCCTGTGGAGCCGCTGGTGGATTCAAACTGCTAACCTTTCAGTTCACAGCCAAGTGCTTAACCGTTGCACCACCAGGGCTCCTTGATTGTAACAATAGTTACCAGTATTTTTCTTGAATTTTCATGGTTTTAGGTATTGCATTTAAATAATTCACTTGAAATTTTTCTGTGTAAGTTAATTTGTTTTTGTTTTCTTCAAATGGTCAGGCATATAGTCCAACATTTTTTTTATTAAATAGTCCATCATCCTGTTTTGAAATGGTTCTGGGTTGAGCTAGAAGCTTCTTCTGTTCTGTATGGTGTCAGTGGGGCTGCAGTCATCTGGGGGGCCTAGTTGAGCTGGAACATTCTAGATGACCCACTCATGTCTGGCAAGGTGGTGCTTGCTGACTGTTAAAGCTTATTAGGGCTCTCAACCAAATGTTCAGTTGTCTTCTATATGGTTTTTCCCTGTTTCTTGGGCTTCTTGTAGTGTGGTGGCTGAGTTCCAAGGAGAAGGAGGAGAAAACTGCTAGGCTTCCTGAGGCCTGGTTTTGGAAGTCCCAAAACAGTGCTGCTGTTCAAAGCAGTCATGGGTTAGCCCAATTCAAGGGAAAGTGAAGTAAGCTCCACTTCTCAATGGGAGAATGGTATGCACAGACAGACAGAAAAGCAATTGATGGCGGTCACCTTTGGAAACTATCTACCGTAAACCATTTGCTGACTCAGTTCACTCTTATTTCATAAAAAATATTAACCAAAAACCAAACCCGTTGCCATTGAGTGAATTCCAACTCATAGTGACCCTATAGGACAGAGTAGAGCTGCCCCATAGGGTTTCCGAGGAGTGACTGGTGAATTCAGACTGCCAACCTTTTGATCAGCAGCCAATGGCTATTAGGTCTTTTTAATCCTTTCTAAGGAATTAGAAGTCTAATTTGAATATAAACTATTGAAATTTTGAGCCAATTTGAGAAGATATTTGGCAATTTTACCATACTACTGAGTATTTTCTAATGCTTCCTATGTACAAAGCATTGGACCAAGTGCTGTATCTATTCATTAAAACAAGCCTTTTAGTAGGGCCTCTGTTTTGTTAGCACCTGTGGACATATCTGAAAACAGACTCTGATTTACTAGTTACGTGTTCTTGGATAGATAACTTCAATTGTAGGAGCTTTAGTTTTCTCCTCTGTAAAATGGGGGTAAAAAATCTTATATATTCACAGAGTTTTGATGAGACTTAAACTTTGTCATGTTTATAAAAATTCTTCATAAAAAAGTAGTAATATATTGTTAAACATTAAATTGTGTTGTTATTATATAGAAAAAATAAAATTGTACTTCTTTAACATGTTATTTCTTGAAGCAAGGTGTGGGGAGGATATTGGAATGCCCAGGGGTACTCTTTTTCATTCTATATAGTACCTCTGTGAACCCTAAATCCCATTCCAACATGCTCCCATAGGGAAAGTTGTATCAAAATTCCTAGGGTGGAGAGTAGTCAGAGGGTGAGAGCAAAATACAACATGAAAAAACTTTCCCATCAATATATCATCTAATTATTCTTTTACCCAGTCCAGCATGGACATACGCATATATTTATTTACGTACGTAACTCTATGTCTGTATTTCCCTATTTATTTTTGGAGGTTGCTCCAAAAGGTAACAATTTTTCTATAACTGATGGCAGCTTGCTTATGAATCCTCTCGCCTTTCAACTCAGCAACTGAAATAAGTAAACGCGTTGCCATCAGTCGATTCCGACTCATAGTGACCCAATAGGACAGGGTAGAACTGCCCCATAGGGTTTCCTGGGAGCAGCTGGTGGATTTAAACTGCCGATCTTTTGGTTAGCAGCTGAGCTTTTAACCACTGCACCACCAGGGCTCCTTCAGCTCAGTAGAGAAAATTATTTAATCTTGCCACAAATCAAACATCAGAATCACCTGGAAGGCTTTTAAAACACAAATTGCTGGCCCCACCCCAGACTCGGTAATTCTGGTTGGAGAATGAGAATTTTCATTTCTCACAAGTTCCCAGGTTACGCTGACGCTTCTCACCTAAGGACCACCTTTGAGAGCCATTGTCTTAATGCTTTTCAGTTCTTACATCAACTTTCTTTTTTTTTTTTTCTTGCAAAAATATGTTACCTGACATTTGTCAGCTCACCATTTTTCAGGTATGTAATTTAGTGATATACTTTCTTCTTGAAAAACTTCCTTTTGTCTTCTGTGACACTCTTCCTGGTTTGCCTGTTGCTTCATTAATTATTCTACCCTGTGCACAAGGAGTCACTATGGGTCAGAATCAACTCCATGGCAACTAAGAACAACAACCATCGACCTTGTCCTTACAGCTATTATTTCCTAACTGATCTCCCTATTTGTATACTCTAGCCGCTCTACAATCCATTCTTAAGAGCTAGAATTTTTTTTTTAATGTAAATCACATCACATCTTTCCTCCTTAAAACCCAAAACTTCCCTTAAAACTTCCTTAAAAATTGTTTCCCGTTGCACTTAGACTGCAGTCTACACTCTTCATTGGTGCGTACTCTTCAGGACCTGGCCTCTGTCTCTCCAGCCTCATCTTGCATCATTCTTCCCTTTTCCCACTGCACCAGCCACAGCAAGCTCTCCAGGTGTTTCTCTAGTTCATCACTAAACTGTCACCTTTCTCAGTGAGGCCCTCCTGACTAAAAAAAAAAAAAAAATTTTTTTTTTTACCCTGTCTAAATTGTGTGTAGGGTGGGAGAGTGTGTGTACACACACACACACAATTATGCTCGCTTTTAGTATGTATATCATTTTCTAAAATATATGTTTTTTCTTATATATCTTATTTATTTGTCTCTCTCCGTGAGAATGTAATCAATTAGAGCGAGGTTTTTGGTCTCTCTTGTTCACTGATACACCTCGAGTGCACAGAACAGCGCCTAGCCCATAGATGTGACTCGAATACTGTTTTAAAAAAGAAATCAGGGGTTTTGTTTTGTTTTTAGTTTTCTGTAAAGGCTTTTTTTTTTACATTGATTGTTTCTTTTCCCTAACTTTTGGTTGGCTTCTCCTTTCATTCAGATATCAGGTTACTTACCTCTCAGATAGCCTTCCTATACTACTACTCAGCCTCAAGTTACCACCAGTCTTTTTCATATCATCCTATTGGGCTTTTTTTTTTTTTTTTTTTATAACAATCTGATTCTTTTCTTTTTCTCCTTTCAGTCTGTCTATTCGTGGTCTCTTCTCCTCCCTCTACTCCCCCCCACCCCCCTCAAAAAAAAAAAACTAGAAAGTACATTCCAGGTAGATCAGGGCCTTCTTTTTGTTTACTGTTTATCTCTGGTATCCTGAACAGTAGCTAGATATAGTAGGCACTCAAGAATTATTAGTTTAATGACTTAACATATAAAACTCATCATTCTCTTGGCATAAGCATCAGTTTCAGCCCTGAAGGCAGGAGACCGATTTCTCCTTCCTTACACATTTCTCCCGGCTTACTGACTAGGCCGTCCCCTTGGCTTTCGTTGATCCTCTGAAACTCAACTGTGCTCTCCATTCAGCTTCCTGTATTTGGGCTGTCAACACCCTGCCCTGCAGCAGCCTCTTTCCTGTCAGAAGACTCTTTAATTTCCTTGGCAAGAATTCTTCCTCAGCTGGGGCTGAGAGAGCCTGGGATAGAGCCTCCCTCTGTCTGTCTTCCTTGCCATTATTCTTACTCTTTTGCGGCTCCCATGTTGGCACAGCACATTCTGTAAGGCTGCCTCCTCTTGGGGTTCTAGGTGAGAGATGGGTTGTAGAAGTCCTTTCTGCCTTTGAATTCCACTTGAGGGAGATTCTATAGCCTCCATCATGGATTCTCATCTTTCGTTCTTTTCCTTCTCTTTTTCATATCATCCTACTGGGCTTTTTTTTTTTTTTTTAAAGCAACATGCTATTATTATTTTTGATCCATCTATTCATGGTGTCTTATCTTTTGCCCTGCCTTCCCTCCCCCACCCTCCACCCACACCTCACACACACTAGAAAGTACACTTCAAGTAGATCAGGGCCTTCTTTACCCTGTAGCTGGTGAGCATTTAAATAAGTACAGTTATTTAGTCTTAAATTTCTTCTCTACTTTCATCCTGTGAAGGCAGGAGTCAATTCTTTATATATATATTTTTTCTTTTTGCCCCTAATATCTCTACATTTATGCCATGAAAATGCAAAGTAATTTGTCCATACCCCAAAATTTAATTCTTTATGCATTGGCTCTATGCTTATATAACATCATTCTCCTTGGAATTCAAGCAATTATGATTCCTATTGTGTATTTCAGTTTATGTGTGCAGCCTTGGACATCTTATCTTGGCCTTTATTATCATTTTATATTGTGTTGTTTCACCGCACACGTGAAATATTGCATGGCTTTAAGGCAAGTGGAGGCTTCCTGAGGCCACGGGCACTTATCTTACAAGAATGTGCTTGTTTTATATTTCAGGATGTTCCTCAAAATTGCTTCATTAAGCAAAAGGGTGAAAGTTTATCATATCCTTACAGGCCCATGTTTTGTCCCTGTGGTTTTAAGTAGAAGGCTCAGTGTCAGCCATCACTTCATCACTAGATGGCACTTGTGCGTCACGAACAGTCACAATTTTTGTTACAAGTGCATGATCCACAAATATAGATATTTGCAATCCCTGCATGGACATTTGAAAATCAATATACCTGAGAATAGGTAAGTGAAACAAGAGAAATCCTTCTAAGTATCAGTTATTTTGATGTATTTGTAAATACACACTTGAAGAATATATCCAAATTATTTCATAATCTTTTTTTCATAGCTAATAGTAATATCAACAAGTAGGTTAGTCTCCACGCTTACCTCCTTAGCCTAATGTTGACATAAACTTGAATCTTGTTTCGGGGTCTATTTGCAGTTCATTTTAGTTCACCTTGAGAGAGATGAATACCACAGCTCCTTACACTAATTCATAGCCAACTCCGAGCACTTATTGTTCTCTTATAGCATATAAGAAAATGCTTAGTATTAATCTGTGAGCCCTATAGATATTCACTGAGAAAAATGTGATTATCGCCTTTATAACTGATTTTCAGAAAACTGAAGCTCAAAGACATTTAACGTACCCAGCATTAAGATCTAATAGGTAGACAGACCCTACATTCAAACTCAAGTCTATTGGCTAAACCTGGATATGCAGTTCTTTGCATTATCCTAATGCCAATACCTCTTCATGATACAGGTTGACAGGTAACTGATTGACAAGTACAAGTAACTGATGTTGGTTCCTTTTCTCTTATGAGAGGTGTGGAGGAGAGCAGAAGCCTAAACAGCAGGAGGACCCTCGGCACTCAGAGATAGGTAGGGTAAAAAGGAAAGTCACCAAAGGAAAGATTAGCTACCAGAGATTTTGGCCTACCTTGCAGTTTTTCCTAGGGCAAGCCCAGTTTCCTTTTAGTCAAGGACAGACAGAAAGAAGCTGAATGTAGAAATCTTATGGTCATTACATACTCCTAGGCTTCAAACCTGGGTTCCCTGAATGCTTACAGGATGTGGGATCTTGAGTGAGTTATAATTGTGTGCCTGAGTTTCCTCACCTTTAAAATGGGGAGGATTAAATGTGTTAATACATGAAAAGCACATAGAACAGTGCCTAGCACATAATAAGCATTCAATAAATGTTAGCCTTTTGGATGGCTTTATGGATTGAGGAATTTGAGAAATGTCCATAGTACTATGTGTGATTTTTGAAGTGGAATGTGAGCTGTGGCTAGAGGCACCATACTTCCCAATTTGTGACTACTGTCTTGACATAGTTATTACTAGCATCCCTTCTTAACTCTCCAAAGTGTCCTGCTTTAGATAATAAATTATTTGATCACCCTAGCTATCTCCAGCTTTATTATAGAAGAGTTTTATGCCAGGGATTTATTCATGTCAGTTTATTTAAACTGAACACTCCTCCAAGGGAAGACATAACTGCTACTTTCTTATATATGAAGAACGTTATATGTGTTGGGAACTGGGATCGCTAACATTCTGGTGTTACACTGCCTGGCATCAAACCTCGCTCCACCACTTACTAGCTGTCTGGCCTTGGGCAAGTTATTTTACTTCTTTAAAGCTAGGTGCTTCATCCATAGAATGAGGATAGTATTATACCTGCCTCCTAAGGCTGTGTAAATGAAGTATGTAAAGCACTTAGCTCAGCGTTTGCTACATAAAAGTACATAATAAGTGAGAGGTAAACAGAGCCCTGTTGGCGTGACGGTTAAGAGCTGGGCTGCAAACTGAAAGGTTGGGTTCGAACCCATGCAGCGGCTCCAATGAGTGAAAGACCTGGTGATCTGCTTCCATAAAGATTACAGCCTTTGAAACCTTATGGGGTAGATTTTTCACTTGACACCTCTGTCAAGGAAAAGGCTTTGACACAGAGTGTTTAGATATATTGGAAGTCGAGAGATTGGAGTAAAGGGTACTTACTTAACTGATGACTTTGTTGTAACAGGTATCAAGAGCTATTCTTTGTTTTTACCTTGTTTATGTTATGGAAAATTTAAAATGTTTGTGAAAGTAGAGTCGTAATGAAGCTCCATGTATACCCATCAAGGAGTCCTGGTGACACAATGGTTAAGTACTTGACTGCTAACCGAAAGTGGCTTCTTGGGAGAAAAGACCTGGTAGTCTACTCCTTTTAATTACAGCCTAGGAAACTGTATGGGGCAGTTCTACTCTGTCCAGTGTGATCACTGTGAGTCGGAGTGGAATCAGCGGCATATGGCAACAACAGCATGTACCCATCAGTTAACTTCAACAATAGTACAATAAATGACCAATTTTTTTTATAGCTTTATTGAGATATATTTTATGTATCATAAAATTCACTCATTTGAAGTGTCCAATTCAGTGATTTTTAGCAGATTTTCCAAGTTGTGTAGCCTTTATCATGAACAAGCTCTTGAGTATTTTCTTGATGGCAACTGGTTTTTCAACTGGTTTGCTGGGATTTTTACTGCCCTCAGCCCCCAGCAACCATGATATATTTTTTGTCTGTATAGACAAAAATTATGTCTCAAAATTTACCTTTTCTGTACATTTTATGCAAATGGAATCATGCAATATATATGGCTTCTTGTGTCTGACTTCTTAGCATAATATTTTTGAGGTTCACCCAGGGTGTAGCATGTGTCCATAGTTCGCTTTTTTTTTTGCTGAATAAGATTCCATTGTATAAACATACCGCATTTTATCTGTCCTTCACCGTAGCCAACCTTTTTTTATCTGCATTTTTATGCTTTCGCTTCCAACCCTTGCCCATACCAAATTATTCAAAAGCCGTTTTTAATTTCTTAGATATGATAGCATGAAACGTATTTTCCTGCTTTTTATTTTTATTTTTCTAAAGCATCTTCTCATTCATGTTACCCGTTTTCTGCATTTAACAAATTGCATTACTGTGTTTATTCCTCGATGAGTCTTTTTTCTTTGCTTTTTATAGTTTTGGTTGAGAATGAGGAGGTGTCTAGACCATAAATTTTCGAGGATAGAGACTACATACTCCTCACTTATCAACATGATTAGGTTCCAAAGACCAGGTCATTATGTGAAAATCGGCATTATGCAAAAATGGAGGATGACCACGTTGGACTACAAAATGGAGGATGGCTACATCATGATATGACTGCCAAATTACATCATTGTATAACTGCCAAATCACTGAGAATCATGGCCCAGCCAAACTGACCCATAGCCTTTATCACAGCCAGCATTACTGTCACCTTACACCTCAGCATTCGTTATTGCCAGATGTGCGTTGTTAATGTGCAGAATAGTCAGATAGTGTTTTTTTGTCATAAATGGGAAAAGTCAGGTAACAAGATAGTCGATAAGTGAGGGGTAGGTGTAGTGTGCATTTTGTCATCATCTTACTGTGTTGAAAATTTGTACATTCTCAGTGACAAATCCAGATATTGATAATTTCTAAAATTTTTTTTGGTAAATGTTTCAGATTGGCCTTAATATTATATGTTGGGCTGATATATTTGTTTCTGATTCTCATGGTATTTTTAAACTCAGGTTGTTGGAAGAGGAGCCTTTGGAGTAGTCTGCAAAGCTAAATGGAGAGCAAAAGATGTTGCTATTAAACAAATTGAAAGTGAGTCTGAGAGGAAAGCTTTTATTGTAGAGGTAAGTTGAAATGCCATTTTTAGTAGTTCTTCTCATAAGTTACTCTGTGAATGGAATATTTTTAAGAAGATTGTTTTCCAGTTGTCATTCATCTCTCTACTTGAATATCAACAATTTGAATGAACCAAAGGTAATGCCACTGTAACATTTTCTCATTCACACTCTTAGTTCTAATTAAAAACTAGAAAAAAGAAGACTTAACTACATAAGTGAATTCATCCCTGAATTAAAATCTCATCCATATAATTCAAATTTATTTCAAGGCCTAGAATTTTTGTTTTTAAGTAGAAAAGAAATGGTAGTCTCTCCCATTATCTAAAATTAAGAAATTTTATGCATTTATTTCTAACTATTTTTAGAAATTTAAATAAGATTATTTTAAGAACTTTGGTTTTTCTCATTTAGCATGAAAATTTACAACTTTGTTCTCTTTCTCATTTGATTACGAAGGAAAATTCAGTAATCGTGATATTATTGTATTATCAGATTTATTCCTTAATTAACTTTGTTATTTTTACATTGGATTACCATATGTGATTAAATCAATATTTTGGCCACATTTTAACCTTTTTGACCAATGAATAATTGGCCTTTACCTTATAAACATTTAGAATTTGTACCTATGTTTTCATTTCATAATAATTTCAAAATATATTTCATGGCTTTTTGTGTGTGATATGGAGAAATGAAAACTTATTTATTTAATAGGATCAAATGAATTTATAATTGGTTGAATGAGTTGAGAAATACCGTGAATGGTTTGATGTCATCATAAAGAAAGATAGTGTCTGATAGTGTGCCCAGAGTCTGGCCTCAGCCATACTTACTCAGCATTTTTGTTTGTGATTTAGATAGGGTCATCAATCATGTACTGATACATTGGCAGTTTCATAAACCTGGGTGAAATCGCATATGTGTTAGATGTAGGAAGACAAAAGATCATAATGGCTTGGAAAAAAATGTTTTTAATCAAGGCTATGCATCCATATAATTTAAAGAGTCGAAATGTTTTTCAAGGGTTCTTGCCAAAAAATTTCAGTCCTTTATACCTCCTACCAAATTTTCCACTTCCTAGAGATAGCTTCGTTACTTCTTTGTCAGTTTGTCATACTGTGTTGGCTTGCATATTGCTGCGAAGCTAGATTGGACATTGGGCACATTTGCTGCAAAAAAATCTCTTTAACGTGTTAAAAAGCAAAGATGTCACTTTGACAACTAAGGTGCACCTGACCCAAGCCATGGTATTTTCAATTGCCTCATATGCATCTAAGGCTGGACAGTGAATAAGGAAGACAGAAGAAGAATTGACGCCTTTGAATTATGGTCTTGGCAAAGAATATTGAATATACCATGGGCTGCCAGAAGAATGGACAAATCTGTCTCGGAAGAAGTACAGCCAGAATGCTCCTTAGAAGCAAGGATGGTGAGACTTCGCTTCACATACTTTGGACATGTTATCAGGAGCGACCAGACACTGGAGAAGGACATCATGCTTGGTAAAGTAGAGGGTTAGCGAAAAAGAGGAAGACCTTTAATGAGATGGATTGACACGGTGACTGCAACAGCGGGCTTAAACGTAGCAACAATTGTGAGGATGGCACAGTACAGGGCAGTGTTTTCATTCTGAAGTACATAGAGTCACTATGAGCTGGAACGGACTTGACGGCACCTAACAGCAAAAACAACAGATATTAGACTTCCTGGACTGGTTCTGTAATTTTTTACTCTCTTCTTTCTGTCTTTTTGCTCTACTTTCAGTAAGATTTTCTTACACACTTCAAGTGAGTTTTAAATGTTTTGTATTTTAAATTTCTACATTCTTATTTATTTATAATATTCTCTTTGTATTTTATGGACATATTATCCTATCTTTGAAGGTACCAAATTTTGTTTTCTTTCTCCTGATTGATATCTCTTGCTACCAAGGTGCTTTTTTCCTTTTGTCTGTTTTATATTAGAAGCTTTCGTCAAATGCTTCATGATCCTTAACTTTCCACTCACATGTAAGAGATACTAAAAAAACTGATTGGAAGGAGTATGTGTGTGTTTGTGTGCATGCACACATGCACGGTCATTTGAAGACGGTATGGTTGGGATGTTTAATGAGAAAAACCTCAGTGTCTACATTTTTATATTTTGTCTCTTGGACAAATTGAATTCCCATCTTCTGCCTGGAGGGTATACACCTTGGTATTTTGAAAGCCAAGTGTGAGAAGAAGGCAAAGGGTCCCAACATTTAATATGTAAACTTTAATCTCCTCTGGTTTTATCTGGGTACCCACCCCTTCAGTTGTGTTTGATGTCCTCCAATCCAGAAACTTTCTGTTACACCTTCTCTAAGGAGTAAACCTCCAGCCTTCGCTGGAATGATAAAGAGGCAATCACTGGCTGCTTGAATTCTGGGAGGGAGTCTTTGGGTCTTTCAACTAATCCTTTCTATCTTTTATTAGCTCATTTGCAGGGGTTCCTAGTAGCATCTCTATTCCCCATCCTTTTGAGCATTTTGTATGATAAGTCTGGCTTCTTCTCATTTTTTCTTACTGTCATTTTAGGATTCAGCTCTTTCAGCTCTGCAGGGTCAATTGTTGCATGTCATTTGCTTTCCAGTTTGCAAAAAATGTTTTCTCATTTCACATTCTCTTCAACCTTCTGAGTTCATGCATTTAAAACATTCCTTTACTGTTTTAGTGAAGATTGGTGAGAGAACAAAAATAAATGCTTGAAATCACTCTGCTACCAGAAGCTCAGTTCTGAATCTTAACAGTAAGATGAAATGTAATAGTGATAATAATTTTTTTTAGGTCCCAAAATTCACAAGTATTGCCTGAAGAGAGACCCAGCTTTTTAGTAGCTTATAGTAAAATTTATAGATCTTAGTAGACTTCATATGAGCCAGCAGTGTAATGTAGGAGTAGTGAAAGAGAGGAAGAAGAAGGGGGGAGGGCAGAAAAGAGAAGACAAAAGGAGAAAAGAAAGAGCAAGAAGCAGTTATGGAGAATACATTAATAGAAGACTGAGGTCTAGAACAAGGGAAAGTAAGTACAGCCAAGCTCCTCACTGGCTATAGCATGAAAATTGGATTGGAGAAAATTAAAACTGAAAGTAAGGAGACCAACTGAAAGACTGTACTACTTAACTGCAGTGGTTCATGTTAGAATTACCAAGGTAACAGCAGTGGGAATGGAGAGGAGGGAGTTAATTCAGGAGGTGGGAGAATGGAGTAGAGGGCATAGCTGAAATGTGTGGAAAGAGTGCAGATTTTTTAAGTCTGACGTGTTGAGGTTCAAACCCTGACTGTGCCACTTCCTAGCTGTAGGATGTTTAGCAGCTCACTTAACTCTCTGAGCTTCAGTTCTTTAAAGCTGCCATCTTTAAAATGAAAATGATAACACCTCCCTTGCAGACTTGTGAGTATTTTATAATGTCTATGAAGTGCCTACAAGGGCCTGGTACATAAAGTGCACTATTCAGCCATAGCCATGAAAATGATGATGACAACAATGACAAGCCTTCCTCTGTTGGGATAACTCAGCTCATTGTCTTCTCTGGGATGGTTTCCTGACATTTTATCTCAGGGTTATTTTTTTCTGCTTTGTACTCATTCTGCCTTATTCATAATTCCTGTTATAGTACTTTGCACATTATTTGTTTACATGTGTGTCTCCCCAACTAAACTGTGAGACCTGGGGGGCAGAGGATCTGTGCCATTCATCTTGGTATTCCCCATGCCTATGACCATAGTATCTGCTACATGCTAGACAGTAATCGTTGAATGATTGAACAAATGCTTTGTACAGCCCTAAGATTTTAATGATTCTGTGACATCAATACCTCAAAAAGTATCACTTTTTTAAAGAAATCTTAATTTGTTACAGCTTCGCCAGTTATCCCGGGTGAACCATCCTAATATTGTAAAGCTATATGGAGCTTGCTTGAATCCGGTAAGTTTGTCACTTTTTTATTAGCAGATGTCTGTAAAAAAAATGACATGGGAAATGTGTGTAGGCTTTAGTTTATGAAGATATCTAGACTTACTATCTTAGATGTATTTCTGAAAAAAACAAGTTGCACCATTATTCAGTTGGTTGTTTCTGGCCCTTTACAACGCATTATATTAGAGGAGTTGTCTTAGGTGGTCTTATCCGGTGATCTCATATGAGGCTTTTGTTTATCCTGTGATAGCACTTATGCAGCACAAAAGATCTTGTGACGGTGTTTTTTTTTTTTACATACCCCCTCTTAGACAGGGGACTCTTAGAAGAAAAGGTCTTAAATCATAGATTTTTTTTTTTTTCTCCCTCTAGTGCCATTCATATAGTAGGAGCTGAAAGAATGTTTTTAATACATCTGTAAAATTGGGGAGTTAAACTAAATTATCTCTCAAGTCCCCTAAAATACTGTAGTTCAGGGATTAATTCTTCTGGCATGTTTCCTTTAGGTGTGTCTTGTGATGGAATATGCTGAAGGGGGCTCTTTATATAATGGTGAGTGTCATTATACCTGTCTTTATCTAGTCAGTTAAAATAATTGAAAAGCTTTTAATAAAAACTGTGTTAAATTATTTAATGTTCTTCACAATTTATCATCAGAGTATCAGAAGAAGATAATTTTGTAAAATCTGCTAAAGATGAAAAATGAAAAGGTATTACAGCTTTAGAAATTATCATTTTTTGTTGTCGAATATATACAGCAAAACACACACCAATTCTGTAGTTTCTACATGTACGATTTAGTGACATAGATTACATTCTTCGAGTTGTGCAGTCATTTTCACCCTCATTTTCTGAGTTGTTCATCCCTTGTTAACATAAAATCACTGCCCCCTAAGGTTCCTATCTAATCTTTCGAGTTGGCTGTTGTAATTTGATCCTATATAGATGATCCTTAGAAACCCTAGTCGCGTAGTAGTTAAGAGCTACAGCTGCTAACCAAAAAGTCAGCAGTTTGAATTCACCAGGCACCCCTTGGAAACCCAGTGGGGGCAATTCTACTCTGTCCTGTAGGGTCACTATGAGTTGGAATCAACTCAACAGCAACAGGTTTGTTTTTTTTTTTTTTAAAGATGGTTGTTAAAAGAGCATAATGCTCAAGGCAGACCTTTTTTTACTAGTTAAGTTAAACTGTTGTTTGATTTTAAAATGACTTTGGGATATTTTTGGTTTAAGGTTTAAAGATTATCTCAAAGCAGTAGTTTAAGGGTGCAGCCACCCTTCATGGCTCCAGGAGGTCTTGAGTCCGTAAGAATTTGAAATTCTGTTCTATGTATCACCCCTTTTGATTGGGATTCTCCTATGGAATCTTTGATCAAAATGTTCAGTAACGGTAGCTAGGTACCAGCCAGTTCTTCTAGTCTCATGGCAAAGGGAGCAGTTTTTTTTTTGTCTTTGTTATAAATGTATCTCTCATACAACTTTTGCCAATTCGGCTTTTTATCGGTGTACAACTTATTGACAGCAGATACAGTAATCAGCTGTGCAGGCCTCCCCTTAATCAATGCAATTTTTCCATCACCGTTAACCTCCCTTTTCCCTATCCCTCCTGCCCCTGGTAAGCACTAATAAACTTTGGCCTGTATACGTTTGCCTTTTCTTATCTTTTTATATAAGTGAGGTCATACAGTATTTGCCCCTTTGTGATTGACTTATTTCACTCAGAATGCTGCCTTCAGGCTCCATCCATACTGTAGCATTTGTCAAGACTTCATTTCTCCTGTTGGCTAGGTAGTATTCCATTGTATGTATGTACCTCATTTTGCTTACCCGTTCATGTGTTGATGGGCATTTAGGTTGTTCCCACTTCTTGGATATTATGAATAGTGCTGCAGTGAGCACTGGTGTACGAGTCTCTTTTTGAGTCTGCTTTCAAGTCTTTTGGGTATGTACCAAAGAGTGGAATTGCTGGGTCATACAGGAGCCCTGGTAGCACAGTGGTTAAGAGCTTGGCTGCTAACCAAAAGGTTGGCAGTTCAAATCTACTAGCCACACCTTGGAAACCCTATGGAGCAGTTCTACTCTGTTGTATAGGATCACTGAGTCGGAAGTGACTCAACAGCAACAGGTTTGGGTTTTTTTGGGGGGGTGGGGTTATAGTAGTTCTATTGTAGTGTTTTGAGGCACAGCCACGCTGTTTTCAACAATGGCTGTACCATTTTGAACTCCCACCAGCAATGGATAAAGGTTCCGATTTCCCCCATGTCCTCACCAACATTTGTTATTTTCTGGGTTTCTTTGTTTTAATCTTAGCCATCCTAGTGGCAGTGAAATGGTATCTTACTGTGTTTATGATTTATATCTCTGTGATGGCTAATGATGCTGAGCATCTTTTCATGTGTTTAGTAGCCATTTTAATGTCCTCTTTGGTAGAAATCTATCAATTTTTTAAATTGATTATGCTGATCATAATGTTTGAAACATTTAAGTGAGGTAAAATTTGCTTTTTAAATAGATTTTAAAATATGTTCAGGCTTTTAATTTTTGTTTTTGCCCTCTTTAGCTTTGAGTCTTCTCATTTTAAAACTCCTTAATCGTATTTCTGTTTCACTTTGCTTTGTTTTCTTTTCAAAATGAAATCGTGAACACTGAGTTAACAGAACATTTTAATTTTAATAATGGAAGAAAACTCTGTGTATCATTCGTCAGCTTACAGAATAAAGCTAACTCTTCTACCCGAAAAACAACTGTATATATAAATGTATTACCTTTTCTAGCACCAGTTTTATACAAACTTTGACTTATATTGACTGTCCATGTGTTTTTGTCATTGTTACTGGATATCTAATACTCCCTTGTTTATTTGGTTGAACTCTTTCTACTTTTTAGCTATTATAGAAAGCATAATTTAAACATGTTGATAGGAATTATTTTGTTGCCATTTGTAATATTTCTCGTAGTATGCTATCAGATTGCTTATATTTTATGTTACTGTGTGAAAGACTGTGTCTGTCAATTTGAAAGAATATAGTAATGTATATTAATTTTACTTGAATGTATGAATAACATTAATAGTAGCACTATTAAATAATAGGTAGTTTGTGGCATTTACCCACTCAAAATTATAAATACTTCAGTCTTTATCTAGAAAAGAATTAAAAGCAGGACTGATGAGAGCATGCGTAGAAGAAAACCCAGTCATGTGTTCTGATAGTGCTTGCATTCACCTAGTGTCTTTTGTTATATGCAATAAAGTTCTTTTTAGTTTGTGCCTTTCTTTTGCAGTGCTGCATGGTGCTGAACCATTGCCATATTACACTGCTGCCCATGCAATGAGTTGGTGTTTACAGTGTTCCCAAGGAGTGGCTTATCTTCACAGCATGCAACCCAAAGCTCTAATTCACAGGGACCTGAAACCACCAAAGTAAGTTCTAATAATGTGACCTCTTCCTCACCACCCTCCCATCCACCCACCCACTGCCGTCGAGTTAATTCTGACTCACAGCGACCCTATAGGACAGAGTAGAACTGCCCCGTAGAGTTTCCAAGGAGCGCCTGGTGGATTCAAACTGCCAACTTTTTGGTTAGCAGCCGTAGCACTTAACCACTACGCCGCCAGGGTTTCCCCACCTCCCCATACTCCCGAATTCAAACTGATTGTTACACATAAATTTCTCTCTTCTCTACCCTTTTGGCTTGCTCAAATGAGTTTATTTTTAACTCACCTTCATCATTTAGGAATTTAAGCTTGCATTTTAGAGTGTTGTCTTTAGTGGAATTTTTATTCGTAATAACTCCTATCTTAAATTAGCATAATTCTAGAATCTTTTAGCCCGCAAATCTCAGTTTGTGTCTGTAGTATATAATATCGCCTCTAGAGTTATTTGCTCATGAGAACGAGGATAAGTCTATCTTGTTACCTGCTATATCCCCAACAGTTAGCACGATGTTCATAGGTAGTAGACATTCTACAAAATTTGCAGAGTGGTTATTACCTGCTCTTTCAGAGGGAAGCAAAAAGGCACCTTTGTTATCTAGGTAGAAATTTAAAATACTCTGGATTTCTCCATATTGAGAATTGTGGGACCTTTTTCCTTAAACATCTTAAAGAGCTAAAACTTTTGTTTGTTTGTTTATAATTGTATACTAAACCAAACCAAACCAGTTAGCTTTCGAGTCGATTCATAGAGTAGAACTGCCCTGTAGAGTTTCCAAGGAGCACCTGGTGGATTGGAACTGCTGATCCTTCAGTTAGCAGCCATAGCACTTAGCCACTGTGCCAACCAGGGTTTGCATATTTGTATAGGCACTCAGTTAAAGGAAACGTATATGTGATACGTATCGTCCCCTTTTCTCTGATTTCTTTCCTCTGATTGTTTTTTCTTATTTATCCTCCCGTGACGGATTAAAACTGTCCCGACATATTTTTGCTCCCACACCATATCAGTCCTCAGAGGTTTCCCCTACGAAATCAGTTACAAGTATAGTCCCAAGTTACTTCATTCTCTTCATACTGGCTGAAAGCATTAAATCCTCCTTCTGGGTGTACCATGTCACTCTCATGTCTAATTTGATGCAGTCTGCATAGGTTTCAACTCTTGAAATCACTGTTCTTGGTAGTGTGCTTTATTTCTGTTCCCAGGTGTGAATGGATTTCTGTTTCCCTAGGTCCTTGTAAAATAACGTTTAAGGCCCAGATGGTACTTTTATGTTTTTAACTTGACTCCTGAGGCTGTTGTCTTAGCTACCCTGCCTTGGTTAGTGAAGAAAAAATCACTTACTCTTTTTTCCTGGTTATGGATGTTCATTTCCTTTTTTTTTTTTCTGCTGGTGTCAGAGTATATTATCAAAGCAAACTCATGAGAAGCATAGATCTTAACCTAGCACAAAATTAACTTATGATTCAAAGCATGCAGCAAGCATCAAGCATAGACAGTGCATTCTTTTCCTGGAAGAGCCTGAAACCATCAGATGCAGCTCCCCAAAATGTCCTTTTATTCCACATTAGGATATGTTTTGGTTTTGGAATAACTGACTAGTTACTGAATAATATATGTGGAGACATTGTTCACAAAAGGAAGTCACTTCAGTTTTCTAACATCTCCATTTTAAAAACCCACTGCCGTCGAGTCGATTCTGATTCATCTCCATTTTGTATTCTGTAAATTAACGCAGTTTAAGCAGCTATCACCATTCTCCATCTAATGATGCCTGATAAGTCCATACATTTCAGGTTTATTTGAGAACCTTAAATTAGACAGATCGATATATCCTACTAAAATCATTTCATAGCTAGAAACTCTCCTTTTACCAGTAAATATCATTACTGTATTTACAAGCAGTCTAGCCTGGGTCATTCATTCCTCAACTATATGAACTCATACTTCTGTATTGTAAATTTTCTCTGGGGTACCCAGTGTTGGTTGGCTTTAGAATTAAAATTGAATTTTAGAATTGACTAGAAGGTACTAGGGAAAAGAAAATTCTTTGTAATGGCTATGCTTTCTTATGTAAGCGTACAGACACGCATGTTAACATCTTATTGTCAGGATTCTGTGGTCAGGAAGAGTTCTCAGAATGATATGTATAAGAAGGCACCTGATGATTTGATGAGGTGTTTTATTACAATGTCAAGTTGTACTTGTGCCCTGATTTTATCGTTTGGAAATTCTTTCACATGTACATGAGAAATAAAAATGTGTTTTTGGTCTTAACTGTGTAAAAGTAAGGCTTAAGAGATAATTTAGGTTCAGATTTCAGTGAGCCTTGAATGCTATGCCAAGGCCTGGTGAACTGTTGAAGCCTTATGAATAGAGGAGTACTAACATAAAAGTCATGATTCAGAAAAATTATTGCAGTATCTTGAATCTGCCAGAATGAAACAAGGAAACCATTTACAGAGTTTTATAATCACCTTGATAAAGAGTAGTAAGACCTTCAACAAGAAAATTTTTTTGTTGAAGTATATATAGAGATAAGTTGCAGTTAACATTCTTCCCACTTGAATTATCATGAGAGTGTTTTTGGTAGTATAGAGATGTGAATAGTAGTTTATCTGGCTTATTTTAGACACATTGGACTAAAAGGGAATTAATTTCTTAAATGACCTCTGTAGTTAGAATTTAAGTACAAAATTATATACAAAAAGTTTATAAAATTCGTAATTCAAATTAATCTTCATATACTGCTGTTGATTTTTTTCTTCTATATTGGTGTACTCTATTTTCTTTAATTAAATTGTTGTTTTAGAAATAATACATGCTCATGATTTAAAAACATAGTTAAATCACATAGAAAAATATAAAGTATAGGAGTCAAAATCAATTTGACAGCAACAGCTTTGGTTTTGGTGGTTTTCTTGCCTTCCAATTCCACTCCCCAAAGGTAACCACTATATATTTTTCTAAAGCATACATGGATTATATTATATATGATGTTGGTTTTTTGTTTTGTTTTGTTTGCTTACATGGATATCTGTTTATATCAGTATGTAGGGAAGGGATATTTACCTCTTTTTTTTTTTAAATAGATAAATAATACTCCTTTATTCCCTCTTGAGTAGAGTGAATACTTGAAGTAGAAACTATTCTTGGCCTTATGAGCAATCTTAGACTTTGAAGACTTGATTTGTAGCTGCTTTTAGCAAATACAGTAGTACTGAGTCACTTGACATTTTGAGATTCTGTAATTTTAAATGCCCTAAATTGGTACTTCTCAAACTTTCCCACCCCTCAGAAAAAAGTTAGATTGTATAACCCTGGTAGTTCTGAGGATAGGTGCAGAGGCCAAAGAAGCCTTCTTAAGAAAAGTTGCATAAGATTTTTATATTATAACTTCATGTAATATGCAATTTGTTTTAAAATAAATGTTAGTTTGGGGAGTGGGTAGTGGTGATGGTAGCACAATATGGTGAATATAGTTAATGTCACTGAATTGTACACTTAAGAATGGTTAAAATGGCCAACTTACTGTTATGTAAATTTTATCACAATAAAATTAAAACACATTTATTAGAATGTTAAAATACTTACAACTGAATAAAAGTGATGTTCCAGGAAGATGCATTAGCTTTAACCTGGGGCTTCCTAGGCACTCTGCCGCTTACCCCGGCATATGCTGATATACAGGCAAGGTTTCATATCCTAGTTTGAGAAGCACAGTAAAGTTTAAGCCATGATATTTACACATTTGTCTTCTAACACTCTGTGTTTGCTCATAAAGATTGTATAGAAATATGGCTTTTGATTCTTCGAGTACATGATAAAAAGAATTTTAACTCTTAACGATAAACTGGAAGAGCATCTCACAACAAACACCCAGAAATGCTGCATGTTACAAGAAACATCCTTTTACGTGTATAGGTGATCTTACAAGAAAATAAGGGAACACATCAGAGCAAAGATACAGAGAGTTGAACCCTGATGGGAAACAAGCATGGAAGTCAAGGGCTCTCCTGTGAGCCTCTGCCAATAGCAAGAATGCAGAGCCCCTGGTTCTAATGACTCCTCTGTAACTGGAGACAGGCCTTTGTTCTGTTCAAGGTGAGGTGTCAGAACTGGGACCTTTGCATAAATTCAAGACCCTTGGAAAGTGTGCAGTAGAAAATCTATCCTCTGACTAGGCAAACTTACAATTGTCTGCCGAGAGTCTGCCCTCATGCTACTGTAGGCTTAACTTACCCTATGTGCACAATCAAGAAAACCCCAACCAGGCAGGTTCAGAGTGCTTTGGGGTTGGCTGTTTCTCAATTACTCTTTAAAAATAAATAAAAACATTCTGAAACAAACCCTGAGAGTAGCCCACTACAAAGAGACCTCCACTAAAAAAAAAGGCCTTTCTAAAACATGTACTTCAGGGATAAAGAAAACCATTATGGAAGGCAAGTCCAAGATTGAAGAACGGGGAAAAATCAGTAAACGTACATAAAAATAAACATCGGCTATATAAAACAGTAATATCTTTTTTGCATGTATGAAGAGATGGTTGGGAGGAATATAAAGAGGAGTTTCTACCCATTTGTGGAATAACCTACGTCTGTAAACCTCTTCAGTAATGATGTAAAGAGCAAATTGTCAGATCACAAGTCTAGAACAAAAAAGGCTTTAAATCTTGCAACAACCCTCAGGACTACAGATCTGCATAAGCAGGGAGCAAGCTGTGAAGGCCATACAGCTTCCAAAGAGGGATACACCATAACGCCCACTCCAGATACGGCTGTGGAGAGTAATGGACAAGGAAAAGCCTGCAAAGGGGAGAAGCCAGGAGTCATGAGTAATAAACTTAAACTAATAAAAATTATCTTTTACTTGCATAGTTTTTTTACACTTTCAGAATACTTTATACATTTTAATTCTTAGAGAATTAACAAGTTGCATTGGGATATGAAAAGCCTAAAGCTATGAGTATCAGTTTTTTAAGGGAATCTTAATAGCTGGGTATAGTAGTTGGTTTAACACTAACTACTGTAACCAGTAAGCAGTTTAACACAATAGAAATTTTCTCGTGAAATCAAAAACAGGTGCTCCTATTTGGCTGGTGACATTTCATTCAGGGTCCTTATTACCCTCCCTCCATCTTGTGGTTCTGCCATCTGTCAGGCTTTGGAAACTTCTTCATTTAGCCAGCACATGAAAAAAGAGAATGGAGAACCATGTTTTTTGAACCAGACCTAGAAGTGACATACGTCACTTGTACCACTTTCATTGGCTACATCTCAATTGTTGCCACACCTAACTAACTGCAAGAGAAGTTGGGAAATCTAGCTTTGGATGCTCAAGAGGAAGAGGAAATGGATTTGATCAGCAACTGGCCAGCCGTCCACAGTCTGCCTTTCTGGTCTCCAAAGATCTTTGACCACATGTAGAATGACCCACTCCACCCCCTCCCCCCCACCAGGGAAATATTCCAAAGGCTCTTCTAGTCACCATCCAGCTTACAGAGCACCATCTCCAGATGATGTGCTGTCCTCTCCAGCAGTCCACAACAGATGTGGCTCTGGCAGCACATGAACTAGAAAGACTAGTTATTTGTCTCTCCCACCACGCACCCCCAAACACACACACACTGGCAGAAGAGAGGGTGATTAAAGACCTTACTCGGAAATGGGGAGAATGGCGATGTACTGCAGTTATTGTTCTGTAGGGATGACACCCTGTGTTTGGTCCGTCTGCCCTGGTAGTGTGCAAGGTTTCTGATTAGACCCTGATTCTGTCCTTCGGAAGGAGCTTCCTTACACCTCGTTCTTCATGACTCCTGGCTTCTCCCCTTTGCAGGCTTTTCCTTGTCTGTTATTCTCCACAGCCGTATCTGGAGTGGGTGTTGTGGTGTATCCCTCCTCTGAAGCTGTACAGCTTTCACAGCCTGCTCCCTGCTTAAGCAGAGCTGGGGTCCTGAGGATTGTTGTAAGATTCAAAGACTTCTCTATTCTAGGCTTGTGGTTTCTTTGACGATATAACTTGCTCAAAGTAGACTTGATTTCTCTGGTGCCAGTCAGTTCCATTTTGTCTGTAACTATAACCAGAATTCTTTATTAGGCAATTTCTTCAGCCTGATTTGATCCCTGACCCCAATGCTCTTTTCTCAACCTATCAAAGGTATCTTGAGACAATCAAGTTTAGGTGGGAAGTACTTAATCTGTTCTTTGCTTGATGGCTGTCGTAACGGGCCTTTTTCAGTCTTAACTCCTACTATTCGGAGTCTAGAAGCAGTCAGTTTTCCAAGCCCTTTGAAACCATAGATTGACACAGGAGACAGGTTTTACCAAGTATCTTGCCACAGCATTGCACGGGTCTTCGTTTGTCCAGTCTTCAGTTTCAGTGTCTTTGCAACCTACTGCTAAGCCAATACCAAATATATTAGATTTTTGTTATGGCACCCACTTTGATGCCAATTTCTTATATTGGTTAAAGTAGCAATAAGTAATAAGTACTGAAATTTCAATATCTTAGTGTAGGACAAGTTTATTTTCCATTCATGAAGTCCAAAATGGATGTTCCTGACTGATGGGCAGCTTTTCACATGGTGATTAAGGATCCCTGGCTCTTTCCATCTTGTAGCTCAGAATCCTCTGCATTCAGCTGGCAGATAGGGAAAGAAAAAAAAAAGTATTACATGTCAGAAATTTTTATGGACCAGGCTCAGAAGTGAAGTACATGGCTTCCACCCACATTCCATTGGCCAGAATGGTCATATAGCATATAGCCACATCTAGTTGTACAGGAGGCTGGGAAGTGTAATCTAGTAGTGTGCCCTGGAGGAACAGGAAGGAAATAGGGTCAGTGAACAGCTAATCAGTCTTGCTACATAAAACTAACCAAAAAGTTATCAAGTCAGTTGTGACTCATGGTGACCCCATGTGTGTCAGAATAGAACTGTGCTCCACAGGACTTTCATTGACTAATTTTTTCAAAAAGTAGATTACCAGACCCTTCTTTCAAGGCACCTCTGGTTGGACTCGAACCTCTAACCTTTCTCTTTGTAGCCAAGAGTGTTAACTGGGTGCACTACCCAGGGACCCATCTTGCTTCATTAGGCTCCACTAATGGCTCTCATTTTTGTTCACCATGTGATTAGTAAGACCAAAGCAGGTTTGTAAACTTTTTGACCATGTTTGCAGTAATACTTAACAATCCAGCACATGTGTGTGCATGTTTACATGTACAAAACTAAAACAAGTTTCTCAAAACTAAGTAGTTGTGATGCATTATGATATTTTCAATTCTTTTCTACCTTTTTTTTTTTTTAATGCTGTCTTGGCCTACTAAATTGTTTTTATGAGCATTATTAGGTTTCTGCCTTCAGCTTGAAAAGCACCGGAATAAGTAGATTAAGTACAGGGGGCAGTGATTTATGAAAGTATTTGATATCCATTCACCCCGTTTCAGGTCACCATAATGTTGATTTTCTTTAAATCCCATGTTTTTTATGTTGGCCCAGAGAGAAATATGGTCAGGAAAGATTTTGGAGGTAGAGCTGGAGACATGAAAATGTGAGTCTAGCAGTGCTTCTGTGAGAGCTAGGCTAAGGTCAGTTACTTTTGGTCGTTATCCCCTAAACTGATTAGGCTATTGTAGTGACCAGGTAACTTTTCACAGAAGTTAACTGGTAATAGTTTGCATAACCCTTTCTGTTTCCACAAATGTTTCTTCTTTTATCATAGAATTAAGTATTAGTCTTGCAACCTTTGATTTATTTTTTTTTACAGCTTATTGCTGGTTGCAGGGGGGACAGTTCTAAAAATCTGTGATTTTGGTACAGCCTGTGACATTCAGACACATATGACCAATAACAAGGGGAGTGCTGCATGGATGGCACCTGAAGTTTTTGAAGGTAAGTGGAAGAGCATGATGCAATTGATAATGTACCCCATTTCTATGGTTTTATTTCAGTGTAGTACATAATTATAAGGTAAATTTATTGTTGCCGTCTAATTGGTTTCCACTCATGACAACCCCACGTAAGCAGAGGAGAACTGCTCCATAGGGTTCTCAGGACTGTGACCTTTCAGAAGCAAATCGCCAGGCCTGTCATCTGAGGTACCTTCTGAGGTTCAGACCGCCAACCTTTTGGCTACTGGTCAACCATTTAACCGTTTGCACCACCTAGAGACTTCATTTAAGGTGTATACTAGAGTCTTAAGGGTATATTAAATAAATACAGCCTTAGATTTTAGATCTTAAAGGAAGATTTAAGTTGTCTTGCACCTTCTATACAGGTTCAAACATTGTGTACTTTTGTAATGTTTCCTAGAGATTAAAAATTGGCAGTACTGAAGTTTAAATTAGCATGCCTTGGGAAAATTGGGCAGAAATATGATATTCAGAACTACAAATACAGGGCAAGCTTATGTTTACTTTCTTCTACATCTCCATATTTTACTCAAGTTCTTAAAGAGTGGTGTTAACCTTTATAAAAAATTTCTGTATAAAAACATCAGATTATCTTTTCAGTGAGAGAAGTTGAACTGCAGATATATAAGTAGTATGATTCAGATGTTTTCAGTAATCAGATTCCGGTTATGGCTTATTTCTTTTATTTTTGATTAATTTAATGTTTTTCAATTCTTTACTTGTTTTTAGGCACCCCAGAAAAAGAGAAATTTGCTATGTAGCTAGTCATTTGACTAGAGCCATTTTGCCCTTAAATTCTAATAAAAAGTTGGTGGACAAACAAATATTGATTTATACAAAACTAAGTAATACCTCCTGTTTTTAAGTTAATATACAGAATACATATTTTGGCCCGTTGTTCATAAATTTTTTTATGTATAGATGTTTTACATGTATGAAACCAAAACCCACTGCAGTTGAGTCAATTCCGACTCCTAGCGTCCCTGTGGGAAAGAGAACTGCCTCAGAGTTTCCAAGGAGTACCTGGTAGATTCGAGCTGCTGACTTTTTGGCTAGCAGCCATAGCATTTAACCACTACACTACCAGGGTTTCCTTTACATGTATAGTTTGTTATTTTTATGAAGAAATCTAGTATAAAATTTATGGACCTTTCTTTAAGAACTTGAATGAGATCCGGAGGTATAAAACAAAGCTTAGATTATTTCTTCATTTGGGAAAAATGGCGCCTATAGCCCAAATTACATTTTAATCTCATTGTGTTGCTACATTATCGTGTACTGTGTAACGTGTGTAGTTATCGCTATAAAATTTTTTCATTTTTTTGCTGTTTCTTGTGATAATTCACCTATCAACTTAGTACTCCTATAAATTTTGCTGCATAAATCTGTTTATTATACATTTACCTATGATTTTCATTATTTACAACTAATTTTTTTAAGTTTGCAAATTAAGAATTTTATCCCACCAGATACTGAGGGGGAAAAAAATCTTAACACTAAATTAGAAAATTCTTTTTCAGTGATATGGAGCAATGCTATTCATCAAGAAAGATGGATACAGAAAGGTTAAAGTTAAAAAATGACAGAAAGTACAAATGTTTTATACTCTGCCCCAGAAAAAGTATCAGTCCAAATTAAATAAAGACAAGCCCCATGCCTCTTGATGAGAAGATAAAAAATTGACTTTCTAAAGTGAAAAAAAAAATTTTTTTTTTTGGTGCATCATTGCTGCTTAATGCATTAAGAAGTATGTGTTTATTGAAAAGACAGAAGATACTTTAGAAAGAGTAATTTCTTAATTCTATGTTTAGAAGCTTCTTGTATTTCTACAAAATGCCCATTTTTTAAAATTATGAAAACAGTTCTTTATGTGGGGAAAAAAGTCTTAAAATTATACTTTTTTTTTTTTCTAGGTAGCAATTACAGTGAAAAATGTGACGTCTTCAGCTGGGGTATTATCCTTTGGGAAGTAATAACACGTCGGAAACCTTTTGATGAAATTGGTGGCCCCGCTTTCCGTATCATGTGGGCTGTTCACAACGGTTCGTGAAAGAAACTTTCTTTAAATGTTTTTTGTATTTTTTCATATTTGCAAAACTACTCCCGTTCCCTTCTCCCAAGGAAGATCATTCATTCTCACATTAAAATGAACAATTTTTTGTTAGCTGAATATTGCCCGTTAACCCATCCCTTCCTACACCCTACCCACTTAAACAAAGATAGGCGAGGTATGGCAAGGCTGGGCATGGTCCTGCCTCTGTTGCACTGAGTCAGTGTTTGGGACTGAGGAGATGGTGCTGACTCTGTAGACAAACCAGAGCCAACTGCTTAGGTTGGCCCTCTCTGACTGATGGCGAAACAGCGGACTGTACTGTGTGGAAAAAATAAAAATCTGTACTCTCTCACATGGTTAAGATAATTTGGGCACAGTAGCTTTTTTATCTTGAGATTTTGGGAGCAAGGGTCTCACCAAGGAGAGAAAACAAAGAATAATAATAAAAGCTGTCATTTATACTCATAAAGGCATAACACAATGTACTTCATGTATCCATTCTTTTTTATCTTCTCACTCATTCTCATTATTGCTTCATTTTACAGAATTAGAAACTGAGATCTGGAGAGGATTAGTAACTTACCCAAGGTCACAAAATTAGTAAATTTTAGAACTGGAATTCAAATCCAGATCTTTTGTGGTCTAATACTGGTATTTTTAAGTTAAATTGATTTATGGACTCAGTGGCCTTCATCCTTCCTGCTCCTTTTCTAGATCTGGTAATAATATTTCTAACCACACGTGATATTGGAATGTGTCCATCCTCTGCATTAATCGAGTTATTTCACATTTGCTTTGGGAAAATAGATTTTTTTCATAAAAGATAATTACTTAACCTTCCTAACGTTTCCTGTTATTTAATTTCTGTCAGTTGATTATAGTCATCCTGGTTGGTGGCATTTTTATATACTGTCCCACAAATGATAAAAAACAAACATTTGCCTAGCTACTTAGGTCTTTTATAGACTCATCAGACAGTAATATCATCTGAGGAATCGTAGCACTTTTAGCAGTTTCCGGTACTACCTTTAATGTTACTGTAGAGAATGCTAGAGCATTGACCAAGATGGATTGCCTTCTTTTTCTCTCTGTTGATTATCAGTAAATAATCGAATATCAGTGAAGTAAAGAATAAAAGAACTAGTGAACTGAGTATATGCGAAGATCTCGGTATATTTGAGACCATAAGTAGGACCTTGCTAATAATATTACAGTCTTAGTAATTACACAAAAGTTGACAGTTTTCAGTTTGTGAAATGATTGACTCATAGCGGCCAAAAGATCTACCTCCCACAAAGGTAAATTAGCAAGTATAATACCATACAAAAAAAACCAAACCCGTTGCTGTCGAGTTGATTGCGACTCAAAGCAACCATGTAGGACGGAGTAGAGTTGCCCCATAGTGTTTCCAAGGAGTGCCTGGTGGATTCAAACTGCTGACCTTTTGGTTAGCAGCTGTAGCTCTTAACCACTATGCCACCAGGGTTTCCATAATACCATAGCTGACTACATTTGTAGGTACAGAAGATGAGTTTTTCAAACAGGTTTGAAATTTTTGCAGTGAATCTGAAAGCACTGGTTCAGGTAAGATTTTTTAGTTTGTTGAAAGAATGTTTATGACAAATGAAATATTGTTAAATCTCAGTCTTACTATAGTACGTTCTAAAATTTTTAACTTTTAAAAAGGTATAGCTTCCCCTTTATGAAAATATACATAGATGGAATAAATGTTGACCTAAGAGATTTAAAAAAAACTTTTATTACTCCAGAATGTGGATCTTATAAGATCTGTAAAATAAATACTGCTTTAAAACTACATACAAAAAATTTATACCATTTTTTTGGGTAAATACATTCTTCTCTAATTTTCAATTATAGGTACTAGACCACCACTGATCAAAAATTTACCTAAGCCCATTGAGAGCCTGATGACTCGTTGTTGGTCTAAAGATCCTTCTCAACGCCCATCTATGGAGGAAATTGTGAAAATAATGACTCACTTGATGCGGGTATAATCCTTCTTTTGAGGGGCTTTGAGTTTAGGGGAATTTGATACATACTGAGTTTTAATGAGGTTTTAAAATAAAGGGGACATTATTGCTATTTTTTGCCTTATACTTTTCTGTATTTTCCAAGTTAGAATGGGCATGAATTACTCATAATCAGAGGAGGAAACATTGTTTGAAAAAAAAAAAAGTTCTTTATAATGAAAAGATGGCTAGACTAGGTTTCTGGACTTCTTTTTTACTCTAGACAGACATTAGCGGACCAGTGTTTTTGTTTCTGGGCCTGTTGCCTCATCAGTAGTGTGAGAGAAGCTGAATTAGATGATCTCTAAAACTAGAGGATTTAGGCATCTTCTGAGTCTAATATAATACTAGTTTAAATTTTAAAATTCTTTTAGTACGTATCTTCAAACATTCAGTCATTTGTGTAGAGCAGTAGAGAGGTCACATTCTTAGACACATTTATAAGTCATCTTTTTTACTTTTTAGAAATATAGTCAGTCCTTGTTGTTTGTGGATTCTATATTTGTGAATTCACCTACCCAGTAAAACTTACTTTTAGCCCCAAAATTAATACTTATAGTGCTTTCCCAGTCATTCACAGACATGCTTGGAGGGAAAAAAATTTGACTCGCTTAGTGCACACATCTCAAGAGGCAGAACAAGGCGATGCTATGTCTTCTTGTTTCAGCTCTCATACTGTAAACAAGTGTCCTTTTAACAGCCTGCTTAATGCCATCATTTGTGCATTTTTTCCCTTTTTGGGGGGATCTCACTGCTTAAAATGACCCCAGAGTATAGTGGTGAAGTGCTGTCTAGTGTTCCTACAGTCAAGAAGGCTGTAATATGCCTTGTGGAGAAAATGGGTTAGATAAGCTTCATTCAGGTATGTGTTCAGTGTTAATGACTAAACAAGGTGTCTTTAAACAGAAAAACACATAAAACAAGGTCATGTATTGACCGGCTGATGAAAATGCCGTGACCGGCAGCTTAAAGTAATTGCCCCGGGAGCAGTATGGTTCAGTATTTGCTTTATAGGCCATAACTACCACAAATAACAAGAATCAACTGTATGTTTTCCCTTGCATATTTTCATCTGCGATTAAAATGTTAAACTTTATTCTAGGATTTATTGAATTTTTGAACTTAAATGAAGCCTTTTAAAATGATTATTAGAATTGACTTGTCTAATAATTTAGAATTATTTGAAATATTCTAGGCCTCTAGAGTTTAGTGCACTAACAAAATCTGCCATGTGGCACTGTCGCATTAAAAAGTTCACGTTTATGAAAGTGCCTGAATTCCAGAGCAATTTGTTCAGAAGGAGAACCTTTCATTCCCCTTAAATGTAGACTAACCAGGATTTAACCCTTGGATCTTAAGATACACTGTTACTGTGATTTACCACATGGCCAGAGATTTAGTTTGGTTCAGTGTGTTGAAAACAGCATAGGTAATAATTGTGTACTAGCTATACATAGAACCCTAGAGTCTAAAGATATGTATATAAGAACACAGCTTAGTCTCTAAAATCAGATAACTTAGAGCTTTGGGATGTATAAATTGTTCAGACTGTAATTGTGCTTATATAGCCTTTATCTAATTTGAGAAAAACACATTTCTTTTTTCCCTTAATTTTTTTTTTTTTTGGTCCAGCAGATATTTCTAATATACGTCTCTAAGTCATAGAGGGACATCCGTAATCTATCTTCATCATATTCTAAAAATTAGTCCTAACGATTATCCTATGGTATACCAGTTTCAGTTGTCAGACTGTAACAATCATTGCAGCAACCTGGAAGCTTATATCATTGTTATGAGAACATAAATGTGTTTCCTATAGTTATGAGGAGTGATACTATTATTCTATTTCGTATGTTCCTCTAGAAAAATATTTGCTGTTTTCTTCAAGATCATCTAGGCTCCATGTAAACTAGATGCTTAGGTAGGTACATGGCATCGGTCACAGTTAAAATTCAAAAGAGACAACATTATCATCATCTTTGTAAAATGAAAAACTTAGGGTTTCTGCAAATTTAGTGTATGCCTTAGGGAAAATAAAACAACATCTTTGCCACAGTTAGATTCATGACAAGAAAATAACTGATGTACTCTTCAAGTTAATTTTAGGAAGATATGATTTATATTAAAGAAAATTTTAATTGTGATTTGCTTTTTTATATATAGTACTTTCCAGGAGCAGATGAGCCTTTACAGTATCCTTGTCAGTATTCAGATGAAGGACAGAGCAACTCTGCCACCAGTACAGGTAAATGGAGATTGGAAGAGTAATAATCTGATTTTTGGGGGAGAGGTCTTCAATTTCCGTGAAATTATAACTAAGAAACAATGAATGATGTCCCCGTTTGCATTTTAACTCCTTCATTTCATGTAATTGAGTATAATTTGAGTTTTCAGGTACATCATTCTTCATGAAGGTACCCAGATTAGAGTTGTTAAAGATCTGCTTCCAAGTCTTGGAATTCTGGCATCATTATGTATAAAAAGATAGGATATTATATTGCTTTTAACTCTATTCTTAATTTGAAAAATAGTTTATAGTATATACAACTAAATCATATATAGTATTAGAAAATTATTTTAAATGTATATAATGAAACACATTTCTTCATCGTGAATACCATATATTTTGGTTCTCTTCTACAGGGAGTCTTATTTAATAAGCTGTATTTTAGTTAAAAGTTCTTCAGTTTTTTTTTATATGAAGTAATGGTGGGGTCTGTAGCTGTGATCATCAAAAAAAGGATAGTAGAATGGCCTGGAGAATTGATTTTAAAAGGTCACAGCCTTGAAAACCCTGTGGAGTAGTTCTGCTCTGCACAGACAAGGTTACCATGAGTCCAGATTGACTCAACCACAACTAACAACAACAACAAAAAAAAATAGTAGAAAAATTGTACTTCTCAAAATATGTAACATTTTTATGCATTTTATTATTATATTTAATAAAATTTATATGGTATGTTTTACATCATGTTTTTCTTACACATAAAATTTTTTAAAATTAGAAATTTTATTTTTACTGGCAAATATTTTTCCTAGTCTGTTTTCCCACCACCACCTCAAGAATTATTATTTTACGGCTGGTTTACTACTTAGCTAGTTATTCTCAAATTCTGATTTTACTGAAAATCTTTTGACTTGCTTTGAATTCTAAAACCAAAAACCAAACCTGGTGCCGTCGAGTTGGTTCCAACTCATAGCAACCCTATAGGGCAGAGTATATCTGCCCTGTAGAGTTTCCAAGGAGCGTCTGGCGCATTTGAACTACCGACCTTTTGGTTCGCAGCCGTAGCACTTAACCACTATGCCACCAAGGTTTCCATCCTTGAATTCTAAAGTGAACTCTAAAATTCCAGGGCTTGCTTCTGCCTCTACCTCCAAACCCTCTCTCTGTTCCCATACTGTGACCTTTTGTGCTTTCATCCTTTCACCTTTGCAGTGATCCTCAGTACTCTCAAGTTTTTCCTTCTTCACTCCACTTACGTAATTCCACCATCAGTTATTATAATTCCTTTGGCACAATCCTTGCTTTCTAGCCCCTCTCTCAAACTTGCTTAGCTAAAAAACCACAAATAAAAACCACAAGCCTAATTATATCCAACACCCAGCTCACTCCATGCCTATACCAGTTCAACTGAAAGAGGCTGGAATCGTACATGCTGTTTCTCCCCAAGTGAGTGTCTAGTTCCGATGGAAATTGTACTACCTCTTAGTTCATCCACCCTCTCCTCTCTCAGGGACTTATTTTATACTTTAGACTTTGTCCTCAAATTTCAAATACCTCCTCTCCTTTCTTCACTCTCAGCTGACCTTACTTGCTATTTCTTTGAGAAAATCTAAGTAATCAGAAGTGGCCTTCTGCAAGGTCCCCCGCTGCATATGCCCAGCCAGCTGCATCTGTGCCCACCTCATCTGTGGTCTCTCCTGGTACTATGGCTGAACCACCCATGCTCCTAGCCAAAAACCGATGCTTCTGCTTGTGAAGTGAGTCCCATCTGCTCTTCCTAGCAATTCTCCCCTCTCTCCTGCATCATCGGTTTTAGCCTTTCTACTGGGATTGTTTCTACAGCATATATACTCTGTATAACAATCTCTAGCTTCTCTGTTGCCATTCTCTCCGGAGCCCATTCCAATCAGATTTTTCTCACACCACTATTCCAGGATTACTCTTGTCAAGTTACCAGTGATCTCCACTTTACTAAATCTAATGGGTGGTTTTCACTTCTCATCTTAATTAACACAATTCATTACTCTCTCCTTAGAGCACTTTCTTCACTTGATCTCCAGGAAACCATACTTGCCTAGATTTCATCTTATATCCCTGCCCCTTATTCTCAGTTTCCTTTGCTGGTTATGTCTTATCATCTCCACCTCTAAATGCTTAGCACCCAGGGCTCAGTCCTTTGACCTTTTCACTTATTTATCTACACTCATTTCCTTGGTGATCTCATCCAGTAATATGATTTTATATACTGTCTGTTTGCTGAAGATTTTTTCCCAATCCCAGACCTGAACTCCCATTAATATATCCAATTGCCTACTTGATATCTAATGAATATCTCAAGCTTTACATTTTTCAGCCTGAGCTCCCGATACTCCCTTCAAAGTCACTCCTCCCATGATCTTTCCCATTTCAATCAATAGGCACCCAGTTGTTCCACCTGCTCAGGCTAAAAACCTTGAAGTCCTTTTTTTTTTTTTTAATATTGTGTTTAGGTGAAAATTTATAGCTCAAGTTAGTTTCTCTTACAAAAATTTATACACATATTATTATGTGACCCCAGTTGCAGTCCCTATAATGGAATAGCACACTCCCCCTTTCCACCCCAAGTTTCCCGTTTCTGTTCAACCAGTTCCTATCCCTTTCTGCCTTCTCATCCCGCCTCCAGACAGGAGCTGCCCATTTAGTCTTGTGTAGCTACTTGAACTAAGAAGCATACTCTTCATGAGTATTTTATGTTTTATAGTCCAGTCTAATCTTTGTCTGAAGAGTTGGCTTCGGGAATAGTTCTGTTTCTGCGTTAACAGAGTCCGAAGGGCGTGTCTTCTGGGGTTCCTCTAGTCTCAGTTAAAGCATTAAGTCTGATCTATTTATGTGAATTTGAGTTCTACACCAAGCTTTTCTCATGCTCTGTAAGGGACTCTCTGTTGCATTCCCTGTCAGGGCGGTCATTTGTGGTAGCCAGGCACCATCTAGTTTTTCTGCTCTCAGGCTGATGGAGTCTCTGGTTTTTGTGGCCATTTTGTATGAGTTGGAATCAACTCAACGGCAATGAGGTTTTTTGTTTTTTTTTTTTTGTCTCTTAGGCTAAGGTTTTCCTTGTGTCTTTAGTGTTCTTCATTCCTTTGCTCCAGGTGGGTTGGGACCAATTGACACATCTTAGATGGCCACTTGCAAGCTTTTAAGACCCCAGATGCCACTCACCAAAGTAGGATGCAGAGCATTTTCTTAATAAACTTTGTTATGCCGATTGACCTAGGTGTCTCCCAAAACCATGGTCCCCAAACCCCCACCCCTGCTACTCTGTCCCTCGAAGTGTTTGGATGTGTTCAGTTATTAGCTTTTGGAAAAAACCTTGAAGTCATTCTGACTCTTCTTTTTTTCTAACATCTCACTTCGAACCTCTCAACAAATCCTATTAATGTCTACTTTCAAAATCTATTCCAAAATCCAAATTCTTCTCACAATTTCCACTGTTCAAGTCACTGACTATTGTTTACCACAGCTCACCCACCACCCACCCCATCCAGACCATTTCAGCCACACAGGCTTCTTGGTTCCTGAAACATGCTACACATAGCCCTTCTTTGACACTTGTACATATGTTGTTCCTTCTGATATCATTGCTCTTCCCCCAGAGATCCATATGATGGGCGCCTCATTTCTTGCAGAGAAGGAAGCTTCACCTTCTCAGCAAGCCCCTCCTTGACTACCCTATGTAAAATTGCAATAATCCACTCCTTTCTCCACCCTCCCTTTTTTTTAACCCTTCATGATTATGTAACATACTGTATATTCCACTTATTTATTGTCTGTCTTTCCAACTAAAATGTTAGCTCCATGAGGTCAGGGTCTTTTGTCTGTTTGATTCACTGCTTTATCATAACTGCCGTACAGTGTGCATCCTTAATAAATATTTTTTGAATGAGTGAATGCCCTGTTCCTCTCCTTCATATCTCTCCCTTCATCCTTGAAAGCAGTATTATATATTTGACTCTGAGGACTATTCAGGCGTTTTGGCTCTCTTTTTATGCCATCTTTAAGTTCAATTTAAAATGGATTTGTTAGAGTATCTTCATTAGCTTTTATAAATGTATTATTTTCTATGGTTAATTTCTCATCTGTCTTGAAAAATCTTATTTCTATTCATACCTTGCTACATTTAGAATGGAATTTGTGTTATATATCACTGAGTGGGAGCCCCGGTGGCACAGATGTTAAAAGCTCGGCTGCTAACCAAAAGGTCAACAGCTCAAATCCATCAGCTCCACCTTAGAAACCCTATAGGGCAGTTCTACTCTGTCCTGTAGTGTCGCTATAAGTCAGAATCAACTCAATGGCAGTGGTTTTGGTTTTGGTCTATCACTGAGTGAATCGTTTTGTGTTATTCCCAACCTGTAGTCATAAATATTTCTGCTTTCCTAGGCTCATTCATGGACATCGCTTCTACAAATACCAGTAATAAAAGTGACACTAATATGGAGCAAGTTCCTGCCACAAATGATACTATTAAGCGCTTAGAATCAAAATTGTTGAAAAATCAGGCGAAGCAGCAGGTTTGTGATGTTCTTAAAAGTAAAATCATATGGTAACCTTACCAGTAGTCATAACATTGTACTAACTGAAATTATGCACCATCTTTCATTACTCCCTTCCTGTGATCATCCCAGCTTTAATGGTAGATGTTTAAAATGTAAAATGGATATTTTTTGGCTACACAGCTACCCAGCTAAGGGAATTGTCCTAAAGCTATCATTTCATGCTGTTCAAATTTATTATTTTTTCCCATTGTTGGTTTAAAAATATTTTAAGAAGTGCTTTCATTTTTCTGACCTGGGACTAATAATTGGGGCATTTAACCTTCAACTCCAGTGGTTGCCATTTTATAATGGCCATATCATCAGCTACTGCCTTACTCTGTAGTTCCCTATCCCTACAAACTTTCCTTTTCTTTCAGAGCAGAACAAGATGCATAAGAATCCCAGTTGGCACCTTCCTCCTCCTAGGCTGCTCAGAATTCATAACTCTAAAGACCTTCATTAATTCAAATTGGCCTGTAATTTTAACAGAGTGAATCTGGACGTTTAAGCCTGGGAGCTTCCCGTGGGAGCAGTGTGGAGAGCCTACCCCCAACCTCCGAGGGCAAGAGGATGAGTGCTGACATGTCTGAAATAGAAGCAAGGATAGCTGCATCCACAGGTAAAAAGGAACTAAAGGTCTCAATAGGGCTGAAAAAGTATGTAATTTGTTTTTGGCGTGGTAGTTTCTTTTAATAGTCAGGATATCAGGATTTTTCTGTGTCTCTTTTAAAGCAGGAAGTAGGTTTACAGTATACTTTAAAGCTTCTAGCAATAGTTTATCTCAAAGGAAGGTGTGATTCATAAAAATTATTTGGATCATAAAATACAACTTCCTAATCACAATTTCTATCAGATGTAACTCTTTTAGCTCAAATGTGTGCTGGAAGTCTGAGTTGAGAAATTCAAATTTTGCTACAAACAAAATGTTGGTTGCCTTTGAAGGATTTTGAGTGATTCTACTAGAATTTTGTGCTGGACTCAAATAATAGCAAATATCTTGTTTTGAAACTAATAGAAAAGTGTGCTCCAGATCTAAATATAATTTGACCTGCCTTGCTATCTGCTCCTCTTTCCTCCCAGTGGCACAAAGAGTTAAAGTGGTTGAGGTTAGTTCTTTTAATGTAAAATAAAAGTTTGTAGTAATTTTATTGGATCTTGAAAAAGCTAGTATTTAAGTTCATTTTTGTCAGTTCTTAAAATGATTAATCTTGAAAGAACTGGTCAGCACAAAAACAATTACATGTTTTGTTACCTGAGTGAACTGTTAACCTTCTTTTCAAACCAAGTTTCATTTTAGTAATGCTGGTTTAATTTGAGGTTTTTTGTTGTTGTTGACCTTCTCCCAGAGGTAGAGGGGAGAGCTGATTATAAAAGTAAATACGTTTCTGATGTAGGTATGTGGAATTGTAAACAAGCAAATAAAAACTTTCCGTAGTTATCCCACCAAGAGATAAACACTTAACATTTTTATGTATGATCTCCAGTCTTTTAACTATATATGTGTGTACATGTATATTTCCATTTTTTTTTTTTTAACTTAGCTAACCAAGTGTTATTTTTTTAGGTCTTTTTTTTTTTTTTTTCTAAATAGAATGATCTCATTTTGCGTGGAGCTCTTTTCAAAAGAAAAGTTGTCCAGGCTTGGTTATTTCCAAGATTGACTTTATTTTTAATAAAAAAAAAAAAAAAAGCTCTCGTTAAAAATACCGTTTTTGGAAATATCACACTTGAGTCTCACCATAATACTATTCTCAGTGGTACTTATGCATCATCATGCTATACTTATCTTCACCTAATCGTGGTTATTGAATTTCAGGTAGTGTCAGAATCAGTTAGATACAATAGAATATCCAAAATAACAGAGCCTGTAATACATAAGATTTATTTTTCACACATAAGCAAGTCTGGACGTAGGCTCCATGATCATTAGGGAACTGGGCTCCTTCTATCTCCCTGTGGCCACAGTTCCTGTTGTATAGCTTCCATCGTCAAGGTTACCTTGTGTTCCAGGATGGCTGCTATAGTTCCGTTCATCACATCCACATTCCAGGCAGCAACAAGGAAGAAGTAGGAGGAGGGCAAAAAGGCACATACCCAAGCTGTTTCAGGTGGCTTTTCCAAAAGCCCTACCTAACAACTTCCACCTAGCTGTCTTTGGCCAAAGTTGTGTGGTCACTTGTCTACACATAGCTTCAAGGGCAGAGGAGATCAGTAGTCTCTTATCTAGGTAAAATCAAGGAGAGAAAAATAAGAGATTGGCAGGGAACTAGCAGTCTCTACCCCATGAATGGATCTTCAGAACCAACCACCAACAAGCCATCCTTTTCCATGAGACACAAGCATTACTGTGAATCAGGGTTGTCTCTGTGTAATGTCAGATGAATGGTGCACAGAAGGCCATACGCTCATACTCTAGGAACCTTTTTTATGTCACAGATGTCATTCAAGATAGACCTGCCAGATTCTGATTGCTGCCCTAAAGTTTACAGCAAATGGTATCATAATAATAGTTTTATGTCTTTTCTAGTATCATTTTTCTAGTCAGGCACTGGTTTATTATTTACAGAAATGATATTTCACTAGATTAAGCGTAACCACACTCTTTAAAATTACTCTCTTCTTTTTTGTGCCCAAGTGTAGAAAAAGTGTCACTGTGCATTCTTAGAATTTTACGCAATCCAGATTTTTTCGTGAAATACCTTACCCTGAAAGATTCATACTCTCCCAGACCTTTAACACCGATTGTGTTTAGCGGGAGTGTACCCTAACTCTGAAAACTCTAGGGACTACTCAGTTTACTAGAAGTAAGTATTTATAATTACGAAAGCGTAAGCATTTCTTACATTAATTCAATAATTTTCATTTAATCACTGAATTTTACTGTATAACACTTCAAGAAACATCTAATTTGAATATGTATTCCTGTGTTTGTATACTGCATTTTTAAGCAAATAATGTGTACCTTCTATGATCATTTGCCAACCCTGCCACCCTCCCCAGGTATTTTTGTAAGCATCACTATGCCAGTTTCTTTCTGCGTGTTGCTGTTAAGAAAAAAAAAGCATAGCACACTTACAGAAATACCTTGAGGGGCATGGTTGACAAACAAATGTAGAAGGTGCACATTATTTGCATAAAATAAGGTAACTAAAGCAGAAATATTAGCTTATTTCTTTTTAACACCTCTCTTCCTTCCCTTCTTCATCTAACCTCTCCTTATATATCAGTGGTTTCACTTAGGTGGATTGTTCCTGTGAACACATTTGAAATTTAGCTGCCTCATCATCCTGCAGCTTTGTTTGTCTCTGTCCTTTTTGTTTTATTTTGCTAATTAAAACTAGTGCGTCAGAAGTCTTGTAATGGCAATTGTTTGCTTTTTAATCACGCCTAAGCATGGATGAAAAGTTAGATAGTTCTGCATGCTGTTCTGCATGACATGTTATTAACTATTTGAAGATTATTCGGTTTTTATAGTTAGTCATTTTCTGTGTTCCTATTTGTGGTTTTTTGCATGTATACTGTATATATGTGTTTTTGCAGCATATTCCAAGCCTAAACGAGGCCACCGTAAAACTGCTTCATTTGGCAACATTCTGGATGTCCCTGAGATCGTCATATCAGGTATCATAGACCACCTGAGCTGGTCTAATAGCTGTGAAACCAGAATAATGATCCCTGGTACTTTTAAAATGCTTCTTGCTCCAATTTGTATAGGACATGAACATAGATACCTTGCCTGCGGTGATTATGGAGACAGATTGAAATTTTACACATTTATTTATACTAAAGTGGCCTTGAAAAAATACCTCAAGTCTCCAGTAATGAGGATGAAATAGAAGGGAAAGTAAACCTTTTCACAGAAGGGAAGATGCTAGCCCAGGATTCTGCCAACTTCCTCTCTTAAATGAGCAGATGAGCTGAACCCAAACGGTCTTTGCACCCAGCAGAAAAAGCAAAAGATTATTTACATTTCTTTTGTTTTCCTTGGCTCCTTTCCTTCCACAGTGACTACTTTTTGGCTCCATCCCAGTCTCTTTCTGTTCGTTGCAAGTGAAATGTAGAGAATAGAGTTTCTAAATACCATTCTGCCTTAACCTAGAAAACAAAAACAAAGTAAAACTACGTGAGATTTGCTGTTTTGCAGGGTATCTTGCCAAAGAATTATGTAAAATTAATGGTCAATTCTGATTCTTGTTTATTATCAAGATCTTTTTACATATTGAGGTTAAGGGTTTTTATACCTAATTCACACATGGTAGGTACTTCAATGTCTCGAGTAGATAAACTGCTTTTATTTCTAATGGTGACCATTTCATAGATGAACCTAAATCATTTTTTTATTGAAACTTAAATGGCATATGTGACATTTGATACCAGCTAATATATATTATCATATAACTATGTTTATCCCTCTACTCTAGGCTTTCCTCCATCTTTTGCTTCTAAATTTTGATAAGGAAATACACAATTTTTCCCACATACATTCATGTGTGATTTGGATGAATTCTTTAACACTCTGTACTTTGCCTGGCATTGGGCTTTTAGCATAGTGTTGTATCTGTAGTTCAGTGCCTAATGCTTCTTTTCTCCTCTGCTAAAGCGAAAACTCTGTGAGGATAGAGACCGTGTCATTCTTGTTTACAGTTGATTGTATCAGCAGCATCTGGCTCAGTGCCTCACACATACAAAAAAAAAAAAAAACACCGCTGTCCAGCTGATTCCAACTCATAGCGACCCTATAAGGCAGAGTAGAATTGCCCCATAGGGTTTCCAAGGTTGTAAACCTTTACAGAAGCAGACTGCCACATCTTTCTCCCATGGAGTGGCTGGTGGGTTCAAATTGCTGACCTTTTGGTTAGTAGCCAAGTGCTTTATCCACTGAGCCACCAGGGCTCGCTCCTTGCCTCACACACAGTGTTTAATAAATATGTGGCTGGTAAATAAATGGACAGACCATTACTGAGCATCTCCATTGTCCAGGAACTAGGATACAAAAATATAAAATATACAGTTCTTTGGGACTTTTTGTCTGTATAAAAGTGTTTTGTATTAGAATAATTAATTTTGAGGCTGATTATCAAAGCAGTTTATCTTATTTTCTGACATTGTCACTACTGTTCAAAAGAAAAGAGTTACCCTATCTCTCACATAGTAATTTTAATTTATTGAGTCATGGACTGCTTTAAAAATTAACGAAGTACCTGAGGTCATTTTACCACCATTCTGAAAAGGTACTAGGTCTAAGGGAATAATATCCTGACAAAAGAAATGACAACATTTAAGCTTACATACTGCTAAGATGAGATTATCTTACGTGTTTGAGGAAATTAAAAAATTTAAGCAAATGCAGTATAATCTTAATCCAGGTCTTATGAGTAAACATTAAAAACAAATATATGTATTATCAATTCACAGAGTAATTTTTTTATAGTAGACTATATAGTCAATACTGTTCCAGATATTAGGGCAGGGAGGAGAGAGGAAAGAATTATTATGGACCAGGAGTGAGTTTGTCCCCCCAGAGGATATTTGACAAAGTCTAGAAACATTTTTGGTTGTCACAGCTGGCAGGTGTTACTGGCATCTAGTGGGCAGAGAGCAGAGATGCTGCTAAACATATTGCAGTGTATAGGACACCCTCCCCACCCAAGCCAAGAACTATCCATCTCAAAATGTCAACAGTGCCAAGGCTAAGAAACCTTTGTTAGATATTGTGTTGTCTACAAAGTAGTTTAAAGTACATCATCTTAATTGATCTTCATGACAGCATTGTAACTAAGTTATCAGATGAAATTATAACCATTTTACAGATGAAGAACTTAGATCTGATGACGTTGAGTGGTTTGCCCAGAGTAACACAGCCGAGACTCCAGCCTAGACCTTCTGACTGCAGATCACATCTGTTTTCCACGCTCTTGTTTGAGTTATAGAAGATAGGGTAATTCTGCTCCTCTCTGGTATTCAGATAAGGAGAGCTCTTCCACTGGGGAAACCTTTTTGACATTGAGTCCTTATGGAGTCACAAAACCTTAGTTCTGCTAATTGCCAGAGCAACATGCTGTTTAAATGAAAATATTTAGTAAAACATTTTATTAAATATTCTTATTGGGTTTTTTCCCCAGCCATCCAAACAATCAGTTTCATTCACTTTATTTAATAAAAGAATGCAGGTACTTGAAATGAAATTGATGGATGTAAAAGCTAAACACTAATTTGTTCCTAGATCATATTTTAAAATTAAGTATAAAAATATAACCCACCCTTTGGGAATGTCAGATATTTTATTTGGCCATTTTAATCATAAAGGGGGATGATACTTAATCCCCCAAATTCCTTGGTACCTTCTAGTATTTTTCTTTTATCAAAGTGTGTTCCCAGAAGTTCTGTGGTATTACCAGATACTTCCTGATATATCCAAACTGGTATTAGTTAGCGTTGGAACGCAGTCGTAAGCTTTATTTTTTATCTGTTACAGATAGTTTCAATATTACTTTCTTTTGGCCAAATGAAATCTGATGTACTTCTTAGAATGAACTGCCTGTCTTACTAAGATCATTCTTTTATGCATCTCAAAAATTTTTATGCATACTTATGGGCAGTGAACAAATGTATCTTTTTCTAAAATGCGTTTTTTAAAAACTTGCCAAGTTTTAAAATTAAACACGCGCATGCACACTGTTACTCTAAGGATTTTTTTTCAATACCTCTTTATATTGGCTAAAATGCCTTACCTAGACATGGATAAACAAATGCAAAGGCCCTAATGTAATCTTGGTTTTTGCTTGCTATTCAGCACTGTTGTATACTATGCTGTCAATCAAATGAAAACGTAGCCTATGGCTAATAGCAATATTCCTCAGTTTAGTATCTTTCAGGCATATAGAAAATTGATTTTTAATACCTAAAGACTTCCCGTGGATCAAATTATACAATTTTTTATACCTTGTCTAGATTATTCCTGTCTCTGAAGAAGTATTGAGAAACTCTAGTATAAATAACCCTTTCTCTTACTTCCCACTTCCCTCTTGTCCTAAAAGAGTGAGATCTATCTGTCTCATTACCAGCTGAGACACACTTTTGAGAACAAATCACCAATCAGGTATGACATTTTGCTAACTTGGAGAAGATCCTGCCAGGTAGCTCTGTTCTGCCTAAGCAAAGTAATGTTTCTTGCTCAGGATTTAGATCATTTGACCTGCAATTGTCTAATACTTTTGCTTATTGGACATATTGTAAGCTGATAAATTGGAATGGACTTTAAGAAAAGGAAATGGCTTTCTTAAATGTTTTTCATTAAAATGTGAAGTCTCAAGAGCATAACCCTTTCTCCTTTTCAGCTAGTACATTTCAGTTTTTTTTTTTTTTAAGGATTGATGACCTTTGGTATTATTTTAAAATCATTCTTAAAACTACAAATTATTACATCACTTTAGGTTTTTCTGACTTTAATGAGACCAATAAGAACACAGATCTTTGTTTTTGTGGTTATTTTACTTAGATTTTCTTGCTTTTCCCCACGTTTTGTTTTTGTTACTATCGAAGCTTAAGCTTTCAGGGATCTCTGTTTATTTTCCTGCCTTCATCTCAAATATGCAAATAAAATAGGAATTATGATTGAGAAACTATATAACACATTCTAATAATAACAACTGATCTGTTGCTAAAAGAATGCCTAAATTTTTATATTTCTTTTCAAAGTCCAAAAGTCAAGGATGAACAGGCAAAATACCTAAAAGTTACAAAAACGGAGTAGCAGCTTTTTCTAACTTAAAGCATCTGCTAAGAGACTGAGTAGTTAAGGAAGTGAATTTTGTTCATGGTTCTAGCATCAGTGATCAAGGCAGATCCGCACATCTTCTCAGGAGTCCTTGTGTAAGTAGTTACAGCACTTAAGGAAATCAACTGTGATTATAATGCATTTTGAAATCCGTTGGGAAAAAGTACTGCCATATACTTTTGCTGTAAAAGGTTTAGTTGAAGCATTAGTCTTCTGCACTTCCTCCCACTCTAATATAAAATTCATTGTACATATTTTATACCAGATTGCTGTTATAAAATGAATTTCGAAAATGTGATTTGTGAAGTGAATCTTTCCAAATACTGATATTGTATCAGTATTATAATTGTAATATATTATAAGTATATCTTGAGAAAATTAACTGAATTGAAAAGTTTTATAGAATATTTATATTTAAAGAGTTTTTATTAATCCCACTGTAATATCATAACCAGTAATTTTGAATTTGTTAGTTCAGACTAGATTATATTGCCTGATTTCATTTTAAGCACTTGAAAATTCTCTTATCCATTCTATAGATAAGTGTTGCTTTATAGTGCTTCTCTTTAAAACCTTGAACAGTAGCATTTTATTATAACTTGTTATTTCTAAGCCTGAAATAACGTATTATGATGCCTTGACCAAAGAAGGTTTCCTGTCTTACATACTGTTCTCAAGGATATGATAAAGACTATGTACAAATGTTTTTTAATCAGTCTTATTAAAATACATAAAATATTTTTGCCCAGTTCTCTGAAGAATTTATTTGATATTTATTATTTGTAAAATTATTCTTAAAACTGAAAAGAACCTTTAGTTGGCCATATGATTATCAAGTATATTTAGATCTCTTAACTGAGAAAAATTTAATAAATACTTTTCATTAAGGAAGGACATTTAGTGTTATTGTATCTCGCCCATTTACTAAGTATGATAAGTAGTTAAGTAGAATATGGAAACATTTAACAAAAGTAAATGGGTAGTTAGATTTTTGATATTGATGTGTTATCCTCTTTCATTTCAAATATCTTTAAATATTGCATATAGGGTTATTTTGTCAAAAGCAAGGCTGGGGACCTTGCAGAGTGCCGGACAGCCTTGGGCAGAATCCTGTTAATACCATTTAGGGACACCTGGGTGCTATTTCACTTTTTCCACCAGGATGGTAATATAACCTTTCTGATACTGTATTTGGTTCAGGAACCATCAGATACTAATGTTTATAAACATTCCTTTAATTGGAAGGAAGTCAATTATTAGTGTAATTATTCTGCTAAAATAGTGGCATCAGCTCTAATATGAAGAGGAAGTAAGATAGAATTCAGCTTTCAGTCTAAAAAATTGAAATCAGATCTAATGAAGCTGATTTATTAGGAAGTAAAACTGATCAGTGACATTGCTTCCCTTTAATAGGATAAAGAAAACCACACCTGAAGGGCCTTTGTAAGGCAAGAGCCTGAATGTGTTGAAATTAGTAAAAGAAAATGCAGTCTGGGGCAGTCTAAATGAGAAGACATATTTTAAAATAACAGCTTTAGTTCATAATGAAACAGTTATATAATACTGCTGAGTATAGCCAGCCCTCCATATTCACGGGTTCAGCATCCATGGATTCAGCCAGCCTCGGATAGAAAATATTTGGGGGGGAAAAGGAAGTTCCGAAAAGCAGAACTTGAATTTGCTGCACACCTTGCACTGTGCTGAATCCACGTGAATAAAGTGAAGTGTGAGCGTACACTGTGTAGCCTCCCGCCGTTTCGCTGAGATCCTCAGTCTCCCTCCAGCACTAGTTTGAGCATTGTTGGTCTCATATCTCCTTCCTTTGCTAACGTGTTGTGTGTACCGTTTGTTTCGTGACTCCTAAAAAACAATGAAGTGGGCAGAGCAGTCCCCCAAAGGCTAAGTATGAGGGGGTTGAGGCGAAGGAGAGGAAGGAGTTTCAGGCTAGTAAGGGATGGCTGGCTGGCTACGTGAAGCGCTACAGCCTTGAGAACTTCAAGATCATGGGAGAATCAGCATCAGCTGATGCCAAGCCAGTGTCAGCCGTCCCGGAAGAGCTGGAGAAACTCAGAAGAGAAAGGGTACCTTCAGAGCAAGGCTTCAATTGTGGTGAAACAACTGCATAGCATTTAGTTGCATTAGGTATTATAAGCAATCTAGAGATGATTTAAAGTATGTGGGAGGATGTTTGTAAGTCACATGCAGATACACTATGCCATTTTATATAAGGGATTTGAGTATCCTTGGATTTTAGTATCTGCAGGGGTCCTGGAACTAGGCCACCGCGAATACCGAGGGACGACTGTATAATGCTGTACAGATTTTATTTTATTTAATCTTGTATTTTATCTGCGAACAGTGTCCAGCAAATATTTTAATATTCAAGACTTCTAAATCTCAAAATTTCCAATATTTTGGATAAGAAGTTTCTCCAGGAAAATGTAGTATTGATCTTTACATGGAGAAGAGATTTTTTAGGAAGATGAGGAAACAGGAAAAGAAGGGTAGTTAAGGTAAAGAAAGCTATGTATGAGCTTATATAAACTGAAAAGAGAAACCAAGGAGTAAGTGTTTGGGATCTCAGCCCTTGGAGGAACTCTGTGATGACTTTCAAATGCCATCTCAGGAAATCAGTTGTATTTAAAAGAGTAGCTTTTTTGAAAGGCGGATTCTGTCTTTATAAAGTTACTGTAAAAAGAACTGAATTGACCTATAATCTACTATTCTGACCCCCTTTCTATTTTTTGGTGGGGAGAGAGAAATGGGCTGAAGATGTGTTGTGTTCCTCTTGTTGCTCTAACCTTGAAATGTTCTAAAAAATGTTATTTGTTCTATGGTAAGTCATGAAAATTCTAGAACTCATTGCAGAGTGATATATTCAGGACATCACTTGCAAGTTTCAGATTCCTTAATCAGGCATCTCTGTACATCATCTTGCCCCTTGTTTCCGTCTTTCCTACCATGTGTAATGTAGGTATGTACATCTCAAAGAACCATGCAAAAAAAGGAAAATGCGTGAGTTTCTAAATTAGCATTCCGTTCCCCCCCAAAAATTCAGAATCAGCCCAAATTTACTGAGAATCTACACAGTAATTTTCATTTATAGTAATAGGAGATTGATTTTTTTTATATTCAGATTTCTAAATTATGACTTAAAGCTTAATATTGGAGCAACAAGTATTCGTTGATTGCAATCCTTTTTTGCTTTGTCTGAACTGTCAGATGATTTCTGCTATGGTTATGCTAATTAAAATGCATTGCCTAATGCTCGATTCCGCCCATGCTGTAGCGTGAAGATTTCTCATTTTATGGCATTTGTTAACTGTCAGCTCTTCTTTACCCTACTTCCATCAGAGTGTTTACTCCTTCTTCCTCCTACCCGCTACCTTTATTTCAGTTTGTTTTTGTTGTTACTGCAATGATGATGTAATGGTTTATAGACACATGTGCTGGGTGGTTCCTCTGATTCACAAATGCTGCTAAACTGAAAAGAGAATTCCAGACAGTTTCATAAGCCTGTCTCATCTAAGCTTATGGGCATGTTGAATGAAATGTGCCTACAATTGCTCGTTAGTCATGGTGGTAGGGATCCTTTTAACCTCAGGAAACAGGGTTAATTAAAGGTACTAACAAAAGCACCATTAATATCTGTTACTTTCATTTGTAATAGAAAGTTGAAACTTTTTGAAATAAAAAAAAATTTGAAGTAAATTTGAATTAAGATTATGTAAAGAATTCTAAAACATAGCCTAAAGTAGAAATGAATGATGATGTCTTACACTTTGAAGGGTGGTTATAAATTTGATTTTTTATATTCACTACGCATATTGGCAGCCAGCAACAGCAGCAGCATACATATTGCATTAAGCACTCTTACTCTTTTGTAACATCCTTTTAGTTTATGTGTAAAGTAATAGTGGGTCACATGGATTAAGATGTTAAATTATATTACAGATTAGTTTAGCATAAAATATGTAAGATTATGGAAATACAGAATTGTACAAATGAATTCTGCCTGCTAATAGTGTTGCATTAGAGTCTCTGTTCTGAGCGTGTTCTAATAGTTGAGAAATTACCTAATACAGCTTTCAAAGTCAAAGGAATTTTGAGCATTATGTCAGCTGTTACTCATAGTATCTTGGTGTTTCCTTTTAGACAGCTGATCTCTCATCTTAGAAGATACTGTATAAACGCCCTATTCCCAAATAACAGTGCTGAGTGAAGCGGTTGCTTGATTCATTTCATTTTGCTGAAGACTTAACATTTGTAGCATTATTTCATAAACTGATTTTTTTTATTCAATTATTCTTGGCATAGAAATTCTGAAAACAGGTTATCACAGTAGCCTATTTCAACAAGCTGTGTATTTGAGAAAGGAATGAGTCATTCATGTCCAATAGAAAGTTTAGAGTTGTTCACAAATAATTTACTAGATTTGACGGAAACTATTGGCATTGAGTGAGTTGTGACTGGGTGTAAATTTAAGCCTAAACGTCCTTTCAGGCCCAGAAATGAACAAGTACTGCTTGTAACTCAGTAATACCTTACAACCTCCTGCTATCTTGCTGTAGAAACTATAACGTAAGGCCCTTGAAATAGATGCCGTCATCAGCCCCAGTCCCCAGGCATTCGTCTATTTAAATACATGACAGAAGATGGTGGAAGAGAGTTCAGCAGCTCTTCATGTGGTAGGAGTGGTTATTGGATTAGGACATACTTTGTTGTAGGCCAGCAACTTTTGAGTTAAAATATTGCAGCTGTCTCTCTCTTTTCCTGCATCTTTCACAACTCTTTTTATTACAACAAACTCACTTAATCTTTTTCCCACCAATGGTTTGTGTAGATCCAAGGAGCAACAAATTGCAACTTCCTACTACAGTTACACACTTACTGTCTGTCTGAGTAGATTTCAGTATTTTACTTTTTTTTTTTTTTTTTTAAAGGCAACGGACAGCCAAGGCGTAGATCCATCCAAGACTTGACTGTTACTGGGACAGAACCTGGTCAGGTAAGGCTTAGCATTCAAATTCTCTATCTTTGAAGACTAATAATGCGTAGAAATTGAGAATGAACTATTATATACTCTGAACAGTTAGTTCTATGAGTTGAAGTAACTTTGACCTAAAATTGTGATAGAGGAGTTAATTGGCACTTGAACTTAAATACTTAGGAAAAAATTATAGATGCCATTATTAATTTAACTGGAAGGGTAATTTACGAAGGTAGGCTGATCAGGGTCGCTATGAGTCGGAATCGACTCGAAGGCAATGGATAGACTGATCAGACTTCATGGAAAGTAAATTCTTCATCAATGCTTTATGTCTATTATGTCATTTTATGTATGCTTTAATAAAGAAGTTATCAGTTTTGTAATTTACAACTTGGTCATTGTCCTATAAAATGAATTATTAGTGTTGTCTCCTTTCCACTAATGAGAGGAATAAGTGTTTCCCCAATAAGATGTTCTCCCCTGGGGTCACATAGGACATTGGCATACCTGGAGAACTCTTAAGATCTTTTAATTTGGTGTATCCATTGTAATTATATTTTTGTGAATAATTCATATCGTATTCTATAAAACGAATGAGGACTAATTTGGGGTTTTTTTTTTTGTTATTGCTTTATTTTCAGTTGTGCTGAAATAAGTTTTATAAGCATAGCATGCATCTGAAGTAATATAAATACTGCATCATGATCCATATTAATATAAAATTTTTAAATTATATATTATAAAGTGATTTAATTTATGGTACTATATATTAGCACTTTACATCCTAGAAAGGTGTTTATTATTATGTCACTTTTATAACATACTTTAAATTTTGGAATTCTTTGTAGTCATTAATAAAAATTTGGAAGCCCTTTATAAGTCATCAACTTACCTAATAAAAACCACTTGAGATATTTAAGTGATAAATATCCTTGATCTTCATGTATATCTGGAAACATTTTTATTTCATAGCCCATAGTGCCTATACACACACAAATATACATTAATTTGTATGTTTTTTAACATAGTAGTGACTCTAAGCCTCGATTTCACCTATTTAACAGTTTTTTTAGTATATCTAATTTTGTGAGACCCCAGACCTTTTGACTGAAGTTTTCCGTTTTTCTCCCCCTCAGATATTTTAAGGTTTAATCAGCCCGTTTAGTAACAAACAATGTGACATCCGGCATTTACTTGGATTCCTTACAGGCTTGATGAGCTCAGCCTTTTAAACTGTGTTTACAATTGACATTGATATTCCAGTTAAGAGAACCGTTAGCCAAGTGTTCTCCCTTTGAGTAGGAATGAGGGGCTTGCCCTAAAACACTTCCAAAATATCTGCTGGTGCCAGTGCTTTTCTGTATAATCTAGAATAACGGCATTGTTGTAATTCAGGACTGATTTCCCCACTTCCATATCTCCACACTGAGCCTTACCTATTTCCTCAAAGTTCTGTATTACTTGGCATTGTAGTTGTTATCCTTTTTAATTTGCAGTACCTTCTGCTAGTAAAACACAACAACTGAGTTAGAGTATGATTAGGGGAGAGTCTGCTTGAATGAATTGTCATAAATTGATGTGGGAAGTAATAAAACCCATTCTAAAATAGATGATATGTTGCCAGTATACAGCCAGTTTTTAAAATTAACCCACTGTTTCAAAATTAAGTATTTATGACATTAAAATACCTGATGTTGAGTTTTGAGTGATGATGAAATACAGTAATCTCAATGTACTATGAAAACTTTCCCCTGAAAATGTTGTGATAAATAATCCTAAAATCCTTTTAATTGTTCATGAGGAAATATTTATTTGAAGAACAAAAGTATTCACAATATGGATTTTCAAAATTTGAAGGTATAGTTCTTTTTGAAGTCTGCCTTAGTAGTGATTAAATAGATGTGCAGCTCTTCTTTTGCCCACAGAAATTGAAAGAGCATAAGGAGAAGAATTTGGCCCACCCAGTACAGCCATCAACTCATTGCCGGCAAGTAGACTCCAACTCATAGCTACTGTATAGGACAGAGCAGAACTGCCCCGTAGGGTTTCCAAGAAGTATTTGGTAGATTCAAACTGCCGGCCTTTTGGTTAGCAGCCAAACTCTTAGCCACGGTGCCACCAGGGCTCCATTCTCCTCCTGGACGTCAACAATCTCACAGAACATCAACGTCTGACAGGGTTACACTGAGACCACAATAAAATAATACAAGACCAGTTCATAATGTCTAAGCACACACAAAAATAAGGTCACTGCCACCACAAAATACCAAGCATCACCCCCGCCCCAGCTAATATGAGTGATTGCTGCTGCTTTACCAATTACAGCTTTATCTTATATTCTGCCCTCCTTACAGAATTCCACCTGCTTTCTGGTAACAACCAGACTAAAGCAAGCCCCTGCTTCCTTTTACCCTCCCCCAAAATCACTCAACGGAAGCCCAAATCCTGTACTAGGTTCTCTCTAAGATCCTGTTACTAAGACACGCCACACCTCCTCATGGTGAGCGTTCATCCTGGCTGAAATGGATAATAAACCCAACTTGTGCCACTTACAGGTATGTTCCTGGTGGTCTTTGGCTGGAGGGCATTGACAGTACCAGTAAGCCTCAGTCCTCAAGGAGCTTTTATGGGTAGATAAGATTTATGCACAGATCAATGAAAGAACTACAGTAATAACAACTGCCATTTATTATGTACCAACTGTGTGCCAGGCTAGCCCTTGATAAACATTATTTAAATCTTAACCCTAAAAAGTTGGCACTTTTTATTTTCCTCATTTTGCAGATAAGTGAACTAAAGGTTAGAGAAACTTTCCCAAGCCTCTTACTTCCCTTACTCTGCCAGTGAATAACCAAGTTTTCAGTCTAGCTCTGTATGATTCCAGAGCATTCAAACTGTTGTTATTAGTTGCCCTCGAGTCTGTCCTGACTCTTGAAGACACCGTGTGTGCAGAGTAGAACTGCTCCATATGATTTCCAAGACTATGACCTTTCAGAAGCAGATTGCCAGGCCTGTCTTCCGAGGCACCTCTGGGTGGGTTTGAACCACCAACCTTCTGGCTAGTAGTCAAGTGTTTAAGCATTTCTACCACCTAGGAACTCCATTCAAGATATACTGTCTCATTCTATCTTGCGTATTAAACTGGATACAGTGCATGCTAAGGTAATCCTATAGCTCTTAAATTTTAAATATTTGGCATCTGATAGGCTGCCTTTAATTTAAATTTAAATTTATTTAAATAGCTGTCAGTGATGATGAATTTTAGCTGTATCATATCATTGAGCAAGGCTAACCAACCCACCTTGATAATAAATTTCCACAGAGTGCACACATTTTTTATACATCTGAGTGAGCCTTTCTATGTTTCACTAAAATTATACATTCTCATGAATGCCTGAATATGCCTTCTGGAATTGTATCCAATATGGATCTATTTTAAAATTTCTTATGGCAAATGCTGTAGTCGGTGAAAATAAAATGATACAATTATGGTTATTTAGAGAATTGGATATACTACACTTCTATGTGGACTTCAGAATCCACTTTTACTAGTCAGTGTGTGACTTTGGACAAGTTCCTTAATTTCCCTGAACATCAGAAATTTTATCTGCAGATGGGGACCATAACACTCACCTCTCAGGGTTCTTATAACAGGTGAAAGTACCAGTTACACAGTAGATGCTTACTACAGCTGGGTGCCTGCCTCCCCATAGTGTGCCTCCCTGGGCTCTCACAAATAGTGTATTACTATCCAGAAATAAATGAAAATAGCACTTGGAAAGATGTAGAACCCGACTGCATTCTGTTCCTTCTGTATCATAGAAAGACATCTGTCAGGGATCATGGTAAGTATTTGTCTTAAGGCTTTTTATGACATATTAAAAGATATATCATTATATATTGTTATTGACAGATACAGTTTAGTATACTAAAAAAAAAAAAAATTAGTATACTACTGCTCCCTTTGTCCCCCCTCAATCTTCACCTCCTTTAGTATGAAGTTTTGATAAAGCTCTAAATCAGAAACTTCTGTAATTGGTTTAAATAATTCCTGGTTCATAGTGTACCTTTCTATTAGAGAATTTAAAGAACATAAGAATAATCAAATTCAAAAATTTCCATACAAAGAACGAGTGAAACCAGGATTAGGTTTAGCCTGTGCCTTTGGATTAGAAAGTAAGTTTTAGATACACCTGTCATGTATAGATTTAAATTATATGTAACTGCCATAATGGAAAAGTACTCATGTAAATCCACATTACCATTTATTCTCTTTTTTAAAAAAAATATTTACCTTAAAGTGTTATTTCAGCAAGAATGTCAGCAGTAAATCAGCATTTAATCTTTCTTTTGTGCTCATGTAATTTTAGCAGAGGATTTCTAAGGGTTTTAAATAGCTTTTAAATGTCAGTCTAAATCATAGCACTAGCCGTAAATTCTTGACTTATGAAAATATTTTCCTAGTCTTTCAGGTGAGACATAAAAAGCAAAGTCTTATTTTTGTCTGTAAAGTAACTCCTAATTCCTTTTTATAAGTGTAGGGATAAAGTTCTGGTGAGTGTCCAATTGTAATTCATGTCTACTCACGGTAATTTGCCCCTGGGGTTTAAATTTGGCTTAGTATTCTTTTGCTGCCTTAAATTGCTGTGTTGTGTTTCTGTACTTTTGTAATCACTTTCATGTACAATCCTGTGGTAAGTGAAGTTCATCTATCTTAAATTGAAGTATAGGAACAGAATAAAGTAATTGTAATATCTTTAAAGGAGCAACCCAAATGGATTTTAATAGTTGGAGAGCATTGTAACCATCAGAAGAATTTTACCAGTGATTTTATTTAAAAAATTGCCCCTATAAAATAAGATTTCTTCCATAGTTAGTTGCAAGCAGTAATGCAAATTTAAGCTACAAACTATTTTGATTTTTCAAACAAACCAAAAAAAATTTTTTTTATTGTGCCCCAGTGTAAGTCCACAAATCAAGTCAGTCTGTTGTTCAAGAACCTACATACACCTTGCCATGTACTCCAGCTACTCTCCCCCCAATAAGGCAGCATACTCCTCCTCTCCACCCTGCAATCCCCATGTCCATTCAGCCAGCTCCTGTCTTCCTCTGCCTTCTCATTTCACCTCCAGACAGGAGCTGCCCACATAGTCTCCTGTGTCTACTTGAGCCAAGAAGCTCACTCCTCACCACTATCATTTTCTGTCTTATAGTTCAGTCCAATCTCTGTCTGAAGAGTTGGCTTCGGGAATGGTTCCAATATTGGGCTAACGAAGGTCGCGGGGACCATGACCTCTGGGGACCCTTTTAGTCTCAGTCAGACCATTAAGTCTGGTCCTTTTATAAGAATTTGAGGTCTGCATCCCATTGCTGCTGCAATCTGAAATTGATCGAACTTGCAGTCAAGATGCATTGATAATTACTGGCCATTGGAACGTGAAAGTTGGAAACGGAAGAAGGGTCAGTAGTTGGAAAATATGGCCTTGGTGATAGAAACGATGCCGGAGATCGAATGATAGAATTTTGCAAGACCAACGACTTCTTCATTGCAAATACCTTCTTTCACCAACATAAACGGCAACTATACACATGGACCTCTCCAGATGGAACACACAGAAATCAAATTGACTACATCTATGGAAAGAGACGATGGAAAAGCTCAATATCATCAGTCAGAACAAGGCCAGGGGCCGACTGGGGAACAAACCATCAATTGCTCATGTGCAAGTTCAGGCTGGAACTGGAGAAAATCAGAGCAAGTCCACAAGAGCCAAAATATGACCTTGAGTATATCCCACCTGAATTTAGAGACCATCTGAAGAATAGATTTGACGCGCTGAACACTAGTGACCGAAGACCAGACGAGTTGTGGAATGACATCAAGTACATCATACATGAAGAAAGAAAGAGGTCATTGAAAAGACAGAAAAGAAAGAAAAGACCAAGATGGATGTCAGAGGAGACTCTGAAACTTGCTCTCGAACATTGAGCAGCTAAAACAAAAGGAGGCATTGATGAAGTAAAAGAACTGAACAGAAGATTTCAAAGGGCATCTCAAGAAGACAAAGTATTATAATGACGTGCAAAGAGCTGGAGATGGAAAACCAAAAGGGAAGAACACGCTCAGCATTTCTCAAGCTGAAAGAATTGAAGAAAAACTTCAAGCCCCGAGTTGCAATAGTGAAGGATTCCATGGGGAAAATATTAAACAACGCAGAAAGAATCAAAAGAAGATGGAAGGAATACACAGAGTCATTATACCAAAAAGAATTAGTTGATGTTCAACCATTTCAAGAGGTGGCATATGATCAGGAACCGATGGTACTGAAGGAAGAAGTCCTAGCTGCTCTGAAGGCATTGGCGAAATGGCTCCAGGAATTGATGGAATATCAATTGAGATGTTTCAACAAACAGATGTAGTGGTGGAGGTGCTCACTCATCTATGCCAAGAAATATGGAAGACAGCTTCCTGGCCAACTGACTGGAAGAGATCCATATTTATCCCTATTCCCAAAAAAGGTGATCCAGCTGAATGTGGAAATTATAGAACAATGTCATTAATATTGCACGCAAGCAAAATTTTGCTGAAGATCATTCAAAAACGGCTGCAGCAGTATATCAACAGGGAACTGCCAGAAATTGAGGCTGGTTTCAGAAGAGGACGTGGAACCAGGGATATCGCTGCTGTCAGATGGATCCTAGCTGAAAGCAGAGAATACCAGAAGGATGTTTACCTGTGTTTTATTGGCTATGCAAAGGCATTCGACTGCGTGGATCATAACAAACTATGGATAACATTGCGAAGAATGGGAATTCCAGAACACTTAATTGTACTCATGGGGAACCTTTACATAGATCAAGAGGCGGTTGTTCGTACAGAACAAGGGGATAATGATTGGTTTAAAGTCAGGAAAGGTACGTGTTAGGGTTGTATTCTTTCACCGTACCTATTTAATCTGTATAATGAACAAATAACCCGAGAAGCTGGACTATATGAAGAAGAATGGGGCGTCAGATTTGGAGGAAGACTCATTAACCACCTGCATTATGCAGATGACACAACCTTGCTTGCTGAAAGTAAAGAGGACTTGAAGCACTTACTAATGAAGATCAAAGACCACAGCCTCAGTATGGATTGCACCTCAGCATACAGAAAACAAAAATCCTCACAACTGGACCAATAAACAACATCATGATAAACAGAGAAAAGATTGAAGGTGTCAAGGATTTCATTTTACTTGGATCCACAATCAGCAGGCATGGAAGCAGCAGTCAAGAAATCAAAAGACGCGTTGCTTTGGGTAAATCTGCTGCAAAGGACCTCTTCAAAGTGTTGAAGAACAAAGATGTCACCTTGAAGACTAAGGTGTGCCTAACCCAAGCCATGGTATTTTCAATCACATCATATGCATGTGAAAGCTGGACAATGAATAAGGAAGACCAAAGAATTGATGCCTTTGAACTGTGGTGTTAGCAAAGAATATTGAATGTACCATGGACTGGCAAAAGAACGAACAAATCTGTCTTAGAAGAAGTACAACTAGAATGCTCCTTAGAAGCAAGGATGGCAAGACTGCATCTTACGTACTTTGGACATGTTTTCAGGAGGGACCAGTCCCTGGAGAAGTACATCATGCTTGGCAGAGTACAGGGTCAGCGGAAAAGAGGAAGACCTTCAACGAGGTGGATTGACACAGGGGCAGCAACAATGAGCTCAGGCGTAACAATGATTGGAAGGATGGCGTAGGACCGGGCAGTTTTCCTTCTGTTGTGCATAAGGTCACTATGAGTCAGAACCAGCTCGATGGCACTTAAGGACAACAACATCCGGCTCCATCAGGGATTCTCTATTGTGTTCCCTGTCAGGGCTGTCATTGGTTGTATCCGGGCACCATCTAGTTCTTCTGGTCTCAGGTTGATGTAGTCTCTAGTTTATGTGGCCCTTTCAGTCCCAAAAGAAAAATTTGTTCCTCTTATTTATACCTTGCATTCTTCACATATCCAAAAATACAATTATGGCTTGTTTTTAAGTGTTTAATATTTTTATTACAGACACATTTGCATATTATGTCATTCATTGAGATACATGCCCCTTGAAACACAGAGACTCATTTTGCTATTTTATGGATTTAAATGTAACTCATAATTACATTTTTTGTAGCTTTCAAACTGGAACTAAAAACATAGTCTTCTTTCTAAATTCCATGGCTGTAGGAAATCTCAAGTAGAACAATTGGCTGTGCAAAAGAGGTGCTATCTTAGAATTTCTTGGAAAGTAGAAGGGAGAAAAATAAATATTTAGCAAAGAATTATCTTGGGAAAAATTTAAGCTTAATGATTATTGTAATTTATATTAGATTCAGATATACTTATTCAACAGCCTTTTTTAAAAGATATACAAAATTCATTCTTATATTTTATAACCTTAATTCTTATACATTATCATGTTTAAGTTCTTATAACTGGTATTTAGTCTCACATGTCACAAATACTTTTTTTTTCCATTTCAGATATTAAAATAAGAATTTTAACATAACATTAGGCTGACTCTGAAACGTTCAGTTGTTTGAATTTCTTCTGCCAGCACTATAAAGAAAAATTTCTCTTGATTTACAATAGAAATTAAAACTATGATCAAATTAGTATACTCTTTTTAAATCAAGACTTACTGTTATTCAGAAAAGGTTAAAAGGACTCTGGAACAATTTCATAACAGCTGTACTTGTTTTACCAAGTATAACAGTGTCATTAAAATAAGAGTAATATATTTCATCCCTGGTTCTCTTTCATGAATATTCTCATTCTTATATACCAGAGATATGTAAGCTTAAGTGTCAGTGTTAGATCTGAGTGCCACCAGCCTGTGCTGTTACTTAGTAAGTATTTATTAGGTGGCTATGTATATTCATCAACAATTCCCTAAATCCTGGGGAAATGCAATGTAAAAGTATACATGGTCTGCCCTCAGAAGATTATAATACACTTGAGGAATCACAGACTTTGAGAGGAATGTAAATCATTTCAGGTTCAGGTTTATATAGGAACTGACTACACATGCAGCTGAAATTCAGAGAAGAAAAAATTTTTGTAATGGGGTTTAGTCATTGAATATGTTTTATAAAATAATGAGGATTTGAATTAGAAAAGGAATTGTCAGCTGCTACAACAGCCTCATTATCTGCCATTTAGTGAGCTTTCTTCTTGTGTCATACACTTCATGTACATTATTTCATTTGATCCTTACAACCCGATGGGGTGGATAATACTGTTCTCATTTTATTGCTGAGGCTTAGAGGTTAAATAACTTACCTGAACCTCAAACCCTGGCCTGTCTTGTCTCCAGGACCTGAGTTCTGAACTATTACTACCACTTTCATCTTACAAGGACCCCTGGTGGTACAGTGGGTAAAGCACTCAGCTACTAACCAAAAGGTCAGCGATTTGAACTCCATGGGAGAAAGATATGGCAATCTGCTTCTATAAAGATTTACAGTCTTGGAAACCTATGAGGCAGTCCTGCTGTATCCTGTAGGGTCACTACGAGTCAGAATCAACTTGATGGCAGTGGGTTTTTGGTTTTCTCATCTACAATTTGTAGGTGAGGGGTCTAAAGCTCATAGAGGCTGAATTACTCATACAAGTTCACATCACTGTAAGTGACAGAACAGAGATTTGAACCAGGGTCTTCAAAATGTTAGACCAAGCCATGTGAAATGGCTAATATTTGACTGTTTTTGACTTAGAAAAACAGTAGTTTTATATTGTTCAGTTTCACATATACTCTTTGCACTAAACATACTATCTTTTGAGTGAATCTGGGAGCAGGATTAAAGGCAAGGAGGGAAACAAGGTCATAGGAATTGTCAGGGGAGAGAAAGTCTGGACAGTTAAGGTATACCTGCTAATGGAGGGCGTTGAATCTCATGAGAATTTCAGGGTTGATCCAATAATCACCAATAAATGAGCTTTTTGTGTTCTGCACCACTGATAGGTACTCCCTGTCCTCGAGCACAGGGTCTAGTTTTGTGCACAAAGAACCAGAGGGGTTGCAAGAATGAGCTGTAATGACCAAGGGAACCTGAGTTAGGCTTTACAGGATACGGAGAAGTTAGTGAGAGAAGAAAACAAAATGAGCATCATGAGAAACGGGGGACCTGTGTAAGAGACATGAATGAACCTAGGGTTTTGGAAAGATCATTCCGATGGAGTGTTTAAAATTATTTAGAGAAAAGCTTTTAGATTTTCTGAAACAATTTCAGTAGGTATCAAAGATGAAAATAGTATTAGTTTTACTTTTCTTCAAAATTGTTTTATTATTATATATCTGAAATTGCTGTAAAAGTACCTTCCACTAATTTTACTATCTTAATGGTAATGTTAAGTCCAAAACCCTTTAATCTCCTTAATCCAATATGAGTTTTCAAGGCTTAAAATCATAGAATTTTAACATTGGATGGGACATTGGAAGTTGTCACATCCTTAACCCACTCCATCACCCCTGGTCCCTTGATGGTTAAGTGCTTGGCTGCTACATTGAAAGATCAGCAGTTCGAACCCACCCAGCAGCTCTCTGAGAGAAAGATCTGGCCACCTGCTCCCGTAAAGATTAAAGCCTAGGAAACCCTATGGGACAGTTCTACTCTGTCATATGGGGTCGCTATGAGTCAGAAATGACCTCATAGCACACAACAACATTCTCTCTCCAGACAAAGAAACTGAGACTTGTTGAAGTGACATAAAACAGATATTACACTGTCATTAGAACTCAATTCTGCTGATTTCTACTCAAGGGTACTTTATATTGCCTCACATTTTAATTGACATAGTCTTAAAATTGTTTCTATGTTTACATAGAAACTGGACATAGGTTCTTTATGAATATTTATTTTATTATGTTTTATATAACTTCATACTTTTTTTTAGTATCCTATACGGCACTTCAAGAAATAAGATCTTTTTAAAAAAGAAATTCTTATGAAACCCATTTTAGCTTATACATCCTCTTTGAGAGTTTTTCATATATGAAATATACATAGACAAAAATATATGTAATATGAAACCTGATAATAAAATGAACACTCATGAACCCACCTCCCAGCTTATAAAATAGGACATTACTAAACCCTGTGTGTTCCTCCCTGTGGCCCCCCATCATCCTCCCACTAGTCCACATGTCATGTTTACAGACTTTTTATAAATACTCTTCATCTCATCAAGAAATTATCTTCTCTTACATGAAATTTAAGTTTGCTGAATATATTTTTTTCCTAAATAGATACTAGATTTTGTCAATGTTTTTTTATGCATCTGATGAGGCTTTTCTTGTTTAATCTGTGATTTTGGTGAATTGCATTGATAGAAGTGTTAAGCAGCCCTTGCATTCTTAGGGTAAACTCAACTTCTTAATTGATTTGTTATTGCTTTTTACATTTGCTAATATTTTTTTTTTTTTTTTAGGATTTTTTATCTGTTTTCATAAGCCAGGTTGGCTAGTAATTTTCCTTTCTCATGTAGTCCTTATTGTTCAGATTTTATTGTCTTCCATATAAAGAAATGTTTCTTCTTTTTCTCTTTTCTAGAATAATTTAGACTGGAAATGTCTTTCTTGAATGCTTGCTAGAACTCACTTGTAAAACCTTTTGGGGTTGGTATTTTCTAAAGGGCTTCAAAATGGTTCAGTCGTAGCCTATGAAAAGAAGGGCAGCATATGCATTGCATAAACCCAAAAAAAGCCAACCCCAATGCCGTTGAGTCGATTCCGACTCATAGCGACCCTATAGGACAGAGTAGAACTGCCCCATAGAGTTTCCAAGGAGCCCCTGGTGGATTTGAACTGCTGACCCTTTGGTTAGCAGCCATAGCACTTTACCACTATGCCACCAGGGTTTCGCATAGCAACCAAATATCTCCCCTGTAGCATTTTGACCTGAGTGGGAAACAGGCAGTGGTGTCATGCCCAATCATGGCGACCAACCACATAGCTTTGAAGGTGTTGCTCTCCACAGTCGTGTCGCCAATAACCCAGTGCCCCATATCAGGCTCCTGAAACTTTTGCAGTATATGAGCGGAAAGTTTCAGGCACCTCATGCAGGAGATACAGATGACTGCAGTACTGCAATCGTTCAGACAGAACAAGGGGATACTGCGTGGTTTAAAGTGCATCACGGTTGTTTCCTTTCACCATACCTCTTCAGTCTTCATGCTGAATAAATAATCCGAGAAGCTACACTACATGAAGAAGAACGGGCCTTCAGGATTGGAGGAAGACTCATTAACAGCCTGAGTTATGCAGAAGACACAACCTTGCTTGCTGAAAGTGAAGAGGACCTGAAGCACTTACTGATGAAGATCAAAGACCACAGCCTTCAGTGTGGATTACACCTCAACATAAAACAAAAACCCTCACAGCTGGACCAGTAAGCAACATCGTGATAAATGGAGAAAAGATTGACATTGTCAAGGATTTCATTTTACTTGGATCTACAATCAACACCCATGGAAGCAGTAGTCAGGAAATCAAAAGATGCATTGCATTGGGCAAATCTGCTGCAAAAGATCTCTTTAAAATGTTGAAAAGCAAGGATGTTATCTTGAAGACTAAGGTGCCCCTGACCCAAGCCATGATGTTTTCAATTGCCTCATATGCATGGGAAGCTGGACGGTGAATAAGGAAGACCGAAGAAGAATCGACAGCTTTGAATTGTGGTGTTGGCGAAGAATATTGAATATACCCCCATGGACAAGCAAAAGAACGAACAAATCTGTCTTAGAAGAAGTACAACCATAATGCTTCTTAGAAGCAAGGATGGTGAGACTATGTGTCACATACTTTGGACAAGTTATCAGGAGGGATCAATCCCTGGAGAAGGACATCATGCTTAGTAAAGCTGAGGGTCAGCAAAAAAGAGGAGAATGCTCGATGAGATGGTTTGACACAGTGGCTGCAACAATGGGCTTAAGTATAAGCACGATTGTGAGGATGGTGCAGGACCAGGCAGTGTTTCCTTCTGTTGTACATGGGTCACTGTGAGTTGGAACCAACTCGACGGCACCCAACAACAACATGCAGGAGATTGGATTATTGGCAGGGCTGTGGAGAGTGACACACATTTAAGGCCGTGCTGTGTCAGCCACCCTCTTTGAGCAGGGCACCACTGACTGTTTCCTACTCGTGTCAAAATCTGAGGGTGAGAGTATGGTTGCTGTGCCATGTGTGTGCTTCCCCTTTTTCCAATGGCCATGACTGAACCATTCTGAACTGGCTCAAAGTCTTGGTTTTCTCTAATGTATAGGGCTGCTGCTGCATGTTTATTCAGTGTTGGTAATTTACATACTTTTTTTTTTTTTGAAATTTGTCAATTTTACTTTAAGGTTTTTTTTTTTTTAACTAGGCACAGGATTGGTTCATAATATTCTTTTATTTCATCTCCTCAGTGTCTGAAGTTTTGTTCACTTTTTCTTTTCTTACCTGTTTTTTAGAATGTCCCTTTCACTCTCTTGATCTCTCTTGCCAGGCATGTATCAGTTTTCAAATATTTTCTTTTGGCGGGGGGGGAGCTTATTTTTTGGTTCTTTTTCTGTGTACATTAGACGTCTACCTTATAAATTGTCACTGTTCTGGGTTTTTTCATATGAATATTTAGAATTAAATATTTTCCTATAAGTGCTTCTTCAGTTGCATCTCGTGAGTTTTAGTGTAATTCATGTTAAAATTTGGTTAGAAGTATTTTCCTATTTCCATTTTGTTTTCTTTTTTGACCAATGAATTTTTATTTAGAAGTGTTGAAATTAATTTTGAAATCTGTAAAAAAAAAAAATCATTGCTATGTAGTTTATATGGTCCTAATTTTTAAAGCAAAATCACACACATGCAAAATTTTACTGAAGATCATTCCAAAACGGCTGCAGCAGTATATTGACAGGGAACTGCCAGAAATTCAGGCCAGTTTCAGAAGAGGACGTGAAACCAGGGATATCGTTGCTGATGTCAGATGGATCCTGGCTGAAAGCAGAGAATACCAGAAGAATGTTTACCTGTGTTTTATTGACTATGCAAAAGCATTAGACTGTGTGGATCATAACAAATCATGGATAACATTGCGAAGAATGGGAATTCCAGAACACTTATGTTGTGCTCATGAGGAACCTTTATATAGATCAAGAGGCAGTTGTTAGAACAAGGGGATACCGATTGGTTTAAAGTCAGGAAAGGTGTGCATCAGGGTTGTATTCTTTCACCATACCTATTCAGTCTGTAGGCTGAGCAAATAATCTGAAAAGCTGGACTATATGAAGAAGAACAGGGCATCAGGATTGGGGGAAGACTCATTAACAACCTGCATTATGCAGATGACACAACCTTGCTTGCTGAAAGTGAAGAGGACTTGAAGCACTTACTAATGAAGATCAAAGACAACAGCCTTCAGTATGGATTGCACCTCAGCATACAGAAAACAAAAATCCTCACAACTGGACCAATAAACAACATCATGATAAACAGAGAAAAGATTGAAGGTGTCAAGGATTTCATTTTACTTGGATCCACAATCAGCAGGCATGGAAGCAGCAGTCAAGAAATCAAAAGACACATTGCTTTGGGTAAATCTGCTGCAAAGGACCTCTTCAAAGTGTTGAAGAACAAAGATGTCACCTTGAAGACTAAGATGCGCCTAACCCAAGCCATGGTATTTTCAATCACATCATATGCATGTGAAAGCTGGACAATGAATAAGGAAGACCAAAGAAGAATTAACGCCTTTGAATTGTGGTGTTGGCGAAGAATATTGAATGTACCATGGACTGGCAAAAGAACGAACAAATCTGTCTTAGAAGAAGTACAACCAGAATGCTCCTTAGAAGCAAGGATGGTGAAAATGCGTCTTATATACTTTGGACATGTTTTCAGGAGGGATCAGTCCCTGGAGAAGGACGACATGCTTGGCAGAGTACAGGGTCAGCAGAAAAGAGGAAGACCTTCAACGAGGTGGATTGACACAAGTGGCTGCAACAATGAGCTCAAGCATAACAATTGTAAGGATGGCGCAGGACCGGGCAGTGTTTCTTTCTGTTGTGCGTAAGGTCTCTGACTCGATGGCAGCTAACAACAACAACTTTTAAAGACTTCCTTCGGATTTGCTTTATGGCCTTATGCTTTCTGTTCAGTTTTCATAAATGTTCCATAGGTACTTTAAAAGAACGTTAGGCATAGGATTCATACATATGTTTAAATCCAAGTTGTTTTTAATCAAGCTCAAGTTATATGGTATGATTTTGTTTTGTTTTGGTCTGCTTTTGTCTATCATTAACAGAGAGGAGTATTAAAATATCCCACTGTGATGATTGGTATGTCCCTTTCTTCTTGCAGTTCTATTGCTTAACCTACTTTGAAGATGTGGTTAATAGGTATAGCATATGAAGTTGAACTGATAAATTCTGAATTGAACCACTTACCATTATAGCTCTATAAATTTTTTTTTTTTTTTTTTTGGCCCTAAAATCTATTCTCTCTAATATTAACGTAGCTGCATGACTTTCTTTTGGATAGCTTTTGCTTCATTATCTTTTTTCAGCCCTTAACATTATTTTCACTGTCTTTGCAAATTAGCTATGTTTCTTATAAAAATAATCCAGCATTTAATCCAGACTGACATCATGGGGTGTTTGTTTGTTTTAAAGATATTTTAACTGGAGAGTGTAATCTATTTACATGTATTGGGATTTCAGAGGAATTTGCATTCTCTTATGTTTTCTTTTGTTCGCTTTATTCTTTTTTCCTTCCTTTCTCACCTTCTTTTAAATTGAATAAATATATTTCTCATTCCAATTGTATCTTGGGTTTGGGAGTTACATATTGTGCTTCTGTTCTTTTACCTTTGAAATCTTAACACTCATACACAACTTAATAAAGTTTAAAGTTAATATCTTTACCTTCATCCTGAACAATACAGGATTTTAAAATATTGTTCTTGCTTACATGCTGCTGTTATTCAGAATTTTAGTGCTATCTAGTTAATTTGTTTGATAACTCTATAAATTAGTCACTGTTTAATATTGTCATTGTGTAGATTTATCCCCATTTTTATTGGTATTCATGATTGCATCGTAGTTCTTCCACTGGAAAGTGTTTTCTTCTTCCTAAGGTACCTGGTTTAGAAATTTCTGTAGTGAGGGTCTGTGGATGGTAAACTCAGTTTTTGCTCATCTGAGAATGTTATTTTTACCTAGTTCTTCAAATTTTTGTTGGCTAAACAATTCTAGATTGGCAGTTGTCTTTCAGTACTGTGAAGATACCATTCTGCTTTCTCCTAGCTTCCCTTCTTGCCTTTGAAAGCCTAACTGATATTTTTTGTTGTTGTTTTAAAAATACAGATAATATAACATTTGCTGATTCAAACATCTTTCACATGTATAATTCAGTGACACCAGTTACATCAGTCATGTGCAACCAACACCTCTCTCTGTTGCCGGTATACTGTGGTTTTTCTCCAGAGTCCATAAAACTTTCTTTCACCTCCCACCAATTGATATTCCTTAGTGGGTGATCTGTCTTATCCTTCCTCTCTTGCATCTTTTATTTGTTTTTGTTTTCTAGAATTTGACTATAATGTGTTTCATATGTGGGTTTTCTCTTATTTTTCCTATGTGGGATTTGTTATGTTTAGGACCTGTTGTATTTTCCATCAATTCTGGGAATGTTTTTATGGATTCACAGTGGAGACATCTTTCCCCTCCACCTAGAGTTAAAAAATATTAAGACCAATACAAATTTACTTGCTGCCTGCTTCTGTGGGGTAGATTTTTTTCCTAGTTCATTCTTTCCCTAAGGGTGAAGCCTTCCCTGTGTTTTAGCTTTAAGCAGGAGGGTATTATCTGGTCTTACTCCCCATCCTACAAAGGTTCAAGCCTTTATCTCCAGTTCCTCAGAGCGCAGCAGGCAGTCAAAACGAAAGCTCTAGGCTATTGGTGATTACTTTAAATCCCCAGGAGTCACAGCTGAAGTACTCACCAGACTCCTGATCCTGATATGTTTCTGGTCTCAGTATTTATTTTCTTGCAAACTCATCAGTTTTTAGGAGGTATTATGTGTGTGAGTGCCTACAATTTTTTTTAATTATACATTTTTGTGTGTGTTTACGTATACATAGGTATATATATTGTATTCTTAGAACTTTGGTCTGGTTTTCTGCAAGAATGTTTCTGGACTTCTGTTGCTAGAAATGGAAGCGTCTCCTTTGCCTTTTAATAGAAATTTTCTCTTTTCATTTTTTTTAATCAGTAATTACATTTTTTCCTATTCCTACAGGTGAACAGTAGGTCATCCAGTCCTAGCGTCAGAATGATCACTACCTCAGGACCAACCTCAGAAAAACCAGCTCGAAGTCATCCATGGACACCTGACGATTCCACAGGTGACCAGTTTATTTTGTCATTCTAATTATGAAGTAGTTGAACTAATCATATTTATATTCATTTAGTCATGTCATTGCTATAATCTTTACAAAGGCAGACATTATATAGTAATTTAGGTCTTCATATTATTATGGCCAAACATTTAGCAATAAATTTTAAAATGCCTTTTTGAATACTGAGACAGACAGAGACTGCCTTGGTTTTTGCATTTTTTCCAGATTCTAAGCATGTCTTTTGAAGTTAGTTAGTTGTAGGTTTTTTCCAGTTAGGAAATATGTATGCTTGATAATTCGGTTTGTGATTTTCCTACTATAATATATCCTACTGAATGATAGTAGTAAAAAGTCATTATCTGTTAAAATGCTAAAATCAGCAGAATGGTAAAAATTATCATCATATATCGTCATCTCTGTTTATTTTAAAGACACAAGTTAATCATATACCTTAATGAGAAAAAAATTGCTGACCATTGAGTCCTTTGAATCATTTCTAACTGATAGGAGGGCTTCATTTCAGTGACATATTCTTTTGAATAGATTATAAAAAGCCTGTTAAGAGTTACTGAAACTCCCAAACATAAATAGTAACTGGTCACAATATTGGTATTAAAATCTACCTGTCTGAAGGTAGTAATGGGATATTTATTATAGGCCAACAGGAGAATGACATGCCATGTGGAATTAACTTTCCTTGGTATTAAAGAATACCTTGATAAACACCCAGCAGTATACTTCTATAAAAGCTATTTTTTGGTGTGCTAATTAAGTTAGATGAGGGAAAGATGATCTCTTAGACCTTAGAAAGTGAAACCATATGGGTTTTTTTTAATAACATAGATCAGCTATGTTATTAATAATGGCAATTGAAATTCAAAAGCTTTTTGCTTTTACCAAAGTACTGCTTCCATGTATTTATAGATTTTTGACACGGTTTAGTCAAGTTTCTAATTTAAAAAATTAACTGAGTGGCTTTTCTCTATGTCACATAAGATAGAACTAAGTTTAGCCAGGGGTGTGCTGTCTAGTTTTATTAAGTTTAAATTTAGTGGTGGCCAAAACTCCTAAGTTTCATCCCAGCACAGTCCAGCCAAGGATTGTCCAGGACATTCACCACTCAGCACATATGCAAAATTCATCATAGATGTACTTCTCCCCTTTGGTAGACAGGGAAATGCTCTTGCCACATTTCGTCATTAACTTTCAGGTGATATCAGCTCTGTTTGGTTCCTAAACTTCCAGTGAGGAGTACTCTCCTAACATTAACAGCATTTTCTGGAATCTGTCTCTCAGTTTGGCAGAACTTCCTAACCTCGATTTAGACTAATCAGGATGCCGGTCACCATGTGGCAGGTGAGGGGTTCATGATGATGATAAAGTCAGACTTCTGTGAAGTACTCTCACTTAACTGCTGGCTTTCCACTTCATGTGTTCTCCTACCCTTCCAACTCCTCTTATTTTTCTTCTTTTCCAGTACACAAAATATCAGTAACTAGAAATCTTACCTAAGCCTCAGTTGCAGTACCATCAACTAAATTTTGTCTTTACGTTGAAATATGTCATAAATGGATGGTTATCCTTTTAAATAATTTTGGATTCAATTTTAATCATTAAGACTTGGGTTTATGTTTACAATTAATTAAGTTCAGTTTTGTACTATTTCTAAGAAGAGTGCTGATAATCAAGCAGTAGAATAAATCATAGGAAGAAAGAGGTAAAGGCTTTTTCTTTGAAGGCCCACTGACCCAGAAAAAAGTTGAGTACATGTAGAAGTTAAAACACCTAAATCCAAAACCATTGCCACCAAGTTGATTCGGACTTATAGTGACCCTATAGAGCAAAGTAGAACTGCCCCATAGGGTTTCCAGGGAGCAGCTGGTGGATTCAAATTACTGACCTTTTGGTTAGCAGCCAAGCTCTTAACCACTGAGCCACCAGGGCTCTGTAATAATCAGCAGATAATAAATGCTCTTTAGTTTCAATTTATAACATAATGAGGATAAAGAATGACATACATATCTAAGAAGATATAGTAAGAAAGATACTTAGACCCAGTAGAGGGAGCTACAGAGAGGAAAAGAGCTCATAAGAGTTTCCTGTGCTTAGTACTTTACAAAGGTGGAATTATAAGACATGGCTTATTGCTTGCAGTCCTATTAGAGTAATAATACTGACCCATTAAAAATAACCTCATCATGTTATATAATAAATTTGCCGTACAAGCTGAGTGTTTTAATAGTTAAAAGAGAAATCAATAAAATAAGACCTTGCATAGTCCCTGACTTTTTTGTAATACATTGATGGAAATTTCATCATAAATCAGAAGGGAGAAAAAGGCATTCTGTGGGAACAGAACGTATAAGTCTGCAATCATGGTAAGCATTGTGTTTCGTGTGCCAAAAAAAAGATATTTCACCTAATTTAACCAAACCAGTGTGAGTCTTGACATTCAGAGGAAAAAACTAAATTACAGCAGCAATTGAAACATTAAAAAAGAAAATAAACGTTCATGGAATAACTTTGTTATCTTAGGACCAATTATTGCTGTTAGGGATAAAAGCTAAATTTCATTCTAGAAAACTGTAAGTGAGAAAGTGAAATCTACTTCTTGGATTTAGAGACAGGATGAAACTCAATAAAGGACCTTAAGTTCCTCACCATGGAGGGGCTCTAATTGTTGGAATAGCAGAATCCTTGGATTTTTTCAGCCATCAAAATACTATGAAACATTGATAAACTTTTTGCTCAAATACGTATCACATACAGGGTGGTGATATAATAATATAAATTAAGTATCAAAAAATTTAAGAAAGAGATAGGAATGAAAGCATTAGATTGAGGAAAATCTTTCAAGTCACTTAATTACTATAAAGTCAGAGGGAAATCATTTTTAATCAGTGTTAGTTTATGGAAAGCTGTGTTCTATGGGAGCACAGTTCAAGACTACTGTTGGGAGTTGAGAGAGATTTGGTCAGAGAGAGAACAAATTAAATATATTTCTTGCTTAGTCATTTCAGAAAAGCATTTGTGTTAGAATATGATTTTATTTAAGTACCTTAAGACTCTACTAGGCAATACTTTATTATTGTTTCACTCTAGTATTTAATAAACATTACTTTTTCAATCCGAAATACAAAAACCTGACTTTAAAACTGTCCTTCCTTCTTCCTGATTCTCCATTTAGTATTAACAATAATAACAGTAATCATCACCACAATCACGAGTTGAATGCTTAAGATTGGTCAGCTCTGCATGGTGTTTCTTAATGCATTATCTCATTTGATCTGATTTAGCTTAGTTTTGGAGTTATTTGCAAGCACATTTTCTTTGGCTTAAAAAAAAAAAAAAATCAGCCAACAGTAAATAAGGTTACTGAACAATCAGACTCTCTCAGGTTTTTATTGGATTGAATGTAGTGCCCCTCCTGACATTGCCTTTTTCAGTACCACTCCATAAAGGAATTGCTTGTCAGAAAAAGTGCTGGACGACTCACTCATTTATTCTCTACTAACAATGGGGAAGCAACTACTAAAATAGAGTGGTCTGTCTATATAAGGCCCCTGGGCAGCACAGACAGTTTATTTGGCTGCACTTGGCTATTAACCTAAAGATTGGCAATTTGAACCCACCCAGCAGCACCATGGAAGAAGGACCTGGTGATCTGCTTCCATAAAGAGTATAACCAAGAAAACCCTACAAACACACGAGGTCACCATGAGTCGGAATCGACTTGATGGTAACAGGTTTAATTTTGGTTAATATTGTTTTCACAGTTTATTTCTGAAGCTGTTCCACAGAAGCATTACTGTTAAGACAGGCCCATCCCATGCTTCTGGTGATGGTTGTTTTGGCAATCTTTCCTCTTTTGAAATACAAAGGTTTCTGTTCAAATAGTTTGATAAGATTGGCTACTTATTTGAATTAGCCCCATTGAATGTCAGTTGTAAACAATCCCTTATTTGTTTCTATACTGTTCGTATGTGTAATATGCTCTCATCTGTAACACCACTCATTTTCTGCGGTGACTCTTATTGGGACAGGTGGGATGGAGGGCATTGTCACGTTAGACTCTATATAAATTGAAAATGATTCATTGGAAGACCAAGTGTCTCTTGCTTTCTCCCTTTCCCTATTTTAATATATTAGATTCTATTCAGTTTATTTAAAAAAAAACCTGTTGCCTTCAAGTCGATTCCAACTCCTAGTGACCCTATAGGACAGAGTAGAACTGCCCCGTAAGGTTTATTTACAAGGAGCAGCTGGTGGATTTGAACTGCCGACCTTTTGGTTAACAGCCAAGCTCTTCACCACAGTGCCACCAGGGCTCCATTCAGTTTATAGCCAACTCAGTTTGTAGGTATGATTACATTGTAATTATCTGGTCATTGACTGTCCTTTGTTTACCTTTAGAATTCAAAATAGACTTTTTTCATTACCAGTAAAATAACTTATAGTCTCCATGTTACTTACTTTAGGAAAATATACCAAATTTGATGCATACTTTTTTGCTTTTTGTTTATAATTATTTATGACAGAAAATAAATATAATACATGCTTCAATTCCAGATACGAATGGGTCAGATAACTCCATACCAATGGCTTATCTTACACTGGATCACCAACTACAGGTAAAGGAGCGCTTCCTTAGTAAATGTTCACTTTTCCTTTTTAGAGAGTTTATCTTTAAAACTGACAATTGAATTCTATCTGTCATTGTATTTTCATTTATGCTTTTCACTGGCCTTGTTGAACTTTTTAAAACCTAGTTAAAACAAATTATTTTTTCAACTAGGTTAATCACCTTTAAAATTGGCAAAATCATATGTTCTTATCCTAATAATCAGAAAACCTGTTGCTGTCAAGTCGATTCCTACTAAGAGTGACCCTACAGGACTGAGTAGAACTGACCCATATGGTTTCCAAGGAGCAACTGGTGGATTCGAACTGCCGATCTTTTGGTTAACAGCCGTAGCTCTTAGCCACTGTACCACCAGAGTTTCCTTCTTATCCTAATAGTCAAATTACTCTGCTGTATCTTTGTTCATGACTGCTAACCATAGCGTTTTCACTCTTTTATTTTTGTGTATTAAAATATAAAACTCAAAAAAAAAAATAAGCTTTTTCCTATTTAATACATTTTGTGATACATTCTCATGTTCATAGTGACTTAAAATATAAGTAATACACTTCAGGCCTCCTCATGATTATGAGAGCCATAAACATCTTTTGGTGTAATACAAACAGTTTGGCCACCTGAAATGTACTACCAAAGGCTAAGGGAGTACTCTAATCGTGATTCTCGATGACAGCAAAAGTGTTAAAACAGCAAGTGTAAATTGAGTTCTGAGTTAACTCTGACAAGAGGACACTGAGATCTTCTAGGGCATGGTTTAACGTTTATTTTTAAAAGATCACTACTTTAGTACTACAGAAATTAATATTACAGTCTGCCTTACTCTTAGCTAGATATTGAATTTGATTTAATTACGTTTTAACATTCTTGATTTATTTTCAGCCTCTAGCACCATGCCCAAACTCCAAAGAATCTATGGCAGTGTTTGAACAGCATTGTAAAATGGCACAAGAATATATGAAAGTTCAAACAGAAATTGCATTGTTATTACAGAGAAAGTAAGTTGTTTTTATGAATAAAAATAAAAACACATTAGTATTTAGAGTTTGAAATATATTAAAGTACAGTGTGACTTTGTTTGAAAATGTGAAAATTTTATAATTCATAGAATCAGTCGTAAAGTATATTTCCAGCCTGGAGATCTTATGTATGTTCATGTTTGTTTTGAACACCCTTTGGCTGTTTTTCATGAGCTCGACTCTTTTGACTATATCATATTATGTTAGTTCTAAGGAAGATAAACTGATTGTATATAACCATGTGTTTTATGTTCTCAGAATTTTAAAGTTAAAAGCTATTTAGATTTATTGTGTAAAGATTTTTTGTTTCTTTGGACGTAGGAAGATAATTTGATTTACTAATCTCCAGTTGTGCTTTATTTTAGAAACATTTTTGTAGATACAGTCTTTCCGGGCGTGTGTTTGGAAGAGCAGAATTACCTTAGTAGGGGATTCTGTTTCACACCCTCCGAGTGTTTTCCCGGAGAGCTTTATGCCCGCAAGTGCTTTTTCTGAGTGTCCAGAAACAGCCTCCTGCTCCTTTTTTTTTTTCACAAAATACAGCCCAGTTTCCACACTCCTTCACAGGTCTTTTTGTTTGGTTTTTTTTTTAAGTGGTCAATTTTCTTAAGCACAACCCTCATGAAATTTTATACATATGAAGCTGATTTATGGTGTTAATTAAAATGAAGTGTTACAGGAGAAAAACATGAAACTACATGTACATATAGTAGTAGAATTCCCTCTTTTAACTTTAAATAAATGGAAACACTTGTTTTATGAATTAATTTGTAAAATGTTTCTTTTTGTGCTTTAAAAAAATACAAAGAATAGCTATAGCCCAATTTAATGATATAACAATTTAAATGAATTCAACTTTGTAACTTAAAGATAAGACTAGATAGGAAATGAAATGCTCATGTCTAGAAATTATAGAACTAATTATGGAACTGCTGACACTTCATGCTAAAAATAGACTGTATTTCTTATTTCACATTCTTAACCTATACTGTTTTTCATACTTGAATCATTTAACCAGGAGTCCTATATTGGAGAAAAAATAAATGGCGAGGTAGAGGACGGAATGTGAAAATGATGACAGTTTGAATCCATTTTAAATGAGGACTGTTAACTAAGAAGTCATTTTATTTGAGGATTCAGTTATATCCAGTATGCTCACTTTAAGAGCCAGTACTTCATATCCCCCAAATAATAAGGAATTAAAGAAGTTCACCAGACTATAAAAGATTCTGATTGGGTCTTTTTAAAAAATGTTTACGAAAGTGAGTGCCTTAAAAAGCAGTACTTTGGATTGTTCTTACTGTTTTAAAATAGGAAAGAGACTTAAGTTGGATAGCATCTATTTTAATTAGTTTGCAAATGTTTTGTTAGCTACAACTTTGCACTGTAATTAGGATTGTGACTTCAGAATATGAGTATACAAGTAGAAAGTGAATGATAAAAACTTCAAACGTTGTTTTCCTGTAGCCCACTGGAGCCTTTCCCAGCCTTTTCCTCTACCTGGCATGAAAGGGTACCAATTGAAAATTTCTGAAACTTTTATTGTACCATTTAATCTGTTTCATTAATTGTCTAAGTACAGTTCCTTATTAGAAGTATTATGATATTTGTGTGATTATACTAGAGAGTGGATGATAGTTTCCATGTCACCCCTAATTAAAGGTGAGTAGCTTACCTAAGATGCATGGTAGACTCAGAATAAAAGTTCTAATTGAGCTTCCATCATCAGCTAATAAGGTATGAATTTTTTCATCATGTGTAATATTTTATTATGTGATATTTCTTTTAGGCAGGAACTAGTTGCAGAACTGGACCAGGATGAAAAGGACCAGCAAAATACATCTCGTCTGGTACAGGAACATAAAAAGCTTTTAGATGAAAACAAAAGTCTTTCTACTTACTACCAGCAATGCAAAAAACAACTAGAAGTCATCAGAAGTCAGCAGCAAAAACGACAAGGCACTTCATGATTCTCTGGGACCCTTAAATTTTAAAAATATGCAAAGAAAGACTATTGGGGTTTTTTTTTGGTTTTTTTTTTTAAGGAAAGAAAAGCCCTTTTAATGACAGTTCATGAGTGTTCGCTTTTTTGGCGTGTTCTGAATGCCAGCCGCCTCTATTTGCTGCATTTGTTTCATCGTTTATTTTCCTATTCTCATGGTGGACATGCAACTCAGCTGTCTCATTGCATAACACGGGGGCATCTGTGACTTGAATAAGCAGCAGTACTTACGAACGTCAGAACACATGCAGTGAACCGTGGCTGTATATGCATGCTCGTTGTGTGAAGGCTAGGCTAACAGCAACAGGGGATGTCAAACTAGCTGCTATGTGCAAACATTGTCTTTTTTTTTTTTTTTTCCATATTAGAGGTGGAACCTCAAGAATAATGTTCTTGTATCTCATCTCAAAACATTAATATTTTTTTTCCCAAAATAATAGTATATGCCAAGTTAAAGACAGGGTATTGTAATTCTAGAATAATTGGTGGTACATCATAGAGATATAAAACTTTTAGGGATAATTCAAAGTGAGGGTCTTGATGCCAGCATCCTTGGATCAGTACTGAACGTAGTTCTACCTGTAAAATCTTTAAAGGTAAGTGGTGGCTGTTGTATTTAATGAAAGCAGTTTTACCTCATTTCATTAGACTAAAATCAGCTTACGATAACATTGAACAAAATGGAAGTCTTTTTTAAGGGGTAAAGATTTGTGATTCTGTGATTGTGTGGATGTGTGTTGAAATTGTAAAGCTTTTATGACTAATACTAATCTCTTAAATGAAATTAAAAGGGAAATGAACGTCATCCAGCTTAAATAATCATTCCTTCCTGCAGTGATTATTGTTTTACTGTGTATTTGAATAACGAAAGTGAAATAGTGGAAAATGGAAATACTTGCTCCAGTAAAAGACTTGGGCTTCGATTTCTCTTCACAATACCAAGGAGGAATAAACGTGGCAAATCATGAAAAGCTAGTGAGGAAGTCAAAGAAGTAGATATAAATTCATCAAGTATCCTACTTATCCTAGATATTTGGATAATTCATTTTCCTTGCAAGCCCTCCAAGAGCGCCTGCTGCCTTTCAACACTTAAGAGAACATTTCAACACTTATAAAGAGAAAATTTATATTGTTAACAGTAACTTTGCTACCAACTTGAAAATAACTTTAAAGTATAATAATAAAACTTCATTGAAATAATAGATTATAGAAGCTGTATTTTTTCAGTTGGCATTAAATCAATCACATTTTGATACCAATACAAGGTGTCTTTTAAATAAGAATGTCATTGACCTCATTTTTATAGCATTAATATTTTATGAAGAGAAAATAAAAAGTGAAAGCATAATGGCTGTGATAAATAGAATTACGATTGTGTTGTAGTTTTGCTCTATTTCAGATAAGCAAGTTGGTCTAAGAAGTTACCAAAACTGTTCTTAAAAATGCTAAAGCAGGTAACCTTTTTTTTTTTCCATTATTTTTCCCCCTCCCCCTGAGTTTTATAATGTATTCCTTATATATACAAGCAATAAAGGTAAAGGACAGTTTGTACTAAACTGTGTCATTTTTAGCTTCTTCAAAATCTATTATTAGAAAGCTTCTGGGAACTAAATGTCTTCTGTCACTTTGCTTAAATAAAATGTTTATGATTCCCAAATAATTTGATGACCTAGCTGAAACTGATACTGGGCTCAACATAATAATAGTAAAATAAAATTTGCAGAAAACTGTAGACTAAGGGGGAGCGTAACTCATCCAGAGCATTGCTGCTTGCATGTACGTGTGTCACTCCACCAGAAGGGCCCTAGCCAGTTTCAGAGGCTTTTCTTCTGTCTCAGAGCATGAGGTGTCCAAGTGTGGATTTGTAAGGCTTGACTTTTCCATTAGGATTTAGCGTTAGAGATTTCAGATTTTGTTTCTAGCCATTAATGTGTTTTTGCTGTATCATAACACTTAAAGGGAAAATTCATTCTTGTGTTACTGTTACATGCAGTCACTTCATAAAAATATCTGAAGAAGTAAATGGAAGAAAATAGTAGCTTTACGTAATGGTACCAAATGCAAAAGGCTGTTGAACAGTTGCTTGCTTGTTTACAGTTTCCTTGGGATTTTTAGTACTGTAGTTGTCCTGGACATTAAGTGCAATTCAGCCTTACTCTTTTTAAGTAGTTGCCATTGCCATTCTCATACTTTTTAAATCCTGGGAAAAGGATACTAGGGATAATTAAAATCCACAGCCAGTATCACCAGTGTCCTCGCCTGTCAGACTTTCAAAGAGTGATGTCAACAAGGAGCCACATCTTTTAATTAATTCTGGCTGTACAGTTTATTTTAAACCTATTTTTGGGTGGAAATAGCAAACAAGCAAACCAAGTGGCCAGAGACCCTAGCCTAGGAAATTCATAAACAACCCCTGAACAAGCACTAATTACATTTTATTCTTACCTCCAAGGAAAGAAAGCAAAGCTTTTACCAAATCTAAGGGGCAAGTACTCACTCCTCAGCAGTGAAAGTAGCTTTTTTGAGTCAAATAAAAATCAGTTAAGAATATTTACCATATAGCAACACAGCATATTGAAGAGGTTTGTTTAAAAGTTGTTTACAAATGTTTGACTGTTTCTGCTGAAGTAGAGTATTGAATGTCTTTTTCTCCAAGTTTCTTTTGTGTTCCTGGTTTCAACTCTTAAAAGGTCAGCAGTTCGAATCCACCAGGCACTCCTTGGAAGCTCTATGGGGCAGTTCTACTCTGCCCTATAGGGTTCCTATGAGTCGGAATCGACTCGACGGCAGCGGGTTTGGTTTGGTTTGGTTTTGCCTGTAGCCAGAGATCACAGGCCTTTCCTCCTCATCTGCACGTTTGTCTCTTTCTGTTATATGTATGTGGTTTTCAGCCACCAGCCCCACTCTTTGCTTCAAAGGGTAATAGGTCCTACTTAATCATTCAGAACATTTTATGTAAGATGTAATGCAGAAATTATGCATAATGTGTACTTGAAGGAAGCTTTTTTAGGTTTATATTTGTTTTTAATAAAATTCAGATTGTAATTCAGAATTTGTACGTAAAAATGATAAATGATTTATGTCAGAGAAGCTGTGAGGCGTTGTGCTTAAGCAGTATGTTTACCTTACATAAAATCTAATAAAAAATGAAATGTATTCTTGTAATACTCAGCATAATCATGCTTTTTGAGAGGCTGGGTGATTGGCCAGTTAACACATTATCTCCTCCCAATTCAAATTTTTTGGTTAAATGGGTGCTCTTCATAATTTCTGTAAATCTGACATGTATGAATTGCAGTATGGTATACATTGCTAAATGATTCTTCTCATTAGAAAACTGATATTTTCTCTACCCGCAAATGCTTATAGCATTTCTAGGTTGTACTAAGTACTTCACTCCTTTGTCAACTTACACTCTCTCAGCCCATACATATGCACACATTCTACCTTCATCATCTCTACCTTCATAATCCCATCCACTTATTCACTCATTAACAGATATTTACTGGGCACCTGCCATAAGCCATGCTTCTGTGGCTGATGCTGAGCTATATGTCCATTTCAGTCCCATAGTAGTTAGATGGTATTCCCATTTTACAATTGGGAAAACAGATTAAGAGACGTGTGCCTGAATCTGCTTTTCCTTCATATCTGTTTTAGGTAGAATCTCATGCATGAGGACTCTGGCTACTGTCAGCACATGAAGAAAAATTTTAAATCGAATGACAGACAAAGGAAGGGGAACATGAAGTAACTTCTAACTGAAGTGACTTCTAACTAGCAGGCACAGGAGCTTTGTGACCAGTCCATAGATGGCGACAAAGCCAGAATTGAAACCCACATGTGTGTCTTTTAAACCCAAGTCTATGCTCTAAACAACTTTGCTGTACTGCATTTTTAAATGCTCACCAAGTTCTGAGGTGCCTTCAGCTTTCTCATCCCTTTATTTGAGGAGGAGGAGCATTTCATTCGTCCATCCCTCTCCCCCCCAGCTGAAAGATGTGTGCCAAGAGTGAAAATACAAATAATGGTATTGTCAGGCTTGGTCTGGAAGACTTGTTCTCCACTCTACAGGAAAGTGAGGCTTAGCTTTGGGTTTTGTTTGGGGGGGATGGGGGCTTGGTTTGTTTGGGGGTTTTGGGGGTTTGTTTTGTTTGAGTTTTTGTCTTTGTATTTTTTCTTTTTTATTAAAGTGAAATTCACATAACCTAAAATTAACTGTCTTAAAGTGAACAATTCCGTAGCATTTACTACATTCACAGTGTTACACAAACACCACCATTTAGTTCAGAAGCATTTTTCATCACCCCAAAAGGAAAACCCATAGCCATTACGCAGTGTCTTAACATCCCCCTCCCCACAGCCTGTGGCAACCACTGATCTGCCTCCTGTCTCTCTGGATTTATCTGTTCTGAATATTCCGTATATATGCAATCATACAATAAGTGACCTTTTGTGTCTGACTTCTCACTTAGCATAATGTTTTCAGGATTCAGCCATGTTGTGGCATGTATCAAAGCTTCATTCCTTTTTATGGCTGAGTAATATTTCAATGTATGTATATATTCTTTGTTTTTTAAATTGAGGTATAATTTATATACAATAAACTGCATCCATTTAAAGTGTGCAATTCGTTGAGTTTTGATATATATACGCTCGTGAAACCGTGTCCACAATCAGGATACTGAACATTCCTATCACCCCCAAAAGTTCCCTCTGCTCCTTTGCAGCTTACCTGTCCCTTCACCCCAGACCCAAGGCAGCCGCTGATCTGCTTTCCAGGACTACAGATTAGTTTGCATTTTTTAGAATTTTGCATGAATGAGATTATTCAGTATATGCTCTTGTGAGACTTTAGTTTTTAAGCCTTTTTTCCTCACTTGAATAACTTTTAAATTCCCTTGAAAGGAATTTTTAAACCATTTTTAGTAATACTTGAAAATCTTTCACTGTTAGCACAGTCTGTGAGAAACCAGATTTTAGGAGACTGTAGACATGTTCAGTATAGTCAGCTTGACTATGTAATATCTTCTAAAACTTCTAAGATCAGCTTTGTTTTTATAGAACCTTAATACTTTTCTCACAAAATCCCTTGTATTTGATCCACACAAAGTTAAACTGGTTATCCATGTTAAAGTAAGTGTGTTTATATCTGTATTGCTTTACTTGATAGAAGTGCGATAGATTTGCCCAAAGTAGCATGGCAAGTAGCACATTGGTAGGTCCATGGTAGTTTTCAGCTAATACGGTTGATTAGTTTAACTTGGAAAAAAAAGAGAAAAAATCTGCCTTTCATTCTTTTTCAGATTACAGCTTTCTGCTTGTTCAGAATCTTAAGACTAGGTTGATCATTACACCACAGAAAAGTATGCAGAACAGTATATTAAGTAACAGTGAACACAGTTTTAAAAATATTTATATTTGGCATGGTCTCTCGTACAGATCCTGTCAGTGGTGCTACCTGGTAGAGGTGTGCACCTAGAAATGGGTGAGATTGCTCTGGCAGACCATATCCCACTTACCACCAGGACCTGTGCTCCTTTCCCATCAGTGACTGATGTTTTCAATTTCTCATGTTCCCTACCATGTGGTCCCATGAGAACTCAGCTTCTGTTCAAATGACCTGCCCTTCATGTCAGTTATTTCAGGGCAGCCTTCAAAATCAGTGGCTTCTGTATTATGTGTAACTTGGACCTTCCAAAATGAAGCTTTTCTGAAAAATGAATGATTATTTAACTTCTCTGAGTTTTACGGTGCTTCCAAATTTCCAAGTAGTGAAATGCATTCTTTATCCTGTAATTTATGGTCAGTGATATAGACGCCATGTGGCAGCAGGATAATTGCTTTAAAAGCAGCAGAACATTACTGAGTAAATGCTAGTTATCTTCTGAAAAAAGGAAAGTAATTTACCAAACGCAGTTACCTTTTAGACTTAATACTTTTATTTGTGGATACCTATTCTTTGGTTTTTTATTCTTTAGTTACTACAGGAATGACTATATTAATCACTGATTGATCTATTTATAAGTTCAAATTAGAGACTGGGAACATCTGAAAATGGATGAAACTTCTTTTGTGGTTGAAGAATGATGATATTCCCTTGTTACACTCTCTAGAACTCTTTTAGCTTTTTAATCAGTTTCCTACAAAGGTCCTTGACTAAATATCCATCCGAAGTGTGATGAACATCTTCTTCCTTGCAAAAATTGATACCACTCTTGTTCGTTTTACAGTGTTATCATGAGAATCTTTTAACAGATGTTCTTTGAGGATTGGAAATGTCTTTTATTCTCTAAGCTGCATATGAAATTGGTGAATTTATATGCATATAAAACATCTTTTTTTGTATATTAGAGCCATTAATACATTACTGGACAACGGTCTTTCTTTAAAAATCTTGGTAAAACTCATGTCTGACTACATAATCCTATTTGCCCGTTCAGGGTTACAGTTTTCTGTATAAGAGGCTTTCTGGGACTGCTATAGATTTCCTTGGCCTAAGCTGAACATTTGTTTTTTTTGTTTTTTCTTCCCTTATCAGAAAATCCCAGAGTCTTAGTACGCAAGACAGTGTACGCTATCTTGGTAGGATATACATTCATTGTATTCATTAGGATAGAAGTGTGGCTGCTACCCAAGATAATGGCTTAAACAAGATAACAGTTATTTCTTTCTCATATAAAATGTCAAAGGGAAGAAAGAAAAGAGAAGGCCAACACCTGCACCTTCCTATTAACATGCAATCCAGAAGATGTACGTTACACTCAAGTTCCATCGACCAGCACTTAGTCTATAGGATCTAGGGGACAAGGACAGCCTCTGCCACAGTCCCTTGGGAAGAAAAGTAGACCACTGCCTCCACAACTTCCCCTGTCCCTGTTCTCCATAGTAAAAGTAGGAGTCTCGTGAAAAGCTGGCCTCTCAACCACAATGTACAAAGCAACTTACATTTTCATTAATGTTTAAATCTGACCAACATGTTGTACGCATACTTTTCCTGTCTTTATAATTGCTGCAGCTTGGAAAAATAAAATTTCAAAATATGCTTTAAGTTGGAAATGAGATAATATATTCAATAACAGACAATGCTCCTTGGGGTGGGGAGGGTGGGGGACTTCGGTGGAGGCACTCTATCATGATGTAGCAAATATTAAGAGGAAACAAAATTCATCAGGTAAAACTTAGATACCTTTAACGCCTTTAACAAATTTAGAGGTGTTGTAAGGATATGATGAAAAGAGACCCAAAAAAAAACATTATTAATGTATACTATGTTTCAGATATTTCTTATCCTTGCTCTGGGGTAATGGTGGTTCAGTGATAGAATTCTTCCATGAGGGAGACCCAGGTTCTATTACCAACCAGTGCACCTCATGGGAAGCCACTATCCATTCATCAGTGGAGGCTTACCTGTTGCCTTGATGCTGAACAGGTTTCAGTGGAGATTTTAAACTAAGACAGGGTCCCCATGAGTCCGGGAGGACTTGATAGCACTTAACAATAACAACTCTTGCTTCAGAAATAAACTAAAACTCTGGTGTTAAATAACTTGCCCAGCTAGTAAATGATGGACTCAGTTTCAAACCCAGGGCTTTTAAGCCTTGGGGCCTACAAAAAGCTTATTTTTACTTGGTTTAGGACTTGGAATGTATTTACTTGTAGACATCATAAAGCCAGGGAGAGCTAGGTTCCTAAACCCATTCACGAAAGTCTACCTGTTCCGTAATGGGAAAGAAATAATACCATTGGATGGAATAATTATAACGAAGACTATAGACGAAAATAGAAAAACGAAAGTGGTTAATGTCTTCAAATGTTGGCATTGTGGTGATTTTTCCCTTTTAAAACTCTCTTTTTATTATCTGTGCAGTAAAGAAAAAAAAAAAAACCAGGAAGGGAGAAAACTCTAGCCACCACTCCAGCTATGTTTCCTTAGAACGAGGCACCCCGCATGACAGCTGAGTGGGCCAGGAACTCAGTACCCTTTGTCATGGGCACAGCAATTGAAGCCCTTGCATGCGTCCCACAGGAGAGAGAACTTTCCCTTCCCGCCACAGGCCCCCAGCCTCAATCACTGCAGGTAGGGGTGGATCTGAAAGCGGGTTCATTCCAAAGGTACTCCCATGGATTTGATGAGGATGAAGCACAGTACCCGTGTGATAAATAAGAACTTCCACGGCTTTAAAAGTTCTTTAAAAAAGGTACACACTTTGCTCCCCTCCCCCCCTCCCCGCCCCACCTTGGAAATTATGATTCAGAATGACAGGATGGGATCCAGGAATGTAAAAGAAACCAAAGGAGTTGAGTCATCTTCATGCTTGCATTATCTTTAGAAGCAATGAAACGGCATTTAACTCTGCTTATTTATTCATTTAAGTAGATGAAGGAGAAGTTTTCCACAGTGCTCCTGTTCAGGCCCTGCCATCAGATGACATTGCCTACCAGGGGACATGACAGAAGGCCAGTGAAAAAACTGCAGGGTGATACCTTAGTTCATAAGCTAATTTAGCTTATTTTCACACTTGAGACAAATCCACTTCTTCCCAATATTAGCCATACCAGCAATCACAGTTAAAACTGCATGCTGGTAACTTAAGTGACTCAATCTTAAAAGCAACAAAAATCATGCATTCTTTGGGTAGATCTTTAAGCCAAAAAATACAGGAAATCAAGCTTTATTTTTCTTTTTTTTAAGCTAGTACCTGAGCCAGTTTTCCTGCCTGAAATGTCTTAACATTGCTGTAATTGTACCTTAGAGTTTCCTTTAGGAGCTAAACAACCTGCCCTTTCACATAAATAACAACTTGTCTTAATGACAAATGCGGGGGTGATGGGTCCACAGTGCAATGGATTGAAGCAGGTTGTGTTAAGCAGACTATTCCATAAATAAGCAAGTCTTATTCACCAAAGTTAAGCAGACATGGTAAAATATGCCTCAACTCAAAAGGAGAGGGTGCTTTGACAATAGGGTGGAAGGGGGCGTCTTATTTTAGCGCACACACACACAAAAAAAATGGGACTTAGAAGTATTAAAATGCTTACAAGGACTTACATGACTTAAAAAGTGTTTTCAGCATTCTGCATCCCACTTTGAAGTGTGGCGTCTGGGTTCTTAAATGCTAACAAGCGGCCATCTAAGATGCATCAGTTGGTCTCAACCCATCTGGATCAAAGGAGAATGAAGAACACCAAGGTCACACGGTAACTATGAGCCCGAGACAGAAAGGGCCACATGAAACAGAGACTTACATCATCCTGAGACCAGAAGAACTAGATGGTGCCTGGCCACAACCGATGACTGCCCTGACAGGGAACACAACAGAGAATTCCTGAGGGAGCAGGACAGTGGGATGCAGACCCCAAATTCTCATAAAAAGACCAGACTTAATGGTCCGACTGAGACTAGAAGAATCCCGGTGGTCATGGTCCCCAAGCCTTCTGTTGGCCCAGGACAGGAACCATTCCCGAAGACTACTTACCAGACATGGAAGGGACTGGACAATGGGCTGGAAAGAGATGCTGATGAAGAGTGAGCTACTTGTATCAGGTGTACACGTGAGACTGTATTGGCATCTCCTGTCTGGAGGGGAGATAGGAGGGTAGAGAGGGTTAGAAACTGGCAAAACGGTGACCAAAGGAGAGACTGGAAGAAGGGAGTGGGCTGACTCATTGGAGGAGAGTAAATGGGAGTATGTAGTAAGGTGTATATAAGCTTATATGTGACAGACTGACTTGATTTGTAAACTTTCACTTAAAGCACAATAAAAATTATTTCAAAAAGAAAAAATGTTTTCAACGGAACAACCGGGATGGAAATGAGAAAGTCCACAACATTGTCAAGAATTTAACCAATGTCACTAAACAACTTGTATAGAAATTGTTGAATGGGAACCTAAACTGCTGTGTAAACCATCAGAAACACAATAAAGTATTATTTGGAAATAGTTTCAAAATCATCTTTCACTGCTTCATTTAGGACAAAACCGTGCCCTAGATTCTCTATGAAGTGTTTCGTAGGTTAGTCCCTTGGTTTTCTATTATCTCAGATCTCGTATTTGGAAATAAATACTTCTACACAAGGAGTTACTGGGAAACAAAGCAATTTTTTAGACTATTGACTTAAGAGAAAGTAGAAATGTACTTGTTACCATGACATCCATTAGTTGGCATGTCTCCCTTGGGATTACAAATGATAGGAACTGCCAATGTCTTGTCAATGAATAGTCTGACCTTTTTTCCCCATTACTAAGATTTTCCTTTTTCTCTGTTTTCTTTATTAAAAAAAGACGGTTACTTACCAAAGAAAATTAAAGGAATGTATGTTCTCAAAATCAGCTTGAAGTGGACAGTCTTGTGAGGTAGATACGTCACGTTTTAATGGACAATAAAGTACCCCATTCCTTGTTAGTTGTCAAAAGCCGACTCCAACTCATGACCACTGCATGTGTGCAGAGTAGAACTTCTCCATAGGGTTTTCAAGGAGGAGCCCTGGTGGTGAATCGTTTAAGATGGGCTGCTAATCAAAAGGTCAGCAGTTCAAATCCACCAGCCGTTCCTTGGAAACCCAAGAGGCAGTTCTACTCTGTCCGATAGGGTTGCTATGAGTCGGAATCAACTTGAGGGCAATGGCTTTGTTTTGTTTGGACCTTTGGAAGCAGATCACCAGGCCTGTCTTCTGAGGTGCCTCTGGGTGGGTTTGAATGCTCCTAACATTCAGCAAAAATAGGATTTGGAACAAAAGTGCTAAAGGAAATCTTTTAAGTAAAAACACGTATTATAGACAAAATTTTCTGACATTCTGATATTCTCTCCCTCCCAAGAAGTTTGTACTTACACACTTAGCTGCAAAGACCAAGTGGCTCTGCACCCTGAAGAGACTTGATTCTGAGAATTGTACCAGGATGAAGGGAGGGAGGTGCAGTTGTCAACTGGGCTTTTGCTTTGCTTTGGAGAATTGGAACTGACTGTAGGAGGGACTAGCAAAGACCTGGGAAGAACCTCCTTCTGGTCCTGGTTGGACACTGCCTTGCTTCCTCACTGCTTGGTCTTAGGAGAGTCCTGAAGCCCAGCCCCAGTTTCCTCATCTGCAGATTCACAGGGATGATTTTGATCCAGTTCTATAATCTCTCTGTACTGTTAACCTTACTCATTCCCCAGTAGGGCTAATTCATTTCCTCTGTCACATATACAGTGACAGTTCTGTGAAAGCCAGAACTCCACCAGACTGCCCTATTTTTCTGGGTCTTGAAAGCTTTCCACCTTTGACAAGGTACAGTCTTACTACTTTTCTCTCTCTCCTTTTAGTGGAAAATATTTGAGTTTTCCTTCTCTGATAAGTTTCCGTCTTACACAGGTAGGTTCCAGCTTTCACAAGTTTTACTGTACTTCTGATGACGATAAAAGAAAAATGTATCAAAATGTTTAAAAAATGTAATTTTATATGGATTTGTTGTTTTCTCCTTTCAGAAAAGATTGTAAATCCTCCCACAAATTACTACAATATTAACATAACTTCTTTCACAGTCCTTAAGAAAATGTTGCTTTAATTTAAGAATCAGTGAACATCCTGTGAACAAATTTCAAAGTCAAGCTCCCAGTGAAGGATCTAGAACTGTGGGAAGAGTGACTGCCCTCAGCGCTGGGCTCAGCCTTGTGCGAGGGATCCGTTTGTGAGGTCAGCACAATGGAAGAGTCTCTCGGCTAAAACGGCAGGGTAGCAGTCGCAGATACAACATATGACCCATGAACCCTGCTGTATTAAACCTGAGGGACACTGGAGAGAAACAGCTGCCTCCAAACAGAAGTGGAAATTGAACTTAATACTCTAATCACCATAAATTGTAGTGATTATTTTTGTAAAACCTTAAATGTACACTATGACTAAATGGATCATTTACGAAATACTCTTTCAGTTATTAACTTGGTGTAAATAACTAATCCCTGAAGACTAAGTTGAACAGTAATCACTTCGAGAATTCAATGACCTTTTGTAATCCTGAGTTTCATATTTACATATGGTAATTTCCCCAGGGGTAGCTGAGTAGGGCTGATCGTTGCTATGTAAGCAATAATGGATGACAAGGTATGCTGCAACAAGGAGTGGGGTTTTCATCTTTTCTCCCCATTCCTCCCCCTCCTTCATTCCCAATTTGAGCTTAATTAAAACTCCTCAGAACTTGGCTCTTGTTTAACGAGAGGGCAAAACAAGCCCCGAAATGCTGACTGGATCCTCCACTGCTGCCTGCTGGGTCAGCTCATTAAGAGACATGAGTTTATAGTATATCCTTGGTGATATGGCCACAGGCTGGAGGAAGGGAAGGAACCTCAGAGCAAAGAAGCAGAATACATTTCAGCAACAATTTGCCTTATTTTTTGAATGCATTTTAAAGATTAATTTTTTAAAGTAAAACATGCACATAGTTTTCTAGTCAAATAGCATTTAAAGTCTTCCACAATACAAGCAGCTGCTGCCCCACTCTCCTCTTTCAACCTATTTCTTCTGATATTTACCCCACAGTTGCAGATAATATGTTTACACTCGACCCAGATGGTCGTACTGTGGTGGCTTGCATGCTGCTGTGAAGCTGGAAGCTACACGTATTTCAAATACCAAGAGGGTCACCCATGGTTGATGGGCTTCAGTGGAGCTTACAGACTAAGGCTAGGAGGTAAGGCCTGGTGATCTACTTCTTTAAATTAGCCAATGAAAACCCTATGTATCACAACATTGTTCAACTGGCTTGCTTTGGAAAGGACATCAGGAGAGAACAATTGCTAGAAGAAAACACCATGTTTGGTGAGGTAGAGGGCCAGCTAGGGCATGAGGGACCCTCGGTGAATGGATCGGCACAATAAAAATAAAAAAAAATTTATGTATTTATTTGTTTATTTTTTTTTGCCGCCAACAATAGACTTGAACATACTGGTGATTGTGAGAATGATGCAGCTCCCCATGACGACATAAGGTCCTCAATTCAGCTACAGTTAACAATACATTTACACTGGTATTTCTCGATTTGTCAATTTTGCATACCAAATTCTGACTTCTTATTGTAGTAGCAGAGGATTTAGCTTGTTTACACATACCTCTCCCATTTCCCCTACCCTTTCATCCCAATTTAGTTAGATCACAATTTTGGATTAAGTCAACCGTCAATATGTTTGCATTATTCTGACTATATAACTAATGTTCACTGCTGAGTGAACTGCCAAGTAATGTGTTACTATAATTATATTGATTTTCTCCTAAAACTATTTGTTTCTCCTGTTTCATTTGCCTATAGATTTATCACTTTTTAAAATCAATGCTCCAACTGATTTATCACCCACGCCTATTGTTATGGATTGAATTGTCCCCCCAAAATATCTGTCAATTTGTCCAGGCCATGATTCTCAGTATTGTGTGTCCATTTTGTCATCTGATATGATTTTCCTGTGTATTGTAAATCCTACCTCTATGATGTGAATGAGGTGAAATTCACGTTTTAAATCAATCTCTTTTGAAAGAAGCCTGCAGAAAGACATGGGAACCTCATACCACCAAGAAACAAGAGCCAGGATAATAGCATGTCCTCTGGACCTGGGGTCCCTGTACTGAGAAGCTCTACGATTGGGGAAGTATGATGGCAAGAACCTTCCTCCAGAGCTGACAGAGAGAGAAGGCCTTCCCCTGGAGCTGGCAGCCTGGATTCAGACTCCTAGCCTACTAGACTGTGAGAGAATAAACTTCTGTTTGTTAAAGCCATCCACTTGTGGTATTTCTGTTGTAGCAGCACTGGGTAACTAAGACATCTGTCAATGTTTTTCTCATATTCTCAAACAGTTACAGAGCTCCCATCCAATCCACCCCTCTCCCTCCCCCTGGAGACATTGTCCTACAGCTGTCCGTCCTCCAGAGCCTATGCTGTCGGGCCAGGGCTGAGCTGACATTCTGTGACTTCCCTTTACCTTTTTCCTGGGCTGGATTCCTGGCTCCTGGGTTTCATGTCTTTCTTGGTTTACTCCCTCATTTTGATGAAATACTAATATACACAAAGCTTGTTCAGAAAAAGCAAAAGTGAGCCCAGTTTTCTGATTTATCACATGTCTAAGATGTCTGTATTCTGCACCAGCTCCCTGATAGTCCCTGTGTTTCTCACCGCGGTGAACCCGAGTTCTGTAGTCTCTGCATTCCATTAAGACTGAGGAATCCCCCAGGTCAGAGGATCCTAAACTGTAATTTAGGGTTTTCTTGGGAGAACCTAAGTGTAAGAAGAAAAACTTCATATAAAGCTAAGAGCCTAAAACTCTCAGAATTGTTTTTGCTTAATGTGCTTTTCTTCAGCAATTGCAGAAATGTTTATTTTCCAATTGGAAATTTCTAAATATTATTTTAAAATGCTGATATTTTACATAAAAATCTGCTAAAAATTTGGAGGTCAGGTATTGATCAGTGATTAGTCATAAAAAACGATAACTAATAAAAAATTTTTTTAGTATAATTAGATTAAGTTACTTTCAAGAGAAATAAAATAGCTGAATTTCCTGAGTACAAAAGATGCTTTAGAGATATTTTCAGTGTTCACGAACTGTGATTACAATGCCATTTGTTAAGGGTCTGGAGAGATTAAAAACTTGATACACGTTCATGCATATCAGCCACACTGATCAAAAATATCCCCCAAACCTTTATTACAATAGCCAGTAAATGTAGCTCTACAAACACAGATGCTACTGGAAAAATTAAAAGCAGCCTCGGGTCATATGGTTACTTCATTTGCACCTGTCTGAGTTACAGTTGCTTTCACAGCAGGGGTATAAACAACTCCACCGTACCCAAATCACAATCTCATAGGAAAAAAAAAAAAAACCGTAGAGAAGACTTGAAATCCATTAACAATCAAATTCGTCTTTTTTTTTTTTTTTTGACAGCAGAGCTAGTTTCTCTTTGTTCCCCCACGGAACAACGCACGGGCCATCTCCAAGCGGCTCTGCTGCCCTAGGAGCGCACCACTGGCCCAGACGCCGGAAACTAGCACAGGGCGTCCAGGGTCGCACAAATCACACGGTCACCAGGGGGCTCCACCACGACAGCCTGGAGACCATACCTGACAACGTTCTGTCAAAAGCGCACAACAGGCCGACAGATTATAATCAGCTTCAGATTGCTTGATTTTACTTGCTTCATTTGGTAGAAACAGAAAACACCAAATTCAAAAGATTACTGGGCGTCCAAGGTGAATGAAGCAAACAGCTAGTATCAGACACCATTTCAAAAGCAACTGCCTGGATAACCCTTTAATAGAATTTCCCAATTTACAACTCCGAAGATGAAGAAGGCAAGTTACCATGGAAACAAATAATCTCTTTACAGAGAGACAGGCTCCCCTCCTAGTCGCAGCTCTTCCCAGAAGGGAGGAGGCGGGGAAGGCAGGCCACAGATCTGGGACTAGAACAATGAAGGGAAGTTTTCTTCTCATTATTAAATTCTTTTTACCAATGAAATCTGCTTGGAGGTTGAGCTCAAGGATTTCATTTTCTTAGCTGAACTATTAAAAACCCCAAGTTAGATATTTTGAGATCAGTACAATGGCAACTTACTGATAATTTTTTTTTTTCTTTATTTGATTGGTAACATATGCTAGTGACAAGTGGAAGCCTTCAGCGCAAGGACATGTGAAGGCAGATCACTTTTCCTGTTCTTCCATCCCCCAAGTTTTTGTATGTCAACAAGTCAGTTTTAACTCATAGCAACACTATACTACAGTGTGGAACTGCCTTAAAGGGCTTTCTAAGCTGCAATCTTTACGAGAGTAGTTGGCCAGGTCTTTGCCTCTGGCTGGGTTCGAATCTCCAACCTTTTGTTCAGCAGCTGAGCACTTAACCATTGTACCATAGGACTCCTTCGCCAATACACGCACCCTAACATAATACCCTAGTGGATGTTTTTCTCTGCTTGTGCTTTGTTCATGTATACATTTTAAAAAAACCTTTTTTTTTAAATGTACAGATATACCAGCTGCTGTTTGTTTTTTTTTTTTTTTTTTTTGGGTTTCAGTTTTGGTTTTGCTTACTTTTACTAAAAGAGAATTATACACATATTCCTATGTACAAACTCCAAAACCGAATGGTATAAATCAGCCATTTGGTTACGTTTCGAATTAGGGATTCTGTGGATTAGGAATGGGATCGAGGCATAGAAGGGTCAGCTTGTCGCTTTTCTGAGGCCTCCTTTGGGACGACTCAAAGGCTGGAGGTGACTGAGTAGTTGGGAGCCAGAATGATCTGGAGGTTTCTTGACTCGCATTTCTGCCAGTTGGTGCTGGCTGTCTGCAGGGCCCGGGCCTGAGCTGTCCACCGGAACACCTGCGTGTGAGCTCCCCACATGGGCTGCTTCTCTGAACTTCCTCAGAGCTCAGCAGCTGAACTGGACGAGCAGTGAGCGTCCCAAGAGAGCAGGGCAGAAGTACATGGCATTTTTACAACATACAGCCCCTAGCGTGGCAATAGTTAAGCGCTCAACTACTGACCAAAAGATTAGTGTTAGAACCCACTTGGTGACTCCACGGGAGAAAAATCTGGTGATCAGCTTCCATAAAGATTACAGTTTAGGGAACATATGGGGCAGTTCTGTGTCACATGGGGTCATTATGAGTCACAACTGACTATCACACAACGACAGCCTCAGAATTCACATTCCATCACTTTTCTCAGTGCTCAATTGATTGAAGCAGTTACAAAAGGCCAAGGGGTGGAGCTCAGTGGGAGGAGTTTTAGGATCACATTATAAGAAGAACGGGTGGGAGGGAAGATAATGTTATTGCCATCTTTGGAAAACACAATCTGCCACAACACATTTGGTTGGAACTTGCTTTTATCACTTACAGTATTTCACTGACATCCCTACAGGTCAGAAGATAAAAATGTAAGTCCTCTATTTTTCTCATTTTTTTTTTATAATTGCAAAATTGCTTTAAATTCCAAGAGTACTGTAAATACAGTAACAAGACTTAGAAATGTAAAAGAAAAATCTGTCCACCATCCCCTCCATAACCCAATCACAGCAATTATTTTTAGCCTTTCCCTCCATAATTTCCTAGTGTGCATAGAATTTTGTGCTTTTATAACCCCTTAACACATAATTTCCCTAATTTACAGTGTAAGTTGTTTTTCTTGTGTGGACAAAGCAAAAGTAAGAGTGGGCACACCACAGGATAATGTCCTCAGCTCAAAATTTTGCTTAGCCTAATCCTTTCTAAAACTCAGAGAAGGCAGTGGTGATTCATTGGTAGAATTCTCACCTTCCATGCAGGAGACCCAGGTTCAAATTCCAGTCAATGCACCTCAGGAGCAGGCACCGCCCGTCCGTCATTGGAAGATTGCACTTTGCCATTATGCAAAACAGGGTTCAGTGGAGCTTCCAGGCTAAGATGGACTAGAAAGAAAGGTGTGGCAATCTACTTCTGAAAATCAGCCGATGAAAACACTATTGCTCATAACAGTCTGATCTGCAAGCGATCATAGGAATGGCACAGGACTGGACAGGGTTTCTTTCTGCTGTGTAGGGGGGTAGCCATGAGTTGGGGGCTGAACTCAACAGCAGCTAACAATAACCACCTAAAACTCACTAAAAATATCATGTCAAGGCTTTCTTAGTCCTCCATCTTCTCTCTTTAATGAACATAAAGCAGAAACATAACACGCGGAGTCTGGAAAAGTAATGCCACAAGTGAGTTGTGCCTATACAAATAGGTAACTGGCCTGGGTGAGAAATGCAAGCAGGTGAACCTGACCTCCCTATCCTGCTACAAAAGCTTGGCTTTGGGGTTTCAACAAAAAGCATGGATTTGGCATGTGACATTGTTGAATTATACCTAATCCGCGTGATCATGAAAAACGGAGATGGTTGAAAAAATCCTCCCACCATTTGTGCTCCAGAAAATGACTGATGTCCCTGCTCCCTGGCCCTTACAGAATCCAGATGAGACATATTTTGTCTGACCTTAACAGTAAGTTCAGGAGATAACCCCATGTGATCGACATATACCATTGCTTAACCTCCGTCTAACGTCCTTTCGTGGAGCCCTGGTGGCGTAGCAATTAAGAGCTACATCTGCTAACCAAAAGGTTGGCAGTTTGAACCCACCAGCCGCTCCTTGGGAGCCCTATGGGGCAGTTCTACTCTGTCCTGTAGGGTCTCTATGAGTCAGAATTGACTCAACTGCAACAGGAAGGTGCTTCAGTACTTCAGTATTGTTCCACCAGTTCACTTCAGTCTTTAAAAACCATCCCACCCTCTGCTTCAACATTGTTGAGATCAGACTCAGTTCTGGTCATTCTTTCCTATTGCAATAGTCTCCCCTCCCCTCCTCCTTGTTTGCAATAATCCTTTCTAATAAAGTCACCCTTATCGGCTTTACATTGTCTGGTGTGATTTTCTTTGACACATATTAAAGAGCATCAAAGCTAGTGGTTCACAAATACTTCTCCAAACTATTGCTGGTTTCCATTGGTCTACTGTGGAATGAGAAAAATAACAGCAACATGGTGACTTTTTCCTAAAGCTAAATATATTCAATGTATTTGTAAAATAGTGAATTTTATTCTGGAATAAAATTTTTTTGCATCCACATTTATTTCCTTTTATGACACAATTCTGCTAATAAGTTTTCTTAGCATTCCTAATTAGCAAAATTAAAAGCTGGTAATTCTACAATCACCCCCAAATTTAGTTTAAAAAATTTTACTCATCTGTGTGACACCACAAAGTCCAGTAACCACAGATCCAGCCCAACCCGCTTGCTTCCTTATGAAGAGTCTTCAGGTTTGATGTATGATATTTGTCAAAAGGGATTAAATTCTGAGGCAGGAAAAAAAGAAATGCTCACCATGAGAAGAAGATTCAAAACTGAATTCTGTGTGTGACAGTCCAGTCGTGCGGAATTGAGCAAGTCACTTATTCTCCAGTCTCTTACTTCAGCCATCAAATCATGTCAATAATGCCGGCTTTCTCCCCTCTCCCCCTACCGGGCGAGGAGGGGTGAAAGGCTTAATTGTTGACAGTGGGAGTGCTGTGTGAGTGCTGTGTAAGTGCTCAGTGTCTTTCTCGTGCAGCCTCCTAGGAGATTTCCTTCACAAAGGCTACTCAGCAGACCCTGTAATAACTGCCGAAAAAATGTGAAGAGGGATATGCTACCATATCAAGTATTTCCCTGGGAGCTCCTCATTTCAACAAGAAGAATATTCTCTAATTAAAATGCCGCTACAAAAAAAAAAAAAAATTAACAAATTGCCATCTAATTTTCCTTTGATCTTTTTTTTCTACTTGGGTTGCAAGGTTTTAAAGGAATTTCCCCAAACACTTTGAGTCTGCAGTAATTTTATTTCATTCTGACTGAATTTCAAACGACAAAACGAAAAGCCATCATAACATGCTAAGCTTTTTGTTTTTTCCACTTCATTATGTGATAAGCATTTTCAGGGCTTCTCCAACGTGCCTGACATAGTGCTGGGTGTTGGAGATACAAAGGTGAATAAACACCACTCGGTTCTTGCCCTCGCTGTGTTCAGTGTTTCAAGTAGATAATCAAGCCATAAACCCATCATTATAAAGCAATGTGGTGATGAGAGCGATACCATAACATCACCATGAGTTGAAGTCAACCCTATGGCAACCTTTTTCTGTGTTTGTGTACCATGCTATATAGAGCCTTGGGGGAGTAAAGGGGAAGCTCAGGTAGAGCTGACTGTTTAAAGGAAACTTCGAGGATGACTAAAATTTAGCCAAAGGAGGGGACATCCCAGGCAGAAGAGACAACATAAGCTCAGGCTCAGGGGCAGGAAATAGCATGGCTTGTGTGTGTATGTAATTGGGTTCCCATAGTAAGAAGGGACCTGAGTCCTTAATAAGAAGGGACCTGAGTCCTGTGCTTTGAGGGCATCACTGAGTGGCATGATGGACCAGCAAACTAATAGGCAACAAACTGATAGGAGCCTACATTACACGTGGGTGTTAGGGAAAGAGGTTCAAAGGTTTACTTTAGAAACTGTAGAAAGAAAAGAATGAATACTGCACAAATAGATTTGACTTTAGTACATGTTGCAAATACACACACACACCTGTTGGAGGCCCTGCAGATACCAACGTTGATTTCTGGAGGGAAGAACTCAGGTGGTCTGCAGTTCTCTGTAGAGGTGATTTGGGGACCCTGTGCCCTCTGGGGGAGTCCCTGGGTGGTGCAAACAGTTAACATACTCAGCTGCAACCGAAAGGTTAGACATTCGATTCCATCCAGAGGTGCTTCAGAAGAAAGGTTGGCGATCTCCTTCTAAAAAAATCAGCCACTGAAAACCGTATGGAGCACAGTTCTACTCTGATACACATGCGGTTACCATAAATGGAATTGACTCCAGGACTACTGGCTTCTGGTGCCCTGCGGGGGCCGCACCCAGGGCTTCTCAAGCTTTGACGTACATCTGAATCATAAGAGAGTTGTTAAAAGGCAGCTTCTGATTCATTGCCCCGAGATTCTAAACGTCTAACAAGCTCCGAGGTGATCCCAACGCTGCTGATGCACAGACTACACTTTGAGTAGCTAGGATCTAATCACCTTGCCCCCAGTCTTGACTGCAGGCCAACTGAGAAAGATCGGAGAGAAGTCACCTCCCTCAACTCAGTACTCCTCAGTGCAGAGGCTGTGGAGGACTGTGTCCAGATCTGACCTTCACCAGGAGCCCAAGCAAGCAGAGAACTGACTAGTAGGCAAGGGCTGCTGGCTTCCTGGAGCTAGAATTGGAAGGTGGAACTGAGAAGGAAGGAAGGAAGAATTGTGGGACGGGCCTGATGCTTGCTCAGAAAATGGGCCCAGATGGCTGTGACAGGAATTAAGTAAGACCAGAACTAAGGGACAAGAGAAGCTATGCCACCTGTATTCAGATAAGAGCGGGGTCACCCATGGAGGACAGGTTTCAGCTGAGCTTCCAGACTAAGATAGACTAGGAAGAAGGACCCGGCAGTCTACCTCTGAAAAGAATTAGCCAGCGAAAACCTTATGAATAGCAGCAGAACACTGACTGATATCGTGCCAGAAGATGAGCCCCTCAGGTTGGAAGACACTCAAAAGACGACTGGGGAAGAGCTGCCTCCTCAAAGTGGAGTCAACCTTAATGTCATGGATGGAGTCAAGCTTTCAAGACCCTCATTTGCTGATGTGGCATGACTCAAAACGAGAAGAAACAGCTGCAACCATCCATTAATAATCAGAACCTGGAATATACAAAGAAGTATGAAACTAGGAAAATTGGAAATTATCAAAAATGAAAGGGAATGGATAAACATTGATATCCTAGGCATTAGCTAGCTGAAATGGACTGGTATTGGCCATTTTGAATTGGAAAATCATACAGTCTACTATGATGGGAATGACAACTTGAAGAGGAATGGTGTTGCATTCATCATCAAAAAGAACATTTCAAGATGTATCCTGAAGTACAATGCTGTCAGTGGTAGGAAAATATCCATACGCCTACAAGGAAGACCAGTTAATACGACTATTATTCAAATTTACACACCAACCACTAAGGCCAAAGATGAAGAAAGTGAAGATTTTATCAGGTTCTGCAGTCTGAAATTCATCGAATTTCAATCGGGATGCATTGATAATTACTGGTGATTACAATGAGTAAGGTAGAAACAAAGAAGAAGGATCAGTAGTTGGAAAATGTGGCCTTGGTGACAGAAACAATGCCCAAGATAAATTTTGCAAGATGGATGACTTCTTCATTGCAAATACCTTTTTTCACCAACATAAACCGCGGCTATGCACATGGACCTTGCCAGATGGAATACACAGGAACCAAATTGACTACATGTATGGAAAGAGACGATAGAAAAGCTCAATATCATCAGTCAGAATAAGGCCAGCAGGGCACTGTGGAACAGACCAACAATTGCTCATATGCAAGTTCAAGATGAAACTAAAGAAAATCAGAGCAACTCCACAGCCAAAGTATGACCTTAAGGATATCCCACCTGAATTTAGAGGCCATCTCAAGAATATATTTGACGTATTGAGCACTAATGACCAAAGACCAGACCAGTTGTGGAATGACATCAAGGACATCATACATGAAAAAAGCAAGAGGTCATTGAAAAGACAGGAAAGAAAGAAAAGACAAAGATGGATGTCAGAGGAGACCTGAAACTTGCTCTCAAACATTGAGCAGCTAAAGGAAAAGGAAGAAATGATGAAGTGAAACAACTGAACAGAAGATTTCAAAGGGCAGCTTGAGAAGACAAGGTAAAGTATTATAATGACATGTGTAAAGAGCTGGAGATAAGAAACCAAAAGGGAAGAACACACTCGGCATTTCTTAAGCTGAAAGAACTAAAGAAAAAATTCAAGCCTCGAGTCGCAATAGTGAAGGATTCTATGAGGAAAATACTGAACGATGCAGGAAGCATCAAAAGAAGATGGAAGAAATACACAAAGTCATTATACTAAAAAGAATTAGTCGACATTTAACCTTTCAAGAGGTAGCATATGATCAGGAACTGATAGCACTGAAGGAAGAAGTCCAAGCTGCACTGAAGGCATTGGCTAAAAACAAGGCTCCAGGAATTGACAAAATATCAATTAAAATGTTTCAACAAACAGATGCGGCACTGGAAGTGTTCACTTATCTATGCCAAGAAATTTGGAAGACAGCTATCTGGCCAACCAACTGGAAGAGATCCATATTTATGTCTATTCCGAAGAAAGGTGATCCAACCAAATGCAGAAATTATCGAACAGTATCAATATCACAGGCAAACAAAATTTTGCTGAAGGTCATTGAAAAGTGGGTGCAGCAGTGTATTGACAGGAAACTGCCAGAAATTCAGGCCAGATTCAGAAGAGAACATGGTACCAGGGCTATCACTGTTGAAGTCAGATGGATCCTGCCTGAAAGCAGAGAATACCTGGAGGATATTTACCTGTGTTTTATTGACTATGCAAAGGCTTTCAACTGTGTGGATCATAACAAATTATGGACAACACTGTGAAGAATGGGAATTCCAGAACAATTAATTGTGCTCTTGAGGAGCCTTTACAGAGATCAAGAGGCAGTTGTTCAGACAGAACAAGAGGATACTGATTGGTTTAAAGTCAGGAAAGATCTGTGTCAGGGTTATATCCTTTCACCACACCTCTTCAATCTGTATGCCCAGCAAATAATCCAAGAAGCTGGACTATATGAAGAAGAACGGGGCATCAGGATTGGAGGAAGACTCATTAACAACCTGCGTTATGCAAATGACAAAACCTTGCTTGCTGAAAGGGAAGAGGACTTGAAGCACTTACTGACGAAGATCAAACGCCACAGCCTTCAGTATGGATTACGCCTCGACATAAAGAAAACAAAAATCCTCACAACTGGACCTATTAGCCACATCATGATAAATGGAGAAAAGGTTGAAGTTGTCAAGGATTTCATTTTACTTGGATCCACCATCAACACCCATGGAAGCAACATTCAAGAAATCAAAAGATGTATTGCATTGGGCAAATCTGCTGCAAAAAACCTCATTAAAGTGTTGAAAAACAGAGATGTCACCTTGAAAACTAAGGTGCTCCTGACCCAAGCCATGGTATTTTCAATCGCATCACATGCTTGTGAAAGCTGGACAATGAATAAGGAAGACTGAAGAAGAATTGACGCCTTTGAATTGTGGTGTTGGCGAAGAATATTGAATATACCATGGACTGCCAAAAGAACGAACAAATCTGTCTTGGAAGAAGTACAACCAGAATGATCCTTAGAAGCAAGGATGGCCAGACTGCATCTTACATACTTTGAACATGTTGTCAGGAGGGACCAGTCCCTGGAGAAGGACATCATGCTTTGTAAAGTACAGGGTCAGCGGAAAAGAAGAAGACCCTGAATGAGATGGATTGACACAGCGGCTGCAACAATGAGCTCAACCATAACAACAATTGTGAGGATGGCTCAGGACCAGGCAGTGTTTGTTTCTGTGGTATATAGGATCACTATGAGTTGGAACTGACTCGACGGTACCTAACAACAACAATAGCAAAAACATTGTTGTTGTTACTATTGGCTGCATTTCTATGCATTGCGAGAGCCCCAATCATCAATATGCTAGGGATCACTAGACATGAAATCTTCCTGAGAAATCAAGATCTGAATGAATTCATCCAAGTGGCCTAACCAGCCAGCCCAAGCTTCGTAATGTGTGATGAAGGATGCATCATTCATTCATATTTTGCATGTCTGACATCCAGACATCAGGATGTCGTCAGCACTCAGTCACTCCTTATGCCTATTTATCACTCCTGCTTGGGCTATCTTTGTTCAAATATTGTGTTTATAGATGTCAGAGCCCTTCCTATAGAAAGTGTCTCAGACCAGAGTGGAAGACCCACTCTGCTGCTCACTGACAGGCTCTCAGTTTCCTCCCCTGTGAAATGGAGACAATCATACCTGCAGTGCCCACCTTCCAGGACCATTACTGTGAGGATCAAGTGAGATGATGTGTGTGGAAGGAAGTAAAAACTGTCAAATCCTATAAACGTATAAGCCATGATCTTTATTCAACGGATGTCACGTCATTCTGCTCTAATTTAGGAACTAATTCCATGTTAAATTTTTATTGTTATACTCTGTGTTTCCTCTAAACTGCCTCAGATCTTTTGAGGAACGAGATGGCCTGTACTTATATACATATACCCATAAAAATCTATATGTAACCTAGAAGTAAAATATATATCTGCTTATGTACGGGGCCCTGGTGGTGCAGTGGTTAAGAGCTACAGCAGCTAACAAAAAGGTCAGCAGTTCGAATCTACCTGCTGCTCCTTGGAATCCCTATGGGGCAGTTCTACTCTGTCCTATAGGATCGCTATGAATTAAAATGGACTCAACAGCAATTCTTTTTGTATGCTTATGTATACACACACATACGTGTGTGTATATATATATATACATTTACATGTGCATATATAATCATATACTTTTATAATTTCTCCTCTACTAAACTCAAACGACTGCTTGCTAAAGCGAGTAAGATGTTTGCAAAATCAGTTTAAAAGATTATTATTTAAAAATGGAAATTGTCTGGGAGCCGATGGCTGGAAATCATTCCTCACTGTAACTCAAATGGAGGAAGCCATCTAATTCTTGGAAATTCACATGCTCTTCTAGTCATTTAGCACAAAAATGGGCCTGGCTCAATCTGCTCTTCACATTTTGGTAATTTAAAAGGACATAACAGAATTTTATTTTAATAGTAATTGCAAACTCATGCAGAAAATGTAAACGCACATTTCATGATTAGCTCGCAGCATAAACTATGGCTTCTATTAATGTATTCCAATTTGTAATTCTTTTCACAGTATGAGATTTGAAAGCTGTGATTAAAATTAATTAGGTTAAGTAAAGTTTATCCCCCCTGAGCACTGCTATTGGGGGAAAGCAAGAGAAAAAGGCGAGCTACATCTGGCTCTGCAGGAAGCTGTGTCTTCACAAGAAGTCGTCTGACTTCTTTTCTCCCCACAGAGGTTGCATGCTGCTTATTTGGCATATCTCAAGTACTGTGTATCTCCTCAAGGAGCTAATTGAACCATTAAGCTATTCTTTGCTGGCTCATAACACCAAAGAGGCTATGACTACATCATCTTCAAATAAGCATATTAGGTAAATCCATCAATTGTTTAAACAAAATAAATCTTAGGAGGGAGGGAAACACATACATCTGGTAAACCTAAGGTAATGGTGGCCACCCAGAATTCAGTACTGTAATTGCTGTGAAAGAGGAAGCCGAAAGAGGGAACAATAATAAAAATAATAACTAGTTAACATCTGTACAGAGCTCTCTCCTTTGCAAGTAACTGTCTCACTTACTATCTCCCCTCAACAATCTTGACAAGTTTTCCTTATTGTGGTCCCATTTCACAGATGAGGCTACTGATTGTAAGTGAGGTATCCAGGATCAAAGAGTGCTGGGGGTTAGACCACAGCCTTTTGAGTTCCTATCCTATACTCCTTCAATGGCTCTACAGCTACTGAAAACAAAAAAATTTTAACTCACCCCTGGTCTACATTTTCACAGTGGATTGAAATTCACTACCAAGCCTGGTAGGTATATGAACTAAGGCAAAGGTTAGCACCTCCAGAATGATGCCATACATACCGGGAGGTAGAACGTAATTTTGGAGAACCAGGACAAGACAAGCTGGCACAAGGATGCCCCACTTCTTATCTAAGACCTTGGTCAGAGTTCTCCAATCTTCTCTAAGAGTCCCTTTCTTGGTATCCAACTTCTTGTGCTACCCCTCGTCTAGTCATTTATTTCAGCATAACGGAGCCCCAGCTCTAGGGCCCAACACTGGGAATACGGAGATGGATGAGATATGGGCTTGCCTGCTCCATCCTCTGAATCATGATGGACCATCGTCTCCTGTGACTCATCCTCCCTGGCTCTTCACCCTGCCTGATCTGGCCTCTTCCAGGGAGGGGCTAGAGGATCCTGTCTATTCATTTGTAATGATGTGTACTGGCATGTCACTGAGGAATCCCTCCTGGGACATTTTATATGTCACCTCCTATATGGTAAGTAGTCTGGTGTGATGATGGAAATATTCTAGGTCTGCACTGCTAAACATGCAATTGGCTATGGAACACTTGGAAGAAATGTGGCTAGTGTGCCTGAGGAACATATTTTTAATTTTATTTTAACTAGTTTAAATTTAAATAGCCACATGTGGCTAGTGGCTACTGTATTGGACAAAGCAGGTAGATTATCTCTTAAGCACCTTCCATCACTAGAGTTCTGATAATAAGATAAAGTGTAAAGCTGAGAGCCTCTAGCTCATATGACAGAAGGTTAGTGGAAAAGATGAGGGAACATGTGAGACCCTCATATCCTACCACATGGAAAACCACAGTTTCCTGGAGACTAAATGCAGGATACTTCCTTGCTCTTAAGGTAAATGGTGGTATAAAAAAAAAAAAATTCTCTATTGTCAATCATAGTGAGGCCAAGGAAACCCAGTTATATATTCGTATTTGGCCAATTTCCACAGCACATTGCTTGTGTAATGTGGGCATCTGCTAAAATATCCAAGAATTAGCAGGGACCAGTTCCCACAACTCTTGGTTTGCACAGGGTCCCAGTATTCTTACTGTCTCCTCCTGCTCCCTAATAGTGAAGACTTGTGAGATCCTCTAACTTCTGCCTATCTATGAGGTACAGGTTACGTGCAAGGATGTCTTAGCTCTACTGGGGAGTAACTTTCTATTAGAGCTGTGAGTTCCGTTTCACTGAAAACCCATTCAATTCAACAAATATATACAACACTGAACTAGTGGCTGTAGAAAAACAAAATGTATAAGATGTGGCCCTGACCTCCAGGAGAATATGGTCTAGTAGATGAGTGAGAATTCACTGACCTGTGTTACAGTTTAGATACAGAAAACTATGATGGGAAGGTTATAAGCAGGCTTAAGTTTTTATCTGTAAACATTCCCTACTGATACCCAACACTTGATAAGTTTAAAAATTAGCTAAAATCATATTTAGAGGCGATCGATGGATCAGTGGTAGAATTTCCACCTTCCATATGGGAGACCAGCCAAGGCACTTCATGCATACCCAGCACCCATCAGTCAGTGGAGGCTTGAGAATGGCTTGCTGAAGGATTCGGCAGAGCTTCCAAACGAAGATGAACAAAGAAGAAAGGACTGGCCATCTACTTCTGAAAGTCAGCCAAAGAAAACACCATGGACCACAACGGTCAGATCCACAACTGATCACGTAGATAATGAAGGACCAAGCAGCATTCTGTTCCATTGTGCCTGGAGTTGCCATGAGTTGGGGTGACTAAATGGCAGGTAAGAACAGTAAAAATATTATATTTACAGCTTATTAACTCATAGGAAAGATTTTGAATTTAGACTGCAATATAAACTCTTGAATTTTGCATCTCAGGGACTGTGCGCATTCTGGAAAGAAGCCCTGACTTCATGCTGTTGCATCAAGGAGTAAACCACCCACAGAGAACAAGGCCAGGCCAGCTCTATTTGATATTCTTAGGGCAGCGGATTCAGGGGAACGATTCAGCCTTCTGAAACCAAGGACTCTTCAGAAGCTAGGAAGATTTATTTGAAATTCAGGAATTAAATGAGGGATTGATTTTTAGGTAATATTTAAAAACAAAACCAAATACAGCATGTGCTTAAGAGGTGGAGAAGGGCAGAATTGACTCTGTGTCAAAGAGCGGACACACCTTTGGTCTCAGACTTTTCTCTTCACCACACAAAAATGCCCATTTTCCATCTTATAAGAGCCATAGAAGTTAGAGGTAATGAGGTCTTGGCGAGTATCTTCTCCAGACCCTGCTTTTCACAGCAAGAAAACAGAGGTTCAGAGAGTCACAGAGACGATGAACTGGACTCCTGACTCTGCGGATACACTAATTCTCTTGTATGTAAACCCCTCCCAACAGAGGCAGCATTCAGGTGTGGGAGAACCCTTCAGTGCATGTTGAATGCTGCATCGACCAGGCCCAATCAGCACACCTGGACTGTGTTGACTCGAGAGAAAGAGGTGAAAGTTACAATTTCCAATTGTGGAGTCACAACTATCTAGAACTGGCACCTCTGGGCAAATTACTTAACCTCCTTAAGCCTGAGTTTATAAAAATTATAAAATGGCTAATCATAGTATCAATTCATGGTGGGTTTGTGAGGAACAAATGCAACCGTGAAGTCTTTGTAAAGCCTTTAGCACTGTTTAGGACAAGCACTCCATGAACATTAACTGATTTTCTGTTAATGTCATTATCAAAAGCTGACTATTCTGACCGTGAACTTGCAAAATTAGTTTGGGGCCTTAGAAACAGTCAGGCTCTACTTCTTATTAGCTATGTGACCTTAAGGGTATTACTTAACCTCTCTTAGCTTCAGCTTCCTTATGAAATGGGGAGCTGGCCTATCTCTCAGGATTGTTTTGAAGATTAAATGATTGTAATGGATTGAATTGTGTCCCCCCAAAATATATGTCAACTTGGTTAGGCCATGTGTGGTTGTCCTCCATTTTTTGTGATTTTCCTATGTGTTATAATCTCTGCCTGCAGTTAAAAAGGATTAGGGTGGGATGTAACACTCTTGCTCAGGTCACGTCCCGATCCAATGTAAAGGGAGTTTCCCTGGGGTGTGGCCTGCACCACCTTTTATCTTACAAGAGAAGAAAGGAAAGGGAAGCAAGCAGAGAGTGGGGGACCTCAAATCACCAAGAAAGCAGCACCGAGTGCAGAGCGTGTCCTTTGGACCTAAGGTTCCTGCACTGAGATGCTCCCAGACCAAGGAAAGCCTGATGACAAGGACCTTTCTCCAGAGCCAACAGAAAGAGAAACCCTTCCCCTGAAGCTGGCACCCTGAATTCAGACTCCTAGCCTACTGGGCTGTGAGAGAATAAATTTCTCTTTGTTAAAGCCATCCAGCTGTGGTATTTCTGTTATAGCAGCACTAGATGACTGAGACAATGATACGGTCTATGTAAATGAAACAGTAACACAGTAATGCTTGTACCTAAAACCAAGCAGGTTCTGGAGAACTAGGGTCCTTTCAGGAGAATCAGGAGATCTCATAATACCAGGCAAGAAAGCTAGAGGCCTCTGCCCAGTGCTCTCCACCTCGCATAGCTATGCCCAGGCTGAGCTATCCCTGAGGAAAATGCAATTCCAGAATGAGGCACAGTAGGAGAATCCTGTTAGGTAGGAGCTTGAGGAGGAATCCAGTTTTGTATGTCCACCTTCTCTTACCTAATCCCAGCTTCTGAGATACAACCACCCATGCCAAGCTGCAGCTCTTACAGCCGGAGACAGCATCCAGGCCCCAGGCCACTAGACTTTGTGAAAGGGTACACCCAACTCTAGGAATTGGGCTAAATAATACGCTAATGTACAGGAAGAAAGCATTAAAACATCTATCTATATGTTAATTTCTCATCTTTCTAAAATGTTGATTTTTGTATGTTTCATAATATACATAATACATTAATAGGTGGTACAGTGGTTAATCGCTCGGCTGTTAACCAAAAGGTCAGCAGTTCGAATCCATCAGCTGCTCCGTGGAAACCCTATGGGGCAGTTCTACTCTGTCCTATTGGGTTGCTATGAGTCGGAATCAGCTCAATGGCAATGGGTTTGAGGTTTATTTATATTTAGTAAATGTACATAGTGAGGTATGTGCTAACTGATGGGGGTGCACAATCAAGCAAATTTGGAGACCTCTGCCCTAGAGGGGAGCTGGGGAAGCAGGCCAGGCCAGCAAGGTCAAGGAGGAGTGGGGATACTGAGCTCAGGGGAGGCAGGGACAGGTGTCCATAAACTTGGATCCCAGGGGAATTCCAGAGATCAGGAGGGGTGGAGTCTGGCGGGAAATTATTTTGAAGGCTCTTCCACCCCCTGGATGTCACCAGGAACACCCAGGACCAGGGCCAGGACTGAGGACTGATCTCTGCTTAGAGGGCCATCACTGGGTAAAAGTTCAGCAAGTCCTGCCTGTGGACCACTAACCTCGGGGCAGGCATTGTCCTCTGCATGGAGTTGTGTTCTAGTAAGTGACCCGCTGGACGTCCAGCTTCTCTTATCTAATCCCAGCTGTGAGTGGTGGAGTGCTGCTCAGCCTATCCCCACGTGCACATCCTGACCTTTTCCGCTGTTTCTGTCGTTGGTTTTTGGTTTGTTTGTTTGTTTTTGTTTTTTAGATTTTTTGTGCTATCAACGGAAAGCCGTCGTCCACTTCCTGGCCAAGAGAAGGTTGGCTGGTTGGTTGGGACCTGAGAGGCAGAATCCAGGTGACGTGGGCGGCAGAATGTTAGGAACAGGAAAAACACACTCACTTTACCAGGTGGCTTCACATTCGAATCTCACAGCCAAGTGGTGAGTAGGTAAACGCAGTGTTGTTAATTTCCATTTTGCTTAGGGAAAACCAAATTTTAAGCCACTTCCCCAAAGTTATTTTTTTTATACAGTGAGTACGTGACTCAAATGAGCTTTTAGACTCTCATGCCTGCCTTGACTCTCACAAACTTTTGAGTGAATTGAGGGCATTATTAAATTAAATTAGGATATTAAGGTGCAGAGGTATGAATAAAATGGCCACTTTATAAAATTTTCGTGGGGATAGCTACACGGCTTAGTCTGGCTGGGCCCAAGATCCTTCCCAGGGCGAACCTGGCTCTTCTTACCACTAGGTGGCAGTACAAGCACAGCCTTTCAAGGACTCATTAACCGAGACTACCCAAGGCGAGGGGTTTCCTAACCAGGCCGAGGGTTAGTCATCCCACAACTCCAGTGTCGTGGTATCAGTTTTAGTGTATTTGGTTACTTGGGTTTTTTTCTGTGCTCTCTGACCTCACTAGAGGCTGACTAGTTTTGCTGGGGAGGTACCTACAGAAGCTTAGCTGGAATCTCTGAATGCCAAGTAATTTTGATCCCTGTGAATAAGCAAGGCCTCTTGGGATCCTAGAAGGAGAAGCTCCAGGTCTCCTTTCACTATGCTGCGGAACCAGGTCCTCAGGCAGCATAACATTCCAGTCCTTATTTCCAGTGCTGTAGCCAGCTACAGAGTTGTCGTCGTTGTTTTTCCCAGTTGCTGTGGAGTAGATTCCAACTCATAGTGACTGCATGTATGCAGTGTTCAATTGTGCTCCACAGTGGTTAACAGCTACAGCTGCTAACCAAAAGGTCAGCAGTTTGAATCTACCAGCCGCTCCCTGGAAACCCTATGGCGTAGTTTTATTCTGTCCTATAGGGTCTCTATGAGTCAGGTTTTTGGGGGGGCAGTGATGTTAATCTTTCTGAAGATCACCAGGCCTTTCTTCTGAGGTACCTCTGGGTGAATTTGAACTGACAACCTTTTATTAGTAGCTGAGCACTTAACCATTTGTGTCATTTAGGGACTCCTAAGTAAGTGATGATAAAAGGAGACAGGCCCCAGAGGTGGGGATTTACTGGGGAGCAAATTTCTCCCAAACCATGGTGTATAACATTCTCATCACAAATAAGGGCATCTTTTGGAGGTGCCCCAGCCTGGCTGCCTCTAGAAAGGAGCACCCTGCACACAAATTAATAATATCATTAATGTTAATACATATTAAACAGTATGCTCCAAGCACTCTATTACCTCACTTCATCTTACAATGACTATAGGAAGCATATGTTATTATTATCCCTATTTTTAAACAAGGAAACTGAGGATTAGTGAGGTGAAGCAACTTGGCCAAGTGCTAGTTTGAATTCAGGTCCATCTAAGTGAAAACTTATCATTTATCTTTAACAATTCATAATGTCTCACCCTACCTCTGCCACAGAAGTTATGCAAATGAGGGCCCGTTTTCTACTTCAGAATTCTTTGGTAAGGTAGATGACAAGCTGAGATGCCAAGATGGAGGCCTGGGGCTGCTGTTGTCCTCTCCACCAGGCTGGGACCTGCGTGAAGTTACCGCAGTCCTGGCTCAGCAGATGTTCAGGTAGATGGGTCCATCCCTAAGGCCAGGAAGGTTTAGCAATCATCAGTTTTGATTCTGACAAGCCAGAGAAGACTTAGGCCATCCAGATGAAGGGGCGGGTAGCTTAACGAATGCAGCCAGCACACGTGCAGACATTCGTGCATTCTTACCTACACACCTTCTTTCAAGTGAGTTTTATCAAATGGAAGGCGCTGCCTCCCCTTTGTGCTTCTGGGCTGAACCCTGTTGTTGTTGGATGCCATCAAGTCGATTCTGACTCATAGTGACCCCATGTGACAGAGTAAAATCAACAACCTTTCAGTTAGCAGCCAAGCACTTAACCATTTACCACCAGGGCTCCTGTGGACTGAACCCTACTTAGGTCTTAAAACTAAATGAGATAGTGTGAGCCCAGGGATCTCAATTTCACTTGTGAAAACACACCTCAGAAGTCCAAATCGTCCTCTAGATTTATTCCCCAAACACTTCTTCATGATGGTTCTTTCAGTGGTCTGCATCAAAATGAGAACAAAGGGACAATATAGTAAGTTTTTCATAAAGCTACATTTATTAGACAATCACTTATTCTGAGATCCTATCCTTCCTTTATCTCTATTGTTAAAATGCTGCTCCTCTTTGGAAGCAATGGTAATAGTAAATGGATGTTGATTTGTACCTTAATAACCTTCCTTGGCAAAGAAAAACTTGGCAAGCTCTTTCTCCTACCCCGCTCCACTTTTTTTTCTTTTTTTAAATTTTATAGACCAAAATCGGGGAACCCCTGTTGTTGTTGCATATGATCAGTTCAATTTCAGCTCCTAATGACCCTATAGGACACTATTATAGCCCTATGGGGTTCCCTAGGCTGTAGTCGGAAACCCTGGTGGTATAATGGTTAAGAACTACGGTCAGCAGTTTGAATCCACCAGGTGCTCCTTGGAAACTCTGTGGGCAGTTCTGCTCTGTCCTATAGGGTCGCTATGAGTCGGAGTCAACTGGATGGCAACTGGTTTTAGGCTGTATTACAGGAGCAGATCGTATCACCAAGTCTTTTCTCCGGAGGAGTGGCCGGTGGGTTTGAACTACCGTCCTTTCGATTAGCAGCCAAGTTCTTAATCGTTGCGCCAACCGGGCTTCTTGGGAGCTCCTACTTTGGGCAATCCTCAAACTTCGTTCACCTGAACACATTAGGAGTGTCTGATATACTGCCACCTAGTGGTCTTCTTAGGTCACATTTGCTGACTCCTCCCTTTGTGAGCACAAATAGAATATGTGTGTGGATACCCATGTGTTTGTGAGTGTGTGTGTGTGTGTGTACATGGTCAATTAGGTGCCAACAAGCAGGGATATGTTATCATGGAAAAATTCAGGTTTTGAAAATTGTGTAGAAATCTTTGGAATGAACAAACCTCGTGCTTCAAACTCATGTGGGCAGAACTGAAAGCAGGTGTTTGGGATTAGCGCTCTGTATTTTTTTCCAACAACTAAAAAGGCAGCAGCACATAAATGTTCCTGCTCCGGAGTGTTGTCGGCTAATAGGACATGAGAAGTTGTGGAGGAAAAGCCTTTAAGACTAAATTTGAACCAAATGTGTTCACAATTTAACTGACACCATTCGAACAATAGAGGCATCCCTTGAAACTCTGGGAGAAGCTGCCACCCTTTCAAAGATGGGTAATCACATTTCTGCAAGAGTCTGGTGTCCTTGAAAGGGGATGTGAATTTGCAAATTCAGTCCTTGCCTTTTAAGCAACCTATGAGTAGACAGGGCCTGTCGGCCAGTAGGTAGGACGGCCCCCTCTGTCCTCCATGGCTGCTGCAGTTTCTAGAGCCCTCTCTCCTCAGCCTCCCACTGACCTCCTGCTCTAAGCTGGCCACTGGCCACAAAGCGGACTCCTTTTCTGACTGCTAAAAAAAAGATGGGGGAGGAGGGGAATGGGGAGAAATGCAAAAATTCTAAGGCTGCGGTAGAGAGGAGGCTGGTAGTTGGCTCTTTTTAAGGCCTGTGTCTAGACAGTCCTGAGACCCAGAAGTCCTTGTGTAAAAGGGCATGAAACCATATGGTGTATAATCCATCAGAGTCATCATGAATTGAGTCAGGGAAATTCAGTTTCTGGACACTGGTGTATAACTGCTAACAGGTTGTATTCTGAAAGGTCACATGTGTACCAGTACCACTTGAAATCAGAAAGACACACACAAAACCAGTGAGCTGCAGTGGTTAGGTTCCCAGGCTAGCTCAGGAGACCCATTTAACCTGTTCCATATTTCTGAGCTGCAGCTCTGACACCCTTTGAGCTACCTGAGCTTTTCCTGAGTTGGGCAGAGGGTGGAGAGTAGGAGGTTCTGCAGAGACGGTATCATTGATTCTTTTAATAATTCTCATTATTAAAATTCTTAAAATTCATTAAACATATAAAAGGAATACCTGGGGGGAAACTAGAAATAGAGAAATAAAATAAAATATAATTAATCACATTTGCCAAGGGGATGTATTCAAAGAATTGTTAGAGAACACAGCAGTCAAACAGAATTCCTGCCCTGGGCTCCTGGACACCCAGTGCTTGCTTTTACTCCATTTAGTTTTCTCTTTGTGTGTCTGCTCCAAGACACCTCTTGACCCCTTGGGTCTGGCTTATAGTAGGTGCTCAATAAACATCTGATCAGCTGAACATAACCCAAGAGCAGCCGTAATCTATTTCTTCCAGTGCCTACTATGAATGTGCTAAGTATGGGGATCAACAGTGAGCAAGGTAGATCGAGTCTCTATTTTTATAGCTTATGGTAGGCTGAATAATGGTCCTCAAAGATGTCCAAGTCCTAATCCCTGGAACCTGTGAATATGCTACCTTACATGGCAACATGGATTTTGCAGATATGATTAAAGTAAGGATCTTGAGCTGTGGCGATGATGTTTAACAGATAACTAAAAAAGTAATCCCTTTAAGATGTGATAGTAGAGGAAGTATAGAGTGTTGATTAGCTCTTTCACCTTATTACCTCATTACAGATTGTCTTAACAATTTATTCTTCTCTTTGCCAATCAGAGTACCTGTCTGTGATAGTCAAGGTTGTATGTCAACTTGGCTGGGCCATGATTCTCAGTGGTTTGGCAGTTATGTAATGATGTAATCACCTCCATGATGAGATGTTATGAGCAGCCAATCAGTTGAAAGGGAGTTTTCTTGGGGGTGTGACCTGCATACAATATATATGGACTTTCTGGCAAAGCTCATTGGCTTCTACTCACTCTTAATCCTGCATTCGGCTCATCATCATCTAATCTCCGGTTCTTGGGACATAAGCTAGCAGCCTGCCATCTGACCTGCCGATCTTGGGTTTGTATAACCCTGCAGCTATGTGAGTTAGGAGATGCCTCAAGCCTGTTGCCTGACCCACGGACGTGGGCCTGCCGGCCTGTACAACCACATGAGACATTTCCTTGATATAAATACCTTTCTCTTTCTACATATATATGTGTGTGTGCGCACACACACACACACACATATATATATATATAAAAAACCAAACCCACTGCCGTTGAGTCAATTCCGACTCATAGCGACCCTTTAGGGCATAGTAGAACTACCCGATAGAGTTTCCAAGGAGCACCTGGCAGATTCAAACTGGTGACCTCTTGGTTAGCAGCCATAGCACTTAACCACCAGGGTTTCCATATATATATATATATATATATATATATATATACAGATATATATATATATATACATATATATATATACATATATATATATATACATATATATATACTTTGCTGGTTTTGCTTCTCTAGAGATCCCAGCCTAAGACACTGTCTGAGACTGCACCTCCCTGGCATGGTAGGAATCAACTTTGTAGCTTCCAGCTCAGGCCCTGAGGCTTCAAGTGCTTATAAGAGATGTTTTGGTAATGAATGCCTCTCTATAATGACAACAACTTGTACTTAGAAGGAATATGGATCCTTCATTGACAAGTTCAACTTGGTTTTCTGGTCACCAAACCAAAACCAAACCTGTTGCGGTTGAGTCAATTTCAACTTGTAGAAACCTATAGGACACAGTGGAACTGCCCCATAGAGTTTCTAAGGAGCGGCTGGTGGATTCAAACTGCCAAACTTTTGGTTAGCAGCTGAATGCTTAACTGCTGAGCCACCAGGGCTCCTTTCTGGTCACAGCACCCTTAAAAATAGAAAGGAAGTCTTACTGCATCCCATTTCTCCAATGGGGAGACTGAGGCACAGATCTGATCAAATTGGCTTTGACACTCAGGAGCAAGAGCATGAGCTCAGCTCTTCTGACACCTAAGCCAAGGACGGTCCCTTGGCCCTTACTCATTGTTTTCCAAGGCATTAAGAGAGGGAGAAAAGGAATTAAAAACATGAGAGGAGAAAAATAGCCAAGGTACTATGGGAGAGGAGAGGAATTCTGGAGAAAGACGAATAGTCAAAATATTATGAAATAGGAGAGTCTCCATTTTTAAAATTAAAACGTGGGGGAAAATTTGACAATTGAGTGAGTTTCATTTTGAAACTTATTTAACCCTAAAACTCAAAATGAAACTCCAGGGGTGTGAACCCACAGGAATCAAAATAAAAACAAGTTTTCACAAGCCCCCTGCACAACTAAATATAGATTTTCAGATAGACCTACTCACCTCCAATTTCATGCCTTTTTGGAACTTTCTGAAAATTAAAAAAAAAAAAAAAAAGATTGTCAAAAAAAAGAAAAATAGTATCTTGGGAGACGGAGCAAGGAGTGTGTGTGTGTGTGTGCGTGTGTGTGCGTGTGCGTGCATGTGTGGTTTATTTCTTTGTTTTGACCCCCCAAACTGCTGGGATGTTTTTACATACCATTTGTGGTGACCTATACTGGTAATATTTTCTGATTGTGGTCAAAAGAAGCTGACTAAAGGTTTGTGCGATTGCTCTAGGAGGAAACGCAGCTGTGACAACGCTAGCAGCTTAGTGTGCTGGTGCCTGTAGTCATCTTATTTATGACTTGATCTGCTTCTGCGTTTGTATGAACCGTTCTGTGTTCTGACATAATGAAAAACATAATTAAATGTGGAAAGCAAAGTGCTCTGGCTGCAGCAGGGAACACCATGGTCCTTTCTTTTTTCTACTTATCCCACCTTGCCTCTGTGCTTAGCAGGAAGGGGAAGAAGGAGGGTCAGGACTGACAAAGATGATGGGTAACCTCCAAAACGTCCTGTGCCCTTGTGAAGCCCGTTCAGAATCACCTCTGGCTGAGGGTTACTCCGGAAAGATGGCCCCTGTGTGCTCCTCTAACGTGTGGTGAGGGCTTTGAATCGGGACCTTTGAACTGCTGAGCAATTTTTTTTATTAAGAAGTGAACCCTGGCGTGTCAGATGGAGCTTTCAGGCTTTTATTTGTGGTGGGCTGTTTTCCTGCCACGGTTGTTGTGGTTTACCGTTTACCTGAGTGTTCAAAACTGCTTTGCAAAATCCAGTGACTTTGTTTCAGATTTGATGCCTCTCCCAGCCCCACAGCTAACCTGGGTGATGCAAAAAGTTAACATGCTCAGCTGTTAACTGAAAGGATGGAGGTTCAGGTCCACCCAGAGACACCTCAGAAGAAATGCCTGGTGATCCACTTTCAAAAATCAGTCACTGAAAACCCTATGGAGCACAGTTGTACTCTGACACACATGGGGTCACCATGAGTCAGAGTCAGCTCCACAGAGACTGTTTCTTCCCCTTCCCCACAGTACTCTCTTCACAACCCAGCCTCTCAGGGACATGGACTCTGCTGTGTCTCTTCTCTCAGACCCTGCTGTGAGTTCTGTTATATGGGTGACCATCAAGAGAAGAGCTGCCTATCGAACAGGCACTAACCCTAAAAGATGTTTAACATCCTGTTCATTTCTAGGAACAGTGGTTTGGGTTATGTAGAATGAATGGAGTTAGGGCCCATCCTAATCCAGTATGACCTCATCTTCACTTGATTACATCTACAAAGACCCTATTCCCAAATAAGTCACATTCTGAGTTTCAGTGGATATGGATTTTTCGAGGACACTGTTCAAGCCAATGAATATGATGTTCAGGAAATTAGAGCGGCAGTGACCATGAGGGGAACCCTCTATGAGATGGATCGACACGGTGGTTGCAACAATGGGCTCAAACATACCAAAAATTGTGAGAATGGCCCAGGACCGGACGATGTTTTGTTCTGTTATATATACAGTCACCATGATTCAGAGCTGACTTGACAGCAACTAACAACAATTCAAGCCGGTACGGATGCTTATAAACTTGTCTATAATAACAAAGAATGGAAAAAATCTGCATAGCCAATAGGCTATTGGTTGAATAAGTTTATTTAAAGAATGAAATTAATAACCACACTATTGCCACAATAAACAGCTAGCATTTATTGAGTTCTTACTATGTGCAAGTTGTGCTAACTGCTTTATGTGTACGATCACATTTAATCCTTAAAACGCCCCTAGGGGAACTAAGGGTCAGAGACATAGTTCCCTAACCACAGTCCTGGCGCCGCTAAGTGGTGCACCTGGGATTTGAACTCAGCCTGACTTCAGAACCAGAGATCCCCCCTCCCCCTGCTATGCTGCCTCTAGAAAAAAAAAAAAATTTTTTTTTTTTATCTAGAAGCAGGGCTCAAAAGTGCATGTATAACATCACATTTGTGTTAAAAATTCTAATACACACATAGAAAAGCATGGGAAGACTACGCAGCAACATGTTTATTTCTGGGTGGTCAGGTTCCAGATGGATTTTTGTTTCTATCTTTTTGCTCTTCTGCTTTTTTTTCCTTTTCTTTCTTGCACTGAAATGCAATACATTTTAAAGTAATATATGCACTGAAGGTAAAGGGGCATCGCATCTGCAACTCACTCTCAGATGGCTCAGAAAAATCTAACAGTGTGTATATACGCGGAGAGAAAAGGATAAAGCAAGCAGGGTAAAGTGTGAACTGTCAGAGAATCAGGGTAAAGGGTATACAGGAGTCCATTGTACTCTTCTTGTAACTTTGCAGTAATTCCAAAATTATTTCAAAATAAAAAGTTACCCAGGAAAGGGGGTGGGGGCTCTAACATGGAAGATGTACAAAGTTGAAACCGAAGCAAGTTTATAAAAATAAATACAACTGGTATATTCCAAGAATCAAAAAGTTGATTTGAAGAATACAAGTGAATACTTGCCTTCCAACAAAGATGACCCTCAAGGCAAAAACAAAAGCAAAGAGAGAGAGGTGATAGAAGAAAGTAATACCAAAAAGAAATCCTTGCTGCTTGCCCACCTTAGGGATTGGATAGTCAGTGCAGCCCTCCTCAGTTCTCGAGTGCTATTTTCTGCACACACCTGAGACTGAGTGATTGAGGGTGAGGCCTAGGCAAGGAGTCGGAAGCTGAGAGTTCAACTCACCTGCAGGGAGGCACGAGGCCCACCTCATCTATACAGTCTCCTCGATCTCTGATGGTGGCTTTGAGTTCCTGCTTACGCCTTTCCCAGAGTGCAGTCATCAATAATAAGTATACCAATTACACTTTTAAAATAATGTGGCTAGAGACAAGCCAGAAAAGGCTTTCGTGGTCCTTTGAAAATGTAAAACTATTAACAGGACTCTTGATATTTTTATTTTAGTAGGACAGAAATTCTCATTTTGTGCCAATTTTAAAGCCCACTTCCAACCAAAGTGTCTAGTTTACCATCTGGGCAGATACAGGGAACAGTATGTCCATAATTTGGATTTATCTAAAGAAAAGAAAAAAAAGTCACATTTTTACTAAATGGCATTATTTCAGATGTCCCATTTCTGTGATGCTAGTTTCTATAAAAATGTGTGACCATTATAAAAACTAACTCAATGATGTTGACATCATTTTACTTGGGTACAGGATATTGAGCAGCCAAGCTAGCTCTTGGCCATTTGAAGGAACTGTTCGTTCCTCTCATTCCAAGGTTGGTGGGGGGCAGGGCTGGTGCTAATGGGTTTTGCCTAGAAGTAAATACATGGTTTGGCAAAAGCATATCGAACATATTATGTGCACTTAATTGAGTCAAAGAATAATAGGTCCATTTTTAATCCATTCTCATGTTGTTTCACGTTCAGTGTTCCTTCCTCACAAAGGTTTGCTAATTGTTCCAATTTTCATTGCCAAGTAATTTGTGCCTAGTAATTATACATGTTTGCAGTTTTGGGTTCTAACAATGCAATTCTACTTCACAATGCCTCTGAGTAGCCATTTATAGGGAAAGGATCCCACGAAGAGCATGGGCAGAGTCAGTGTTCCATCCTGTCATCATGTATGCATACTTCGCATGGCCCAGGAAACAGAGAGTAGCACCATGGTGTGTTAGCTGCACGGGATACCACCCACGAACATTCAGATAGAATTAACAGCCAGTGGGAGGGTGTCTGGGTGGGAGGTTTGTTGTGTGTATATATATATTTTTCCTAACTCATTTAAAACTAGTTGGAAGTACAAATGGGAAGATTCCCTTTTTAGCCTGACTTCTTATGGAAAGAAAAACTTAGAAAAGCAGTTTCTCGATAAGATTCCAGGCCACCAGCTTCACCTCCGCTTTAACATCCTTTGAAACCTTTTCTGCCCATTTTATTAATATTTTCTACTCCAAACCATCATCGTGGAGTGCAAAGAATTTGTCTCTTTGCATCCTAAACCTTCCTTTTAAAGTTAAACTCTTTCCCTAAGCCTTGGTAACAGCAATAGCGCTTACAAACGTATGCATAAAGCATAAGCTACTCATGATAACAAAACTGAGTCTAAGAGCAGTTTTTAAATCATTTAGGTGGGCTACCCTCAAGAGGCAAGTATCTGAGGAACCGGTGACATTGACTAAGATGCTTGCATTCATCTGGGGACCACTAGATTTGAGATCCTGCAGAGGAAGGAGTGCAGCCATCTACTGATGAGCTTTTTTTAGCTGACCTGACAATGAAGTTGAAACTCTCCTTCTGGAAATGGTGCTAAAACAGAGTTGTCCTTGTCAAAAGTAGCTGATGTTTTCATGAGCTTGGCTGGGACTGTGTTTTCATATTTGAACTTCACGCACTTACCGTACATCATGCCGTGTGTTCTTGGGTCTGTGTTTCTCTGTTGTTGTTAGGTGCTGTCGAGTCTATTCCCACTCATAGCAACCCCATGTGACAAAGTAAAATTATCCTAAAGGATTTTCTTGGCTGTAATCTTTACAGAAGCAGATTGCCAGGTCTTTATCCCACCGAGCTGCTGGGTAGGTTTGAAGTGCCAACATTTTGGTTAGCAGCTATCTTAGTTCTCTCGTGCTGCTGTAACACAAATGCCGTAAGTGGATGGCTTTAACAAAAAGAAATTTATTCTTCCACAGGCTAGGAAGCTAGAAGTCTAAATTCAGGGTGCCAGCTCAAGGGGAAGGCTTTCCTTCTCTGCTGGCTCTGGGAGAACGTCTTTGTCATCAATCTTCCCCTGATCTAGGAGCTTCTCAGTGCAGGAACCCCGGGTCCAAAGGATGCATTGTTCTCCTGGCTCTTGTTTCTTGGTGGTATGAGATACCTTTGTCTCTCTGCTTGTTTCTCTCTTTTATATCTCAAAAGAGATTGACTCAACACACAGCATAATCTTTTAGATTGAGCCCTGCCTCATTAACATAACTGCCTCATTAAAATCAAAGAGGTAGGATTTATAACACATAGGAAAATCACATCAGCTGACAAAATGGTGGACAGTCACACAACATGGGGAATCATGGCCTAGCCAAGCTGACACACATTTTTGGGGGACACAATTCAATCCATAACAGCAGCTGCATACCTAATAGTTGAGCCACCAGGGCTCTTTTGTGTTCCCCGAAAACAACAACCAACACCCCATTGCCTTTGAGTCAACGCCGACTCGTAGTGACCGTATAGGACAGAGTAGAACTGCCTCATAGGGTTCCCTCTAGTCCACTTTATTATGAAGGGGGCAGGAAGCAGGTTCCTTCAGTCCTTTGTATAGTAATAGCACACAAGGTTTCATACTTTGTGTCTGATGAATTCTAATTTGTCCATTTTTCAGAGGAAGAAATCCAGAGTCAGAAAGATGATTTCCCTGAAGGTTCATATACTGAGTTCATGATGATGTGGCAAAGGTGTCTCTTATAGGGCTGCTTGTTTCTTAGGGATCTCAGTTAATGACTCCCAAAACTGCAGTCCCTGCAATGGTTACCAGGTGAGCAAAAATACCTTGGGTTTCAGGTGGTCTGAAGCCCTGGTGGCAAAGGGGTTAAGAGTTATGGCTGATACCAAAAGGTTGGCAGTTTGAATACACCAGTTGCTCCTTGGAAACTCTAGGGGACAGTTCTTCTCGGTCCTATGGGGTAGCTATGAGTCTGAATCAACTCGACTGCGATGGGTTTGGTTTTTTTTAAGGTGGTGGCTCTCAAACTCTACTGTGCATAAGAATCACCTGTGCGGGATGTTAAACCAATACATGGAGTTATCGCAACTCATAGTGACCCCATTTGTGTCAGCGTAGTACTGTGCTGCATAGGGTTTTTCAATGGCTGGTTTTTTGAAAGTAGATCTTCTTTCTTCTGAGGTGACTCTGGGTAAACTCAAACCTCCAGCCTTTCAGCAAGCAGCTGAGCATATTAACCATTTGCACCACCAATGAGTTGACTCTGCAGGCTAGAGGGATTTGCATTTTTAACAAATACTCCAGGTGATTCTGATGCAAGTCATCTGCAGTGAGAAACAATGTTCTATAAATTCTAAGAATATTTACGTGTTTGCTTTAATTCAGTTTTTTGGTTGTCAGATTTTCCAATAAAAATTCTATCTTTCAAATATTTTTTCATACTATAAAACATTTAGGAAATGAAAAAATGCTTAACATCATTAGTCATTAGGGAAATGTAATAAAAACTACAAAGAGATACTACTACATGCCTATTAGAATGGCAATAATCAAAAAGACTGAGAACACCAAACATTGATGGAGGATACAGAGAAACTGGAGTCCTCATACGTTGCTGATGGGAATGCAAATGGTACAACCACTGTGGAAAACAATTTGCAGTTTCTGAAAAAGTTAAACATATGCTTACCACAACCTGGTAATTCCAGTCTTATGTACCTGTCCAAGAGAATTGAAATGTAAGTCTACACAAAGACTCATATGTGAGTGTTCATGGCAGCATTATTGATAATAGCCCAAACTGGAAAAGCCCAAATGTCCAGCTACTGGTAAATAATAAATGAAATAGGATATAACCATACAACAGAATACTATTCGACATTAAGAAAGAATAAACTCCTGAATAAACTGAATGCTTCAAAGGCCAGTGTAGCAGGGGCAAGGGTCTGGGGACCATGGTTTCACGGGACATCTAAGTCAATGGCATAATAAAATCTATTAAGAGAACATTCTGCATTCCACTTTGAAGAGTGGCATCTGGGGTCTTAAACGCTAGCAAGCAGCCATCTAAGATGCATCAATTGGTCTCAACCCACCTGGAGCAAAGGAGAATGAAGAACACCAAGGACACAAGGCAATTACGAGCTCAAGAGACAGAAAGGGCCACATGAACCAGAGACTACATCATCCTGAGACCAGAACTAGATGGTGCCCGGCTACAACCTATGACTGCCCTGACAGGGAACACAACAGAGAACCCCTGAGGGAGCAGGAGAGCTGTGGGATGCAGACCCCAAATTCTCATAAGACCAGGCTTAATGGTCTGGCTGAGACTAGAAGGACCCCGGTGGTCATGGCCCCCAGACCTTCTGTTGGCCCAGGACAGGAACCATTCCCGAAGCCAACTCTTCAGACATGGATTGGACTGGACAATGGGTTGAAGAGGGATGCTGGTGAGGAGTGAGCTTCTTGGATCAGGTGGACACTTGAGACTATGTTGGCGTCTCCTGCCTGGAGGGGAGATGAGAGGGTTCAGGGGATTAGAAGCTGGCAAAATGGACAGGAAAAGACAGAATGAAGGGAGAGAGCGGGCTGTATCATTAGGGGGAGAGTAATTGGGAGTGTGTAGCAAGGTGTATATGGGTTTTTGTGTGAGAGACTGACTTGATTTGTAAACTTTCACTTAAAGCACAATAAAAATTATATAAAAAAGAAAGAATAAACTACTAATATGTAATTCAACATGGATGAACCTCAAAAACATTATGCAAAATGAGATAAACCAGACACAAAAGACTACAGATTGTATGGTTCCATTTATATGAAATTTCTAGAAAAAGCACATGTGTATTTTTTTTATAGAGATAGAAGGAAACCTTGGTGGCACAGTGGTTAAGTGCTATGGCTGCTAACCAAGAGGTCAGCAGTGTGAATCCACCAGGCACTCCTTGGAAACTCTATGGGGCAGTTCTACTCTGTCCTATAGGGTCACTATGAGCCAGAATCGACTCTACGGCAGTGGGTTTGGGTTTGGGTTTGGGTTTATAGAGATAGAAAGCAGTTCAGTGGTTGCCTGGGGCTGGGGGTGCGAACAGGGATTGGCTGTGAATGGGCAAAAGGGAACTTTGGGGCTAGACAGAAATGTTTTAAAACTGGATTGTGAGAATGATTGCAGAACTCTACAAATTTGCTACAAAAATCATTCAGTAATAGCTTATACAGTTGCAATGGATGGATTTTAAAGTATAAGAATTATACACGAAAAAAGATATTTAAAAAAACAACGGGGTCTCAAAAATGGCAATTGAGTGGTACATGAGCGAATGAATCAACAATTAAAAAACATTCTTAAGTATTTAAGAGACGGTGTTCAAAGAAACATACCCACATATGATTAAGTGCCTTTCTTACCGTGTCATCCTCTATGGCCTAATGTCAGTCTGATTCGTAGGTGGCTTTTGTTCCAGCTCACTCTGAATCACAATTTCAGCTCCAACCCTCACCAACTTGTCCACAGCTTTCCAGCTGCTCTCAGCTTCAACTACCACCAAACTCTTCCCCTTTAGGCTAACTACTAATTGACTAATTTGGCCTTTTAGGTTTTTAACAGCCAGCAAGGACCATCGCCATTCCCCCTGTCTCCTCTCCTTTCTCTTCCATGTGGCAGGGGAAGAAAAAAGAGTTTTCAGTCACATCATATGTCTCTGTGTCAGCAATTCAATTGTTCCCTTAGCAACCATCGCATTTACTGCTGGCTTTCCAATACATGCTGCCTTCTCAAAGAGCTTAGAGTCACAAAATATCTTGGTTTATGCCAGAAGCTGCTTTCTAAAAAGGCCAATGTTGCTTCTAGAGCAAACTATTTTAAAAACAATATTCAAACAAAGTACACCGTTTTTTCAGACAAAGATGAGAATGGGGACAAAGCTGAGGATATTACGCCTCTTTGGGTCACCTAGCTTACACCGAGAGAAGGGAGTTTGCAACCACATACTGGCTTCTCGCCTCCTGGCCAGTGGGTGTCAGAGGTCACAAGGGAAACTGGGCAAGGGGAGGAGAGAGAATCACATTGGCCAGGAGCAATCCAGCAAAACTCCTGCCGACAGAGAAAAAGACATTGCTTTTGCATACGAACTATTCCAGATTTACCATTTTCCCATCTAATTCCTTCTGGGAGTATTAAAAAAACAAAAACAAAAAAACCCTTGCCATGGAGTTGATTCCTACTCATAGCAATCCCAAGTGTTAACAAAGTAGAGCTGAGCCCCATAGGGTTATCTTGGCTGTAATCTTTACGGAAGCAGATTGCTAGGTCTTTCTTCCACTACGCCGCTGGGTGAGTTTGAACTCCCAACCTTTAGGTTAGTAGTTGAGCACAAACTGCTTGTGCCACTCAGGGCCATGCCTGGGAGTATACTACTCCTCTTAATGTATTCCTGTATCTAGGTAAAAAATAAGATCTAAAGGGTAGCTCAAAAGTGTGGATTCCTTCACTATTTCATCCATTATTTATTTTCCAAGAGGATCTGTAATTTTCTTTTCCTTTTAAAAAAAAGACACATTTCCTGTGTCTGCCACTGTTTGAGCAGCAAGGGCCTCTCAGAGGGTAGAGCTCATGTAAATACCCTCCAGAAAATATTTCCCAAACACCTTGAGAAGAATTTGGAGTTTGTGATAATTCTATTTCACAGGCCCATCTGTAGAAATAAAATCACTAACATTTTAACTGTTTTGTTTTTTTAAAAAAAAAACTAATAAGAGTAAAGAGATATTTCATAGCTATTTGAGGACACAGTGACTTTTCAGCATTTCAGAAGAACACCTGTATTTTAAACTGATACTAAATATCTTTAATGAATCTTTGCTGAGTATACTTTCATGCCCTAGGGGTTAGGAATATTGATAAATTAGAGACCTAATTTATTTTAATATATGTACGTATTTGGGGTTTGGGTTTGTAAACTCCTTTTATTTCAATGTTTCCTTTCAAACAGTTCTGTTCTTAATTTGGGCAGATCTTCCTTGATATTGGTCCAAATGAAGGAGATTTCCATGTACTTAAGTTATTAAAAAATCGGTTAGCTCAGGAGCTATTGACCCAGTTGGCTTGTAAAATAGTAGGAAACCCTCTACTGTCTTTTATAACCTGCAAGGAGAGAGGCTTATGGTATATAAACATGTGCTACTACTGCTGTGAATTTCGACGGTGTGGCATGAATGTCCCCAGACCAATCTTTAAAGATGTTCTGAAAGACTGTGTTTAAGGACCATCCACTCCCTTAGGTTTATCTGAAATAATACCAAGTTACCAAGAATGAGGAGTCCTTGGGTGGGGCAAATGGTTAAGAGCTCAGCTACTAACCAAAAGGTTGGAGGTTTGAGCACACCCGGAGGCACCTTGGAAGAAAGGCCTGGTGATCTACTTCTAAAAAATCAGCCACTGAAAGCCCTGTGGAGTACACAATTCTACTTTGACACAAATGGGGTCTCAGTGAGTTGGGATCAACTCCATGGCAACTGTTTTTTTGGTCACTTTTTTTTTTTTTACCAAGAATAAAAAACTCAAACAAGTTAACTTTCATACTCCACTCTGAAAACCTTGAAAATGAGATTTGCAGGTGATTTATCAAACATAAACCAAAGCTAAAACCAAACCTGTTGCCATTGAGTCGATTCCGACTCATAGCGGCCATATAGGACAGAGTAAAACTGCCCCATGGGGTTTCCAAGGAGCAGCTGGTGAGTTTGAACTGATGACCTTTGGGGTTAGCAGCCAAACTCTTAACCACTGCCTAAAGGTAAACACTGCCCCACCTTTCCCCAATATACTGAAAGGTGAAAACCTAGTTACGTTTTAGTTAAGAAAGGGTAAAGAGAGTCATAACACTTTGAGTTTGCCTTGGAGGAATGAATCCATAACATTTTGTTTTATTATGACAAAAGAAGAATAAAAGTCTCTTTGATTCCTCTATTCTTAATAAGAACTGTCTATTCTAGACTAATGCCGGCAAATGTGATTGGGTCTAATCAGTTGTCACTGAGCTGCCTGAAGAATGAAGTTTTTCTCCTTAACATCTCTGGGTGTCAGTTTCCTTGACTGCAAAGAGAGAGAGACGGTGGGATGAAGGTCCTCCCAGGCCCCTCCATGACCACAATATCTTGTGTTTCCTTCTGGCAGTAGACTGTAATCCCATGGTTTTCAGCTTGCCTGTCTCAGCCTCCTGGACCTTCTCCCCAGAGCTCTTTCTTTCTCTGGGGACCCAGCAGCTCTCACATACGTTGCTCATACATTCCGGTTCACACAGCCTTTCTTCTCACTACGACCAAAGTCTGATTCACAGGGGCCAAAGGGAAGAAGGAAAAAAATACACAGAGACACATATTCAAAAATATACACACATATAAAAGTATGTGTTCTAGAAAAAGATTCAAAGGACTGAGGTAGCCTAGTGTTTAGGGCTCTGAATCTCACCAAGGTGACTTTCCTCGGCAGGAAGTAACCCAGTCAGCATGTTGCTCAGTAACATGGGGCCATCATCCATCCTGTTCCTGTCTAGTGAAGGCTTGCCTGTTTTCTGGGCGAGCTTTTAGCAGTTTCTATATGAAGTTATAGACATAGGACAGTATACCTCAAGAATTGGTATTCTACCACCCTACCCTAAGTCCCAATCTCACACACAAATAGCTTCCCTATAATCTTAATAAGAACTACATATTAAAAATCTGTATATCCAAGTTTGGTGGTTGCCTAAAAAGTTAAACATAGAATTTGTCTATAATCCAGCAATTCCACTCGTAGGTATATACCCTCAAAGAATTGAAAGCAAGAATGCAAGCAGATACTTGTACACCAACATTTGTGGCAACATTATTCACAATAGCTGAAGGATGAAAAAGACAACCCAAGTGTCCATCAGCAGAAGAATGGATAAACAAAATGTGGTACATACATACAATGGGATATTATTCAGCCATAAAAAGAAATGAATTTCTTATTCATGCTGTGACGTGGATGAATCTTGAAAACATTCTAAGTGAAATAAGTCAGACATAAAAGGAGAAATGTATGATTCCACTTATATGAAATACCTAGAACAGGCAAATGCATAGAGACGGAAGTTTATTCTTGGATACCAGGGGCAAGTGAGAGTGGGAAATGGGGAGTTAGTGTTCAAGGGGTGCTGATTGTCTGTTAAGGGTGATGGAAGTTTTGGGAAATGGATGGGGTGATGGTTGCACAACATGGTGAACGTAGCTGATGTTACTGAATCCTACTCGTGGTTGAAAAGGCAAATGTTTTGTTATATATATTTTACTACAATTAAAAAACAAACTTGTACATAACTTGCCTGAGTTACAATCCAGTAGGAAAGTGTGAAGCTACTCGACTCGCAAAGCTGGCTGGTCATTTTATAAATGACACGAGTCAGCCTGTTAGTCCTATGGTGCTTGATGCTCATTCAGGACACAAGAAGCAGGAGTCTCCCTATGCTCTCATCTAGTTTGTCATCCACCCTTTTCCCTGCTCATCAGAAAAAAGTCAAAGGTGGGGTGATTCCCCTGTGAGATGTAGGCTTCAAGGCTGTGACTTGGTGCCATTTTTTAAAAGAATACATGAATGATTGATTGCTGTGTGATTACCAAAGGTATACTGTTGTTCATTGTAGAAATGGGCTCCTGGGCTATGGGCAGGTGTGCCAGGACAGTGGGGTGAGGGGTGAGGTGTGCCAGAGCAGAGGGGAGCAATCAAAATAGGAAAGGAAATATAAAGACCGCATTTATGAATCATATAAATTTGTGTATATATGCATATACTAAGGAGTCCCTGGGTGGTGTAAATGATTAAGCACTTGACTGCCAGCCGAAAGGCTGGTGGTTCAAACCCGCCCAGAGGCACCTCAAAAGGCAGGCCTGGAAATTTGCTTCTGATAGGTTCCAGCCTTGAAAACACTATGGAACAGTTTGATTCGGCTCTGACTCATGACAACCCTATGTGTCAGAATCGACTCAATGGTGCTAACAACCACAACAAAGCTTGTACTAAATTATAGTAAAAGATTAAAGACTTGGAACATGTAGAAAAGTTCAAGGAAACAACTAAAATCTATCAGTTCAGTTCCCGGAGAGAACCCTTGCTAATACTGTGAGGTATTTCATTCGTATTTGTTTGTTTATTTTTACATAAATGGAATCTAAGCTTTCAGTTTTGTGATCTGCCTTTCTTTCCGTTAATAATGAAATATCACTGACCATTTTCACGATGAGTCACGGTGGGCCTGAGGCAAGACTGAGCTCCTTCCGTCACCCAGTAATGACCAGAGTCATTTATTACTTTTTTTTTATGACTTAGGATGCAGCTCTGGGTTTGACCTGGGTTCGGTGATGGACTCACTCAGTCCTCAGATCACAGCCTGTTAGAGCTAGAAGGGTTCATAAGTGATCCTGGCAGTCAAGGCCTTCATTTCACAGATGAGAAAACTGAGGCCTGAGTCAGAGCCAAACACAGGAGCAGACACAGAATGACCACTCCAGGTCTGTTTACCCCTGCACCTCAACCACGAGCATGGAAAATCTCTTTGAGCAAACAGCCCGCTAGAGAACTCAGGGTGGAAAAGCCTTGTCCAGGGTTTTATTTAATGGAGGTCGTGCTGATTCCTTCTTGGTGAGGGGTTGATCAGCTCAGACTTATCTAGTAAAAGGAGAGGCCGGGCTTGGGGGGGTTGGCAGGATACAGAGGCCAAGAGGATGCAGCAGGATCAATAGACCAGGTGCTCCAACACAGCTGCAAGTTTGCCCAGGGAAAAGGATACCTCACTGTTCCAAGGAATCAAGCCTTCTGTGTTGGAGGTATGGTCTGCTGCATACATGCAGAATCGGACCACTTCTCAGCACCTGCTCCACTGCCACCCTGTTCTGGGCCACTGTCTCTCACCTGGATTATTGCAGTGGCTTCTTACCGGGGTTCCCGCTTCTACCCTTGCCCACCACACTCCCTGGGCTGTCTGCCACAGAACTTGCTCCTCAGAACCTGCAGTGGCTTTCTATCTTCGTTGTTGTTTGGTGCCATTGAATCGATTCTGACTCACGGCGACCCATATGTTGAGAGTACAGCTGTGCTTCATGGTATTTTCAAGGCTGTGGCCTTTCAGAAGCAGATCACCAGGCCTTTCTTCTGATGACCCTCTGCATGGGTTTGAACCACCAACCTTTCAGTTAGCAGCCCTGCTCTTAACCATTTGCACCACCCAGAGACTCCCACTAAGGAAGGCAGGGTCACAAAAAACAAAAGACAAGCATGGCTTCTCCTATGGATGGGTGGGAGTGAGGGCTTTTCCCAGAGAAGGGAAAGTTATCTTAAGCTGGAAAGACATCTCCAAATGTATCTGCCACCAGAGGGATTTAAGGACCCTCTGTTCTTACCACTGAAGTGTCTATCTTAATTTTACAGTTTAAAAAAGGGAAGTAGCAATCCAACTGACTTGTTCAGATGACCTCACCTGTGGAGAGTCTCTGTGGTAAACTCATCCCCTCCCCCATCCTGCCACATTCGTGGAAGGCGTGGTGCTGCTAATTTCCTGCTGAGTTGCTGAAGAGGCCAGAGATGGTGGTATCACAAAGAAACTTGCTAAATGTGAACCGACTCAGAATGACTGAAAATGATGTGCCGCTGTGCCAAACTCACAGGCTGGTTTCTCCCTTCTGGGGAAGGGCTGTTCATTTTTAGGACAAGCAGACCAGTTTCTCCTTTTAACCCTAGGGATTTTTCTCCCTGAAAGAGCAAAAAGTTAAGAGAATTTAGGAAGCTAGAGGGAATAAGACATGAGACATATTGGATGATATGATAGACCCCATGAGTCTCCCAGGTTATTTCCTTCTAAGGGAGATAAAAATAGAAATGAAAAATCTGATAAACCTTAAATCATCTGCTGCTCTGCAGGAAAACAAACCTAAGAGGATTTTGAGCCAGGAGGACTAGCTCAGAGGACCCGCAGATGTCTACAGCCTCATCTGAAATCCTTTCGTAAGGAGACAAGTGATATTTATAAGTCTATGAATTTAGAAACCTCAAGACCCCATGATTGGAACTAATTAATGTAAGAATCTTCCAGGATTTGAAAGCATCATGTAGTTTGCCATGGCTGTCAGGAGATAGAAGACCCAGGGAGACCTTTGAGCATGCTATTCCCCTACCACACTCCTCACTCAGCCAGCAGTGGAGACTGAGGCCCTAATACGTGGGACTCCTTGCAATTGTGTGGAGATGCTACAGGTAAGGTAGAAAGACGGTGGAACAAAAGAACTTTCTTTGTCTGCCATGACTGAAGAACAGTAAATGTATGTTTGTGGCCCTCAGCTCCTGGGGCTTTTTTTTTTTATTATTATTAACTTTTATTGAGCTTCAAGTGAACATTTACAAATCAAGTCAGACTGTCACATATAAGTTTATATACATCTTACTCCGTACACCCACTTGCTCTCCCCCTAATGAGTCAGCCCTTCCAGTCTCTCCTTTCATGACATTTTTGCCAGCTTCCAACTCTCTCTATCCTCCCATCCCCCCTCCAGACAGGAGATGCCAAAGCAGTCTCAAGTGTCCGCCTGATATAATTAGCTCGCTCTTCATTGGCATCTCTCTCCTACCCACTGTCCAGTCCCTTTCATGTCTGATGAGTTGTCTTCGGGGATGGTTCCTGTCCCGTGCCAACAGAAGGTTTGGGGACCATGACCGCCAGGATTCCTCTAGTCTCAGTCAGACCATTAAGTATGGTCTTTTTATGAGAATTTGGGGTCTGCATCCCACTGATCTCCTGCTCCCTCAGGGGTTCTCTGTTGTGCTCCCTGTCAGGGCAGTCATCGATTGTGGCCAGGCACCAACTAGTTTTTCTGGTCTCAGGATGATGTAGGTCTCTGGTTCATGTGGCCCTTTCTGTCTCCTGGGCTCTTAGTTGTCGTGTCACCTTGGTGTTCTTCATTCTCCTTTGCTCCAGGTGGGTTGAGACCAATTGATGCATCTTAGATGGCCGCTTGTTAGCATTTAAGACCCCAGACGCCACATTTCAAAGTGGGATGCAGAATGTTTTCATAATAGAATTATTTTGCCAATTGACTTAGAAGTCTCCTGGGGCTTTTTTATGGGGACCATTGCCTAAGCCATAAGTCTCAGTTTTCTACAGCTGCTGTAACAAAGTACCACAAAGAGGATAACTTTAATCAGCAGAAGTTTATTGTCTGGTAATCCAAAACAACATATTGGCCAGGTCATGATCTCCCCAAGGACTCTAGGGGAAAGCCCTTTCCTGTCTTTCTCAGCTTCAGGTAGCCCCACACATTCCTGGGCTTGTAGATGATCTTCATGGGGCCCTCCTTTGTCTTCTCTTTTATAAGGACACCACTTCCTTGGGATTTTGACCCACCCTACTCCATCATGACCTCATGTTTACTTAACTGATAACATCTTCAAAGACCCTAAATTTCTAAACAAGGTCACATTCACAGATACCTAGGTGTTAGAACTTAAACATAAGTTTTGAGGATATAGAGGCAACGACTGTGTTGGGAAGAGCATGGACTTCAGAGCCAAATAAACTTAAGTTCAAACCCTAACTTGTGGCTTTCTAGTACGTAGAGTTTTGCAAACCGTTTACCCTTTCAGGGCTCAGTTTCCTTATCTGTGAAGTAGGGACAGTGACATTCACCTTGCAGGGAGGATTATTGTAACTGGATTGGAGGCAAGATAGAAAAATCAGCTAGCACAATATCTGGTGCATACTAAGTAGTCCATAGATGTTAGTTGCAGCTGCAGTTGCTATTTTTAATAAAAATAATGACAGTAAAAGTAATAAGAAAAACTGAATGATTCAGAGAAGTATATTAAGGTACCATCTGATGCCAGGGAAGCAAGTTAATAGTTTAGGCATATAAAAACCTGTTGCCATCGAGTCGATTCTGACTCATAGTGACCCTATCCCAGTGCCGTCAACTGCCCCATACAGGTTCCAAGGAGTGGCTGATGGATTCAAACTGCTGACCTTTTGGTTAGTAGTCAAGCTCTTAACGTCTGCACCATCAGGGCACATAGATGTGCAAAACATGGCAGTCAGTGCTGGCTGGCCATTCCTAACCCTCTTTCCTCCTTGTTTCTTCTCCACGATGGAGGTCAGAAAAACTAGAGTCACTTTTACAACCTTGATGGCAGCAAGAGATTGCCATAAGACAGTTCTGGTCAAAGAAATGTAAGAAACATCTTGTTTTCCCAATAAACACATGACTACTGTCACTCTTCCATTCCTTCTTTCTGCCTTGAATGTGGACATGATGCCTGGAGCTGAGGCAGCCATGTTGCAACCATGAAGTAACAAGCCAACATGGTAATGATATCAGAGGCAAGGAAGAAAAAGAGATTAGGCACTGCTGCACCAACTCTGAGTTGCTTACCTTCAGATTTCTTGATTTTGTAAGAAAAATATCCTTCTGTTTGCTTAATCTCAGACAGGTTTTCTGTTGCTTACAGCTTAAAACATCCTTATCTGATAAAGAGCTCTGTGATAAGCTTCTCAAATACCTTGCTGACCTAGCAGGAAAATTCACAGTCACTTTGACTTCCTAATCAACCTCTCAGGAGCATAAGCTTTGCAGATATTAAACAATCCTAAATATTTTTATGAAAATGCATATATATCTAAGTATGTATGTATATACACACACATTATTTATATAGTAGCTTATGAAACCTGAAGGGTTTGCTTTAGATGCAATTCTTGACTTTTAGTGTTCACCTGTGAATCATAATCACAGTGGATCTCTTTAAACACTCCCATGCCTGGGCTCCAACCCTGGATGTTCTGGCTCCCTAAGTCTCAGATGAAACCAAACCAAAACCTGTTGCCATTGAGTCTACTCTGACTCATAGTGACCCTATAGGCCAGAGTAGAACTGCCCCACAGGGTTTCTAAGGAGCGGTTGGTGAATTAGAGCTGGCAACCTTTTGGTTAGCAGCTGAGGTCTTAACCACCGCGCCACCAGGGCTCCCAGATGAGGCTAGAACATCACAAATGTTTAAAGCTCCACAGGCGCCTGTGACGTAGAGTTCTTGGTGAGAATAACACCAGAGCCTTCCTTAACAGGGACCTAAGTTAGAGAAATTCTGTCTCCTAGGTAACCAAACCCGCTGAGAGTCAGACTGGAATGGCACAACATAGCTTTAAGGACAGCTTGGTATATAGTCCTATGATTTTAATTTAGTAGAATTATTACATATAATTATAAAAAGTTATCAGGCTTCATAAAACACGGGCTTTATATGCAAATTTCTACTGTAAGTAACACAGGCTTCCTCTGTAGTTTTGCACAGCGCATAGTCTGGACAAACCTGCGTTCAACCTGCGTTGTTGTTGTTGTTGTCAGGTGCTGTCAAGTTAGCTCTGACTCATAGCAGCCCTATGTACAATGGAATGAAACACTGCCCCATCCTGCACCATCCTCACAATCGTTGCTATGTTTGAGCCCATTGTTGCAGCCACTGTGTCAATCCATCTTGTTGAGGGCCTTGCTGTTTTTTGTGGACCCTCTCCTTTACCAGGCATGATGTCCTTCTCCAGGGACTGGTCCCTCATGATAACATGTCCAAAGTACACGAGATGAAGTCTCACCATCCTCGCTTCCAAGGAGCACTCTGGCTCTACTTCTTCTAAGACAGACTCGTTCATTCTTCTGACAGTCCATGGTATATTCAATGTTTTTCTCCAACACCGTAATTCAAAGGCATCAATTCTTCTTCGGTCTTTCTTACTCATTGTCCAGCTTTCTCATGCATATGAGGAGATTGAAAATATCATGGCTTGGGTTAGGTGCACCTTACTTCTCAAAGCCATGTCTTTGCTTTTGTTAAGAGCTTGAAACAGCTCTTTTGCAGCAGATTTGCCCAGTGCACTCTATTGTTTGATTTCCTGGCTGCTGATTCCATGGGCATTGATTATGGATTCAAGGAAAATAAAATCCTTGACAACCTCAATCTTTTCTCCATTTATCACAATGTTGCTTATTGGTCCAGTTGTGAGAATTTTTGTTTTCTCTATGCTAAGATGTAATCCATACAGAAGGCCATAGCCTTTGATTTTCGTTGGTAAGTACTTCAAGTCCTCTTAGCTTTCAGCAAGCAAGGTTGTGTTATCTGCATATTGCAGGTTGCTAATGAATCTTCCTCCAAACCTGATGCCGAGTTCTTCTTCATATAGTCCAGCTTCTCAGATTATTTGCTCAGCATACAGATTGAATAAGTATGATGAAAGGATACAACCCCGATACACACCTTTACTTATTTGAAGCCCGGCCATATCCCCTTGTTCTGTTTGAATGTTCCACATGAACACAATAAGTGCTTTAGAATTCCCATTCTTTGCAATGTTATCCATAATTTGTAATGATCCACACCTTTGCCTAGCCAATAAAACACAGGTAAACATCTTTCTGGTATTCTCTACTTCCAGCCAAGATACATCTGACATCAGCAATGATATTCCTTGTTCCACATTCTCTTGTGAAACCAGCTTGAATTTCTGACAGTTCCCTGTCAATGTACTGCTGCAACCATTTTTGAATTATCTTCAGCAAAATTTTACTTGCGTGTGATATTAATGACATTTTTTTGATAATTTTCGCATTCTGTCTGATCACCTTTCTTGGGAATGGGTACAAATAAGAATCTCTTCCAATCAGTTATTCAGGTAGGTGTCTTCCAAATTTCCTGGCATAGACAAGTGAGCACCTACAGTGCTGCATCCACTTGTTGAAACAGCTCAATTGGTATTCTGTCAGTTCCTGGGTCCTTATTTTTCTCCAAGGCCTTCAGTGCAGCTTGGACTTCTTCCTTCAATACCATTGGTTCTTGATCATATGCTACCTCCTGAAATGGTTGAATGTCGATCAATTCTTTTTGATGCAGTGACTCTCTGTGTTCCTTCCATCTTCTTTTGATGCTTTCTGTGTCATTCAATATTTTGCCCATAGGATCCTTGAATATTTCAAGTTGAAGCTTGACTTTTTTCTTCAGTTCTTTCAGCTTGAAAAATGCTAAGCGTGTTCTTCCTTTTTGGTTTTCTAACTCCAGGTCTTTGCACATTTCATTATAACACTTTACTTTGTCTTCTTGAGCCACCCTTTGAAATCTTCCATTTAACTCTTTTACTTCATCATTTTTTCCATTTGGTTTAGCTGTTCTATGTTCAGGACCAAGTTTCAGAGTCTTTTCTGTCTTTCTTGTCTTTTCAATGACCTTTTGCTTTCTTCTTGTATGATGTTCTTGATGTTTGCCATCCCATAACTCGTTTTGTCTTTTAGTCATTAGTGTTCAACGCATCAAATATCTTCTACAAATGGTCTCCAAATTCAGGTGGGATATACTCAGAGTCGAATTTTGGTTCCTGTAGACTTGTTTTAATTTTCTTCAGCTTCAACTTAAACTCGCATATGAGCAATTGATGGTCTGTTCCACAGTCAGCCCCTGGCCTTGTTCTGACTGATGATATGAAGCTTTTCCATAGCCTCTTTCCACGGATGTAGTTGATTTGATTCCTGTATTTTCTATCCAGTAAGGTCCACGTGTATAGTCACTGTTTATGTTGTTGAAAAAAGTCATTTGCAATAAATAACTTGCATGTTTTTGTTGTTAGGTGCTGTTGAGTCAGTTCTGACTCATAGTGACTCTACGCACAACAGAAGGAAACACTGCCAGATCCTGCACCATCCTCACAATCGCTTTTATGCTTGAGCCCATTGTTGCAGCCACTGTGTCAATCCATCTCATTGAGGATTTTTCTTTTTTGCTGGCCCTCTACTTTGGCAAGGATGATGTCCTTCTTCAGGGACTGATTCCTTCTGATAACATGTCCAAAGTATGCTCTAAGGAGCATTCCAGTTGTATTTCTTCCAAGATATTTTTTCGTTCTTTTGGCAGTCCATGGCATATTCAATATTCATCTCCAACACCACAGTTCAAAGGTGTCAATTCTTCTTCATCTTCCAGCTTTCACATGCATATGAGGGGACTGAAAAAAAACGTGGTTTGGGTCAGTCACACCTTAGTCTTCAAGGTGATATATTTACTTTTTAACACTTTAAAGAGGTCTTTTGCAGCAGATTTGCCTGATGCAATGCACCTTTTGATTGCTTGATTGCTGCTTCCATGGGTGTTGATTGTGAATCCAAGTAAAGTGAAATCTTTGAAGACTCCAATCTTTTCTCCGTTTATCACAGTGTTACTTATTAGTTCAGTTGTGAGGATTTTTGTTTTCTTTATGTTGATGTGTAATCCATACTGAAGGCTGCAGTCTTTGATCTTCATCAGTAAGTGCTTCAAGTCTTCTTCATTTCCAGCAGGCAAGGTTGTGTCATCTGCATAACACAGGTTATTAATCAGTCTTCCTCTAATCCTGATGCCCCATTTTTCTTCGTATAGTCCAGCTTCTCAGATTATTTGCTCCACATACAGATTGAATAAGTGTGGTGAAAGGATATAACCCTGAAACACACCTTTCCTGACTTTAAACCATGCAGTATCCCCTTCTTCTTTTTGAACAACTGCCTCTTGGTCTATGTACAAATTCCCAATGAGCACAATTAAGTGTTCTAAAATTCCTATTCTCCACAATGTTATCCATAATTTGTTATGATCCACACAGTCGAATGCCTTTGTATAATCTATAAAACACAGATAAACATGTTTCTGGTATTCTCTGCTTTCAGCCAGGATCCATCTGACATTAGCAGTGATGTCCCATGTTCTTCGTCTGTCTTAGTCATCTAGTGCTGCTATAACAGAAATACCACAAGTGGATGGCTTTAACAAAGAGAAATTTATTCTCTCAAAGTTGAGAAGGCTAGAAGTCCAAATTCAGGGTGTCAACTCCACGGGAAGGCTCTCTGTCTCTGTCAGCTCTGGAGAAAAGACCTCCTCTAGTCAAAGAGCATCTCTGCACCAGAACCTCGGGTCCGAAGGGCAGGGCTCTGCTCCCAGTGCTGCTTTCTTGGTGGTATGAGATCCCCATGTCTCTCTGCTCACTTCTCTCTTTTATATCTCAAAAGAGATTGGCTTAAGGCACTATCTAACATTGTATATCTCATCAACATAACTGTGACTAATCCATCTCATTACATCATAGCAATAGGATTTACAAAACATACAGAAATCACATCAGATGACAAAATGGTAGACAACCATACAATACTAGGAGTCATGACCTAGCCAAGTTGTCAGTCATTTTGGGGGGACACAATTCAATCCATGACAACGTACTCTTCTGAATCAGGCTTGAATTTCTGGCAGTTACCTGTCGATATACTGCTGCAGCCGCTCTTAATAGATCTTCGGCAAAATTTTACTTGTGTGTGATATTAATGATATTCTTTGATAATTTCTGCATTCTGATGGATTACTTTTCTTTGGAATTAGTACAAATATGGATCTCTTCCAGTCGGTTGGCCATGTAGCTGTCCTCCAAATTTCCTGGCGTAGATAAGCGAGTATTTCCATAACCGCATCCATTTGTTGAAACACCTCAATTTGTATTCCATTAACTGCTGGAGTCTTGTTTTTCACCAATGCCTGCAGTGAAGCTTGGACTTATTCCTTCAGTACCATGGGTTCCTGATTATATGCTGCCTCCTGAAATAGTTGAATGTAGACAAATTCTATTTTGGTATAGTGACTCTGTTTATTCCTTCTATCTTCTTTTGATGTTTCCTGCATAGTTTAATATTTTCCCTGTAGAATTCTTTAATGTCGAACTTTTTCTTCAGTTCTTTTAGCTTAAGAAATGCCAAGTGTGTTCTTCTCTTTTGGTTTTCTGTCTCTAGGTCTTTGCACATATCATTATAATACTTTACTTTGTCTTCTCAAGCCACCTTTTGAAATCTTCTGTTCAGCTCTTTTACTTCATCATTTCTTCCTTTTGCTTTAGCTACTCAACGTTCAATAGCAAGGCTCAGAGTCTCTTCTGACATCTATTTTGGTCTTTTCTTTCTCCCCTGTATTTGTAATGAGCTCTTGCTTTCTTCATGTATGATGTCCTTGATGTCATTCCACAACTCGTCTGGTCTTTGGTCATTAGTGTTCTGTGCATCAAATCTATTCTTGAGATGGTCTCTAAATTCAGGTGGGGTATGCTCAAGGCCATACTTTGGCTCTCGTGGACTTGTTCTGATTTTCTTCAGTTTTAACTTTAACTTGCACATGAATAATCGATGGTCTGTTCTGCAGTTGACCTCTGCCCTTGTTCTGACTTGTTTTATTGAGGTACTCCACTGTCTCTTTCCACCGATGTAGTCAATTTGATTCCTGTGTGTTCCATCTGGCAAGGTCCACATGTATATCATAGTTTATGTTGTTGAAAAATGGTATGCACAATGAAGAATTCATTGGTCTTGCACAATTCCATCGTGAGATCTCTGGCATTGTTTCTATCACCAACGCCATATTTTCCAACTACCGATCCTTCTTCTTTGTTTCCAACCTTCACATTCCAATCACCAGTAATTATCAATGCATCCTGATTGCATGTTTGATCAATTTCAGGCTGCAGAAGCTGATAAAAATCTTCAATTTCATCATCTTTGGCCTTAGTGGTTGGTGCGTAAATTTGAATAATAGCCGTATTAACTGGTCGTCTTTGTAGGTGTATGGATATTATCCTATCACTGACAGCGTTGTACTTCAGGATAGATCTTGAAACGTTCTTTTTGACGATGAATGCAACACCATTCTTCTTCAAGTTGCCATTCCCAGGATAGTAGACCATATGATTGTCTGTTACATAATGGCCAATTTCAGCTCACTAATGCCTAGGATATTGATGTTTATGTGCTCCATTTCATTTTTAACAATTTCCAATTTTCCTAGAATCGTACTTCGTACATTCTAGGTTCCAATTATTAATGAATGTTTGCAGCTGTTTCTTTTCATTTTGAGTTATGCCATGTCAGAAAATGAAGGTCCTGAAAGCTTGACTCCATCCACGTCATTAAGATCGACTCTACTTTCTACTTTGAGGAGGCAGCTCTTCCACAGTTGTATTTTGAGTGCCTCCCAACCTGAGGGGCGCATCTTCTGGAACGATATCAGACAATGTTTCACTGCTATTTGTACGGTTTTCCTGGCTAATTCTTTTCAGAAGTAGACCACTGGGTTCTTCTTCCTAGTCTGTCTTAATCTGGGAGCTCAGCTGAAAACTGCCATGGGTGACCCTCTTGGTATTTGAATATCAATGGCGTAGCTTCCAGCATCACAGCAATATGCAACCCCCAACATTATGACAAACTGACGGATGCATAGGAGAATAACCTGCATAAGGGCAAGAAATACCAGAATTGCTGCATTGTTATCTTATTTCAATAACTTAGATGACTATGACAGAAACACTATATGGTAGGACAGGACCCATTAGCTAAGCCTAACATATATATATACATATATATATACATATATATATATCTTGACTTGACAGCAACTATATATATATATATATATACACACACACACATATATATGGGCAGTTAGAGCACTTCTGAGGACAAGGCAGTCAGCTAGCTCCTTGTCATTTGAAATGTTGCCAGAATATGATCTGTCTCTCATGATGTACAGTGTCCACATGGCAAGAGCAGAATCACTCATATTGCCAACCTAACATGTTTGAATTTTTTAAATTTTTACACTATCTTAGTTTCTTTATCAGAGTTACATACTTGCTTATATTTCCAAAAAAGATTTTAAATGGTATATTTGTATACATAAATAAATATGCATAAGGTCTGGAGGGTTTGTTTTTTAAAAGCAGTAGCAAAACATTTGTTTTATGGGCCAAATCCGTTGTCTTGTTGTCTTACCTATCTAGTACTCCTATAATAGAAATACCACAAGTAGGTGGCTTTAACAAACAGAAGTTTATTCTCTCACAGTTTAGGAGGCTAGAAGTCTGAATTCAGGGTACCAGCTCCAGGCCAAAGCTCTCTCTCTGTCAGCTCTTGGGAAAGATCCTTGTAATCAATCTTCCCTTGGTCTAGGAGCTTCTCAGTGCAGGAACCCCAGGTCCAGAGGACACGTGAGCTTCTGGCTTTTCTTGGTTGGTGGTAATGAGGTCCTTCTCCTCTCTGTTTGATTTTCTCTTTTATATCTCAAAAGAGATTGACTCAAGATAGGACCTAATCCTGTAGATTGAGTCCTGCCTCATTAATGACTGCCTCTAGCCCTGCTTCCTTAATGTCATAGCGGTTAGAATTACAATATATAGGATAATCACATCAGGTCACAAAACGGTAGACAACCATTCAATACAGGGAATCATGGCCTAGTCAAGTTGGCATACACTTTAGGGGGACATGATTCAATCCATAATACTTGTCAATTAAGCTTCTATGCTAGTATACTTTGTAGCATTTATTACTAAATAATCTTAGGTTCCTACATAGAGTATGGAGTCCCTGGATGGTGCGAATGGTTAAGTGCTCAACTATTAGCCAAAAGGTTGGGGGTTCAAACCTGCTCAGAGATGCCTTGGAAGACAGCCCTGGTGATCTGCTTCTGAAAGGTCACAGCCTTGAAAACCCTATGAAACAGTTCTACTCTACACAAGTTGGGTTGCTGTGAGTCAGAACTGACTTGGTGGGAACCAAAAACCACAACTTAATGAAGGAGGGTATTATTATCATGACAATTTACAGATGAGTAAACTGAGTTTGGGAGGTTAAATTACTTGTCTGAAGTCACAAAGCTGGGAGAGCTGGACTTTGGACCTATGTATTCTTGATTCCAAAGTCCACCCTCATAATCAACATCATATGTTAGCACACTTATCATCCATACATATCACTTATATTTTGGGGGAGTGTATTTGTAAGAATCCTTTTAACAATTATCCTATCATGAATCACTATCAACAAACTCTTCAGTCATGTTTTGCTACAGCTTCATCTCTATAATCTTTTTAAGCATATATGGCTAGGAACCTGAGTTATACTTTATTTGTTTCTATGATTCCACTTACATAAATGCTAGTGTCATGAAACAAGTACTGGTTTGGGGTTCAGATGATTTGCTTATGTGGGCCAGGCTAGACCTTTAATCTGTTTAAGCTACATTTTGCACATGTATAAACAAGCAAACAAACCAAACCCACTGCTGTGGAGTTAATTCTGACTCATAGTGAAACCCTATAGGACAGAGTAGAATTGCCCCATAGGGTTTCCAAGGAGTGGCTGGTGAATTCAAACTGCGGACCTTTTGGTTAGCAGCCAGACTCTTAACCACTGCACCACCAGGGCTCCATATGTATAAAGGTGAGGTATTAATAATGCTACCTTCCTACTCCCCAGAGTTATGTTGATGGCTAAACAAAGTAGTGCGTGTGAGAAGTGCTTTCTGAATGGTGGTGTGATACATGTTATTTTATAACTTTCTTTTCAACACAGCTCTCCTGACTTGCTTCATAAATCTCAAATTAGTATTCAGCACAGCCTGATAATCCTAGCACACTCTCAAGTCTTTTGGCCTTCCCATTCTTCAGAATGACTATTTCATACCTCCTTGCTTCTCATACCTTCCACACCATCCCAACCCCAACTTTAGCTGATGACCTTGCCTCATACTTCATCAAGAAAATAGAAGCAACTCAAAAGATCTTCCTCGTCATATCAACACTGTAACTATCACCCTACGTACTCTCCGACTTCTTTCCTATCACAAAAAAATCAAGTGTTCCCTCTCCAAAGACCAACCACCCTCCACCTCTCCTCTTCCCTCGTCGTTTTCAGGGGCTTGGTTCCTCCAATATTCCTTCAGCATCATCTCTCTTCAACATCCTCCATTTTACTCTCTCTACCCCACATTATTATCAGCATCTAAGTGTGCTTTTGTATCTTCTGTGTTAAAAAAATAGAAAAACAAACTCCCTTGACCCCCACCCAGCTACTACTCCATTTCTGTTCTTCACAGCAAAAACTCTTGAAATATTGTTTATTGTTACTGCCTTCACTTTCTCACCTCACATTCTCTGTTCAGCCTACTCAGGCTGGGTTCTGGCTCCACCACTCTTCATGTTGTAGAACCCAGTGCATGTTCTCTGGCCTCATACTCAACCTCTCAGCAGAAGTCAACAATCTCTCCGTCAAAACACTTTCTTCTCCTGCCTATTAACACCCTTTCCTAGCTCTCCCTCTACCTTGCTGGTTGCCCCTTCTCAGGCACCTTTGTAAAAAGAGCTTCATTTTCCTGACCTCTCAATGTTAGAGGAAGACCTGGTGGCACAGTGGTTAAGAGTGGGGCTGCTCACCAAAAGGTCGGCAGTTTGAATCCAACAGCTGCTCCTTGAATATCCTATGGGGCAGTTCTACTTTGTCCTATAGGATTGCTATGAGTCGAAATCAACTCAACAGCAATGGGTTTAAATGTTAGGGTGGGCCAGGGTTTGTGCTTTTGAATTCTATTCCACACCCGTACCCATTGTGTAGGTTGTTCTTGTTAGGTTCTGCCAAGTCAATTTCAACTCATAGCTACCCCATATGAGAGAATAGAACTGCCCCATAGGGTTCCCTAGGCTGTAATCTTTATGGGAGTAGATTGCCAGGTCTTTCTTGGCAGAGCCGTTGGATGGGTGTGAACTGCTAACCTTTAGTTAGCAGCCTAGTGCTTAATCATTTCTCCAGTCTCATCCAATGTCATGGCATCAAAGATCCTCTGCATACCAGTCACTCCCTCTCCCTTAAACCATCTGTTTGTACTACTTGACATTGTCAAATAGATATTAACCAAGTATCTCAAACTTACGGCCAGTCACATTTCTTGATTTCCCCTCCCAAATTTTCTCTGCCAGCCTTCTCCGTCTCAATAAATGGTTCCAGGCAGGTACCACCAACTGATACCATTAAACAGTACCACTTGCTCATGAAAAAAATCTAGGAATTATCCTTGATAATTTTCTTTGCATCATCCTCACATCTAAACCACCAGCAAAACTTCTCAACTTCAGCTTTAAACCATAGCCTGAATCTATCTGTCTCTCCATCCCTCTGCTAACACATTCTGTTAGAAGACATCACCACCTCTTATATGGCATACTTCAGTAGCATTGTCACTAGTCTCCTTGCCTTGTTCCTGCCCCTAATATCAATTCTCTTCTAAGAACACAATAAACGGGAGAAAGGGAAACTCTTCCTTATGGCTGAATTCCAAATAATAAATATAGAGGGAGGGATGAATTTAAAAATTCACCAATGAAGACTGAAACTAGTGGGTAAAAGTTTGATGAGCCACAGGATATTTACATGGTCTCAAAAAACCTCCCCACAAATTGCTTATATATTAAAAAACCAAGGGACAAATAGCTACTTTATAGAGGTCTGGGAGACATCACCTTAACCAAGTGATCAAAGCTTACATCATCAGTATTGGGACAAACCAAATCATATGCCTCCTGATACAATGCACCGAGATGGACACAGAAACACTTCTGTGATATTTCTTCCAAAAATGCACAGCCTGAATTTAATCATGAAGAAAAATCAGACAATCCCAAATTGAGGAATAGTCTACAAAATAACTGGCCTGTATTCTTCAAAAATATCAAGGTCAAGAAAGGCAGCGAAAAGCTGAGGACTGTTCCAGACTGAAGGAGACTAAAGACATGTAACAAGCATACACAATATGTGATCCTGGATTGTGTACTAGGTCTGGCAAAAAAAGATCTATAAAGGACATTATTGGGGCAATTGATTAAATTTCAGTATACACTACAGTTCAGAGTAATAATAATGTATAAATATTAAATTTCCTGATCTATGTTCAGTGTATTGCAGCTATGGAAAAAAATGTCTTTGTTCTTAGGAAACACATTTTTGACATATTTATTGGTAAAGGGGCATGATGTCTCTATTTTATTCTCAAATAGTTTGGGGAAACATGCACATATTAAGTATACATATGTATGGAGAGAGAGAGAGAGACAAAGAAAAAGACAGAGAGAAAGAGAGAATGATAAACAAATGGGGCAAAAATGTAAGCAACAGGTAAAACTTGGTAAAGGGTTTATAGGAGCCTCTTGTATTATTCTTGCAAGTTTTCTGTACATTTGAAATCATATTAAAATAAGTTCCCAAAATGATATACATGTATGATCATGCCATTTTCCCACTTCAGCTGCTCCAATTGCTTCCCAACATATTTATAGGAAAATTCAAATTCTTCCCGTGCCTTCCATAGCCCTACATGATCTTGGCCCTACCTGCCTCTCAGATGTCACACCATATCACTCTTTTTCACCTACCCTGCTCTAACCACAAACTTCATTCTGTCCCTGAAGCACATCAAACTCATTTTCATCTTAGGGCCTGGAAGCTGTTTCTCTACCTGCAATGCTCGTTTCCTCAATGTTACATACTGGGCTCTTCCTTGACTTTTAGATGTCCACTTCAAGGTCACCTCCTCCAAGAGGCCTTTCTTGATTACCCATCACTCTCTCTCATTCCATCCCATATTCACTCTCTGTAGAGCACCAATTATTCTATTTTTTCTTCTTATTTATTTATTACTTCAAGTCCCCCCTGGACTGTCAGCCTTGAGAGTAGGTATTTTGTCATATTCATAGCTATAGCCTTTGTGCCTGCAATAGTGCTGGCTCCTAATACATGCTCAATAAATACTTGCTGAATGAAACTGGATGTTCATTACATATTTTGATAATGCTATATATTATTACCCTATTGAAAAGTCTCATAGCAATAGATAGAAAACTTCTCCCACCACTCATGGGTTTTCTTTCCTATGTAACTCCAGGGTTTTCAGTCCTGGGGATCATTCTGGCTGTATTCAGAACAACAGATATTTTGTTTCAGTTCCTTTTTTTCTAGGTAGCCAAAAATCATTAAGCCCCTTCCCCATTAGGACCCTGGGGGACCAAGGCAATTAGTTAGAGGACAATGGGTATTATGTGCTCCTACACTTTGCAGAAACGATGCCTGCATCTCATAAATGGCAGGGCGTCAGTATGCAGTGATTATTTTTATCCTCATTGTTTTGACACTGCTGATGAAAGATCCTCATATGCCAGTTCCTGAGAGCCACACAATAGCAATAGTTGTCGTTAAGTTGGGGACCAGGAGAGAAGTTTGATCCTGCTCTCTCCTGCCAGCTCCGAGTGGGGTCTCAGAATTGCCATTTGAGTCCTCTGTGGCAGCTGCTTCCCTTTGAATTTAGAGTGGCTCTTTCAACTTTGTGAATGAGGCACAGGGCTGGTGGAATCAGAAACATGGGCCTCTTTCCCGCTGATAACCGATCTCCACAATTTCCTGTATTAGTTGCCTTCATGAGCAGCTGTGAAACTCTAAGGACAATGTGTTGTAAAAGAGATGCTTGATCTGATCCATAAAATTCATACCTGTCATCATCTGTCACCCACTCCAGGAGGCCTGTCAATAGGAATGCCCTTCAAAATCATCCCCAAATGCTCAGGAATACTGAGTCTCCCTGTAAATCCACATAAAGGGAGTGACCGAGGGAGAACGGGAGAGGCATGTGCTGACATAAAAAACAAGTCTCTCCCAATGCCTCTGATTCCTGAGGCCGGTCCTGCTTGCTGCAGATTTGCAGGAACAGATGTGCAGGGAAAGGGGATCCTGCTCAGAGGCATCAGTGGGGTGGGCAGATGGATTAATTACACCACCTAATGAAAAGCGGTGATCCACTGTGGCCTGAGGGAAGTAAAGGTAGAGACATAAAGAAGATATATGAATTTGGACACATGCATACGTGAGATGTGCAGGTGGAGAAATGACATCACGGCCCAGGTAAGAAGATGCTCTTGTTTCTCTTCTCAGGACCACGAGAAAGCCCTGCCACACAGAGTTCATGTCCACATCCACTGCCAAGGGGAGCCAGTGTGACCGGCAGACCCAGACCACCATAACAAGCTATAATCTTCATGAATTAAACAAATCAGTTGCTGTGGAGTCAATTCGACTCATGGCTACCCCATGTGTTTTGGAGTAGAACTGTACTCTATTGGGTTTTCATTGGCTGAATTTTTAGGAGTATATCACCAGGCCTTGCTCCCAAGGTGCCTCTGGGTGGGCTCGAACCTGCAACCTTTCAGTTAGCAGCCAAGCATGTTAACCACTTTCACCACCCAGGGACTCCATATATATATATGGACCCTGAAAAAAAACAGGGGACCTATACAGTGTTACCCTAGAAAATAACCCTATGGGATCACTCTTGTGTCTCTTCTATATGACCCTCTGGACACACACAGGTCACAAATAGCGTTAACTATTTGCACCACCCAGGGAATATAAATTAAAAGAAACTTACACTGAAACAACGGGCGCCCTGGCAGTACATTGGTTAAGCGCTTGGCTGCTAACCGAAAGGTCGGTGGCTCAAACCCACCAGCAGCTCCATGGAGGAAAAGACCTGACCATCTGCTCCCATAAAAATTCATAGCTTATAAAACCCTAAGGGACAGTTCTACTCTGTCCTATTTGGTCAATATGAGTCAGAATCTAATACCACAACACTGAAACGATGAATGGAAATAGTCTGAAGAAGATTTAGAAGGGGTGCAGTGTGGTAGTATCTTGCTTCCATTAGTTATCAGCTGAGTGACCTTAAGCATTTTAATTAACCTCTAATCCTCAACTTTCTCATCTATAAAATGGAAGTAATAACAGTACCCACCTCATATGGCTAATGTGAGGCTTAAACGTGAATATATATAAAACCCTTACCACCATGCCTGGCACGGGGTAACCTTCAAATAACGTTAGATATTGTATTAATTTCCTACTGCTGATATACCAAATTGTCACAAACCTAGTGGCTCGAAGAAACATAAATTCATTATCTTACAGTTCTGGAAGTCAGAAGTACAAAATGAGACTTAAGGTGCTAAAATCAAGATCTTGGCAAGGTTGGATCCTTCTGGAGGCTCAGGGCAAAGTCTGTTTCCTTGCCTTTTCCACCTTCTAGTGGCTACATCACTCCAGTCTCTGCATCTATCACCACATCACCTTCTCTTAACATTGGCCTTCTTGCCTTCTTCTTATAAAACCGCTTGTGATTACATTGAACCCATCTGGATAATCCAAGCTACTCTCCAAATCTCCAAATGCTTTACTTAATCACATCTGCAAAGTCCTTTTTTATCATGTAAGGAAATATATTCACAGGTTCTGGAGATTAAGATATGGATGACCGACCTCGCGACACCGTGGCTACCAGGGATTCTAGGTAGGCTGAATAAAAAAAACAGCAAACCCACTGCCATCCAGTGAACTCTGACTCATAGCGACCCTATAGGACAGAGTAGAACTGCACCGTAGGATTACCAAGGCTGTAATCTTTATGGAAGCTAACTGCCACATCTTTCTTCTGCTGGTAGGTTCAAACTCAAATAATCTGAGAACTGGACTGTATGAAGAAGAATGTGGCATCAGAATTGGTGGAAGACTCATTAACAACCTGCAATATGAAGATGACACAACATTGCTTGCTGAAAATGAGAGGACTTGAAACATTTACTGTTGAAGATCAATGACTACAACCATCAGTACGGATTATACCTCAACATAAAGAAAACAAAAACCCTCACAACTGACCAATGAGCAGGATCATGACTGTTGTCATTAGGTACCCTTGAGTAGATTTTGACTCATAGCATCTCTATGTACAACCGAACAAAACACTGCCAGGTCCTGTGCCATCCTCGCAATCATTGTTATGTTTGAGCCCATTATTGCAGCCACTGTGTCAGTCCCTCTTGTTGAGGGTCTTCCTCTTTTTTGCTGACCCTCTACCAAGCATGATGTTCTTCTCCAGGAACTGGTCCATCTTGATAACATGTCCAAAGTATGTGAGACGAAGTCTAGCCACCCTTGCTTCCAATGAGCATTCTGGCTGTACTTCTTCCAAGACGGATTTGTTTGTTCTTCTGACAGTCCGTGGTATATTCAATATTTTTCACTGACACCATAATTCAAAGGAGTCAATTCTTCTTCAGTCTTCTTTATTCATTGCCCAGCTTTCACATGCATATGAGACGATTGAAAATGCCGTGACTTGGGTCAGGTGCACTTCAGTCCTTAATGTGGCATCTTTGCTTTTTTAACACTTGAGAGAAGTCTTTTGTAGCAGATTTGCCCAATGCAATGCACCTTGTGATTTCTTGACTGAATTGACTCTATGGCAACTGGTTTGGTTTTTGTTGTTTTGGCTTCCATGGGCGTTGATTGTGGATTCAAGTAAAATGAAATCCTTGACAACTTCAACTTTTTCTCCATTTATCATGATGTTGCTTATTGGTCCAGTTGTGAGGATTTTGTTTTCTTTATGTTGAAGCGTAATCCATACTGAAGGCTGTGGTCTTTAATCTTCATCAGTAAGTGCTTCAAGTCCTCTTCACTTCCAGCAAGCAAGGTTGTGTCACCTGCATATCGCAGGTTATTATTGAGTCTTCCTCCAAATCTGATACCACATTCTTCTTCATATAGTCCAGCTTCTCAGATTATTTGCTCAGCAATAGACTGATTAAGTATAGGGAAAGGATACAACTCTGAAACACACCGTTCTTAACTTTAAACCATGCAACATCCCCTCGTTCTGCTTGAATGACTGCCTCTTGGTCTATGTACAGGTTCCTCATGAGCACAAATAAGTGTTCTGGAGTTCTCATTCTTTTCAATGTTATCCATAATTTGTTATGATCCACACAGTTGAATGCCTTTGCATAGTCAATAAAACACAGGTAAGTATCTTGCTGGTATTCTCTGCTTTTAGCTATGATCCATAGACATCATTAATGATATTCCTTGTTCCATGTCCTTCTCTCAATTCAGCTTGAATTTCTGGCAGTTCCCCATTAATATACTGCTGCAACTACTTTTGAAAGATCTTCAGAAAAATTTTACTTATGTGTGATATTAATGATATTATTTGATAATTTCTGCATTCTGGTTGATCATTTTTCTTTGGAATGGGTACAAATAAGGATCTCTTCCAGGCAGTTGACCAGGAAGCTGTCTTCACAATTTGTTGGTATAGACAAGTGAGAGCTTTCAGTGCTGCATCCATTTGTTGAAACATCTCAATGGGTATTCAATCAGTTCTTGGGGCCTTATTTTTCGCCAAGGCCTTCAGTGCAGCTTGGACCTATTCTTTCAGTACCATTGGTTCTTGATCATATGCTACCTCCTGAAATGTTTGAATGTCAACTAATTCTTTTTGGTACAGTGACTGTGCATTCCTTCCATCTTCTTTTGATGCTTCTTGGGTCATTTAATATTTTACTCACAGAATTCTTCAGTATTGCAAGTGAAGGCTTGAATTTTCTCTTCAGTTCTTTCAGTTTGAGAAATGCCAAATGTGTTCTTCCCTTTTGCTTTTGTATCTCCAGGTCTTTGCACATTTTATGATAATACTTTGCTTTGTCTTTTCGAGCTGCCCTTTGAAATCTTTTGTTCAGCTGTTTTATTTCATCATGTCTTCATCTTGCTTTAGCTGCTTAACATTCAAGAGCAACTCTCAGAGTCTCTTCAGACATACACTTTGGTCTTTTCTTTCTTTTTAATGGGCCTCTTGCTTTCTTCATATATAATGTCCTGGATGTCATTCCACAACTCATCTGGTCTTCAGTCATTAGTGTTCAACGTGTCAAATCTATTCTTGAGATGGTATCTAAATTCAAGGTTGTACTTTGGCTCTGGTGTTCTAATTTTCTTTGACTTGAACTTGCATATGAGCAACGGATGATCTGTTCTACAGTCAGCCCCTCGCCCTGTTCTAACTGATGATTTTGAGCTTTTCAATTATCTCTTTCCACAGATGTAGTCGATTTGATTTCCGTCTTTTCCATATAGTGAGGCCCATGTGTGTAGCCACCTTTGATGTTGTTGAAAAAAGGTACTTGCAGTGAGGAAGTTGTTCGTCTTGCAAAATTCTGTCATGCAATCTCTGGCATTGTTTGTATCACTAAGGCTATATTTTCCAGCTACCAATACTTTGTTTCCAACTTTTGCATTCCAACCGCCAGTAATTATCAATACATCTTGATGGCATGTTTGATCAATTTCAGACTGCAGAAGTTGGTAAAAATCTTCAATTTCTGCATCTTTGCCCTATGTGGCTGGTGTGTAAATTTGAATAATGGTCGTATTAACTGGTCTTCCTTGTAGGTGTATGGATATTATCTTATCACTGACAGTGTTATACTTCAGGATAGATTTTGAAATCTTCTTTTTGGTGATGAACATGGCGGCTTTTCTCTTCAATTTGTCATTCCCAGCGTAGTAGACCATATGAATGTCTGATTCAAAATGGCCAATACCAGTCCATTTCAGCTCACTAATTCCTAGGATATCAATGTTTATGTGTTCTATTTCATTTTTGATGACTTCCAATTTTCCTAGACTCACATTTTGCACATTCTAAGTTCCAATTATTAATGGATGTTTGCAATTGTTTCTTCTCATTTTGAGTCATGCCACATCAGCAAATGAAGGTCACAACATGATTATAAATATAGAAAATATTGAAGTTGTCAAAGATTTCCTTTTACTTAGATCCACAATCAACACCCATGGAAGCAGCAGTCAAGAAATCAAATGACATATTGCATTGGGAAAATCTGCTGCAAAAGACCTCTTTCAAGTGTTAAAAAGCAAAGATATCACTTTAAGGACTAAAGTGCACCAGACCCAATCCAAGGTGTTACCAATCGCCTCATATGCATTTAAAAGCTGGACAATGGTAAGAAAGACTGAAGAAGATTTGATGCCCTTGAATTACGGTGTTAGCCCAGAATATTGAATATACCATGAACTGCCAAGAGAACCAACAAGTCTATCTTGGAAGAAGTACAGCCAGAGTGTTCCTTGGAAGCAAGGATAGTGAGACTTTGTCTCACGTACTTTGGACATGTTATCAGGAGAGACCAGTCCCTGGGGAAGTAAATCATGCTTGGTAAAGTAGAGGGTCAGCGAAAAAGAAGAAGACCCTCAATAAGATGGATTGACACAACGGCTCCAACAATGGGCTCAAATATAGCAACGATCGTGAGGATAGCGCAGGTCCAGGTAGTATTTCGTTCTGTTGTACATAGGGTTGCTGTGAGTCAGAACTGGCTCCACAGCAGCTAACAACAACAATAGCAACAATCTTTATGGAAGCAATTGCCAGGTCTTACTCCTGCAGAGCCACTGGGTGTGTTCAAACTGCCAGTCTTTATATTAGCAGCCAAGTGCTCTTCAGGGCTCCTTTATTATATAACAATATGTCATAAATAGATATGGATTCAGTACATTGTCCCAGGATAGGAGAGTATAGTGGTTTCAGCAAGTAGGTAGTTAGATCATCATCTTTTCTTGTCCAGTTTTGACATTTTCTTGTAAATGATGCTTAATTTTGTCTAGCCCTTGAAGTTCAATGGTTCATAGAATAATATATTTTAAAACAAAATTAAAATGACTTCTATTTGTTGCATGAAGATAAATCTGGAAAGGTTATATGTATTGTTCCAAATGCAGTTAGACTTCACAAATTTCTTAATTCTAATTCTGTACACAGTCTAGAAGTAGTAGCGGTAACAATAACAAGAGCAATAACAATGATTGAAGTCACATAGCGTCCATGTCCCAGGAGCTCAAATTGCATTGCAAATATTGCTGCCAAGTATTAAGAGTCATGTATGACATGGTCAGGCCAATGACATGGCGGTCATGATTGACTTCAGCAACAGTTCAACCAATCAAACCGCTCTCTCCTCCCCCGCTCCCCACACACAGTGTTATTTCATTTTGGTCCACTGCAAAATGGGCTAAAAATAAGAATAACTTCAGTCAAATGCAACCACATCACAGATTTCACACTGAAAAAGTCGTTTTCAGAAAAAGGATGCACTAAAAGGTCAGATGGAAATTTCCCCTTTCCCTCTTTCAAGCGCTCAAATAGTGAATATATACCTGTGCCATTGGGGTTAAGCTTTTTTTTTTTTTTAAATTGAACTTCAGATGAAGGTTTACTGAACAAATTAGTTTCTCATCAAACAGTTAGTACACACATTGTTCTATGACTTTGGTTAACAACCACACGACATATCAACACTCTCCCTTCTCAACCCTGGACTCCCTATTACCAGCTTTCCCTTTCCCTCCTACCTTCTAGTCCCTACCCCAGGGCTGGCGCACCCCTTTAGTCTTGTTTTGTTCCCTGGGTCTGTTCAACCTTTGGCTGAAGGGTGAACCTCAGGAGTGACCTCATTACTGAGCTGAAAGGGCGTCGGGGCCCATACTCTCAGGGTTTCTCCAGTCTCTGCCAGGCCAGAAAGTCTGGTCTTTCTTTTTGAGTTAGAATTTTGACCTATGTTTTTCTCCAGCTCTGTTCGGGGCCCTCTATTGTGATCCTTGTCAGAGCAGTCACTGGTAGTAGCCCGGCACCACTTAGTTGTACTGTGCTCAGTCTGGTGGAGGCTGTGGTAGATGTAGTCCATTAGCCCTTTGGACTAATCTTTACCTTGTGTCTTTAGTTTTCTTCATTCTTCCTTGCTCCCGAAAGGATGAGACTAGTGGAGTATCCTAGATGGCTGCTCACAGGATTTTAAGACCCTAGACACTACTCACCAAAGTAGAATGTAGAATTTTCTTTATAAACTGTGTTATGCCAATTGAGCTAGATGTTCCCAGAGACCATGGTCCCCACAGCCCTCAGCCCAGAAATTTGGTCCCTCATGGAGTTTGGATGTGTCTATGGAGCTACCATGACCTTGCCTTGTTCAAGCTGTTCTGGCTTCCCCAGTATTCCCCAGTATTCCCCGTCTTACCCTTCACCAAAGTTACCACTTATCTATTGTCTGTTAAGTGTTTTTCTGTCCCCACCCCTGTCCTCCCTCATAATCATCAAAGATTGTTCCTTTTTGTATGTAAACCTTTTTCATGAGTTTTTACAGTAGTGGTCTCATACAATATATATCCTTTTGTGATTGACTTATTTCACTCAGCATAATGCCCTCCAGTGGGGTTAAGCTCTTGATGAAGGTTAAGCTCTTCAAGAAGCTCTTTAAGAAGGCTGTGGGCAAGAGTGTTCACTCCTCTTGTCTGATCTATAGAAACTGTTGTAAGAAGAACCATGAAAGAAAGTCCAGGGGTTCAGAGGTGAGGGTCAAGTATAGAGGATATAATTTATTTCCTAAGTATACCTCAAGTCCACTTTCTAAAAATAGGAAAGAAAAAGAAAATAGTACTTGAACCGTCTCTGGCCTTACTTATTCTTTTTGCTTGTAATGCCTATTCAAGTCACTCAGAAAAAAGCGATGAGAAAAATTAAACAATATCTTCTCCCCTTAACACAATCACTAATAATCAGTAAGTCCAAATTTTTCTCATGTTCATTCATTTCTTCACTAATTTTTACTCTGTTAATGAAACTTAGACAATAAAATTTTACATCGAGGTAAATATTAAACTAAACCTATCCACCAGTGGGTAGTTATTCCTTTACAGGAAATGAAGTGAATAATTTAAAAATTTTAGAAATGTTTTCCATAGCCCTCAGTTTCTGCTTTCCCTTCTTTCTTGTTTAATTTCCTCACACAAAGTATTTTTTATGACACTCGTTCTTAATGAGGAGCCTTATTTCTTACCCTAAAATAATTGACCAAGAAAGGTGAGCTCGCTGTTTTAATTTTGCCTCTTGGAACTTTGATTTTGTTTCTTTCTGTTTTATCTTTTAAAGGAGTTCACAAAATAGCTCAGATTTTGTGTATTAATAAAGAGCAATAAGAATATGTGTTCAAATTGTTTCATTCTGCCATCTTGAAAGAAAATCCTATCCAATAAATGTTTTCAAATGGCTATTCATTTATATAAAAAAAAAAATTTTTTTTTTATTCATTTATAATTTAGTATTAAAAGCTTGAAATATAAGATTAAGCCAAATGGGTTCTACAACAGAAGGGGGTGGGGGAGCAGGAAGCACCAGCTTATTCAGAATGTTAAAAAAAAAAAAAAAAAGAAACCTGTTGTAGAGTTAACTCCAATTCATAGAGACTCCATGTGTGTCAGAGCAGAAACATGCTCTGTAAGCTTTTCAGTGGTTGATTTTTGAGAATAGATCTCCAGGCCTTTCTTCTGAAGTGCCTCTGGGTGAATGCCAACTGACAGCCTTTCTGCTAGCAGCTCAGCATGTGAACAGTATGTACATACCACCCAGGGGTCCTTATTCAGAGTAGTTTATTTCCTGTTCCAGCTAACATTCATTGCCTCCCCTCCTCCTTCGCCTCAGTTTTTCCATCTCCACATAATGGATATTAGCTCTGAATGGTTGAGGAAACAGACGTAGGTATTATTTTTGTAACTTCACACTAACTCAACAATGCAATTTATAGCATTTACAAGGAGCCTTCCATGTTCTAACCAATTGCAGCTCTTCCGCTCTGGGAACCAACACAGACATTACATTTCTCGTGAACCTCTGATTAACACAGCACCAAGGCCCCAACAGAAACTGAAAAAGCAGCAAAGAGGCAAAACTTATTTTTTTTTAGCACTGACTTCATGCTGGTCTAGCAGTAAAGAACAGAAATTGCATGGCGAAATTGGCTATCAGCAAACGGCTGATTCTTTGAGGCTGATCTGAGTTTTCCACTTGAGGGCTTTTATGGCCTCAGAATGTAATGCAATAATACCTCAAAGCATCTGCGCAGGGCCTGTGTTCTTAAAACAGACAGGCTTCGAGGAGCTTTACCTTTCAAAATACAGCTGTGGTCAGAGGTCTGAGAGCGTCTGTCTCTGTCCTCTGAAGGAACTTTGTCCAAGGTATGTCAGGGAAGAAATTTAAAATGGCCTCGAGAACATTGAGAAGCCCTCTCACTGTTTCAGAATAAGGAAAAGTTAGAAACCCCAGTGTCATACGATTTGGAGGCCAGACAACCCTGACCATAGACACCAACACGCTTGCCAAATAACCTCATCATTCAAAACAAGCTGTTGGTAGATTCAAACGTGAGTACTGCTTTTTCTGTAACTCCACCTGAAATTATTTTTCATTTGATTCCACTTTTCAAAGAAGAGTAATCTTAGATTTTAAAAATTTACTCTTCCAGCTTGACATTAAAATAATGCTACACATTTTACTGAAATGCATATAATCAAGAATCCAAAACTCAAGACTTGTATACAGGTATAATCTGCTTTTGCTTAACTACCTGATTCTGGGTGCCAAGCTCTTAGTGCCTGTTACCAGACCTTCGTGCAGGAGGTATAGAGACCACCGCCCAAGGCCAGGGAAATGTCAGACGTGGAGTAAAGGAAAACTGGGAAAGACAACTGCTCAGTCTTAGAGCTTATGGTCATACTCAATTTATAGACTTTGTTTTTAAAACAGGACTTTAAAATCATCGTTAAACCTGTATTACTGCAGGTAGATGACTACAACCCCTCCTCTCATACTAAATCAGACGAAGTTTCCCCAGAAGTCATCACTGATTGCTGTTTTTCTCTATTATGGAGCCATGGGGGCACACTAGCTAAGAGCTATGGCTGCTAACCAAAAGATAGGCGGTTGGAATCCACCAGGCACTCCTTTAAACCTCTGTGGGGCAGTTCTGCTCTGTCCTATAGGGTCACTATCGGTCAGAATCAACTGGATGGCAGTGAGTGTTGAGTGGTTTCTGGACTACATGCTCTCCCCTCTCCCTCCCCAATCTTTCCGCTTCTTTTTGTTTTGTTTTGTCTTTATTGCCGTGAAAATATATATAACAAAACATTTGCCACTTCAACATTTTTGTATGTACAATTCATTGACATTAATTACATTCTTCATTTTGCGTGACCATCACCACTATTCATTTCCAAATTTTTCCAACACCCTTGACAGAAACTCAGTGCCCCCTAAGCAACAACTCTCCCTTCCCACCCACCCCCACCCACCCCTGACAACCACTAAAAAACTTTGGTCTCTATACATTTGCAAAATTCTAGCGATTTCATATTAGTGGGATCATACAATATTTGTCTTTTTATGACTGATTATTTCACTTAACATAATGTTTTCAAGGTTCGTCCATGTGGTAGCATGGATCAGGACTTCAATTATCTTTATGCCTGAGTAACATTGTATTGTATTGTGTGCATATACCACATTTTGTGTACCCGTTCACCTGTTGATGGACGTTTGGGTTGTGTCCACCTTTTGGCTATTGTGAGAGATGCTGCAATGAACAACTAGTTGAAATTCGTGCACACAAAGTAGAGGCTCAATAGGTAGTTGCTGAGTGCGTCAGTGACTGATCAGCTAATGACGTTTTCGTATTCTAGCATCCCTTTCATTTCCTTTTCAGTTTAAACATGAATATCCAGCAATGTTATTACTGTTACTCTAAGAGCTTTATTTTAAAACTAATAGTTAAAATGACACCGATTAAAGTTTCACATATGTAGCTTTAGTGCCACTATCTTGGTGTGCAGACATATTTTAACATTCTATTTCACGAGGCATGTGACTTTGGAGTGTTTTCAAGGTTGTCTGTGACTTGATTTCCAGATGGGGCTGTAGTAGCACTGTGGTAGGTCTTCTAATTGGTTATATTGCTAGTGAGAGAGAGGGGCTTGCAGTCACCTGCTTTGTGTACACAGTTTTCTCCATGATGCATGCGGGCTCTAATTCAGAGCACAACGTAACCTGCCAATTGGGGAAATCTGGCCTGCAGGGTCTGACTTCAAAAACAGAAAAAAAGAGAGTTCCCAATCCTGGTTTCCACTTTGGCCTTAACTAGCTCCAATTGTGTTCCATATGGTGAGACATATGTTTCTTGCTGCACAAATTTAAAACATCTGAAAATAATATTTTCCTGATTGAGAAGCCATTAGGGATGAGGCAGCATCTTCTGAACAAAAGACTGAGTCAGGGGTAAACTTAAGAGGCAGCGTCATAAGGGCACCCACCACCAGTCACCATGGCACATCTCAAACCCAAGAACAATTTACAGGTCCGACAGTGGTATGGATTGAATTATGCATCCCCCCCCCAAAAAAAAGTTGCTGATGAGTCTGACTCGTAGCGACCCTACAGGACAGAATAGAACTACCCCATAGGGCTTCCAAGGAAAACCTGGTGGATTCAAACTGCCGACTTTTGGTTAGCCAAACCAAACCAAACCCATTGCCATGGAGTCAATTCTGACCCATAACAACTCCACAGGACAGAGTAGAACTGCCCCATACGGTTTCCAAGGCGCAAGCACCTGGTGGATTCGAGCTGCTGACTTTTTTGTTAGCAGCTGTACCTCCTAACAACTACACTACCAGGGCTCTCCCCAAAAAATATGTGTTGTAAATTCTAACCTCTATGCCTGTGGTTGTTATAATCCCATTTGGGAATGGGTTGACTTTGTTATGTTAATGAGGCAGGATTAGTGTAGGGTGTATCTTGAGTCAATCTCTTTTGAGATATAGAAGAGGTTAAACAAGCCAGCAGCTCAGAGATGGGTAAGAGATATGCCAAGCAAGTGAGTATTGTCGAGGAGCAGAAGCTCAAAGGAGACAAGGACCTTCCTCCAGAGCTGACAGAAAGAGAAAGCTTCCCCTAGAGCTTGCACCCTGAATTCCAATTTCTAACCACCAAACAGTGAGAAAATAAATTTGTTTCTTAAACCTACCGACTTGTAGTATTTCTGTTATAGCAGCACTAGGTGACGAAGACAGAAGGGTAGTAGAGCATCATCAACCTCTTCTGACACCACCCGCCTGCCCGCCCCCACCTCCCCACACTTTCCCCACAGGCCCACAGACACATTTCACTGCCTGGAGTATGAGCTTCAAAATAAAGAACAAAACATGTAAGATTCAAAAACAGGTATTGAACTCTACATATTTTAATAGATTGATATTTGTCAGCCTTTCTGTGTTTTCTTACAAAGCAGGTTTTAGGCCCTGGGGGATCTAATGTACGTTAGGGGTGAAAGGCACAATACCTTTCCCATAAATTAGTTTGTATTGGGCTGCACCCAGCGTGGCTGGAGCCAGGGGAAACAGACAGTTAAGATGGAAAAAAATGCTACAGCTTTGCTGAAGGTGTGGTCATATAATTCCCTGAGATTCAGGAGGTGGAATTGATTTGCAAGGAGATCAAAGGCCTCAGGTAGGGGTAAACTAGGACCTGCTTGGAGACCCTTGGGTTATGAAAGGGTAGGCTGCAGAGAAAATGCTAGGAAATCCCAAGAGAGCCTGCTTAGTAATGTATGCTGAGGCAGAGTGGCTCGATGCAGGCCTGGGGAGAGGGGAGTCTTCCCATGGAATTCTGAAGGGCATGGGCAGAGTCAGCACACAGTCGCCCTCATAAAGCAGTTTCCACTAAGTCAAGAGGGCTGCCTGGACCAGAACTGAAAAAAAAAGGCCGGGGGGCGGGGGGTGGGGGGGTGCAGAAAAAGCAAGTTAGCATTCTAGGCCCTGTACGCTCCTCACTCACTGCTCCAAACCAGGCATTTGTCCCCACCTGACTCCCAGAGGATCTCTCCCCCAAACCTTGCCCATCCTTCAGGGCCCAGCTCCCAGCTCCTCTCTTCCATAACACCTGCTAGATGCCTTTAGTCAAAATTAATCTCTCTTCTCTCAGCTCCCACATCACTCATCTGGCTCTTCTCTCTTATTAGAGTGATGTGTATAAACGCCTTTTCTCATTAAAGACAGGCATTTTTGACCTTTGAAGAATTAGTTCATTTGTTTCACAAATATTTATTGACTGCTGCCTATGTGCAGGCTTGGTGTGAGACACTGGGACTGAAGTGATGGACAAGACAGAGCAAATCCTTGTCTTCGTACAGCTTATACTACAAAACCAAATAAAATCCCTGCCTTCACACAGCTTACATTCAAGATTGATAAAATCCCCATCTTCATACACCTTACATTGGAGATGGATAAAATCCCTGTCTTTACACAGTTTACATTTGAGATTACTGATCAAAATGTGGTCCTGGGGTCAGCAGCATCAGCATCACCTGTAAGCTTGTTACAAATACAGAATCTCAGTCCCCTCCAGACTTACAGAAACTGAATCTACATTTTAACAAGATCCCCCAGTGATTTGTGTGTACGTTCAAGTTTGACAAGCACTGCTCTAGAGGGATAGAAGGCAAACAGATAAATAAAGGAACAATAAAAAGTCAGGGGAAGTTGCCATTTGCTGTCTAGTCAGTTCAGACTCAAAGCGACCCCATGTGACAGAGTAAAACTGTCCTATAAGGTTTTCTAGCCCATACTCCTTATGGGCACAGATAGTTAGGTCTTTCTCCGTGGAGCCACTGGGTGGATTCAAACCGCCAATATTTCAGTTAGCAGCTGAGCACTTAACCCATAACCGTTGTGCCACCAGGGCTCCTAAAAGTAAGGTAGAACCATTAAATATAAATAAAGTGAAGGGGTTGAGACAAACAGTGGGGGTGGGAGGAGAGGGGACTATTTTAGATACAGGCAGTCCCGGGTTGTGAACGAGTTCCGTTCCTAAGTCTGTCTTTAAGTTGAATTTGTATGTAAGTTGGGTCAGGTACAGTCCATATCTAATGTCAGTTAGTCAAATGTTTGTCTTAGTATATATTGTACTTTTCTATGTATAAAAAAAGAAGGTAAAGAAGCACTTCCAGATACACTAAAACATCTTTAACATAATGATACAGTAATAATGATGATATTTTGATGTGCCTGTTTGTTATTATGAACCATTGTTTGTACCTCGAATTTTTAATATAATAGGCTTTAAGGGGCTTGGTTGGTAACTACAGGTTGTGTGTAAGGTGGACTTTCTTAACTCAGGGACTATCTGTAATATGATAAAGGAGACCTCGCTGACAGAGACCTGAATTGGTTGAAGCATTGAACATTGTCTTATACAGAGCTAATGTTGCATTGTTCCATTGAAAATGGGCTGCTGTTGTTGTTGTTAGGTGCCATCAAGTTGGTTGTGACTCGTAGCTACCCTGATCTTATGTACAACAGAACAAAACACTGCCCAGTCCTGTGCCATCCTCACAGTCATTGTTATGCTTGAGCCCATTATTGCAGTCACTGTGTCAGTCCATCCTGTTGAGGGTCTTCCTCTTTTTCACTGACACTCTACTTTACCAAGCATGATGTCCTTCTACAGGGACTGATCACTCCTGACAACATGTCCAAAATATGTGAGACACAGTCTCACCATCCTTGCTTCCAGTGAGCATTCTGGTTGTACTTCTTCCAAGACAGGTTTGTTTGTTCTTTCAGCAGTCCATGGTATATTCAATATTCTTTGCCGAGACCACAATTCAAAGGCGTCAATTTTTCTTTAGTCTTCCTTATTCATCAACCAACTTTCCTATGCATATGAGGTGATAGAAAATACCATGGCTTGGGTCAGGCACAGCTTAGTTTTTGAAGTGACATCTTTGCTTTTTAACACTTTAAAGAGGTCTTTTGCAGCAGATTTGCCCAATGCAAAGCATCCTTTGATTTTCTTGACTGCTGCTTCCATGGGTGTGGATTGTGGATCCAAGTAGAATGAAATCCTTGACAACTTCAACCTTTTCTACGATTATCATGAATGTTGCTTATTGGTCCAGTTGTGAGGATTTTTCCTTTCTTTATGTTGAGGTGTAATCCATACAGAAGGCTGTGATCTTTGATCTTCATCAGTAAGTACTTCAAGTCCTCTTCATTTTCAGCAAGCAAGGTTGTGTCAGCTGCACAACGCAGGTTTTTAAAGGGTCTTCCTCCAATCCTAATGCCCCATTCTTCATGTAGTCCAGCTTCTCAGATTATTTGTTCAGCATACAGATTGAATAAATTTGGTGAAAGGATACAACCCTGATGCACAACTTTCCTGACTTTAAACCACGCAGTATCCCCTTGGAAACCCTGATGGCATAGTGGTTAAGTGCTATGGCTGCTAACCAAATGGTCGGCAGTTCGAATCCATCAGGTGCTCCTTGGAAACTCTATGGGGCAGTTCTACTCTGTCCTATAGGGTCGCTATGAATCGGAATGGACTTAACAGCACTATGCTTGATTTTTTAGTTTTAATATCCCCTTGTTCTGTTTGAACAACTGCCTCTTGGCCTATGTACAGTTTCCTCATGAGGACAATTAAGTGTTCTGGAATTCCCATCGTCCGCGATGTTACCCATAATTTGTTATGATCCACACATTCAAATGCCTTTGTAAAGTCGATAAAACACAGGTAAACTTCTTTCTGGTATTCTTTGGTATCAGCCAGAATCCATCTGAAATCAGCAATGATATCCGTGGTTCCACCTCCTCTTCTGAATCTGATTTGAACCCCTGGCAGTTCTCTGTCGATATACTGCTGTAGCCGCTTTTTAGTGATCTTTAGCAAAATTTTGCTAGCATGTGATATTAATGATATTGTTCAATGATTTCCGCATTCAGTTGGATCACCTTTCTTGGGAATAGGCATAAAGATGGATCTCTTCCAGTTAGTTGGCCAGGTAGCTGGCTTCCAAATTTCTTGGCATAGACAAGTGAGCACTCCCAGTGCTGCACTGGTTTGTTGAAACATCTTAGTTAGTATTCTGTCAATTCCTTGAGCCTTGTTTTTTGCCAATGCCTTCAGTGCAGCTTGGACTTCATCCTTCAGTACCATCGGTTCCTGATCATATGCTACCTCTTGAAATGGTTGAAAGTCAACCAGTTCTTTTTGGTATAGTGACTCTGTGTATTCCTTCCATCTTCTCTTGATGCTTCCTGCATTGTTTAGTATCTTCCTCATAGAATTCACTATTACAGCTCGAGGCTTGAATTTTTTCTTCATTTCTTTCAGCTTGAGAAATGCTGAGCATGTTCTTCCCTTTTGGTTTTCTATCTCCAGGTTTTTGCACATGTTGTTATAATACTTTACTTTGTTTTCTTGAGCTGCCCTTTGAAATCTTCTGCTCAGTTCTTTTATTTCATCATTTTTTTCCTTTTGCTTTAGCTACTCGATGTTCAAGAGCAAGTTTGAGTCTCTTCTGACATCCATTTTTTATTCTCTCTTTCCTGTCTTTTTAATGACCTCTTGCTTTCTTTTGGTTTGATGTCATTCCACAACTTGTCTGCTCTTTGGTCATTAGTGTTCAACATGTCAAATCAATTCTTGAGATCGTCTCTAAATTCGGGTGGGATATGCTCAAGATCATACCTTGGCTCTGGTGGACTTATTCGAATTTTCTTCAGTTTCAACTTGAGCTTGCATATAAGCGATTGATGATCTGTTCCACAGATGGCCCCTGACCTTGTTCTGACTGATGATATTGAGCTTTTCCATCATCTTTTTCCACAGACGTAGTCGATTTGATTCCTGTGTATTCCATCTGGTGAAAAAAGATATTTGCAATTAAGAGGTCATTGGTCCTTCAAAATTCTATCATCCGATCTCCAGCATCGTTTCTATTACCAAGGCCATGTTTTCCAACTGCCAATCCTTCTTCTTTGTCTCTAACTTTTGAATTCCAAACAGCAGTAATTATCAATGCATCATGATTGCCTGTTTGATCAATTTCAGACTGTAAAAGTTGGTAAAAATCTTCAACTTCTTCTTTGGCCTTAGTGGACGGTGTGTAAATTTGAATAATAGTCGTATAAACTGGTCCTCCTTGTAGGCATATGGATATTACCCTATAACTGACAGCATGGTACTTCAGGATAGATCTTGAAATGTTCTTTTTAATGATGAACGCAATGCCATTTCTCTTCAATTTGTCCTTCCTGGCATAGTAGACCATATGATTGTCTGATTCAAAATTGCCAATACCAATCTGTTTCAGCTCACTAATGCCTAGGATATCAATGTTTATGTGTTCCATTTCATTTTTGATCATTTCCAGTTTTCTTAGATTCATACTTCTTACATTCCATGTAAATTGAATTAAACAAGGCTTCAGAGTTAAGGGAACTTAGCCTGAGCTAGTGAGACAGCAGGTAGAAATAGCTAGAAAGAACTAGAGAAGTGAGCCTGGGAAGGCCTGGAAGTAAGGTCAGCACCCGACCCTTTTTCAGAAGAGAAGCAAGGGTACCACATGCACCCGCATTGATAATGTCATTGGACACTTCATGTCCCCCTTGCATGCTTAGTTTTTCTAGCCTACCATATATTTTTCTTACTTGTTTTCTTTCTTCTCCACTACAACGTTAGCTCCATGAGGGTAGGGAATAGCATTTGTTTTACTCCCTGTGCTCTGCCTGGAGCCTATAACAGTACCCAGGGAGGCCTGGAGGTTTTCTGACCCAACTGCAGTGCTGCGGGGGGTGATGGGGGCAGCACAGGGTAACTCTTGGTTTTGATGAGGACAAGCTTGACTGGGGGTCTGGTGATGGTCCTCAGCTACCCAAGGCCGCCTGGAGGCCCGGAACCAGCCCATTGGGATCATGGTGGAGTATTATCTCAGAAGAGTCCCATCCATCCCTAGATTTGTTTCTTCACTCTCACAGTGCATTTATGAGCTGCTTTTTTTTTCTTGATAGTTTTTTTTATTTTTTTAACTTTTATTGTGCTTTAAGTTTACAGATTAAGTCAGCCTCATACAAAAATTTATATACACCTTGCTGTATACTCCTAGTTGCTGTTCCTCTAATGAGACAGCTCACTCCTTTCCTCCACTCTCTATTTTCGTGTTCATTCAGCCAGCTTCTGACCCCCTCTGCCCCCTCACCCGCCTCCAGGCAGGAGCTGCCCACATAATCTTACGTGTCTCCTTGATCCGAGAAGCTCACTCCTCACTAGTATCATTTTCTATCCCATAGTCCAGTCCAATCCCTGTCCAAAGAGTTGAATTTGGGAATGGTTCCTGTCTTGGGCTAACAGAAGGTCTGAGGACCATGACCTCCAGGGTCCTTCTAGTCTCAGTCAGACCATTAAGTTTGGTCTTTTTATGTGAATTTGAGGTCTGCATCCCACTGCTCTCCTGCTCCCTCAGGGGTTCTCATGTTGTGTTCCCTGTCAGGGCAGTCATCGGTCGTAGCTGGGCACCACCTAGTTCTTCTGGTCTCAGCCTGATTTAGCCTCTGATTTATGTGGCCCTTTCTGTCTCTGGTGTTGGGTTCTGTGAGCTATTTTTAGCCCTCTCAGGTCTTTGGTGATTCTTCTACTACAGCAGAATTTTTACTATACTGCCTACTTTCACTTTTAAATGTATTTTATCCTGTTTTTCTTATTTATTGTATACCTTTTTTGTTAGCACTTTAATTAAAATTTTAATTTTTTTCTCCTCCCTTTTGAACAAGGGAAACCCTAACAATCTAGCGGCTAAGTGCTATGGCTGCTAACCAAGAGGTCGGCAGTTCAAAACCACCAGGTGCTCCTTGGAAATTCTATGGGCCAGTTCTACTCTATCCTATAGGTCCGCTGTGAGTCAGAATTTACTCGACAGCAATGGCTTTGGTTTGGTTTTTTTGAACAAGGACAGAAATTCAGTTCTATTTCCATTTATCAAGAGTTTACTGAGTTCCTACTATGTGCCAAGCTCCCTGCCACAATCATAGAGTGTACTGAGCCAGCCTTCCCAGGTAACCCGTGCCCTAAACAGGGAGGCCAGAGGCTACTGGAGACTCTTCTGCATCCTGACCTACCTTGTATGCTCTCAGGGCCCAAATATGTAGTCCCCTGAGGAATATGTCCAGCTAGTTTCCCAATTTAGGGGCTCCAGGGCCCTATACAGAGCTCTAGACAGAAGGGACCAACTCATGCCCCTCACAGATGGAGGAATCTATCTGTCCCCCAGCCACAAGCAGCTCTGAAAATCTCCTCTAAGCAGTTAAGTCAGGCTTCTCAAGGTCAGGTTTCAAATCAACTCCAGCATCAGCCAAAGTACCGTATTTCCTTTATTCTAAGAAACACCTTTTTTTTCTCCCACATTTGAATGTTGCTGAAATGGAGATACATTTTATGAGCATAGTACACATTTAATATGTTAGCATTGTATTTTGCTTTTCCCCCCAAAAGGATGTTATTAAATCAATTATGTTTTCACAGTTATTGAGGAAATAATTATTAGTTATTCCTCATTGAGGAAATAATGACACACTACTAACATTTTCTTAATCCTTTCCAAATATTTGCATTTCAGTCACTAGCTAGGCCCTTTAGCCATGAATCTAGCACTTGCCAATAACCATTTTGGAATCTTACATTTGAGAGAAAAAGTCATGTTAACTATCCATTCCTTAAGGTTTTTCTAAGATCCATGGATCAGAGTCCCTGCATAGTGTAAACGGTTAACTCACTCAGCTGCTAACCAAACAGTTGGAGGTTCATGTTCACTCTGAGGCACCTCATAAAAAGTGCCTGGTGATCTACTTCTAGAAAATTGACCATTGAAAACACCATGGAACACAGTTGGAGTTGACACCATGGTAACTGGTATCCATGGACCAAATTATCTTATTTTGCTACAGAAATGGCTTTCCCAGGTTAAGATTTAATGATCAGCCCTCAACTTCTATTGATAGAATAAACATCCATTCCTAGAGCTTTCCTTGAGCTGTTACTCAATATCCCTTTTCATAAGAATCCACATAGAAAATTCCTTTTAAAATTAAGTGTCCCTCCCCCACGTGTCTGTCAGTTTGTCATACTGTGGGGGCTTGTGTGTTGCTGTGATGCTGGAAGCTATGCCACCTGTATTTAGATACAAGCAGGGTCACCCATGGCAGACAGGTCTCAGCTGAGCTTCCAAACTAAGACAGGCTAGGAAGAAAGACCTGACAGCCTATTTCTGAAAAGAACTAGCCAGTGAAGACCTTATGAATGACAGCAGAACATTGCCTGATATAGTGCGGGAAGATGAGCCCCTCGGGTTGGAAGACACTCAAAAGACATCTAGGAAACAGCTGCCTCCTCAAAGTAGAGTCAACCTTAATGATGTGGATGGAGTAAAGCTTTCAGGACCTACATTTGCTGATGTGGCATGACGCAAAATGAGAATAAACAACTGCAAACATCCATTAATAATCAGAACCTGGAATGTATGAAGCATGAATCTAGGAAAATTGGAAATCATCAAAAGTGAAATGGAATACATAAACATCAATATCTTAGGCATTAGTGAGCTGAAATGGACTGTATTGGCCATTTTGAATTGGACAATCATGTGGTCTACAATGCTGGGTGTGACAACTTGAAGAGAAATGGCATTGCATTCATTGTCAAAAAGGACTTTCGAAATCTGTCTTGAAATACAACGCTGTCAGTGATAGGAAAATATTCATACGCCTACAAGGAAAACCAGTTAGTTTTGTGGGTTTTAGTATGACTATTATTCAAATTTACTCACCAACACTAAGGCCAAAGATAAAGAAATTGAAGATTTTTACCAACTTCTGCAGTCTGAAATTGATCAAACATACAAACGGAATGCACTAATAATTACCAGTGATTGGAACGTGAAAGTTGGAAACAAAGAAGAAAGATCAGTATTTGGAAAATATGGCCTTGGTGATAGAAGCCATACTGGAGATTACATGATTGAATTTTGCAAGACCAATGACTTCTTCATTGCAAATAACTTTTTTCACCAACATAAATGGCAACCATATATATGGACTTTGCCAGATGGAACACACAGGAATCAAATTGACTACATCTGTGGAAAGAGACAACGGAAAAGTTCAATATCATTAGTCAGAACAAGGCCAGGGGCCAACTGCAGATCGTACCAGCAATTACTCACATGCAAGTTCAAGCTGAAACTGAAGGTAATTCGAACAAATCCACTAGAGCCGAAGTATGACCTTTAGTATATCCCACCTGAATTTAGAGACTAACTCAAGAAGAGATTTGACATGTTGAACACTAATGTCTGAAGATCAGACAAGTTGTGGAATGACATGAAGGACATCATACATGAAGAAAGCAAGAGGTCATTAAAAAGACAGGAAAGAATAAAAAATGGATGTCAGAAGAGACTCAAACTTGCTCTTGAACATTGAGTAGCTAAAGCAAAAGGAAAAAATGATGAAATAAAAGAACCGAACACAAGATTTCAAAGGGCAGCTCAAGAAAACAAAGTAAAGTATTATAACAACATGTGCAAAAACCTGGAGATAGAAAACCAAAAGGGAAGAACATGCTCAGCATTTCTCAAGCTGAAAGAACTGAAGAAAAAATTCAAGCCTCAAGTTGTAATAGTGAAGGATTCTATGGGAAAAATATTAAACGACTCAGGAAGCAGCAAAAGAAGTTGGAAGGAATACACAGAGTCATTATACCAAAAAGAATTGGTCAATGTTCAACCATTTCAAGAGGTAGCATATGATCAGGAACCAATGGTACTGAAGGTTGAAGTCCAACCTGCACTGAAGGCTTTAGGGAAAAACAAGGCTCCAGGAATTGACAGAATACCAACTGAGATGTTTCAACAAACAGATGCAGCCCCGGAAGTGCTCACTCGTCTATGCCAAGAAATTTGGAAGACAGCTACCTGGCCAACCAACTGGAAGAGATCCATCTTTATGCCTATTTCCAAGAGAGGTGATCTCACCGAATGCTGAAATTATCAAACAGTATCACATGCAAGCAAAATTTTGCTGAAGATCTTTCAAAACTGGTTGCAGCAGTATATCGACAGGGAACTGCCAGAAGGTCAAGCCAGATTCAGAAAAGGATGTGGAACCAGGGATATCATTACTGATGTTAGATGGATCCTGGCTGAAAGAAGAGAATACCAGAAAGATGTTTACCTGTGTTTTATTGACTATGCAAAGGCATTCAACTGTGTGGATCATAACAAATTATGGATAACATTGTGGAGAATGGGAATTCTGGAACACTTAATTGTGCTCATTTGGAGCTTGTACATAGACCAAGAGGCAGTTGTTAGAACAGAACAAGGGGATACCTCATGGTTTAAAATCAGGAAAGGTGTGTGTCAGGGTTATATCTTTCCACCATACTTATTCAGTCTGCATGCTAAGCAAATAATCCAAGAAGCTGAACTATATGAAGAAGAACAGGGCATCAGGATTGGAGGAAGACTCATCAACAACCTGCGTTATGCAGATGACACAACCTTGCTTGCTGAAAGGGAAGAGAACTTGAAGCACTTACTGATGAAGATCAAAGACCACAGCCTTCAGCATGGATTACATATCAACATAAAGAAAACAAAAATCCTCACAACTGGACCAATCAGCAGTATCGTGATTAACAGAGAAAAGATTGAGGTTGTCAAGGATTTCATTTTACTTGGATCCACAATCAACACCCATGGAAGCAGTAATCAAGAAATCAAAAGACGTATTGCATTGGGTAAATCTGCTGCAAAAGACCCCTTTAAAGTGTTAAAAACCAAAGATGGCACCTTGAGGACTAAGGTGCACCTGACCCAAGCCATGGTGTTTTAGTCACCTCATATTCATGGGAAAAGCTGGACAATGAATAAGGAAGTCTGAAGAAGAATTGACACCTTTGAATTGTGGTGTTGGAGAAGAATATTGAATATACCTTGGGCTGCCAAAAGAACAAACAAATCTGTCTTGGAAGAAGTACAACCAGAATGCTCCTTAGAAGCAAGGATGGCAAGACTACTTTGGAAATGTTGTCAGGAGGGATCAGTCCCTGGAGAAGGACATCATGCTTGGTAAAATAGGGAGTCCTCAAAAAAAAGGAAGACCCTCAATGAGATAGATTGACACAGTGACTACAACAATGGGCTCAAGGATAGCAACAATTGTGAGGATGGTGCAGGACCAGACAGTGTTTCGTTCTGTTATGCATAGGGTTGCTATGAGTCAGAACCAACTCAATGGCACCTAAGAACAACAAAATTAAATGTCACAAAAATTGTTCATTTTCCAGATTGACTTGAACTGAAGGTAAAGGTACAAGGAACAAGGTGAGGGAGAGAGGGCAAAAGAGGTGAGAAAGGGGAAGCCCTGAAACCCTGGACTTCTGGGGGAGAGAGGGCTCTTCTCTCCATCTGAGGTGGCAACATAAAAAACCAAAAACCCACTGCCATCGAGTCAATTCCGACTCATAGCGACCCTATAGCAACACAGAGCTAACAAACTATCACTTAGTGCACTCTTGGCCAAGCTTAGGCTAAGCACTTCACCCACCTTAGGTCATTTAATTCTTACAGCAACGCTATGACGCAAAATATGACGCAAGTACTCCAGTTAATCCTATGTTTTACATAAAATAACCGAGGGGCAGAAAGGCAAAGAATTAGGTTAAGTCCTATGAAACTGCTGATGTTGTAGATAAAATATTACCAAATATCAGCAGTATCTTATGGTTCAGCCTAACTGCACACCCATGATAATAAAATCCTTAAGAGGCAAAATGCAGGTGCAAATTGTAGGAATCCTAAACCCAAATTCATGGACAAAGACATTCCTCAAGGAGGAACACCCCAGGAAGCCTTAACCATCATTAAATTCCATTAGAATGTTCATACATTGAGCTTAAGAGAGAGAGGAGAGGACTGGAAGTAATTAACTGTGGGAGCTATAGCCATATGGGCTTTCCAAAATACCTCACTTTTAAAATGAAGGCTCCTGCTTTAATTCAGGCATGTCCAATTATAAATATTATTGGATACCTCAGTACTAAAAGGTAATTATTTCAAGTCTATGTCCTTATGACAAAGTATAAGTATGTAGAATAATAATAATAACCATAGGTAATGTTTGTTGAACACCCACTTTGTACCAGACTCCAAATGCTGTGCATGTATTAAGGCACTCACGTCACAAGAGACCCACAAAACAGGTACTTTGATGATTTCTATTTTTTCATCTCCACTCTCCTATAACACATATAAAGAGCCCTGGTGGCTCAATGGTTAGGCACTCGGCTGCTAACTGAAAGGTTGGTGTTTCGAACCCACCAGCCACTCCGAGGGAGAAAAAACCTGGAAATCTGCTCCCACACATAGGAAACCCTATAAAGGCAGTTCTACAGTGTCATATATAGTCGCTATGAGTCGGAATCAGCCTGATGGCACACGACACAACCTAACACATATACATGTTAGAATGAGGCTATGTATTTTGTATCTGCTACCTCTGGAGAGCTTCAAGAACAATAGGCCTGTGTCCATCATGAAGACTAACAGGAAGCAGTCTTGAAACAAACCCCTGATTCAGGCTTTCAATAAATTTTTGTCAAATGAATAATCAAGTGACCCGAGAAAATTTCCTAAACTTTTCTGATTGTAGTCCTCAATGTTTTTATCACCAGAACTTTAAATATGCTGAAGTGAAATAAAACCCAACGTCGTGGTGAAAATTTTCTGCCAAAATGCTTTTTGGTATTTATACTAAGTAGAAATGTGACTAAATAAAAAAAAAGAAAAATATAGCTTACACAAACTGGTTGTATTTAGAAATGGCCTTTTGTTGTTGTTGTTTCACCCAAAGTGCAGTATCATACAAAGGTCTCAGCGTTTTCAGATGAGGGAAATATCTTGCAATGGTTTTGTGTGGTCTCACCGTTGTTTCTGTGGGTAATACCCTCTCCCCCTCGCTACTTTCAGTCCAAGCTCCTGAGAAGCAGGACTCTCTCTCTCTGGTTTGACCACAGAGTATTTTTAGATCCTTCTGACACTATTGGAACTGGGTGTAGAATAGTCAGCTAACAGTTCTCTCTAATTGTTACACCTACTGCACAGAAACTGAAAAAAAATGATTGAAGCTCAAGTCACAGTCCTCGTGGAAAAGGTGTGATGTCTGTCAGCTCTTCAAGAGTTAAGCAGAGGATCTGGCACTTTCAAAGCCCATTGTTTTGCAAGAAGTCTTAGGCGAAAACAATGAGACAAAACGATGCTTTGTGAAAGACAATGACATTCATTCAAATGCCTCTCATTAGCTCTTTTATGCTTTCCTATTTTGCACAGATTTGTATCCAGAATTATCCTGTTCTTTTTATTATTTTTTTTTTTATTAGCTAGGCTGGTGTAGACTAAAAAAAAAAAGACATCTTTTTTTCCCCGTAAATGTTGGAGGTGGCGGGGGGGGGGGGGAGGCAGAGAGAATTAAAGCAAAAAAGGCATCTCTTTCAATTCATTCAGTCCTGAGTGTTCACTGGTTGGAGAGATTGTCTCTAATCACAGTCCCTTGCAGTGCTTTATGGGAAGAGCTAAAAACATCCCAGAAGTGCAGATTCCCAAGTGCATGCTTGAGGTTTAAAATAACTCACTTCTCTGCAAATGAGGCAGTCCCCAGGATAGGAGACAAAGGGAAATGGCCTTCTGTTTCTTTCCTTTGTTTACTTGTTGAACCTGATTCATTGCAAAAATCCTAGAAATTGGAGAGAAAAACAGCTTAGTAGGTCTCTGGTCTGTTTTCGTTTCCGTTTCCATCTTCTTCAATACATTCTTCAGAGATTAATTCCATCAAGTCCTCAATATGGTGAAAGTCGTCATGCCCACCTCTTTCAAGAAGCTGTGTCCACAATTCACTAGATTTTATGGTCAGTACATTTAGATTTTGGTCTGTGTTTCAAATTTATTGCAGTTCAAGTTCACAGGGCTGTGTGTGAGGGAAGTGGATGGCAGGAAGGTGATCTCCAGGCCAAGCTATTGGTGAGAGAAGAGGCCAGTGGAGGGGAATGGCCAATCACAGAACTGGGTGTACCGGGAGCTTCAGGGAGGGAGATGTACCAAGGCTCCCATCCTAGGGATCAGGAGCGGGGAGATTAGCACCCTGGGAGTGGCCTTTGAGATGTACCCTGCAGTGGGTGACCTATCAGACTGAGGAGCTATAAACAAAAGTTTTTTTTTTAACAGTCTGCATTGGTAGGAGCAAATATAACTAACCAACCACAGAAGAATAAGGTAAATTACTACCGTATTGGGTGAAAAGGTCCAAACTGGTGAGCACACCCTAGCCTCATTCATTATGGGCTATATTATGCCCTGTATCGTACCTTTTTGCTAAAGAGCTAAAACTTGTATTTACCTATGTAACCACTGTAGCTCTGGTTTCACCAGCCTATATATACAAAAACCAAAACCTTTGCCATGGAGTTGATTTCAACTCATGGTGACCCCATGTGTTACAGAGGATTTTCCATAGAATTTTCTTGGCTGCAATCTTTATGGAGGCAGATCACCAATGCTTTCTTTTGAGGCACTGCTGGATGGGTTAGAACCATCAACCTTTAAGTAAAAAATCAAACTCATTGCCATTTAATCGATTCCAATCATAGGGACCCCATAGGTCAGAGTAGAACTACCCCACAGGATATCCAAGGAGCAGCTGGTGGGTTTGAACTGCTGACCTTTTGGTTAGCAGCAGTAATTTGCCATAGCTCTTAAACACTGCACCAGCAGGGCTCCTTTCAGCTGAGTGCAAACAACTTGTCCCACCCAGGGACTTCATATTTATATACAAAAAGGAGGTTATATTTTAAATTAGGCCTAAATTACAAGGGCTTCAAGCCCCTACTGCTTCTAATAAGAAGTCCAGTCTTTTGCAGAGGTGCTGTTGTTGTTAGGTGCCATCGAGTCAGTTCCAACTCATGGCGACCCTGTGCACAACAGAACAAAATAGTGCCCAGTCCTACGCCATCCTCTCAATTGTTGCTATGCTTGAACCCATTGTTGCAGCCACTGTGTCGACCCATGTCCTTGAGGGTCTTCCTTTTTTTTTGCTGACCCTCTATTTTACCAATCTGGGTTATTTTACCAAGCATGGTGTCCTCCTCCAGGGCCTGATTCTTTCTGATAACATATCCAAAGTACATGAGACTTAGTCCCACCATCCTTGCTTCTAAGGAGCATTCTGGCTGTACTTCTTCTGAGACAGATTTCTTCCTTCTTTTGGTGAAACCCAGTTCATGGTATATTCAATACTATTCTCCAACACCACAATTCAAAGGTGTCAATTCTTTGGTCTTGCTTATTCATCATCCAGGTTTCAAATGCATACGAGGCAATTGAAAACACCCTGGCTTGGGTCTGGTGCACCTTAGCCCTCAAGGTGACATCCTTACTTTTCAACACCTTAAAGAGGTCTTTTGCAGCCGATTTGCTCAATGCAATGCATCTTTTGATTTCTTGACTGCTGGGAGCTATGCTACTGGTATTCGAATACCAGCAGGGTCACTATGGCGGACTGGTTCCAGCTGAGCTTCCAGACTAAGACAGACTAGGAAGAAGGACCTGGCAGTCTACTTCTGAAAAGAATTATCCAGTGAAAACCTTATAAATAGCAGCAAAACACTGTCTGATATAGTGCCAGAAGATAAGCCCCTCAGGTTGAAAGGCACTCAAAATATGATGGGGGAAGAGCTGTCTTCTCGAAGTAGAGTCGACCTTAATGACGTGGATAGAGTCAAGCTCTCAGGAACTTCATTTGTTAATGTGGCATGGTTCAAAATAAGAAGAAACAGCTGCAAACATCCAAACATCCATTTCCAGAGTAGCTCTCACTAACGGTTTCAGAATTTCTCCAAAACTGCTTACCTGTATCTATGAACTAGTCTTCATTATCATTCCCTGCAGAGGCTGTAGAAACCTAGCTGAAGCCCTCTAGGCCTGATACCCCAATCACTAGCCTTCTCCGGCCCCTGCTGTTAGCATTCTGTGGGAAGTAAATCCAGAGGCCCACTGTTGCTGAGAGCCATGTCGAAAGCCCCAGCAGTCCAGCCATATGCCTATGCCCAATACATCCATCTGCTGATCCTCATGCTTTGTTGTCACCACTGTCGCCACCTACACCGACATGAAAGCACTCACCTTGGCCAGCCCCAGGGTAGACCTTTGACAATATGCCCCAGCTAGCGTGGTAAGGGTGTAGATGCTCTTTCTTGTTATTCTCTCCAGGGGTGATCCACAGCAACACTGCCTGGGCCCAAGATATCACAGCTTTTCAGTTGAATATCCAGCTTTTTCAATTGCCATATTTGCCGCCATTTCCCCCAAAGCTCTCCTATGGCAACAGGTGGCTGCCTCAGCAGGGTTGCCTCAGATTAGCACTTTCCAGCAAAGCTGCAGACCCTGGAATTGAGACCAGCTCACCTCTCCAGATTCCACCCTCCCTTAGGGGGATGCTCTACCAGAGACTCTATTGTCCTGTCTCTCAAACTTTGGTCTGGGACACTTCAGGCCTTTAGACATATTTTTATGTCTTCATTTCTCCTATGTAATGTCTGTAATAGAGCTCTTCTACGTTATGGAACACGTATCTGTTGTTAAACCATATCTCCCATTCTGGTCCCTACACAGAAATAAAAAATTCTACTTTAAGAATGAACCTAGACCAGCCCATCACTTGTTTTTGCAAATCGAGTTTTATTCGGACCCAACCACACCCATTTGTGTTACATGTTGTCCATGGCTTCTTCTACACTGCGGCAGCGGAGTTGAGTAATTGAGTCATTGTGGCAGAGACCATCTGGCCTGCAAAATCTAAAATATTTACTCTCTGTTCCTTTACAGAAAAAGGTTGCTGAGCTTTGTTTTAACATTTGAATATGGATTGTGTATTAGATCATTGTTTTAAAAATAATCAAAAACCCAACCCAAAAAATAATCAAAACTCAACGAAATTTGAAGATAGGTTTATTCTGAGCAGTTATTCTAAACGTATATAGGGAGACCATTTTGATTCCAGAAAAAGCAAATGGCTCAAAGAAGCTAGATACAAACAACCGATACATAGACCAATGGAACAGAATTGAGAATCCAGATGTAAATTCATCCACCCATGAGCAGCTAATATTTGACAAAGGCCCAAAGTCTGTTACATGGGGAAAAGGCAGTCTCTTTAACAAATGGTGCTGGCATAACTGGACATCCATCTGCAAAAAAAAAAGAAACAAACAAACAAGACCCATACCTCACACCATGTACAAAAACTAACTCAAAATGAATCAAAGACCTAAATATAAAATCTAAAACAATGAAAATCATGGAAGACAAAATAGGGACAATGCTAGGAGCATTGGCAAAAACAGAATACGAAACATAGCTAACAATGCACAAACACCAGAAGAGAAACTAGATAACCAAGAGCTCCTAAAAATCAAACACTTATGCTCATCAAAAGACTTCACCAAAAGAGTAAAAAGACAACTGTTTTGGTTATCTAGTGCTGCTATAACAGAAATACCACAAAGAAATGGCTTTAACAAAGATAAATTTATTTCCTTACAGTAAAGTAGGCTGAAAGTCCAAACTCAGGGCTTCAGCTCCAGGGGAAGTCTTTCTCTTTCTGTCGGCTCTGGAGGAAGGTCCTTCTCCACAATCTTCCCCTGATTGAGGAGCTTCTCAGGCGCAGGGACCCTGGGTCCAAAGGACATGCTCTGCTCCTGGTGCTGCTTTCTTGGTGGTACAAGGCCCCCTCCTCTGCTGGCTTCCCTTTCCTTTTTATCCCTTGAGAGATAAAAGGTCATGTAGGCCACACCCCAGGGAAACTCCCTTTACATTTCATCATGAATGTGGCCTGAGTAAGGCTGTTACAATCCCACCCTAATCCTCTTTAACACAAAATTACAATCACAAAATGGATGACAGCCACACAATACTGGGAATCATGGTCTAACCAAGTTGACACATATTTGTGGGGATGCAATTCAATCCAGACAACCAACAGACTGGGAAAAAAATTCTGGCTACTACATATCTGATCAGGGTCTAATCTCTAAAATCTATAAGATACTGCAAAACTTCAACAACAAAAGACAAAGAACCCATTTAAAAAATGGGCAAAGGATATGAACAGTCACTTCACCAAAGAAGACATTCAGGTGGCTAACAGATACATGAGGAAATGCTCATGATCATTAGCCTTTAGAGAAATGCAAATCAAAACTACAACGAGATACCATCTCACCCCAACAAGGCTAGTATTAATCCAAAAAGCACAAAATAATAAATGTTGGAGAGGTTGTGGAGAGACTGGAACACTTATACACTGCTGGTGGGAGTGTAAAATGGTACAACCACTTTGGAAATCGATTTGGTGCTTCCTTATAAAGCTAGAAATAGAAGTGCCATACCATCCAGCAATCCCACTCCTTGGAATATATCCTAGAGAAATAACAGCCCTCACAACAAATAGATATATGCACAGCCATGTTCATTCTAGCACTGTTCACAATAGCAAAAAGATGTAAACAACCTAGGTGCCCATCAACAGACGAATGGATATTCACACAGTGGAATACTACACAAGGATAAAAAAAAAAATAATAATGAATCCGTGAAACATCTCACGACATGAATGAATCTGGAAGGCATTATGCTGAGTGAAATTAGTCAGTCGGAAAAGGACAAATATTGCATGAGACCACTATTATAAGAACTCAAGAAAAGGTTTAAACACAGAAGAAAATGTCCTTTGATGGTTATGAGGGTGAGGAGGGAGGGAGGGGGGCTGCACTAACTAGATAGTAGACAAGAATTATCTTAGATGAAGGGAAGGACAACACGTAATACAGGGGAAGTAAGCACAACTGGACTAAACCTAAAGCTAAGAAGCTTCCTAAATACGACCAACACTTTGAGGGACAGAGTAGCAGGGGCAGGGGTCCAGGAACCATAGCTTCGGAGGCCATCTAGGTCAACTGGCATAACAAAGTTTATTAAGAAAATGCTCTGCATCCCACTTTGGTGAGCAATGTCCCGGGTCTTAAAGCTAGAAAGCGGTCATCTAAGATGCATCGAATGGTCCCAACCCAGCTGGAGCAAAGGAGAATGAAGAGCATCAAAGACACAAGGAAAATATTAGCCCAAAAGACAAAATGGGCCACATAAACCAGAGACTCCATCAACCGGAGACCAGAAGAACTAGATGGTGATTGGCTACCACCAATGACCGCCCTGACGGGGAGCACAACAGAGAGTCCCTGATGGAGCAGGGGAAAAGTGTAGTGCAGAACTCAAATTCACATAAAAAGACCAGACTTAATGGTCTGACTGGGACTAGAGGAACCCCAGGAGACATGGCCCCTGGACTCTCTGTTAACCCAGGACTAAAACCATTCTCAAAGCCAACTCTTCAGACAAAGATTAGACTGGACTATAAAACATTAAATAATACTTGTGAAGAGTGTGTGTCTTAGTTCAAGCAGATACATGAGACTAAATGGGCAGCTCCTGTCCAGAGGTGGAATGAGAAGGGAAACCCATGGTGGAAAGGTGGAATGTGCTGTCACATTATAGGGATAGAAACTAGGGTCACATAACAATACGTGTATAAATTTTTGTATGCGAAACTAACTTTAGCTGTAAACTTTTACCTAACAAAAAAAAGAAGCTTGGTACAATGGGGTTTATACAGAGAAGAGGAAGAAATATAGAATAGCAATCATTGACTAATCTTAATATAATTGAATCCTGCCCTCTGATTCAGAAAATAATATTGGAATTATTATTCCCTGTCCTTGAGCAGGAAACCCTGGTGGCGTAGTGGTTAACTGCTACGGCTGCTAACCAAAGGATCGGCAGTTCAAATCCGCCAGGCACTCCTTGGAAACTCTATGGGGCAGTTCTACTCTGTCCTATAGGGTCGCTGTGAGTCAGAATTGACTCCATGGCACTGGGTTTGGGGTTTTGGTTTTTTGGTCCTTGAGCAAAGAGAATGAGACCCAGCTGAAGGAGGCCCACAAGGACGCACAAGTGTAACCGAATGAGGGTTGTTGTCCTGTCCTGTTAGCTGATAGAAATAAGATGGACGCCACACCACCAGTTGTAAGGGAAACAGAAAGTGGAAATTTATTGTCTGCGCAGACAAGGAGTAACACGGGATCTAGAGACCATAAGTTATGGCTGCAGCATGGTCCGGCCAAACCACAGTTAGAAGCTGTGGCTTGATGGGCTTTGGGGGTGGGGGGGGGGGCAGGGAACCTGGGCGGAGAGGAGTCTCGGTAGAGGCTTCACAAGGACACATCAACTGGGCCCTGAGATAAAGACAACAGAATAATCTCGGAAAATATCTTTTAGAGAACCTTTCATATAAGCCAGAACAAAAAAGACATTCCACTCTTATCATTTTCTATTAGCATTTAGTGAATGGAAATTTGTTGGACCAGTGCAGACCCTGCTGACTGTCATTACTGAAACCTGTACCAGGGATTGTTAAGACAATTCAAAATGTAAGATCACAGTTTCTAGCCAATCTGTGAAAAGGTGAAGTTTTCAATGGTTTTGCCCATTTGTAATGTTAGAATATACTCATGACTGTAACCTTCCTTAGACTTGGGCAGACATGTCTGTGGAAGCATGGTTGTCCGTTTTCCCACTCTTGTTTATTCTGTAATGTTCTTTGTACTCAGACATACATGGCTCTAGCAGCATGCTTGTCTGCTTCCCACTTTTGTCTTTTTGAATATATGCCAAATAAAACCTTCTTTTTGCTTTACTAAACTTTGGGATGTTTTTTCCCCTACAACACCTCTCCCTTTTACTGAAATCAATGTATTTCAGGTCACAAGAATGTCTCTGACCCTTTTCCCAGACTATCTTTTGAAATTCAAATTTAGTAAGCCTGATTTGAGCAGGAAAGAAAGGATTAATCTTGGTCAGGGATTTCATTAAAGTGAATATTTGGTTTTATGGGTAAGAAAACTCAAAGTCAAAGCAAGATTTCTGCTATCAATTTCTCTCTTTGACAATAATATTTATCAACGCTAAACTTGCCTGGTGTGAGATTTCTTCTGTCTGGCAAAGGCAGGGAAATCTCAGAGTAAAGGACTTTTGGGCTGAGGTGTCCAAGGATGAGTCAATGTGCCTTAGGGAGGAAACTCACAAGGAATTCCAGAGAGAGAAGCTAATAAGCATTGGCCCAGAGGCATGGATGTTGACTGCTTACTTAGGAAAGCATTGGAATGAGGTGTGGCTGGAGCACGTGGGCAATGGAGAGACTGGAATGGCAGGAAAAGAAACAGGTCAGATACATTGGAGCAGCTCAAGAAGAGCCTAGCACGCCCTTTTAAGAACGAGTGATTTAGTTCAATTCAGGCACTGGTATTCTGCTGGTAACTGGAGATGGAATGATGACAGAAGAATGTCCCTATGCTTGAGAAGGTTAAGGTTAGAGAGTTTGGGAGACAAATATAGAGATAATTCAATATGGTGCTATGACAGAGGGATAAGCAAGGTGCTCCAGGGCACACAGCCTGAATTCAGGAGTAAGGGCAAGTCTGATGGGCTTCTTGGAAGCATTACCGCTGACTTTTAGTCTTAGAGGATGAGTGGATGTAACCCAGCAAAGATAAGGGAAAGAAAGCTTTCCAGGCAGAGGAAACAAACACAGTGAGCAAAGGCACAGGGACACCAAACAGCATCATTTATTATTTTTGTTTGTTTTGGAGAGGAGATGAGTAAAAGCAGCTTGGTATTGCTGAAACATGAAGTAAGAGGCTGGAAGTGGCAGCGGGTAAGGATGAGTAGAAAAGCAAGAGCCAGGACACTGAGGCCCTGGTGTGCCAGACCCAGACCTTTAGACTTTGTCTTGTACAAAATGAGGAGTCCTGGAAAAGCTTCAAGCGGTGAGGTGATGCGATCAGTTTTACATAGATCAGTCTAGCGGTGGTGCGGGACAAGACAAATCTGGAGGCAAGGAGACTAGGCTATTGGAACACCCAGGCAAGAAACACTGAAGCCCTGAAGGAAGGAGATGAAGTGGGAGACAACTTGATTGTTTGCATACATATCTTCTTGTGAGCTAATTTCTAAAAGGCACTATTAGATTATGCTAGAGCTATTAAGCTTATTTTTGTTGTTAAACCATGTCCCCCATTCTAGTCCCTAGACAGAAAGAAAATTACTGCTTTAAGAATGAATCTATCAGAACGGAATTTCAATTTCTTGTGGAATCTAGACCTTCTGTAGCCGTGGAGGCAGGATGAACCCCTGAAACTACTTCCCTGAGATAAGCTTTAAACCTTAAACCAAAAATATCCCCTGATGCCTTCTTAAAACCAAATGGTAGTTTAGCTTAACTAGTTAAAAGAAAAAAAAAAAAAAGCCAGCCTTGAGCAGTATGTTCTTTTAAGAACTATCTATATGGGATCGAACTGACAACAGCAACTTGAGAGATTAGATAGAATCCTTATAGGGGGCAGTGAATTTATGTTAATGGGGGAGGAACAACTCAGAAAAGGAGGGTGAGAATGGTTGCACAACTTGAAGGATGTAATCAGTGTTATTGAATTGTACATGTAGAAACTGTTGAATTGGTCTATATTTTGCTGTGTATATTCTCAACAACAAAATGAATAAAATTAAAAAAACAAAAAAGAACAGATTAGACACAGAAGCAGGCACAAATGGGGAAAGATAGATGCCATATGAAGATTGCCAAGAAACTGAGGAACACCAAGTATACAGAAGCTGAAAGAGACAAGGATCTTCTTCCAGAGCCAACGAAGAGAGAGCGTCTTCCCCTAGATCCAGTGTCCTGAGTTTGAGTTTCTTCCTATACTGTGAGAAAATAAATTTCCATTATTTAAAGACAAATAGAAAAAGAAAAAGAATGAGTCTAGGCCAGCCTGCCACCTGTTTTTGTAAATAAAGTTTTATTGAGACCCAACCACATGCATTTGTGTTATGTGTTGTGTACGGCTGCTTCTACACACTGCAGTGGCAGAGTTGAGTAGTTGCATAGCTGTGGCAGAGGCTGTCTGACTTGCAAAACCTAAAATGTTTACTTTTTCTTTGTCCCTTTACAGAAAAAGGCTGCTGAACCCTGTTCTAGACATTTGAATATGACTGTGTATTAGATAATAGTATTTTATCAATGTTAAATGTGTGAGACTATATTGTGGTTATTGGTGAGATTGCCCTTGTTCTTTGGTGAGAAGTGCTGAAGCTTTATTGGGGAACTCTCAACTGGTACATAGATGATAGAAAGATTAGATAGATAGATAGACAGGTAGGTAGGTAAACAAAAAATAAAAACAAAACAAAAGAAAGTGGCAAAATGGTAACATAGTGAACATTGGCAAAGGGTAGAAAGATGTTTATTGTATTAGTCCCACAACTTCCCTAAAGTTTGAAGTTTGTCAAAAGAAAAAAAAAAAAAAAAAAGAATGAATCTACCATTAGAGCTCAATTCCTTCCTGACCTCTTTGCAGCTTCTTGGACACTTGTCACTTAATAACTTTATTTGATAGCGAATTGCAATAAAGTGCTCAAATAAGGGACAGGATCATGAACTCTCTGCCCTGTAAAGAGTGTATACCAACCAGTCATACCCATTAGTTTCTAGATTCTTTTTGGTGTTAATTTCTTCTTTTTCCCCCCTTTTGGATAATTATATTTTGGACACTTCTACCCTCCAATGTTCTACAGCAATGCCAGCAAATGTTCTTGTGGTTGGGCTATAAAAGTAGCAAATAAGTGGCACTATTTTTCTACTTGTGTTTCTATTGTCACTCAGAAATTGAAAGATTCTTCTCATGTTCCACTTGGCACTTTAAGTCTTTACTTGTTCCAATGTTGGACTTAATTTCTTTCCTTTCTTTTTTTTTGAAGAACTGAGAGTTGACCCCATAGTTAGCAAGTTAATCGAGGATATACAAGATACACCCAGAAAAAGATACTGGACAACACTTACCAAGGAACATACAGTTTCATACTCTAGTCTCAGCAGTTTTACACCTTGGAATATATCCTAGAGATACTCTAAACACAAGCTATAATGCGACATGTACAAGGATTTTCTTTGCAGTTTTTTTGTGGTGCTGGAGAATTGAAGGTAATCTGGGAATTGGTGGAGAGATGAATATGTAAAATGGGATGAACACCTACCATGAAGTACTTTGCATCCTTCAGAAGCAGAGAATAGATATGTGCATAGCAACATGAATGAATCTTTTAAAAAAACAGTGATAGATGATAACACAACAGCATTTATGGAAGTTAGAAATACATGTATACAAGACACTAGTACACATTCTATAAGAACACTAAATGATACACATTAAATACTTTAGGATGGTTGTTACTGGAAAAGGAGGAATGGGATAAAAGGGAGTATATAATTTAATTGAACATTAGTATAGTTTTTTTTTTTTCTTCTTTCTAAAGAGGCGCCTTGCAGCATCAATGAAGTGGTGAGTGCATGAGGCCAAGAGGGTATTTTATTGGGGAAATCTTCCTTGAGAAGGTTACCTTTAGGCACCATACTCACCCTTCATGCAATACTATCCACACTAACACTTCTAGTAATCTCACAAAATATCTATAGCCATCACATAAACTAATAACACTTAATGAGAATACTAAGCATATTTTGAACATTACTCAGTGCCAAAATATAACCCTAAATAATTTATACTTATTATTTAATTTAACCTCCACAAGACTCCTGTGAGATAAAGATTATTATCATCCTATTTCACAGATGAGGAAAGTGAGGCTCAGAGAGATTAATTCAAAAGTCTAAGATGACATAACCAGAATGTGGCAGAACAAGATTGCTACCCAAGCCCATTTGATCCCAAAGGCTGTGCTCTTTACAACTTTTCTGTTAATGATACATGGCAGACACTCAAAAAATGCTTGTTCAGTACTGAACCCCAAAAAATGACATTGCTTTCAGATCTTTCTTCCAAATTTGAAGCCACTCAAGTGTCACCTAAAACAAATTCCTGTTGATTAATGTGCTTGTTATGTGAGGTAGCCTCAGCCCTGGATCTGTCTGGGTTTTTTCAGTTATTGAACACATTTTGATCAAGGATCTATTATTAGAGGGCTCTGTTCTAAATACTGAGGACACAGCAATGAACAATTCCTGTATGGTTCCTGCTTTTATGGAGTTATATGGTAGTGGAGAAGGACTGAAAATATATAGAAAAAAGAACAAGAAAATTTTCTAAACAGAAAATTATAAAACCCTATGAGATAAATGGAGCTCTGGTGGTGCAGTGGTTAAGAGCTATGGCTGCTAACCAAAAGGTTAGCAGTTCAAATCCACCAGCCGCTCCTTGGAAATCCTATGAGACCATTCTACTATGTCCTATACGGTTGCTGTTTGAGTCAAAATCAACTTGATGGCAAAAGGTTTAGTTTGGTTTGATGAGATAAATAAAATAGAGATGTGATGGAAGGTTGCTTAAATTGACTGATCAGGCAAAAACTGTCTAAGTAGATATTGTTTATGCCAAAATTTGAATGACAAGAAAGAGTCAACAAGGTGACAATGAGGGAAAAAGCACATTATGTGAGGGAATGGATCGTGCAAAGTCCTAAGGCGGGAACCAACTTGGCATATTCAAGAAACAGAATGAAGGTTGGTGTGGATGAGGTATACTGAGGAGAAAGCAAATAACACAAGATAAAGGTAGAGAAAAAATCAAGGCTCAGGTTACATGGATTTTGTAGACTAGGGTACGGCGCTTGGATTTCATTCTAATTGTGATGAGAAATTACCAAAGGATTTTTGGCAAGGGAGTATTATGATCCAACTTAAATTTTTATAAGTCCACTTTGTGTTCTGGGTGGAGAATGGATTTTCAGGGCAAGAGTGGGAAAAGAAGATCAGTTAGAAGACTTCTTAAGAAACCCAGCCAGGCTTCTGGCTCTTTGAAAGAGTAGTTGGTATTGTATTTATCCTACTACCATAAATAGCTATAAACACTGGACAAATATCTAAAACAACTTTTTACAGGTATTGGACAGCAACCAGTGCAGAGAAGCATACAAGGTGTGCCTGACATTCACCATGGCTTTCCTCCTAAGGGAATTTTCCAAACTGGCACAGGGAAATAGAGTTCAAGCAAATGGTGGTCTCATGGGGCAGAGGAAACAGATAAGGAAACAGAACTACTAGGATGGTTAGAATTTGAGAAATAGGTACTAAAAAGGAAAAGACCACCCTCACCTAGGAAGAATCCTCAAGATTTGGGTAGCAATTCCCTCGTGTTCTTTGTTGCCTCTTAAGTTGCCCATGCACAGCTCCAGGAATCCCAGTAAAGAATAGCTATGGAGAGGTGAAAACTAAACTTTGAAATTCGTACAATACTGAGATGTTGGGGTTCTGACCCAGCTAGCATGAACATTTAGTTCAGACACCAGAACGGTCATGTTCTAGGTATAAGGACCATCCCCTAAGAGTAAAAGATAAAGCTGTGATAGATTGTCTTTAGAAGAGCCAAAAAGCTAGTCTTCCATGGGATAAAGGTGATCTATCTGTAATTTAACTGTCTGCCAGAAATAAGTCCACCCTCTATTTTTTTTTTCTGTAGAGGAAGATAATATAATTCAGAGTTGCTACAATGTATCATCCACAATGTCCAGCATATTAAAAAAAAAAAAAAATACTACACATGGGAAAAAATAAAACAGAAAAAAGTGACTAATAATCAAAAGATAAAATAGTCAGTAGAAGTAGATCTAGAATGATCCAGATATTGAGGTTAGCAGAGAACTTTTAAAAGAACTATAATTAATATGTTCAAGAAAAAAGAGAAAAGAATAAAATGAATGAAAAGATGAAGCATTTCAACAGAGAATGATAACCCTTTAAAAAATAAAATGGACATTTTAGAGCTGCAAAGTACACATCTGAAATGAAAATTTATTGGATGGATTTGACAGCAGATTTGACTTGGCAGAAGACAGATTAGTGAACTTGAAAACACGAATGGAAAAGAAAATGATGATAATAATAGAAATAAAAAAAAAATAGAACAGGGTAAAAGAGAGATGTGAAATATGGTCAATGATCTGATATATATGCAGTTGGAATCCCAGAAGGAAAGGAGGGAGAGAAACAAACAGAAACAACATTTGAATAAACAATGGTTAAGAAATTTCCAAATTTTCAAGACATCAACTTCATTCAAGAAGGATAAACACAAGGAAACCACACCTAAATATATCATAGTCAAACTGCTGACATGCAATGATACATAGAAAATCTTAGAAGCAGCCAGAAAAAATAAAAAAGAATTATGACTGATTCCTCAACAGAAAATACATAAGCTACAAGAAATGCTGGGAAATTAAAACCAGGCAAACAAAGAAAAAGCAAAGATATGCCAGCCAGAATTATATACTCAGTGGCGACAATCCTTCAAAATGAAGAAGATATAAAGACATTCTCAGAAAAAACAAAAACTGAGATAATTTATTGCTTGGAAATCCACACTAAATATTAAAGGAAAGGGAGTTCTTCAGGCTAAAAGAAAATGATCTCAGATGTAAGCAGAGAAGTGCAAGCAAAGAATAAACACCATTGGAAAGGGAAGCTACTGGATGACAGATTCCAGCAAAATGAGGAAGAAAGAGGAAGATATAACATCCAGAAAACACCAGGATCCAATACGGGGAGGCTGTGAAAAGAAGCCCTAGAATGACAAAGAAGTAAAGCAAATTCCAGGGTAACAGCTGTGTAGTAAGTCTAGAGAGCAACTGGTCCGGTTGGAGCAGAAAGACGGGAGGAACATGAAAGACGTTTTCAGGTAAAGAATGGAAATAAAAGTTTGCTCAAATGATCTGACCATATAGAAAACTGTTTGCAACTGTAGGAAGTTTTAGGGAAACAAGTCCAAAATTCAAAGGAAAAGAAGGAAGTGAAAAATTAAGGTAATTATCTCAAAATAAAGGAATATAAACCTTGCGGCTCAGCAGTAAACTATAGTTACATAATCATAAAATGAAAACACTAAATATGAATTTAACTAACTACAAATATACGACGGGGTGAGAGGGCACAAAGGCTATATGAAAGCTAAATAATAATACGCATATTACGTAAAGAAAACACACAGGTAAATATAAAATAAGCAGCTAAAAGTATTTAATGCAGTTGCTTCTGGAAAGTGGGATGGGTCTGTGTATGTAGGTGGCAGTATTTTGTTATAAAACATTTAACATTGTTTGACTTTTTAAACTATACACATGCATTACTTTGTTAAAACAAATCAAAACACAAAACAAAGCTATCACTTACCAAACCAGAAAAGACCTTGAAAGATGAAGGAAGATATGCCAAAATGAGTCATGCGTTTTTCAATTAATTCATAGCCCTGAAGTCATCGTAGAAACTACCCCCCCCCCAAATTATATATACTCCAAAATTTCATGGAATTTATTGTGTGTTTAGTAGATACTAGAAGGATTTGAGATGGTCTCTAAATTCAGGTGACATATACTTAAGGTCATACGTTGGCTTTCTTGACTTGTTCTAGTTTTCTTCAGCTTCAACTTGAACTTGCATATGAGCAATTGACGGTCTGTTCCATAGTCAGCCACTGGTCTTGTTCTGACTGATGATATTGAGCTTTTCTATTGTCTCCTTCCACAGATGTAGTCAATTCGATTCTTGTGCATTCCATCTGGACAGGTCCAGGTGTATAGTCACTGTTTATGTTGTTGAAAAAAGGTCTTTACAATGAAGTCGTTGGTCTTGCAAAATTCTATCATGCCATTGCCAAGGTCATTTCTATCACCAAGGTCATATTTTCCAACTACTGTTCCTTCTTCTTTGTTTCCAACTTTCTCATTCCAATCACCAGTAGTTATCCATACATCTTGATTGCACACTTGATCAATTTCAGACTGCAGAAGTTTGTAAAAATCTTCAATTTCCTCATCATTGTCCTTAGTGATTGGTGTGTAAATTTGAATAATAATTGTATTAACTGGTCTTCCTTGTAGGTATAGGGATATTATCGTATCACTGACAAGGTTCTACTTCGGGATAGATCTTGAAATGTTCTTTTGATGATGAATGCCATTCGTCTTCAATTAGTCATTCCCGGCATAGTAGACCATATGATCATCTGATTCAGAACAGCTAATACCAATCCATTTCAGCTCACTGATGCCTAGTATATCAATGTTTATGCATTCTGTTTCATTTTTGAGGACTTCCAATTTTCCTAGATTCATACATTCTTATTATTAATGAATGTTTGCAACTGTTTCTTCTCATTTTGAGCCATGCCACATCAGCAAATCACGTCTATTCCACCTAAATTTAGAGATTATCTCCAGAATAGATTTGAGTCATTAAACACTAATGACTGAAGACCAGATGAGTTGTGGAGCGATTTCAAGGACATAATACTTGAAGAAAGCAAAAGGTCATTAAAAAGTCAGGAAAGAAAGAAAAGACCTAAATGGATGTCAGAAGAGACTCTGAAAGTTGCTCTTGAACGTTGAGTAGCTAACTTGAAAGGAAGAAATGATGAAGTAAAAGAACTGAACAGAAGATTTCATAGGGTGGCTTGAGAAGACAAACTAAAGTATTAGAATAAAACTTGCAAGCACCTAGAGTTAGAAAACCAAAAGGGAAGAACAGGCTTGGCATTTCTCAAGCTCAAAGAACTGAATAGAAAATTCAGTCCTCGAGTTGCAATATTGAAAGATTCTATGGGGAAATATTAAACTTCTCAGGAAGCTTCAAAGGAAGAGAGAAGGAAGACACAGAGTCACTGTACTAAAAAGAATTGGTTGATGTTCAACCATTTCAGGAGGTAGCATATGATCAAGAACCGATGGTACTCAAAGAAGTCCAAGCTGCTTTAAAGGCATTGGGGAAAAACAAGTCTCCAGGAATTGATGAAATACCAACTGAGATGTTTCAAAAAACAGATGCAGTGGTGGAGGTGCTCACTCATTTATGCCAAGAAATTTGGAAGACAGCTACCTGTTCAACTGACTGGAAGAGATCCATATTTGTGCCCATTCCAAAGAAAGGTGATCCAACAGATGCAAGAATTATCTAACACTATGTCAGGAGCCCTGGTGTCACAGTGGTTAACCACTCAGCTGCTAACCAAAAGGTCAGCAGTTTAAATCCACCAGCTGCTCCTTGGAAACCCTATGAGACCGTTCTACTCTGTCCTGTAGGGTCACTATGAGTCGGAAACAGGTTTGGGTTTTTATAAGTGATATCACATGCAAGTATATTTTGCTGAAGATCATTCAAAAGTGGTTGCAGCAGTACATCAACAGGGAACTGCCAGAAATTCAAGCCAGATGCAGAAGAGGCTGTGGAATGAGGGATATCATTGTTGTTGGCAGAAGGATCTTGGCTGAAGGCAGAGAATATCAGAAAGAGGTTTACCTGTGTTTTATTGACTACGCAAAGGCATTCGACTGTGTGGATCATAACAAATTATGAATTACACTGCAAAGAATGAGAATTCCAGAACACTTACTCATGCTCGTGTGGAACTTGCACATAGACCAAGAGGCAGTCGTTCGAGCAGAATAAGGGGATACCGCCTGGTTTAAAGTCAGGAAAGGTGTGCATCAGAGTTGTATCCTTCCACCATACTTATTCAATCTGTATGCTGAGCAATTAGTCTGAGAAGTCAGGCTATATGAAGAAGAACATGGCATCAGGATTGGAGGAAGACTCATTAACAACCTGCATTATGCACATGACACAACATTGCTTGCTGAAAGTGAAGAGGACTTGAAGCACTTATTGATGAAGAGCAAAGACTACAGCCTTCAATATGGACTATACCTCAACATAAAAAGAAAACAAAAATCCTCACAACTGGACCAATAAGCAATATCATGATAAGCAAAAAAAAAAAAAAAAATATTGAAGTCATCAAGGATTTCATTTTACTTGGATCCATAATCAATGCCTGTGGAAACTGCAGTCAAGAAATCAAATGATGCATTGGGTTGAGAAAATCTGCTGTAAAGACCTCTTTAAAGTTTTTAAAAAGCAAAGATGTCACTTTAAGGACTAAAGTATTCCTGACCCAAGCTTTAGTGTTTTCAATCGCCTCATATGAATTCTGTCTTGGTTATCTAGTGCTGCTATAACAGAAATACCACAAGTGGATGGCTTTAACAAAGACAGATTTATTTCTTAACAGCAAAGTAGGCTAAAAATCCAAATTCAGGGTGTCAGCTTCAGGGGAAGGCTTTCTCTCTCTGTGAGCCTTCTCATCAATCTCCCCCTGAAATAGAGCTTCTGTGTGCAGGGACCCTGGGTCCAAAAGACACGCTGTGCTCCTGGCACTGCTTTCTTGGTGGTACGAGGCACACCCCCCGCCCCCGTCCCCGTCTCTCTGCTCGCTTCTCTCTTTTATATCTCAAAAGAATGCCTGAAGACACAATCCAATCTTGTAGATTGTATCCTGCCTCACTAACACAACTGGGGTCCATCCTCCCTCATTAACATCATAGAGGCAGGATTTACAACATATAGGAAAATAACAAAATACCAGGAGTCATGGCCCAGTCAAATTGATATATACATATTTGGAGGGACATAATTCAATCCGTGACACATGCAAAAGCTGGACAATGAATAAAGAGGATCGAAGAACCGATGCCTTTGAATTTGCTGGCAAAGAATATTGAATATACCATGGACTGCCAGAAGAAGGAGCAAATCTGTCTTGAAAAAGTACAGCCAGAATGCTTCTTAGAAGCAAAAACGGCAAGACTTCATCTCACATACTTTGGACATGTTATCAGGAGAGACCAATCTCTGAAGAAGGACATCATGTTTGGTAAAGTAAAGGATCACAAGTTAGCTTGCTATCTGGATATATACCTCAGAAGAAAGTAGTGTGTTCACAGGACCCACATTTAACGAATCCTTGCTGTTGTTGTTGTTGTTTTGTGCCATTGAGTAGGTTCTGACTTGTAGCAGCCCTATGTACAACAGAACCAAACACTGTTCTGTCCTGTGCCGTCCTCACAATTGTTGTTATGCTTAAGCCCATTGTTGCAGCCACTGTGTCAATCCATCTCAGCGAGGGTCTTCCTCTTTTTCACTGACCCTCTGCTTTACCAAGCATGATGTCCTTACCCAGGGACTGATTCCTCCTGATAACCATCCCAAAGTACATGCGACACTGCCTTGCCACCCTTGCTTCTAAGGAGTGTCGCAATTCAAAGGTGTCAATTCTTCTTCAGTCTTCCTTATTCATTGCCCAGCCTTCACATACATAGGAGGCGATGGCAAATACCATGGCTTGGGTCAGACACACCTTAGTCTTCAAGGTGACACCTTTGCTTTTCAACACTTTAAAGAGGTCTTTTGCAGCAGATTTGCGTAACGCTATGCGTCGTCTGATTTCTTGACTGCTGTTTCTATGGGTGTTGATTGTGGATCCAAGTAAAATGAAATTCTTGACAGCTTCAATCTTTTCTCCGTTTATCATGATGCTTTTTATTGGTCCAGTTATGAGGATTTTTGTTTTCTTTATGTTGAAGTGTAATCCATACTGAAGGCTGTGATCTTTGATCTTCATCAGAAAGTGCTTCATGTTGTCCTCTTCACTTTCAGCAAGCAATGTTGTGTCATCTGCATAATGCAGGTTGTTAATGAGTCTTCCACCAATCTTGATGCCCTGTTCTTCATATAGTCCAGCTTCTCGGATTATTTGCTCAGCATACTGATTGAATAGGTATGGTGAAAGGATACAACCCGCACCCTCCCTGACTTTCAACCATGCAGTATCCCCTCGTTCTGTTTGAACAACTGCCTCTTGATCTATGTATACGTTTCTCATGAACACAGGTAAGTATTCCGGAATTCCCATTCTTTGCAATGTTACCCATAATTTGTTATGATCCACGCAGTCGAATGCTTTTGCATAGTCAATAAAACACAGGTGAACACCTTTTTGGTATTCTCTGCTTTTAGCCAGGACCCATCTGACATCAGCAATGCTCCCTGGTTCCACGTCCTTTTCTGAATCTGGCTTGAATTTCTGGCAGTTCCCTGTTGATATACTACTGCAGCCACTTTTGAATGACTTTCAGCCAAATTTTACTTTTGTGTGACATTAAAGATACTGTTTGATAATTTCCAGAAGAATCCTTAACTAGTTCAAATTATAAACTATTAACAGAATTAAATTCAGTGATGACAGATGAGGATTAGAAAACCAAAGTAAGGAGACAAATAATACTGATATAAGAGACACAATTGGCTGTATATTAGAAATGATTAGTAAAGAACCTGGATTACTTTAGAAAAGGGAACAAATAGACTAAAGACAAAATTCAACTTAATCTTTTTTTTTTTTTTTTAAGGACGTACAGGGAACATAACATGATGAGGGAAATTGTCCCTGGTTTATGTGACAATTATGTGAAGCCACAATGGCCTGGTATGCATCAGAATCTGACACTGATGCATCACCACGTCTGAACTCTTCTCTCTTAGCCTATGCCAGGGGGATAGCTATAAATGTTTCTCTTTTTATCTCTACTATGTACTACCATTTCCCTAATTCTTCTTTCTCCAAACCTACTGCCATCATTTTCTACATAATATTCAACTACAGTCCTTGATTTAAGAGGGTTCCAGAAAATTTAGAGAAAAGTTCCAAGAAAATGACAGTTTGGTAAGTAATTCTTAAGAGAAAGACTAAAAGAGCTGGATCTGTTAAGTCAGAAGAAACATACGAAACCAAACCTTTTGCCATTGAGTCAATCCTGACTTATAGCAACCCTATAGGACAGAGTAGAACTGCCCCATAGGGTTTCCAAAGAACAGTTGGTGGATTTCAACTGCCGATGTTTTGGTTAGCAGCCAAGCTCTTAACCACTGCACTACCAGGGCACCACAGAAAAAACATAAGAGGATATAAACATTATATCTTCAGTTTGTATACAGACAAACAAAAGAATATAGACACATGAGCAGTCAGTATTAATTTTTCATTAATTGACTTCTGGTGTTTTGACCATCTACTAATTTTCCAGGCTAGGTTTGTAATGGTTTACTAACAAATTAGTCTTAGTGCAGTCCAACAAAATCTAAAAGAATCTAATGTTCTACCTCCCAGTATTATCTCCAGCTCTCTAAGACAGTTAACAGAGTAAAATAATGAAGTTACTCTAAAGATTTAGTCTGTATCAACTCAAATATTACTAGTTTTCAAGTATTACATTTCCCTGGGCAAACAGTGTGCACTGTCTTACCAGTGGCTTGGTACAAAACTCTACCTTCAAATTTAGCTTTCCATATTTTCCCCATCTTTACTGTTATAAAACTCCTTGATTTTCTTCAGCAGTACTTAAAAATTCCTGGCTCTGTCTTTCGGAAATGAAAGAAGACAGCATTGAGTAAGAATAGTTTCATAGAAACTTACATTTTAAAGTTTCATATATTATAGGCACAGTTAATAAAATTGTATGTAAAATTTAAAACTTAAATTAGGCATCAACAATTGTTAGAGAAGAAAGAGGAGGAGGGAAAAACAGACAAGGCCAGTGTGGGAACAATTAGACAGGAAAGACCAAGAAGGAGGGAGGTGGGAGAGAGGGGAGAGGCCCCCTTCTGTACATCTGAGGTGAGCTTTGTATGGAATGGTATATGACAAAAAGAACAAGTATTGGGCTTCTTTTCCCCAGCCTCTGGACCACTTGGGTAGGCAACAGCAAGATTTTTCTTTCTAATAATGAACTGTAGATTTTCTTTATTCTGAATATTAAGTACAAGGTAAAAGGGTTACAATTTAACACCTTTAAAATTGAAAATTAAGCTCTTCTTGTCTTTGGCATAACTATAAATCTATAAAATGATGTCTTGTTATATACCTGGAGCCCTGGTGGCACAGTGGTTAAGAGCCTAGGTGCTAACCAAAACGATGGCAATCTGAATCCACCAGCCACTCCTTAGAAACCTTTTGGGACAGTTCTACTCTGTCCTATAAGGTGGCTGTGAATTGGAGTTGACTCGATGGCAACAGTCTGGTTTGGTTTTTTGGTTGCGTACCTGCTGTGTGTTATTCATTTCTCAGGCACTGGGAGATACAAAGAAGCGTGATCCTGGCCCTGAAGCAGCTTCCTTGTGAAAATGTTAAATATCTATGATTAAATAACAAATACAATATACTCCCAGCGAGGATCATTTGAGATGGAGTAGGAAGAGATGTTGTGAATCAAAGGCGGCTGTATGGAGGAGGAGACTTGACTGCCCTGTAGGGAGCATTAGAATTGAATACACAGAAAAAAGGTAGGCTGGACAATTAAGGTGGGCCTAGATTCTTCTGGCCATATCCCAGCTGCTTGCTGGGATCCTGCTCCCAAATGATGGTTGTTGTTAGGTGCTGTCAAGTTGGTTCCAACTCATAGCGACCCTATGCACAACAGAATGAAACACTGCCTGGCCCTGCACCATCCTCTCAATTGTTGTCATGCTTGAGCCCATCTCATTGAGGGTCTTCCTTTTTTGTTTGTTTAATTTTTATTGTGCTTTAAGTGAAAGTTTACAAATCAAGTCAATATCTCAGACAAAAGTTTATATACACCTTGCTATACACTCCTAGCTGCTTTACCCTAATGAGACAGCACACTCCTTCTTGCCACCCTCTATTTTCGTGTCCATTCGGCCAGCTTCTGACCCCCTCTGCCTTCTCATCTCCCCTCCAGACAGGAGCTGCCCACATAGTCTCACGCGTCTACTTGATCCAAGAAGCTCACTCCTCACCAGTATCATTTTCTATCCTGTAATCCAGCCCAATCCCTGTCTGGAGCGTTGGCTTTGGGAATGGTTCCTGTCTTGGGCTAACAGAAGGTCTGAGGACCATGACCTTTGGGGTCCTTCTAGTCTCAGTTAGACCATTAAGTCTGGTCTTTTTACGAGAATTTGAGGTCTGCATCCCACTGCTGTCCTGCTCCCTCAGGGGTTTTCGTGTTGTGTTCCCTGTCAGGGCAGTCATCAGTTGTAGCCGGACACCATCTAGTTCTTCTGGTCTCAGGCTGATGTAGTCTTTGGTTTATATGGCCTTTTCTGTCTCTTGGGCTCACAATTACCTTGTGTCTTTGGTGTTCATCATTCTCCTTTGCTCCATGTGGGTTGAGACCAGTTGATGGATCTTAGTTGGCTGCTTGCTAGCGTTTAAGACCTCAGACGCCACTCTCCAAAGTGGGATGCAGAATGTTTTCTTAATAGATTTTATTATGCCAGTTGACTTAGATGTCCCCTGAAACCATGGTCCCCAAGCCTCCCCCCCGCCCCCCGCCACCGCTACGCTGGCCTTCGAAGCATTCAGTTTATTCAGGAGACTTCTTTGCTTTTGGTTTAGTCCAATTGTGCTGACCTCGCCTGTATTGTGTGTCTTTCCCTTCACCTAAAGTAGTTCTTATCTACTATCTAATTAGTGAATGCCCCACTCCCTCCCTCCCTCTCCCCTCTCCCCTCTCATAACCATCAAAGAATATTTTCTTCTCTGTTTAAACTATTTCTCGAGTTCTTATAACAGTGGTCTTATACAATATTTGTCCTTTTGCAACTGACTAATTTCACTCAGCATAATGCCTTCCAGATTCCTCCATGTTATGAAATGTTTCACAGATTCATCACTGTTCTTTATTGATGCATAGTATTCTATTGTGTGAGCATACCATAATTTATTTATCCGTCCATCCGTTGATGGTCACCTTGGTTGCTTCCATCTTTTTGCTATTGCAAACAGTCCTGCAATGAACATGGGTGTGCTTCGTATGTATCTGTTCATGTAAAGGCTCTTATTTCTCTAGGATATAGTGCAAGGAGTGGGATTGCTGGATCATATGGTAGTTCTATTTCTAGCTTTTTAAGGAAGTGCCAAATCAATTTTGTACCATTTTACATTCCTACCAGCAGTGTATACGTGTTCCAGTCTCTCCACAACCTCTCCAACATTTATTATTTTGTGTTTTTTGGATTAATGCCAGCCTTATTCGAGTGAGATGGAATCTCATTGCAGTTTTGATTTGCATTTCTCTAATGATTAGTAATCAATGAGCATTTCCTCATGTATATGTTAGCTACCTGAATGTCATCTTCAGTGAAGTGCTTGTTCATATCCTTTGCCCATTTTTTAATTGAGTTATTTGTCTTTTTGTTATTGAGTTTTGCAGTATCGTGTAGATTTTAGAGATCAGACACTGATTGGAAATGTCATAGCTAAAAACTTTTTCCCAGTCCGTAGGTAATCTTTTTGCTCTTTTGATGAAGCCTTTCGATGAGCTTAGGTGTTTGATTTTTAGGAGCTCCCAGTTATCTAGTTTCTTTTCTGGTGTTTGTCCACTGTTAGTAATGTTTTGTATACTGTTTATGCCATGTATTAGGGCTCCTAGTGTTGTCCCTAGTTTTTTTTCCATGATCTTTATTGTTTTAGATTTTATGTTTGGGTCTTTGACCCCTTTTGAGTTAGTTTTTGTGCATGGTGTGAGGTATAGGTCCTGTTTCATTTTTTTGCAGATGAATATCCAGTTATGCCAGCACCATTTGTTAAAAAGACTGTCTTTTCCCCATTTAACTGGCCTTTGTCAAATACCAGCTGCTCATCTATGGGTGGATTTATGTCTGGATTCTCAATTCTGTTCCATTGGTCTATGTACCTGTTGTTGTACCAGTACCAGGCTGTTTTGACTACTGTGGCAGTACAATAGATTCTAAAATCAGGTAGTGTGAGGCCTCCCACTTTGTTCTTCTTTTTCAGTATTGCTTTACTTATCCAGGGCCCCTTTTCCTTCCATATGAAATTGGTGATATGTTCCTTCATCTCATTAAAAAATGTCTTTGGAATTTGGATCAGAATTGTATTGTATCTATAGATCGCTTTTGGTAGAATGCAGTTTCTTTAAAAGTTAAATATATACCTAATATACAGCCCAGTTATTCTCTCTAGGTGGAATTTACACAAGCGGTAAATGAAAGCATGCCCAAGAGAAATGAAAGCATATATCCACACAAGGACTTGTACTCAATATTAACAGCAGCTTTATTTGTAATAGCCCCAAACTGGAAACAACCTAAATGCCCCTTAATAGGTGAATGGGCAAAAAAATTATAGTTCATCCATCCAATGGAATACTACTCAGCAATAAAAGGAAATGACATCAATAGATGTGACAACATAGATACAGCTCAAAGTAATTATGCTGAATGAAAGAAGCTAAACAAAAAGGAGTTAATGCTATATTATTACATTTGTATAAAATTCAAACTGCTATAGTGACAGATAACAGAGCAACAGTTCTGTGAGATGGAGGAGGGATAAAGGGATGGAGTCAAAGGAATGGTAGAAATGTTCCTTATGCCGATCGTGGTAATGGTTTCATGGATATACACATATGTCAAAACTCAGCAAGTTTTACGTTTTAAATGTATATAGTTCATTGTCTGTTGATTATGCCCCAATTAGCTGTAAATAAAACCTACATTATTTATCCTTTCTTAAAACTTAGTCCTCCTTTTGTATTCTTTCTCTGATGAACACCAGCACCTTCTGTCCAGCCAGAACCCTAGAGCCATCTTTAACTCTTCTCTTTGCCTTTTCTCCTCCACCAATTCAGTAACTATGTCTTGTTTAATTGAGCAATTTTGTATTTAAAAAAAAAAAAATTCTCAATTAAATTATGAAAAATTTATACTCACCCTAAAGCATTTTAAGAGCTACTCCTGGAATCCAGAATATATGCATTCCTGGAAGGAAGATGGAGGCACAGGTATAAAGGCTAACAGTTGTCTCAGCAGCCCTATGACCTACACTTGGGAACTTTTCCTGAATGACAGTTATGATGATCCAATGAGCCATAGTCTGTGAACTCTTTTAAAACAGAAACGCATCCAGTATGCTGCCAGGTCATTAGGAGACAGAAGGACTACAATGTTAAGGTTGTCGACTTCACATTCCCTGAAGGAATATTGTACTAAAGCTGCTTTTATCCTACTGTATGCAGTTTTGCCCTGAATCACCATTTGGAAAAAAAAAAAAAAAAGAACCATTTAAATCAATCCTGGATGGGAACAGTGCTTACTGGAGAGGGAGCAAGTAGATAAAGCACTACCACAGAGGAAATAATGAAGACATGGGAAAACTAGATTTCCAGGAATGTAGTAAGTAGGCATATATAGGAAAACTTAAAAGAAAAATAAATGAAAGGGAGAAAATAGACCAAACCATTGAAACCAACCCAGTTTGACAAGGAGAAAGTGCAGTAGAGACAGAAGAAGGAAAAAAGAAAAAAACTACAGGTGACATGGTGTATGGTTTTTATTGCTTTGCTTTATGTGAAGATTTCCGGCTAAAATATCAAACACACACAATCATGATTTACAGACTGTATATAAAACGAACAAAATATATACTGTCTTCAAAAAAATGTTTATTGTATTATTTTACTTATAATCAATAATGGTCCCTGAAAGAGGCATCTGGAATGCTTTTTGAAAGCAAGAAACAAAGAATGTTCTTTGTTTGACATATGTAGAACAGATATTAGCATATTACTCATCTAACTTTCCACTTTGTCTTATTCCTGGGGCATTTTCAAGTACTGTCCTTAATGTGATAGGGAAATACAAGCTGTTTGGGAATTAATTATAAGAAATTAGAGGGAGTGGATTATATGGAGAAGTGACTATTTTTAGCTTCTCAACCCTAAAACTACACATGATATTTAAAAATGAAAATCGAATACAATTCCCTTGGATGCCTGCCTCAGCTCCTGCCTTGCACGTGATCATTTTGGCCACAGCTCTGCTCTCAGCATGTCTTTACATGTGTCAAAGGGACATGGAGTGCGAACGCTTGAGCACAGAAGGTAGGATATCGCTTTACCAGCTTCTACTCCACAGTCCAGGTCTCCTCGAGGTTGACTGGATTTGTAGCTTCAGAAATCCTTGATGACTATGTCATTAACTGTTGTAGGGTTAAAAACATCACAAAGTTTAGTAAAGCAAAATGAACATTTTATTCAGCATATAGTCAAAAAGGCAAAAGTGGGAAGCAGACAAACATGCTGCCAGAGCCATGTCTGCCCAAGTTCAAGGAAATTACACAATAGGTAAAAATGGGAAAATGGACAAGTATGCTGCCACAGCCATGTCTGCCCGAGTCTAAAGAATACTATAGAATAGGCAAGAATGGGAAAATGGACAAGCATGCTTCTAGAGACATGTTTGCCTGAGTCCGAGGAACGTTACAGAATCATCAGTATATACTAACATTACAAATCGGCAACACCATTGAAAACTTTGCCTTTTCACAGATTGTCTAGAAACAGTGATCCTACATTTTGAATTGTCTTTCTTAACAATCATTGGTACAGGTTTCAGTAATAACAGTCAGGAGGGTCTTCACTTGTCCAACAAATTTTCTATTCACTAAATGCTAAAAGAAAAAGATAAGAGTGGAAAGTCTTTTGTGTTCTGTACAATTGGCTTATGTGAAATGTTCCCTAAAAGATACTTTCCAAGATTATCCTAGCTATTGTCTTTATACTTCAGGGCCCAGGTGATGTGTCCTTGTGAGACCTTATGAGCCCGGCTCCAGGTGGGTCACATTCTCTATGCTCAAGGACAGGAAATAATGACTCCAATATTATTTCCTAAACCACATGACAGTTTTGCCTTCTTGTTTTCAAGCATCACCTACTTCCAATGCCTCTCAGGACTCCTCTAGGCATAATGTGGTCGGTCCTTTCCCTCCTGGGCCCTATAATCATGTTGTGTGCAAGAACCAGATTGAAAAAGGATGGCAATTATAGCCTGTCTACCAGTTGTTGTTGTTGTTAGGTGTCATCGAGTCAGTTCCGACTCATAGTGACCCCATGTAGAACAGAATGAAATACTGCCTGGTCCTGAGCCATCCTTAAAATCATTGTTATGCTTGAGCCCATTGCTGCAGCCACTGTGTCAATCCACCTCATTGAGGGCCTTCTTCTTTTCCACTAACCCTGTACTTTGCCAAGTATGATGTCCTTCTCCAGGAACTGATTCCTCCTGACAACATGTCCAAAGTATGTAAGACACAGTCTCTCCATCCTTGCTTCTAAGGAGCATTTTGGTTGTACTTCTTCCAAGACAGATTTGTTCGTTCTTTTGGCAGTCCATGATATAGTCAGTATTCTTTGCCAACACCACAATTCAAAAGCATCAATTCTTCTTCAGTCTTCCTTATCCGTTGTCCAGGTTTCACGTGCATGTGATGCGATTGAAAATACCATGGCTTGGATCAGGCACACCTTAGTCTTCAAGGTGACATCTTTGCTTTTCAACACTTTAAAGAGGTCCTTTGGAGCAGATTTGCCCAATGCAATGCGTCTTATGATTTCTTGACTGCTGCTTCCATGGATGTTGATTGTGGATCCAAGTAAAATGAAATCCTTGACAACTTGAATCTTTTCTCCGTTTATCATGATGTGGCTTATTGGTCCAGTTGTAAGGGTTTTTGTTTTCTTTATGTTGAGGTATAATCCATACTGAAGGCAAAGTAGAGTCGACCTTAATGACTGAATGGAGTAAAGCTTTCAGGACCTTCATTTGCTAATGTGGCATGACTAAAAATGAGAAAAAAACAGCTGCACTCATCCATTAATAATTGGAACCTGGAATGTACAAAGTATGAATCTAGGGAAACTGAAAATCATCAAAAATGTAGTGGAATGAATAAACACCAATATCCTAGGCATTAGTGAGCTGAAATGGACTGGTATTAGCCATTTTGAATCAGACAATCATATAGTCTACTATGCCTGGAATGACAACTTAAAGAGGAATGGTGTAGCATTCATCTTCAAAAAGAACATTTGAAGATCTATCCTGAGGTGCAACACTGTCACTGATAGGGTAATATCCATACACCTACAAGGAAGGCCAGTTAATACGACCATTACTCAAATTTACACACCAACCACTAAGGACAAAGATGAAGAAATTAAAGATTTTTATCAGCTTCTGCAGTCTGAAATTGATCAAACATGCAATCAGGATGCACTGATAATTACTGGTGATTGGAATACGAAAGTTGGAAACAAAGAAGGATCAGTAGTTGGAAAATATTGTCTTGGTGATAGAAACAATGCTGGAAATACAATGATAGAGTTTTGCCAGACCAAAGACTTCTTCATTGCAAACCTTTTTTCCACCAACATAAACGGAGACTATACACATGGTCCATGCCAGAAGGAACACACAGGAATCAAATCGACTACATCTGTGGAAAGAGACAATGGAAAAGCTCAATATCGTCAGTCAGAACAAGGCCAGGGGCCGACTGTGGAACAGACCATCAATTGCTCATATGCAGTTCAAGCTGAAACTGAAGAAAATCAGAGCAAGTCCACGAGAGCCAAAATACGACCTTGAGTATATCCCACCTGAACTTAGAGACCATCTCAAGAACAGATTTGATGCATTGAACATTAATGACAAAAGCCCAGATGAGTTATGGAATGACATCAAGGACATCGTACATGAAGAAAGCAAGAGGTCTTTGAAAAGATAGGAAAGAAAAGGCCAAGATGGATGTCAGAGGGGGCTCTGAAACTTGCTCTTGAACATTGAGCAGCTAAAGCAAAAAGAAGAAATGATGAATTAAAAGAACTGAGCAGAAGATTTCAAAGGGCAGCTCAAGAAGACAAAGTATTATAATGACATGTGCTAAGAGCAGGGGATAGAAAACCAAAAGGGAAGAACACGCTCAGTGTTTCTCAACCTGAAAGAACTGAAGAAAAAATTCAAACCTCGAGTTGCAATAGTGAAGGATTCTATGCAGAAAACAGTCAACGACCCAGGAAGCATCAAAAGAGGATGGAAGGAATACACAGAGTCATGATACCAAAAAGAATTAGTCGACATTCAACCATTTCAAGAGGTAGCATATGATCAGGAACAGATGGTACTGAAGGAAGAATCCAAGCTGCACTGAGGGCGTTGGCAAAAAACAGTGCCACCACATTCTAGTCCTGGAGGCAGGGTTAAGTCCAGTGCTCAAATGCAACCAGAAATCATCTCTTTGAAATCTAAGAGAAATGCACCTATCTTCTTCCTCCCACTCCTTTTCTCCATTTATCAAGATTATCTGGAAATTTTCAGCTGTTTCTATTTATATATCCTCTTTCTGTATTTTATCATTTCGAAGTTTCCCCTAATCACCAGGCAACAGCTCAACATAATATTGCTGTTGCTTGAATAGTCACTTCTAGCAAGATGGTGTTGTCACGTTAATGATCCTGTGACCTTTAGGGATAAGGAATATATAAACACCAACTGTTTCCATTAGAAACAGTGTTTCCTTCCACTGTAAAGAATATAGGACGCTCACATATTGAGTGCAGAGTAATGGAAATCCCATTCTAAGCTTAGAAACTGCCCTACATTTGTGGTTAGAATATCTGAAGTTATCAGTTGAATTGATCCATAAAATTCTCTGTGCCTGCAATGGTGAGCCACTGGACTACCAGCATGCTTTTTGAAAATAAATTGGTATAATTTCCAGTAAGTGTGGTAGATTTACCTGACACCTTTAGGCTACCTTCCTGCTAAACACACCTAAAAATGCTAGATGAAATAAAGCAAAAAAGGAAATCTCCAGGGACTGGGAAAGAAGGGGGTATCAAAACCCTCAGTGGTAAGAATTGAAGTGTAGGGGACCACACAACCATCGGACCCAGACATGGTCATTTGGGGCTTTGGCTAACATTTTGAAGTCTTTATAGGAACAGAGGGGACAGTGGTGGCTCAGTGGTAGAATTTTCACCTTTCATGTAAGAGACTGTCTTAGTTATCTAGTGCTGCTATACAAGAAATACCACAAGAGGGTGGGTTTAACAAATAGAAATTTATTCTTTCACAGCTTAGGAGGTTAGAAGTCTGAATTCAGGGCGCCAGCCTCAGGGGAAGTCTTTCTTTCTCTCTCAGTTCTGGGGGAAGGTCCTTGTCACCAATCTTCCCCTGGTCTAGGAGCATCTCAGCACAGGGACCCTAGGTCCAAAGGATGAGCTCTGCTCCTAGCTCTGCTTTCTCAGTGATAGGAAGTTCCCCTGTCTCTCTGCTCGATTCTCTCTTTTATATCTCAAAAAAGGTTGACTCAAGATACAACCTAATCTTGTAGATTGAATCCTGCCTCATTAACATAACTGCCTCTAATTCTGCCTCATTAACATCATAGAGCTAGGATTTACAACACATAGGAAAATCACATCAGATGACAAAATGGTAAACAGTCACACAATACTGGGAATTATGGCCTAGCTAAGTTGACACACATTTCTGGGGGACACAATTTAATCCATAACAGAGACCCAGGTTCAATTCTTAGTCAATGAACCCCATATGCAGCCATCACCCAACTATCAGTGGAGAACTGTGTGTTGCTATGATGCTTAACAGGTTTTAGCTGAGCTTCTAGACTAATGTGGACTATGAAGAAAGGCTTGTCAATCTACTTCCAGAAATCAGCCAGTGAAAACCCTATGGATCGCAACAGTCCAATCTGCAACTGATCACGGGAATGGCACAGGACCAGGCAGTGTTTTGTTCTACTATGTATGGGGTTGCCACGAGTTGGGTGCCAACCTGACAGCAATTAACAACAATAACTGGAACAGAAGAGACTTTGGACTATTGAGAGGCAAGGCATGGGAACAGAGTACCATTCTAAAAGTCACCTGTGAAGTAAGATTCTGATCAGCTCCACCCACAAACCTGAAGAAGCATCTCCCAGGCTCTAGATGAAAAGAATTGACTGTGAATAGTCTGAACCTAAGCTTGAGCCTGTGGCTATGGTATCTGAATTCATAATATCAGCATGATAAAGGAATTAACAAAAACCGACTTAAAACAGGCAAAAATCCTAGGGTCTCTTTGTAGAAAGATATAAAGACAACTTCAAAAAGGCTTCCACAGAAAAGAACTTGATAGCAGCTGAGTTCACAGGAAAATACTACATTTACAGAAAAGCTGCCATAAGGAAGAGCCAGGAAGTGCAGCAAATAGGAGAATGAGCACCCTCAGGACTTCAGGTAACAGAACAATCTGAAAAGACCTTTAAAACAAATACATTTAAAATATTTAAATATATTATGAGGATGATATAGAAAGCTATAAGCTAAGACCTTCACTGTGATGAACTAGGATGGGATGATAAGATGGAAGGGGTTATACAAGCTGGTGCAGTGCCCCAGCCATTTGAGAGATATGAGGAATGGGAAGGACTATGGAATTGGTGGCTGTTGCCACCAATGTATTAAGTATCCTTAATACATTGAAGAGTGAAAATAACTGGTTCAAATCTATTATTCAACAACTTAAAGCAAAATGTAAGAGTGAGAGGACCTTCTTAGCAGTCTTTAAGCACACTCTTATCTCCTGCAGCCAGAGGGCAGACACAACCAAAAACTGGGCACAGGGCTTAATCATAAGAGTGGCAGAACTTCAGAGAAGACTGAATTCTCAGCCTAGGCCAGTCTCCTATGTTAAAGTCAGGGCCCTGAAGGGGAATGAGATGGATCCTGAGAGTTGGGTTGAGATATCTGGTTGGATTCAGTTGGCAACCCTGATTCTCCAGATCCTCCTGAAACCTCTGGGATTGAAGAAAGATAGACACCCTCTCATCATACTCATACCTTCCCTCCCACCCTTCACTTTCTTAAAAACTATGCAGAGGTCTCAGATGGAGCAGGAGCCTTACAAGAAAATGCTTGCCCTCCAGATCCATAAACCTGTTGCCACTTGAAGAGAAATGGATTACATTCATTATTAAAAAGAACATTTCAAGATCTATCCTGAAGTACAATGCTGTCAGTGATAGGATAATATTCATACGCCTACAAGAAAGACCAGTTAGTACAACTATTATTCAAATTTACACACCCATCACTAAGGCCAAAGATGAAGAAATTGAAGATTTTTGCCAACTTCTGCAGTCTGAAAATGATTGAATGTGCAATCAGGATGAATTGATAACTACTGGAGACTGGAATGTGAAAGTTGGAGACAGAGAAGAAGGATAGGTAGTTGGAAAACATGGCCTTGGTTACAGAAATGATGCCAGAGACGGTATGATAGAATTTTGCAAGACCAATGACTTCTTCATTGCAAATAGCCGACTGTGGAACAGACCATCAATTGCTCATATGCAAGTTCAAGTGGAAACTGAAGAAAATTAGAACAAGTCAAAGAGAACAAAAGTATGACCTTCAGTATATCCCACCTGAATTTAAAAACCATCTCAAGAACAGATTTGAAGCATTGAACGCAAATGACCGAAGACCCAATGAGTTGTGGAATGACATCAAGGGCATACATCATACATGAAGAAAGCAAGAGGTCATAAAAAAGATAGGAGAGAAAGAAAATACCAAAACGGATGTCAGAAGAGACTCTGAAAACATTGAGTAGCTAAAGCGAAAGGAAGAGATGATGAAGTAAAAGAGCTGAATGGAAAATTTCAAAGGGCAGCTTGAGAAAATGAAATAAAATAATGACATGTGTAAAGACTTGGAGATGAGAAACCAAAAGGAAAGAACACATTTCTCAAGCTGAAAGAACTGAAGAAAAAATTCAAGCCTCGAGTTGCAATTTTGAAGGATTCTATGGGGAAAATATGGAACAACTTAGGAAGCATCAAAAGAACATGGAAGGAATACACAGAGTCACTATACCAAAAGGAATTGGTCGACGTTCATCCATGTCAGGAGGTACCATGTGAGCAGGAAGCAATGGTACTGAAGGAAGAAGCCCAAGCTGCACGGAAGACTCCAGGAAGTGACGGAATACCAATTGAGAGGTTTCAACAAACTGATGCAGTGCTGGAACTGCTCACTTGTCAATGCCAAGAAATTTGGAAGGCAGCTAACTGGCCCGCCAACTGAAAGAGATCCATATTTATGCCTATTCCCAAGAAAGGTGATCCCATTAATTGCGGAAATTATCAAACAATGTCATTAATATCGCATGCAAGTAAAATTTGCAGAAGCTCATTCAAAAGCGGCTGCAGCAGTATAGCAACAGGAAACTGCCAGAAATTCAAGCCAGATTTAGAAGAGGATGCGGAACCAGGGATATCATTGCTGATGTCAGATGGATCCTGACTGAAAGCAGAGAATACCAGAAGGATGTTTACCTCTGTTTTATTGACTATGCAAGGGCATTCTACTGTGTGGATCATAACACTGTGGAAGAATGGGAATTCCAGAACACTAAATTGTGCTCATGAGGAAACTGTACATAGACCAAGAGGCAGTCATTCAAACAAAACTAAGGGATACTGCATGGTTTAAAGTCAGGAAAGGAGTGCATCAGGGTTGTATTTTTTCACCATACTCATTCAATATGTATGCTGAGCACATAATCTGAGAAGCTGGACCATATGAAGAAGAAAGGGACATGGGATTGGAGGAAGACTCATTAACAACCAGCGCTATGCAGATGACACAACCTTGCCTGCTGAAAGTGAAGAGGACTTGAAGCACTCACTGATGAAGATCAAAGATCACACGCTTCAGCATGGAACCTCACAACTGGACCAATAAGCAACATCATCATAAACAAAGAAAAGATTGAGGTTGTCAAGGATTTCATTTTACTTGGATCCACAATCAGCACCCATGCAAGCAGCAGTCAAGGAATCAAAAAGTGCATTGCATTGGGCAAATCTGCTGCAAAAGACCTCTTTAAAGTGTTGAAAAGCAAAGGTGTCACCTTGAAAGACTAAGGTGCGCCTGACCCAAGCCATGGTGTTTTCAGTAGCCTCTTATGCATGTGAAAGCTGGATGATGAATTAAGAAGACTGAAGAAGGATTGATGCCTTTGAATTGTGGTGCTGGAGAAGAATATTGAATATACCATGGACTGCCAAAACAATGAACAAACCTGTCTTGGAAGAAGTACAACCAGAAAGCTCCTTAGAAGCAAGGATGGACAGCCTACATCTCACATACTTTGGACGTATTGTCAGAAGAAATCAGGCCCTGGAGAAGGATATAATACTTGGTAGAGGGTCAGCAAAAAAGAGGAAGACCCTCAATGAGATGGATTGACACAGTGGCTGCAACAACGGGCTTAAGCATAACAACAATTGTGACAATGGCGCAGGACCAGGCAGTGTTTCATCCTGTTATACATACAGTCTCTGTGAGTTGGAATCGACTTGATGGCACCTAAAAACAGCAACAACAATCTGCGCTACAGCCCTGTTCTGGGTGCCTTTGAAAGACAGTGGTGACAGGAAATACCAAGATGAATATTTTCAGATGATGCACTTCATCATCCACTTTGTGTGAAAAGAGGAGTGACCCAAGAGAGGGGTATACATGGACTCATGAGCAGTGACAAATGGCTCTAGTGATTGGTCAGGGGCTGGAAGAAGTAGGATTGAAATATCAGGTATAAGCAGGTCTGAAGAAGAGACATGCAGCTGAACTTATGTGAGTAGGCACAAAGCATGAGATTATCTACTTCTGTACAACAAAGTACATCAAAAACAAAGTAAGAGGCAATCAACAGACTGGAGAAGACATTTGCAAATCAGCATACCAAAAACCCTTTGAAAATCCTGCCTTGTAACCAAGGCTGTCAGAAATTTGCCATCCTTTCCCTAGGAAGAGATGGAATGGTGACACTAGCATTTCTACAGGCCCCATACACAAAGCCTTCACCATTTCATCCCAGGAGATATTTCACACAGAATGCAAGCAGGGAAAGACCGTCGTTGTTGTTGTGTGCCATCAAGTCGATTCTGACTCATAGTGACCCTATATAACAGAGTAAAGCCGCCCCACAGGGTTTCCTATGCTGTAATCTTTACAAGAGCAGATTGCCAGGTCTCTTCTCCTGAGGAGGCTGGTGGGTTCAAACTGCTGACCTTTCAGTTAGCAGCCAAGTGCTTAACCACTGCATCATCAAGGCTCCTAAGGAAAGGCTAAAAAACAAAAACCAAACTCTTTGCCACGGAGTTGACTCCAACTCGTAGTGACCCTATAGGACAGAGTTGAACTGGCCCATAGGGTTTCTAGGAAGCCCTGGTGGTGTAGTGGTTAAGTGCTACAGCTACTAACCAAGAGGTCAGCAGTTCAAATCCACCAGGCGCTCCTTGGAAACTCTATGGGGCAGTTCTACTCTGTCCTATAGGGTCGCTATGAGTTGGAATCGACTCAATGGCAGTGGGTTTGGTTTGGTTTTCATTGGGTTTCTAAGCAGAGGCTGGTGGATTCAAACTGCCAGCCTTTTGGTTAGCAGCCTGAGCTCCTAACCATTGAGCCACCAGGGTTCCTAGGAAAGATTAAAACCAAAAAACCAAATCCATCAAGTCGATTCCAACTCGTAGAGACCCTATAGGACAGAGTAGAACTGCCCCATAGAATTTCCAAGGAGCGCCTGGTGGATTTGAACTGTCAACCTCTTGGTTTGCAGCCACTATGCCACCAGGGTTTTAGGAAAGATTAAAAAAAAAAACAAAAGGGCATATAATTCTCATATCTTACTCTTTATTCACAAAAATGATGTATGGTCCTTTCTTTATAAAGTTTCTATTATTAAAGAAGAGAAAAAGCCCACTTTTCAGTGCTGCTACTAAGAAAATTACCATTACAAGTGGATTTCATCTCTGTCAATCATTCCTGCTTATAAGAAGGGAGTCAGAACACCTTCCCTGCCTATCCACGCAAGGTCACAAAAGGTCATTTCCACAGAACAACAAACCTTTCTTTGAGTCCGCTTCTCCTAAGATGGGGAGGGAGGAGGGGAAGGGACAGACTGTTTTTTTTCAGTATCAGAAGCTGAGAAAATAGTGTAGTTAATAGTTGATTATGTACTATTGTTGGTTGGAAAACAAGAGACTTATTTGAAAAATCTTTGGGTTGCTTTTTGTTCCCTATTTTAATTTATAGTTCATTGTTTTATAAAAGAACCAAGTCATTCGTGCCAAGCATAGAGAAGGGCATCTTCCCTGCTTGTGGTAAGTATTCCTAAAATATCCATATAACCAACAAGATATCACTGCCCAGAGTACTCAAAGAACCCTTACAAATACACAGGATAAAAAAAACCCAAAAGAGAAAATGGGCAAATGATTCACAGAAGAGGAAAGCCTGAATGGTCAAAAACACATTAAAAAGATACTCACCTTTAATAGTAACCTGAGAAATGCAAAGTAAAACAACGGCAGAATGTGAAAGTCATTCATACACTACGGAATACTGACGAGGTTGTGGGGGAGTGAGAATGCTCATACATTGCAATAGAAGTGTAATCACTTCCGAGAGCAATGTAGAATAGTCAGAAAGTTGAAGATATGTATTTCCTACATAAGCTAGAGACATTATCACAGAAGTGCACAAGACATACACAATAACATCTTAGTCACATGGTTGACATAGAAAAAAATTGGAAACACTAAAATGTCCATTGATAAGGGAATAGAAACACAATTATGGTACATTCCTAGAATGGAAATCTATATGGCAATTTTACATATGAATGAACTACCTCTAAAAAAAAAAGAGCCAGGGCTGTCAAGTCAATTCCAGGTCATAGTGACCCTATAGGACAGAGTGGAACTGCCCCATAGAGTTTCCAAGAGCTCCTGGTGGATTTGAACTGCTGACCTTCTGGTTAGCAGCCATAGCACTTAACCACTACACCACCAGAGATTTCAACCTAGCTCTAAAAACATCAAAATAGATAAATCTTGGAAACAGAATGTTATGTGAGAAAAAGCAAAATACCATTCACGTAAAATAGTGCTGTCTGCGGCCCCATACCTATGCTACAAGATAGAAAAGCATGGACAAGGAGGGTCCACATCAAACTTCAAGACAGTGGTTAGCTCTGGAGAGGGAGAGAGAGATTTCGATTCTATTTGTGACTTTTTTATATCTTAAAACTGTTTTTAAAGATTTGAAGCAAATATGGCAAAACACTAACATTTCTTAAATTTAGGGTGGTGGGTACTTTTACGCATGTTTGAAATTTTTTGTCATTTAAAGAGCAAAAATAAATAATTTTATCATTTGTTAAAATATAAGAGATAAAATGGAGGGGATCCCAGGCCTACGCCCAGGTGGCTATGCAATTCTGGGCCAGAGGAAACAGGTGCAGCCCAGGAAAGCCATTGAGGCCCCCACCTTACGTGGGTTGAGGGACTGTGGCTGTGGAAATGATGTAGGCCGCAGGGAGTGGGGTGAACTGCTAGGCTGTATATGAGGTGCTTGGGCTGGGCCAGGTGGGGTTGGGATGGAAGTGGCAGGGGTTTGACTCAGTGTCTTGAGCTCTCTGGGCCCAGCCAAGCCAGGTGGGCAGGGGAGACATCTGGGCTGCCAGGTCAAAACTGGCTCCGGGAAAGTTTTTAGGGCTGACCTGAGGGCCATTTCCTCTCCACCTCCCCCCCACCCCCTCCCTGCCTGTATTGCTCTCCTGACTCCTCCTTCCAGTCCTCTCCCTCACTCAGGAATCCTCCTTTCTCCAGCTATCCATTATGTGCACTTCTATCATGTCTGCAATGTAGTATTGACGTCTACATTTATTTATTTACTTTATCTGTTTAGTAAAAGACCAAGGTTTCTAACAGTAACTTAAAATAAATTAGCAGAATTATTCTTATATCATTAGAAATTAAAATCAAATTAATTTTTTTAAAAAGTCTGTGGCTTCCAGTGGATATTGCCTCACCCAGCCTTGCTCAGTGGCCCTTGAGAAGAAAAAAAATTATTTTCTAATAATAATTCACAATGTGTGGGCTCAGTACTCTACATGAAATATTTCATTTAATCTTCACTAAAAAAAAAAACAAAACTCTATGAGGTAGCTTGTCCGCATGTTACAGATTATCCCAATCTCATAGATGTAAAAACTAAGGCTTAAACAGGTTAAGGAACAGGTAAGTGCTAGAGAATGTCAGAGCGGAAATTTAAATCCAGTCAGCTTCCAGAGCTCATCCCTGATCACTGGGCTATGAGGGAAGAATTGTCCCTCACAAGCCGACTTGAAAGGACTCCTGGATGTATTATTTCACTCAGTATTATAAGTTTTAGGCATTCTTGTTTTCCTGAAAATGTAGGATTTTGCAACTTCTCCACGTAAGTGCTCGGATGATTAAAGTTTCAATTAAAAAAATTGAATATTATTATAAAGGTGCCACATCACCCTCAAATACGGAAAATTATTTTATGGAATAAACACCAACATCTAATAAACTCATTTCAATCTCACTCTCTCTCACACACACACACACACACACACTCCCAGATTCCCACACTTCCCGATCTACTAATCTAAATGGATAGGCTACAGGGTTTCTCAGAGACTCCCCTCAGCATTAGAGATGCTAATTGCTACTCTAGCACTTACTAGAAGATCAAAGAACCGCCCACCAGAGCAGAGCTGTGTTTCATCTTCCACAGACTAAACACTAATACTGCCCATCCCCCTCCATCCCTCTCCTCCCCTCTCAAGCTGGCACATTGGACCAATTCCCTTTCCTCTTCCCGCACATGCTCTCCCACCCCTAAAATAGCTTGGTGCCAAATATAAACACTCAGAAAAATGCTGGTGGAGTGAATGGAGAAAGGTAACTTCACTATCATTATGTTTTCCTTCTAATTGCCACAGATTGTCTAAGGATGTGCTTGTTTATGGTACCGATTCAGAAACCCATCACAGAGAACTCTCACCAGCCCCTCTGTTAGGAGCCAGGCGGGAATTCTGTGGGCCTGTCATCCCTCCAACACTAACGGCACAATCCCATTACCCTGCACCCTGGCCCCCCATCCTTGTGTGCTGCACCAAGCCGGTGGCTTTCACTTGGGATCTCCTCATTTTGCTGGAAAGCAGGGCTATGAAAAAGTGTCCCCATTTCCTAGCACAAGACACCATCCCTCCAGGGCTGGCACAATAATAGAAAGAGCCTTTTGTCATGTGTTTCAACGTGGAGTTGGCACTACTGGAGATACTCGATCACTCTGATGGTGTAAAATGTTAGATCTTGTGGCTGGAGAAATGAAGCTGCTCTCTATATTCCAGGGGGCTCCAGCAGAGCCTTCTCTAGCTCCAGGAAAAAGAAAATCAGATGAGACTGAATGGCAGGTCAAAGAGCCCTGGGAGTAGGGTGAAGAAACCGGAGGCTCAGAGGAGGGGCTGTCTGAGGAGGTTGGGTCAAGGAGACAGGATCCATTCTTGGTGCATCAGGTGGATTAGGGGCCCTTTCACCACAATAGGCCCCTGACCATTCACCATTTCCCACCCCTGCTCTCTCAAATCTATCTGGAAACTGCTGCCAAGTGCAACCTATTCCAAGGATATCTCTGTTCATTGTACTCCCCTGCTCACATGCCCTCAATGACCCCCGTTTAAAGCCTTTATGCTATGTCAAGGATCCCAAAGTGGAGGAATCTAAGCTAAGTATAAACATTGAATTTTAATTTGTGCAGTCACATCTTTCTGTCTGAGCAAGTGAACTTGGCCCATAGGGGTCCCAGCTGCAGAAAGGTACTATGACCCTGGGGGCACAGGTGCTGGCTTTTGGCCATCAAGACTGAGATCCCTGAGCTACTGGTGAACAATAGTTACTCCTAGGCAGAGTGTTGTGGAGGAAGAAGAATGCACAAGCTTTTTTCTGGAAACAATGGTTGGGGGAATTTTGAAGGTAATACAATGCGTCATTTAAAATGTCTTCCATCCAAAAGCCCCATCTCTACTATCCCTTCTAGTGCCAGCTTCCTGGGATAAAAAGAAAGGAAGGTGAACTAAGAAGTGAGTCAAGTGAAAGATGAGAAGCACTCAAGATCTGTTGCAAACTGAGGCAATTGTCTGAGTCAGGTATTCCTCTGTTGCAGCCGGTCAACATGAGGGCAGAGTGGCCATATTCTCACAGTGGAGGTGGTGACAGGAGCAGCAGAGGCAGCATCAAAGGTGACAGCAGCACCACAAGTCCAGGCCACTTAGAGAGTCAAAGGGAAGACGAAGACTGAAAAGAGAAAGAAAGGAAAGAGGTTTCTGTTGACTTTATATGTGAGGTGCTCAGGGATTCCTTAAATGGAAAGGCAAGATTACACAGGAGGGCACATTTCCAAATGGGATCTGAGTCAGGTATAATAGTTCCATTACAGTGACAGCTATCCTATAGGGTCGCTATGAGTCAGAATCGACTCAACAGCAATGGGGTTTTTGTTTTTTCCTTTTTTTAGTTTATCCTCTAGTTACATATGCAGGCTAATCACCTGAGAGAATGTTGAATATCTTGTAAATTGAATAAGGAAATTCCATTCCATTCATATTTGGCCCCTAACCACGTAACCTCAACTCTCAGTGAACGTCAAATGTCCCTGCCATCACGCTTTTGTCTGTGCTGTATTTAGCCGAAATGCTTCCTTCTACTTCTCTGGCTTTAGTTTTTTAAATATTATCCATCTTTCAGAGCTCAACTTAAGTGAAGCTTACAGGAAGCTTTCCCTGATTGCCTTGGTTCTAAGTGATTTTTCTCTCTTGGACTCACATTACCACTTCTCCTTGGATTATGATTCCTACCACATTCTACTTTGTGGTGGAGCTATTTGTATAGGAGTTTAAGTTTACCAGTAATTCCCATGTGGCTAAATTCCATGGACTTTCTTAGTCCTCGTCTTACTTGATCTCTTAATAGTATTTAATCAATACTCACGAATACACTGTCATCCTTAGAACACTTGTTCATTTGGTACCTGTATAGACATCTGGGGTTGGCTTGCCTGGATTCTTCTCTGCTTTCTTCAGGTAAGAGCACCATGATGTTCTTTTGAGGAACCATCCCTCCCCCAACTTTGTGTTCACATGATCTGGGTAGGGTTGTTAGCAACAGCCAGCTCAGAGATGAGCATACAACTAAGCTGTGCCAATGATAGTGATACCTGGTGTTTGCTGGAACCAGTAGAACAGAAATATTTTCTTTACCTCAGGTAGGATGCAAACCTGAAGCTTCTGTTGGCAACTTGATCAGGCCACCACATGTGAAGATCCACCTAACAAAGTAGCCCACTTAGAATAAGACTGAGCCAAGAGGTAGAAAGAGATACTTGTTTGAGCACTTGGATTCAGCCATATCTGACCAGTCCTGATTTTAGCTTATAAGAGCCAATATATTTTTCTTTTTTTACATAAATCAATTGAAGATGGATTTCAGTAATACGCAATTGAAGAAGTACTAATTCAGCCTCTTGGACGCTATACCCTTCTGCTTTCCTCCTATCTGGTTGCTCCTTCTCAGTGTTTTTCTCTGACTAATACTCCTCTAGCCAGAGTTAAAATGTTGTGATCCATCAAGGACTGGCCCTAGTTCTGCTTCTGTTCTTGCTTTTTACTGTCACCTTTAGTAATCTCAGCCACACCCATGTTTTCAATTGCCATCTCAAGTTTATAGCTCTAAGACAGAACTCTCTTAGATCTCCAGATAAGTTTATTCATCCGCCTACTCAGCGTGTCTACTTGAATGCCTCAAAGGCACCTCAAGTTGGTCACACCCAATTCTGAATTATAATATTTCCTTCCCAAATGGGTCTCCTCCTTGGCAAGTAGCAGAAGCTAAAAACCTAGAGTCATCTAATCTATTCTCCACATTTTAGCTGAAGTGATCTTTTTAACACAAAAATTAGATAATTTCTCTTCAGCCTAAATGTTTCCAAAACCTTCCCGTTGCTCATGGGATAAGGACCAGAATCAGGAACACGGACCCTAAAGCCCTGCCCAATGTATTTCCTGCCCATTTCATCTCTCAGTGCTCTCCTCCTTGCTCCCAAAGTACAGTCGCACTGTCCTCTTATCAATTCCTTGAAGGTGGCAAGCTCCCTTCCACCTTTGCCTGAAACCCCTACCATCTTCACCTACCTGTTGCCATCAAGTCGATTCCAACTAATAGCGACCCTATAGGATGGAGTAGATCTGCCCCACAGGGTTTCCTCAGTTGTAATCTTTCTGGAAGCAGGCTGCCATATCTTTCTCCCGCACCTTCACCTAGCTAACTGTAAATCATTCTCAGATCTCAGCTAAAAGGTCCCAGAATGCTTGCCTTACTCTTCCAGACTGGATCAGATCAACATAATATACTCTCATTTGTTGCTGTTGTTGCATGTGGTCTAGTCAATTCTGACTCATAGCGATCCCTTATGACAGAGTAGAACTGCCCCATAGGGTTTTCTTGGCGGTGGTCTTTAGAGTAAAAAATCGCTGGTTCTTTCTCTCACAGAGTGGCTGGGTGGGTTTAAACTGCCAACCTTTCAGTTAGCAGCCAAGTGCTTAACTGGTGCGCCACCAGGGCTCTCATAGCACCCAGTAGATTTCCTTCATCCTACTCACTATATTAGTGTGATTATTTGATTAGTAACTATGTCCCCCATGAGACTGCAAGCTTCAAGGAGCAAAGACCAAGTCCAAGTCTGTTTTTCTCATCATTGTTTCCTTAGCATCTAGGTTTGCCATATAGTGGGCAGTGGGCATCGATTAATATTTGTAGAATAAAACAATAAATACTTAATCTTTCCTGCTAGTGGGTAAGCTCTCGTAGGTATGTGAAAATGGGTGGGCATGGAGGGAGGGCAGTATCAGAGCCATGGGCTGCCGATAACGAGGCAAAAGAATGGAAGGGGAGTCTCCAAAGGAAAGAGAGCACCAACAGGCAGGTGGGAACCTAAGACAGCGGCACTGTGAGACCACACCTAAGTTAAGGTCACACTGAAGTAGGATGAGATGCAATCATGGGGCAGTGTATTTGTAGATAGATATTTGCTTGGCTGGGCTGTTTAGTTGAGAATGGATTGGAAAGTCCCAAGTGATATTTTCTAATACAGATGAATTTTGAGGATAAGCATTTATAATCTAATGAAAGAACTTCTAACATGAGTATGATGTGTATCATGTAAAAAACTAAAGAGTAAGATATGCTGTAGGCTTGTTGTGGATAATATATAATCTTAAGATGTGTGAAGTTTATGTTATTGTTGCATGTTAAAACTTCAGAGAAAATTATGACACTCTTGGGCAAACTAGTAAGACAGGGTTTGAGAAGCAGCAGTCTCTGTAAGCCACCTGTGTCAGGAGATCTTTATGTGTCACCAAAGAGCAGAAGTCACTCTGAATAAAGAAGTCAGGAGAAAAAAATAAAATGTTCACTTTTTAAAAACTGAGTAAATATTTATTGAATACTGCTTTATACCACTTCAGCCATTTCCTAAGTCTGTGACCTCATTCAGCTTCTTTGCATCTCAGTAAAATTGGGATAATAAAGTTTCTTAGGAGGATTAAATGAGATAATAGCATATTAGGGCCTTAAGGACAGTGTTTGGTACAATATAAACAACAAAAAGTGTTAGATACTTTTTAATATTTTATTACCATTACATACTTGGTCCTTTCTAAGAACTGAGCTCACTGCTGTGACCAACATAGATAAGATCTAATCCACACAAACTTATATTTCAGTTAAACTGGAGAATAAATTAGTGAATAAACTAGGACACATGATCATTTCAGAGAAGGATAGATGCAAAGAAGGGTGATAAGGTGGAAAGTGCCTGGAGACAGAGGCCACTTTCAGAAGAGCAGCCAGGAAAGTCCTCTCTGAAGAGAGTACAGCTGAGTTGAGACCTGAATGATGGTAGGCATTTGGCCACACAAAGAATCCCGACAAGACCATTGCAGACCAAATGCACAGCAAGTGCAAAGGTCCTGAGGCAGAAGCGAGTTGAAGGATTAGAAGTACGAGAATGCAGTGTGGTGGGTATGGTGAGAGAGGAATGAAGTAGTAGGAGATGAGTTCAGATGTAATGAGATGGTGATAACCACAAAGAGCAAATCTATGTATTCTCAATGGTCAGAATCATGAAGGGACATTCCAGCTGGTACAAGGCTACAAATCAGCAAAGTCTGACTCTGAGGGAACCAGAAGGCAAGATCCTGAGCTTAGAGCATAGATAACAACTGATGCTCAGGCAAAGCCTTAATATGGAGCCTGGCCTCACAGGAACCACGGCCTTCAGCAAGCAGGGCCTCTCTGTGTGCTGTCTGTTGCCCTTTGTCCCCACTGTAGCAATTACTGCCAGTTGTCCTGTCCTCCTAAACATATCCTCACAGAAATATCCAGTAAAGAAAATTCAATGTCTGCAGTGTAGGCAATGTGGACATTAGAAAAGGAATTGTCTTAAACTCCAGCAAAAATGGAATCAAATTAAACAAAATCCAACTGCACCCCACTGAAAGATATTTTCTATGGACTTCATGCCTGAGGTTGCTCTGAGGAACTAAATAACGCCATTTGCTCCTTAATTTCTTTAAATTCCAAAGTAGAAACACAATAACATAATGTGGGAAACTGTGAAGATTTGATAGATATTGACACAACTATTTCAACATTAAACCCCACCTTTTTATATCAATCTGTTCCTCAGAGTAATAAAATAGTTTCAGTGGTAGGAATTGCAAATAAAGTTCAGAAAATACCTTACTTTGAACAGGTAACACTGAAATCAGAAAATTTTACTAACCACCGCTCCTTTTTGCTTCACGAAATTAAGGAGTCAAATCACTTTCATTCCTGAAGGTGAGATGATGTTAAAAATTTCTGATTCTTTAGAGCCTGAATTAGTTTGCTTAATGCAGAGTGGGATAGAATCTCACTCTCTGATAAGAAATGATTAAATTAAATCATATTTATCAAAATTGTCAGAAAAATTATGGGCAAAAGATTTTACAGATATAGGGAATCTTCAAAGTGCAGAACTAATTAAAGTTGAAATTAATCCTACTAATCTCTTGCCTAGAATTCCTCCGTATCTGCCTAACTAGAGACTATTGAAGGTCTGAAATGATTAGTGGACATTTTTATTAGTAAATGATTAGTTGTACTTCGTACTAATCCTTGAAATACTCCTGGGTTGCCAGTAATAAAACCAAATGGTAGAGGATGGAGATTTGTACAAAATCTTAGAGCCATCAACAAAATTATTACTCCTAGATTTCCAGTAGTTCCAAATTCCCATACTTTACTTTCCAAAGTTCCCCCAGATTCTAATGGGTTTACAGTAATAGGTTTATGTCTTGCTTTTTTTTTTTAGCATACCTGTAGATGAAGCTAGCCAATATCTTTTTGCATGTACTTGGGAAAATTTACAATATACTTGGACTATTATGCCTCAAAGTTTTACTAAAACACCTTCTTATTTCTCCCAAACTTTATACCAACATCTCAGTGACCTAGATTTTTCTGAAGGCTCAACTTTAATTCAATATGTGGATGATTTATTTTTAGGTCCAAATAGTGAACTAAGCACCATAAAGGATTCAATATATTTGTTGAAACAGTCAACAATAAAAGGCTATAAGGCTTCAAAGAAGAAATTGCGATTTGTATAGGAATCTGTTGCCTACTTAGGACATAATTTATCTAAATATGGAATAAGATTTTTGTCATGGAATGAATTGTGTCCCCTCCCCCGAAAATATATGTCAACTTGGCTAGGTCATGACTCCCAGTACTGTGTGATTGTCCACCATTTTGTCATCTGATGTGATTTTCCTGTGTGTTGTAAATCCTAGCTCTATGATGTTAATGAGGTGGGATTAGTGGCAGTTATGTAGACTCAATCTATGAGATTAATCTACAATTTAAGCCAGTCTCTTTTGAGATATAAAAGAGGAAAATGAGCAGAGAGGCATGGGGACCAAGAAACAAAAGCTTGCAGAATAGAGTGTCCTTTGGACCCAGAATGCCTGTGCTGAGAAGTTCCTCAGCAGGGAAAGATTGATGACAACAACCTTCTCCTAGAGCAGGCAGAGAGAGAAAGGCTTCCCCTGGAGCTGGTACTCTGAATTCGAACTTCCAGCCTACTAGACTGTGAGAGAATAAAGTTCTGCTTGTTGAAGCCATCCACTTGTGATTGATCAAAAAAATGATTGATCACTATCAGAAATTTTCCTAGACCTGCAATTAAGAAATAATTGTGTGGATTTTTAAGATTAGCAAGGTATTGTTGAAATGGGATACCAAATTTTTCTTTGATAGCTTCTCCACTTTATAATCTAACTAAAAATTCCATTCCTGAACCATTGCCTTGGGATGAAATATCTGAACAATCCTTTATAGGCCTAAAGAATCACTTAAGTAATGCACTTGCCTTGAGTTTTCCAAATTATGATAAACCTTTCTACCTTTTCATACATGGAAAAGGCGGACAAGCTCTAGAAGTTTTAGCTCAGGAACATGGAGGAAATCAGAGGCCTATCATTTGCTATAATCATAAATCTGATTCAGTAGCTCAAGCCTATCTGAATTGTCTAAAAGCTATGGTAGCAGCTGCTTTGACTGCAGAAGCCCCCTTCAGCTTAGTCTTAGGTAACCCGCTGATTTTACAAGTCCCTCATACAGTACAGTAACTACTAAAAAATTCTCAGACTCAGCATTTGTGAGCAGCAAGATGGACTTCATCTGAATTATCTTTATTAACTCCTTCCAATACCCAGATTAAACGATGTAATTTGTTGAATCCAGCTTTTCTGAAGCCCTTACCTGAAGATGGTGATCCACTTGATTCTGTACAATTAATTAATCAATTGACAACTCCTAAAATACATTTAAAAGAGACCTAATTAGAAAATCCTGACTGTGTACTTTTTGTTGATGGATCATATGCAAAAAAAAAATACCAACGATAATATCAAGGTGTCTATGCCATTGCCAGAAACCCTGGTGGCATAATCGTTAAGTGTTATGGCTGCTAACCAAAGGGTCGGCAGTTTGAATCCACCAGGCACTCCTTGGAAGCTCTATGGGGCAGTTCTACTCTGTCCTATAGGGTTGCTAGGAGTCGGAATCAACTCGACAGCACTGTGTTTGGTTTGGTTTTTATGTCATTGCCAATCAACTTGAATTGATAGAGAATTTACTTCTGCACAGCAAGCTGAATTATATGCATTAATCCAAGCAAGTCAAATAGGAAAAGACAAAAGTGTAAGCATTTATACTAATAGTAGAGATATTTTTTGGAGTATCACACAATATTAGCATGCTGTGGAAACAGGTCTTTTGACTTCATCTGGAGCTCCATTTAAATAAGGGTCCCTTACTTAAGGAATTAATGGATGTTATCCAATTACCTTAAAAAAAAAAAAGCAATAATCAAAATTGGGGGGCATACAAAAAATTGAGCCAGAATATCAAGGAACTACTTTATCTGATTATTATGCAAAATTAGCTACAAGTTCACTAATTGCTAGAAATGGCTCTATGATCATTAAAGAAAATTCTAAATCTGAAGACCTTTTAGAAATCATAAAACAAAAGCAACAGATGCCTCCGAAGAGGAAGAACAAACTTGGATAAGTGCTGGTGTAAACTAAATGAAAAGACTGGATGAATAAAAGGACCAAAAAAAAAATTCATTCTACTTGAATCTTTAAAGGATCCTTTAATTAGAACTTCGCATTCTCTAACTCATCAGGAATTAAGAAAATGATACAAATTATGAGAAAATACTGGTGGAGTGATTTTCCCCAGGAATCTAAAAAAAAACTACAAGCAATGTGGTATTTGTTTAACCCATGATATAGGAAAAACTATCATGACAGATCCTGGGCAGCACCCTCCACCAAAAGGACCTTTTGAACATTGGCAAGTGTTTATACAATTACCTCCCTCTTTTATGGGAGGTAATTGTTTTTCCTACATCATGGGTTAAACAAATACCACATTACCTCCCTCTATGGGATATCACGCAAACCCTGGTGGTGTACTGGTTAACAGTATGGCTGCTAACCAAAATGTTGGCCGTTTGAATCCACCAGGCACTTCTTGGAAACTCTATAGAGCAGTTCTTCTCTGTCCTATAGGGTTGCTGTGAGTCAAAATCAACTCAACGGCGATGGGTTTGGTTTTCTTTTTTGTATGGGATATTATTATATTCTGGTTGTGATTTGTATGTTCTCCAATTGGATAGAAGTGTTTCCTCATAAAAAAAAGCTGATGCAATTACAGTGGTGAAAAAATTCTTAGGAAAAATTTTTCCTCTTTGGATAATTCCCAGAGAAATATCCAGTGATAGAGGAACTCATTTTACTGGGAAAGCTATTCAACAATTAATGAAAATATTAAAACCCAATTGGTATTATCCTTGTCCTTATCACCCCCAATCTTCAGGGAAAGTTGAAAGGGCTAAAGGAATATTAAAATTAAAAGTTGCTAAACTGACAGAAGCCAAGGGACTTCTCTTGGTTGAAAACCTTGCCTCTGGCCCTTAGAGCTATGAGTTCAACCCCTATAAGGAAACATAAATTAACCCCCTATGAAATTATAACTGTATGTCCTATGTCTTTAGCTATTTCTCCATTAAACCTCTTTCTTCTTAGAAATTTTGATATATTACAATACTGTAAATCTCTAATGGACTATGCAAGAAAATATTCTCAGCAGGTTAAGGATGCCTTTGGTGAAATCACCACTACTGGAACAACGAACTCACACTTAGAACCAGGAAAAAAGGTCTACTGGAAGCGGTTTCAATGGAAAATTGCATTGGACCCTCACTGGAAAGGGCCTTACAAGTAATGCTAACAACACAGACTGCTGCAAAATTACAAGGGACGGACTCTTGGATTCATATATCACAACTTAAGATGGTTTCAGCCAAACTTTGGGACTCTGAAATAACAGGTGACTTAAAGGTTAAATTTACAAAACAATAATGATTTTTAGCCTTTTTATCTTTTCTTTAACTTTTCTGTTTGTAAATCCTTTAATGATGATAATTCCTTTGTAATGTTAGCATGAAAAATGGCTGAAGCTGTAAATGAAATTAATTGTTGGGTATGAGTTCACACTCCCATAAGTCCTTGCCTTAGTCATCTAGTGCTGCCATAATAGAAATACCACAAGTGGATGGCTTTAACAAAGAGAGATTTATTTTCTCACAGTCTAGTAGGTTATAAGTCCAAATTCAGGGTGTCGGCTCCAGGGGTCCTTGTCCTCAATCTTCCATGGGTGAGGAGCTTCTAAGGCACAGGGACCCTGGGCCCAAAGGACACAATCTGCTCCTGGTGCTGCTTTCTTGGTGTTATGAGGTCCTCAAATCTGCTTGCTTCCCTTTCCTTTTATCTCTTGATGAAGGAAACTCCCTTTACTTTGGATCACGGAGGTGACCTGAGTAAGGTTGATGTTACAATCCTATCCTAATCCTCTCAATATAAAATTAAATCGTAAAATGGAAGACAACTACACAATACTGGGAATCATGGCCTAACCAAGTTGATACACACATTTTTGGGGAGACATAATTCTATCCATGAGAGTCCTCAAGTGGGAATACATTTAATGGTTGTTCCTTTAACTATACAAGAATTATGCTTGAGTGCTCACCTAAGGGATGAACACCAAATCCCCTTTTGGATTGATTCCTCTACAACAAATAAAACTTCTAACTGGTAACATGAAATAGCTGTAGAAACAAAAGGGATCTGGTCTTTCCCCCAAAATCAAACAGATGAATACCTTATAGGGAAAAGCATTTGTTCAATTTCTATATGGGGAAATTCTTATTACTATCATGATACTGGCATAGAATGTGAAGGAAAAATGCCATTCAAAGACACTGAAAACAAAAAACCCACTGCCATCGAGTCAATTTCAACTCATAGCGATGCCATAGGACAGAACAGAACTGCTCCACAGGGTTTCCAAGAAGTGGCTGATGGATTCGAACTGTCAACTTTTGGTTAGCACCCAAACACTTAACCACTGTGCCACTGGGGCCCCAAAGACACTATAGCTGATTTTAATGTAACCCAAATACATACACATGGGAGAAGGTGCTTGTTAAATGGTAAAAGGGCGATGGGACCAGAGAATTGTTATGATGGATTCACCCCTCCTTTTGGAGCTTATATACTGGTTAAGTTACATGATGTAAACCCCCCTGGTGTTTATTCAAGGTTAAAGGACATTATTTTGTCTGTGGCCAAAAGATTTATAAAGCCCTATCCCCTAATTGGATGGGTATCTGTTACGTTGCATGTGCAGTACCTCATGTTTCCTTTCATGCTAAATTACCACAAAGAAAAATTTGTAATATGAGAACAACAACAGAATTGGAAACCAGAGATTAAACGTTAGGGGAATTAAATAAAGAGTTACCTAAAGAGGATCCCCTTACTGAAGAAACTTTAATTAGATGTTCTAAAGCTGCTATAATTTCTGGAATAACTAGCTGTGTTGGAAGAAAAATTATTAAATTACAAATGGTATTGGGGCAAGGTAGTCTTAGAGTCAAAAAAATCTATTAAAGACCTAGTATTAGCTACAAAATCAATATCTGAAGATCTTTCTGAAACTAGAGCAATGACTTTACAAAACAGGGTTGCCTTAGATTACTTGTTTGCTTCTCAAGGTGGCATCCGTGCCTTAATTAAAGAACCTTATTGTACTTATATCAATGATACTCAAGATGAGGTTTTCCAAGATGTGGTAGATGAAGCTCACACAAGAGCCACGGTTGATGTTGCATATGTGAAATCTGAAACATCATAGGATTTATTTTCTTGTTTTGGAAAGATGAGGTCCTGGTTTTGTGGAGCTTTCCAGATAATTGGATTGATATTTTTATTAGTATTTTTGTTCTACCTCCTGTTTGTTACGTAGTGCCTGGGGTCTTAAAAGCTTGCAAGTGGCCATTTAAGATGAAACAATTTGTCTCCAGTTATGCGAAACAATAAAAGAATAGAGAAAACCTTGATTCAAAAGAAGGGTTAGACAATATGCCTAAACAGTCACATGAAACATCGTGAGACCAGAAGAACTAGATAGTGCCCGATTACATATATTAAACTTTTTGATCAAAGATTCTATAGCAGAATCCTCATCAAAAGGGGGGAATGTAAGAACAAAATGAAATTTCTTACAGATTTCAGACTTGCTGGAACCCCTGGGGGTAATAGTTCACAAATCATTACCCTCACTTGCCTTAACCTTAGGACTCAAAACTGCAAAAATTTTCCATAACCAAATCACGTAGAACCTTGTCTTGGACAGTTAATGAGTAAAATATGTCAAATAGATGAAGCAGTTCTTTTTCACAAAGGTAATCATTTAGTAGTGTAAAAGGGTTCACCTTGATCAAACATGAATTGGTCTCCCAAGAGAAATATGTAACTTCTCGTTCTGTACCTAGTTATTTATAACCTACATCTGTACTGACTTTGATTATAAAAATCTCTCTTCAGGGGCACTCTAAACTTTGAGTGAGAGTGCTTCCTCAGTTTGTAAATCATGATAAGAATGAAATTCAATCGTTTTCTTAAGATTTAACTCAATCTTCTATTAGTTTTAACAAAACCCAAGATCACACACAGTATACTGGGATCAGTACTCAAGTCAAAGCCATCTGTCGTAGCCTCTATGTAGTAACTAGCCTCTAGTATTAGTGGCCTGGCAGTAGCAAAGATGAATGAGAGAAAGCCAAATGAGCAAGGTCTACATAGCCTTTGGGGAGCTGGTAAGTGGACTAAACAACAACAACAACAAAAAAGCCAAACCCATTGCCATCGAGTTAATTCCGACTCAGAGCAGCCTTATAGGGTAGGTAGGTAGACTAGGAGGCTAATATTACACACTGCATCCAACTCTAGGCCAAATTCAAGGAGCAAAGATACGTCCTCCCTTGTTTCTAGCTGTGAGACTTGGGTCAGACCCAGAAGTTGTCCCTCTATCCTCCAGGAGTATCACATTGAACATTAAACATCAGGAAGGTCTTGTTCATAATGCAGACTTGCAACACAAGCAGGATGTCAGTTTTGAAAGGACGCTTGCTGTAGCCCAGCTCCCCTGGCTCACCACATACTGAGGATGGATGACAGTAAGATATCTAAGATGCTAGGCAAGTGGAAGGCAGCTGGCTGCCAAGAGTGTGGACTGTGGATTCCATTAGGATATAATGAGGAAGGATGTCCAAAGAGACAACAAGGCTAAGGAACACTTTGGCATGGGATGTGGCAGACACCAAGAGACTGGGGGCGTGGGCAGGGGAACCTCAGTAATAGGTAAATGCTGGGTAAGGGGTCATGGCGAAAACAGATGTGCAAGGATCACAAGAAGTGATTCTCTTGAAGGAAGAAAGAAATATTACGTGGAGATGGAGGGGCATTAGGACACACACACACACACACACACAAAAAAAAAAACCCCAAGTGGGTTCTGCTTGTGTATGATGTGGTTCTGATATGACATATTGAAAGATTATTGGGGAGCATCCCTTAGCCACTAGTCGAAATGGGATTGGGTTCCTCTGCTCCCAACATTATTGGCCTCATAGCTGTGAGAATGTAGGCTACATGATGGTTAAGACCATGACACTTTTACTCACCATTGTCTTTCCAAGACCCAGGACAATGGCTGGGGTGTGGTACTTGCTTAATTAATATTTCTTGAATTAGAAAATGACAGAAGGAAGGCAGAAAGGCAAGAAGGCAGGAAGGAAGGGGAAGCTGGAACTCTGAGGCGGCACTAGTCATGCACAATCAGTAGCTGAAATAGTGACTTGGCCCCACACAGCCACAAAGGGTCCGGGAATACAATCCTATCATAGGCCAGCAAGGAGGACAGCTGGAAACAATGACCCCAGTGTGGAACTGAGCCTTGGAGGTGTGAGTCAATTAATCTATAAACCCTAGTCCTTTTCCTCTGGGCACCCGCCATTGAGGAAGTGAACAGTGGCCTAACCCAGAGGAATTGAGGTGCTTTCTAGTCAAGTCTGATGCTCACAGGGTCCCTGATCTATACTTTTATATTGAAGAGTTTTCACCTATTTTTCCATCTCAGCTGTCCTGACACAAAAGGACAGCCCTGATGAAAATGGTGAACAGTGTCAAGGCAGCACCGGTTGTCCTTCAGAGATCCCAGCCAGGGGGAGGATCATCTTCTCCACAGTAGACCATTACAGGTCCACTGGGAGGTGGCACTGAAATAAACAACTATAACAATGTAAATGGTTTGAGAATTTGCTTTCTTTAATATATCAACAAATACATACAAACCAAACCAGTTGCCACTGAATTGATTCTGACTCACGGCAACCTCATGTGTTTCAGAGTAGAACTGTGCTCCATAGAGTTTTCAATGGCTGTAACTTTTCAGAAGTAGACTGCCAAGTCTTTCTTCTAGGTGCCACTGGGTGGATTCAAATCACTACCCATTAGGTTACTAGCCGAGCGTTGAACCATTTGCATTAATCTAGGGTGTATACAAGTACATATAGCTTTCCTTTGTCTCATTTTAGAACTTGAGCAGCATTGTTCATAACTAACAAGGCACATATCAAAACTGGCACTACTATTATTTGGTACAATGGGATCTGGGGAGGCAGGGGTCAGGAGAAAGGGGAGATAGAAAGAGAAAGGGGGCGTGGAGGAGAGAACACATGAGGCAGAAGAGGAAGGTTATAAGGAGTGGACAGGCTCAGCTGTGAAGAGAAGTAAATATGGAAAGAAAGAGGGTGAGACGGAGAGAATCTGAGGTAAGGGTGTCAGATAAACTGCCGTTATCATCTTCTTTTTCAAAGTCATCTGGCTCTTTGAAAGGCTAATTTGCTACATAACAAATCTTCATGTTCGTGTTCTTTAGAAGTTGATCAGAGGTATATGATTTCCTAGTGTAAAATAAACTTTTTATTAAAAACATATATTTTATTTCAAGAGACTTTTCTTATCCACAAACCTAAAAATTCCTGACACAAAATTAATCCTGTCTTACGCTTCACTGGCCTGTTTTGTTTCACCCAAAATTGCTGATAGACTTTTTCTTTCCTGTATGAAGAGCAGTCAATAGCAAAACCATTATCTAGTGATTTCATGGAAAAGATAGTGGTCTTAGTTAATTTAAATGTCAAAAGGCCTTAGGGCTGCAGGTAGGTGGAGGGCCAATTTTTTAGTAACCAGCCTAGAGACCACCTTGTGACCTGTTATCAGCTGATTTCAGTAAAACCATGTAAAGAGTAGCCAGTGGTTGATCTTCTATTCTTCTCCTTCCTCTTCTCTCTATAAATTTCATTGTAACTAGCTTACTTGGGGCCATTTGCTTTTTTTCTAGAATCTGAATGGTCTTCCTACATGCATATAGATTAACTATTCAGAATATACCTTATGTTTCAATTTCTCTGAGGTTTTTCTTTTTTTAACACTATGTTGCAGGCATCAGAATCAAGAGGAAGACAAATGTGGCCCTTGGGCTGAGGATTCCACCCCTCAGCTAACCTGTAATGCAAGGAAGTGACAGGGAACTTGAGATAGGCCTCAAAGAGGAGGGAGGTGAAAGGTAGACCTGTGGAAATAACAGGTCACACAGGAGCTGGTCATTATGGTGACTTTTCCTCTGCTAGGTGAAAGAGAGGGGGTGAGCTGAGTAAAAATTAGACCTAGGCTTCTTAAAACCATCAGATTATGTTCCATCTCATTTTTGGTATAGACCTCGAAAGAGTTGAACCAGGTGACTTCTACATTTTTTGCTTCTGTATTTGTTCCATGCAAAGATATGGCCCCCATTCTGCTCAGGTTCTGGAACCTTCCAGACCCTGCAGAACCCATAGAGGCCACGGAGGTGAGGAGACAAAGCAGGAATAACGTGTCAAAATAAAGGTACCGCCCGCCCCCCCATCCTTTACTTCTCTCCGCTGCCCACGCAAAAACAGGTCCTCCACCGCTACTGCTCCTGGCACATGCTCGGTGCTCTCTCACGAACGACCTAGCACCGAGCTTTTGGTCTCGTGACAGCAACCAGGCTGGATTAAGGCCACACTTACCTTTTTTTTCACCTTAGAGATAGGGTAATATTTCCGCTGGGGAACTCCCTTGTAGCTTTCCCACCCTGAGTAGAGTGGAGGAAGGGGGAGTGCTGCGTTGAAACATCAAGAGAGGCACAGGAAAGATGCTGAACTCTCCTCAGAGTCTATGCCGTGAGCCCCAAAGAGGGTCGACAGGTCAGGACAGCTCGCAGAGGTGTGGCTGTGGATCCAGTGCTCTGGGGGATGCCCCTAGTGGCGGGGTCAGAAACTTCCCGTGGTTGTGGAAATCTTGATAAGATTGCAGGCTTGCTCCTGAGGGCTGACCGCCCTTTCACGCTCTCAGGGCAAGCTGGCAAGCCGCAGGCAGTCATCGCCCAAGTGGCAGGCGTCAGGTACAGTTAACCACTGTGGAAGCAGAATCGAATGGCAATTTCTATGCCAGCTCCTGACTTCATTTGTGCTGTCACTTTTTTTTTCCTCCTATTTCTTAGCTCAATTGAATAAAAGATATTCTGAACCAGGTTTTCACCAGCAAGACTTCAAAAACAGACACAGAAATGAGGAATTTCATTCGTTCATTCATCCTTTCATTGGCTTAGCAAATATTTATTTAGTGACCACTATATGGCTGCTAACAAAATGGTCAGCAGTTTGAATCCACCAGCCCCTCCTTGGAAGCCCTATAGGGCAGTTCCATTCTGTCCTACTGGGTAGCTATGAGTTGGAATTGACTGGATGGCAAGTGGTTTAGAGCTATGGCTGCTAACCAAAAGGTCAGTAGTTCGAATCCACCAGGCACTTCTTGGAAACTCCATGAGGCAGTTCTACTCTGACCTATAGGGTTGCTTTGACTCGGAATCAACTTCACGGCAACCAGTTTGGTTGTTTTTTTTTTTTTTTTTAAATATATACCAAGCAAGGAGCCCTGGTGGCGCAGTGGTAAAAGTAATTGACTGCTAGCCAAAAAGTAGGCGGTTTGAAACCACCAGAGGCTCTGTGCAGGAGAAAGTTGTGGTAGTCTGCTTCAGTAGAGATTTATGGTCTTGGAAACCCTATGGGGTGGCTATGAGTTGGAATTGACTCATGCATAGTGGGTATATACCAGGCACTGTGCTTGGTGCTAGGGGAATTCTCATATTTGTTTGCCAAGGTGTAAAAATTGGGATTTGGAGCCACTGCCCTAGAGGGGCAGCACTTGCACTATTTTTCCATGTCCTTTATCACATGTAGGAAGCTGTAATATTTGGACAGTACACTGGAATAAACAGGAGGTGATGGAGCCCAGAGGAGGCTGCCTGGCTGGCACCTAGGGGCTGAGGGGGTTGGTGCACTGATTCACAGGTAGGAATCTCTGCCTTAGAGATGGGCCTTTGTGTGGCAATTTCTATTAAAAAAGGTAGAAGGTGGTGCCCGTAATGGGCCTGGCAATCTGAAACGTTTTTGAAGGAAATTTTCCATCCTATGGTGGTTTGTCTTTCTCTTTTGTTTTGAGAGCATCTCAGAAATAAGTTGGTACAAAGAAATGCTAGGCATTGGGCCAGCCACATAAGGTAAACGATTTAAGTTCTTTTCAGTTGGAAATCCCAAGTCAAGTCTGTAGGGGTCCTTTAAGGGATAGAGATTCAGACCCAAGTTAGCCTTTCTCATAATAATGTATGCAGAAATATTTAGAAAACTAGTTGAAATGGATATTTCCAAATTCTTGTTTCTCCTGGCCAGAAAGGACTCCCTCTCCTCTGGCTGATAAGACCAGGAAATAGCTCTCCTAGAGGGTTTGCAAATAATAAAATTCCAGAGCTAGAAGGTTTTTCCACTAGGAGTCTAAGGGTTATAATCTATATACATAGAACTCACAGCCATGGAGTCGACTCCTACTCATAGAGACCCTATAAGACAGAGTAGAATGGCCCCACAGGGTTTCCAAGGCTATAGTCTTTATTGAAGCAGACTACCACATCTTTCTCCTGCAAATATATATATATAAAAGTTTTCTTAAGAGATTCATTCGAAGAAAGGGTTCCTATACGAAAGAAGGGAAGAAAGAAAAAGAGAGGAAGGAGGGAGGAAATGAAGGCGGGAGGGACAGAGGGAGGGAGAGAGGGAAGGAAGGAAAAAAAAAAAAACAGACCACTTATTTAACAGAAGCGGAGACCAGGACCCAGGAAGGCCACAAGACTTCCCAGGCTCACATAGCTTTGCAGAGATAAAACTGGAGCGCAGGTGATCTTCTGGCAGTGGACTTCCCACTACACACTCAAGTTAGCTTCTCTGACCAAAGACACCCAGGTCTTTGATTTCCCTTGCACCTTTTAGGAGACATTTACTGATTTTTGCTTATCTTTTTTTTTTTTTTTTTAGCAATTTACAAATGACTTTCTATTGGGCCCCTACTGCTTTTGCTTTATTTAATAGAGAGGTTTTTGTGGGAGAAAGCTCTAGCTAAGTATTTTACCTGGCTGAAGGTAAAGACAATCCTGTTATGTCAAAGTTTAGGTGTTGTGATGAGCCTAGGTCATCAAACTCCTGTTGTCTCCTTTTAGGGAGGTAGGTGGAAGCAAGCATCATGGGAGAAACAGCTGCAGCTTGTGCTAATACAGCCCCTCCCCCATATATATTAGAAGAAGATAACCCTTGTCGGTGGGGAGAGGAGGCAGATGCTTGGACCAAACCAATGTATAATGACAATGTCTCATCAAGACAAATTATTTCCTTTTCAACATTACCGCAGTAGTCAACTGTTCCATCATTGCCCAGCTTTATCTTCCTGTCAGCATGAAAAATACCATCATAAGGTAAAATGTGCATGATATCCAAATAAATGCATACTATCAGGAGGTTTCACTGCCATAAGCTGGCCCTCCCATTCCCCCCATTTCCCCCGGCTCTGTGCTTACGTTCTGGTGCCTGGCAACCCTATGCACGATATGGTAGCACACACAGGCACCGGCAAGGGGTGATAACCCAGGGGAATCCCAAGCTAAAGGGCAGCCCTGCAAAGGCCCTTTATCAGATGAGGTAGAGGGGTGTGAGGTGACTCAGACACTGTGAAAAGGCATTACTCATTTGTCGCCATACCGCCCTTTATCAGAAAATGTGCCCTTGAAATGTTGTGTCTAAAAGGAGTTCTGCAAATCAGATCTTGTGTTAAATGTGTGGAGATGCTTGCTATTCAAATGATTCCTATTAAGTGTCCTTTAACTATTAAAATGTCATTCATTCATTTGTTCATTCACTTATTTGTTCAACAAATATATATTTATTCAGGACTTTAAGCAGGGCACTGGGTCAAGCATTGGGAATAAGACATTTTCCTGTCCTCACAGCGTCAAACCATTACACACCCACGTCAAGATGGAAATCTAGGGGATCTAACCGATTGTTCACAAAATGGATTTTCAAAGATAATGGTTACAGCAGACTAGTGACTAAATAGAATTAGGCTCCTGGGGCAGCTACCCCTCCTCCTGTCTCATGCCCCCTGCCCTCCATATCAGCTTTTTCTTCTGGGATCTCCCACCTCTTCTCCCCAGAATTTTAGTTTTGTTTCGCATTGACCGAAGTTGTCCGTTGCAGCCTATTTGAAGTACAAAGTGATCTGTTCAGTTTGGAGCCCAAACACATTCTGGAAAATTACTCTTTGAAGAGAGAACAGGAAATAAGAGCATCTAGTTTGTGAAAAATGATCATTAGAGACATCTCATTAACACATTTGTCTGCATGTTTATGATCAGGTGGTTAAAACGTGAAGAGTGAACAATTAGCAGAAGGAAGACAGGAAGGTCGCTACCAAAATCAGCTATTCATGTTGGTCTCATCACTCTGTGGCCTTAAATTCTCATCATCCTTATTTGGGAGGCAACAAGTCCCTTGGGCAAGTGGCACCCTGGTGCCTAGCCTTGTCATGCCTTCCTCTGGCCTTGTGCTTTTGGGAAAGTTATCACATGTCTGGGGAACATTTTCACCTTCCAGAAAGTGAGGTATATTATGAAGATCAACATAATCTATATGAAATGATATACAAATGTAATACATTATGGCTCAAACCAACTTTTTGGCTTAGGGGCCTTCACCATTCCCTTCTTTGCTTCTCTCTCTCTCTTCTCTCCCTAGGTAATCCCAGTTCACTCAAATGGACCTCCTCACAGGCCCTTAGTTTCTCTGCTTGTGTTTCTAATTCTTATGCTTGGTATCAAACTCTTTCTTCTGTCTAACCTACTTAAATCTACCTACATCCTACCTGTGGGTTTTTCTTTGTAGTTAATTCAAAGCTCTCTTCACATGCCATCTCCTCCAGAAAACCATTCATGTCTGAAAAGAAATAAAATCTAACTACATACACCAAATGTTTACTTGTGTTTCCAGGATGATTCTTGCCCCAAAGTGTGCCTATTCAGCCAGCAAATTCACTCACTGTTTCCTAAAAGCCTATTTTAGCAAACACTTTATATATTATAAACTTGTACTTAAACAGAGAAGGCCTATAGTCTTTATAAGATATGTTCAATAAATTTCCTGGACCACTGTTGTTAGGCGCTGTTGAGTCGGTTCTGACTCACAGTGAACCTATGTACAACGGAATGAAACACTACCTGGTCCTAAGCCATCCTCTCAATCATTGTTATGTTTGAGCCCATTGTTGCAGCCACTGTGTCAACCCATCTTGTCGAGGGTCTGTCTTCCTCTGCTTTACCAAGCATGATGTCCTTCACCAGGGACTGATTCCTCCTGACAACATGTCCAAAGTACGTAAGACGAGGTCTTGCCATCTCCACTTCTAAGGAGTATTCTGGTTGTACTTGTTCCAAGACAGATTTGTTTGTTCTTCTGGCAGTCCATTGGTATATTTAATATTCTTTTTAATTTATTTGTTGTGCTTTAGGTGAAAGTTTACAAATCAAGTCTTTCTCTCATACAAATAGCCATACCCACCCCAGTTGAAGGGGAGTCACAGGAGACCACTCTGGCTGTGGTGTGAAGGGTGGTTTGAAGGAAGCGAGAGCTGAAGATAGAAGACAAGTTGAAAACTAATGAAGTGCCGGGTAAGAGAGCCATGATGGCAGCTAGGTAGATAGAGAGAGGTGGACAGATGTGATATATATTAAGAGACAGAAGTGATAGGATTCCATGGTTAGTTGGATATGCAGATAATAGAGAGAAGGAGTCCAGGAAAAACCATAAATATCTAGTTGAGGCAACTATGGGGATGGCAGTGTCATCTACTGAGATAGAGAATGGTGTACAAGAGAAGTAATTTTTTTTTTTTAATTGAAGTGATTAGTTTACTTTGAGGTACCTGGAAAATATCCAGAAAGGATGTCCACTTGGCATTTGGTGATATGCATCCGGTGTGCAGGGGACCAAAAATACAAGAATTAAAGTCCATAGTAGAAGGGAATAAAATGTCCCAAAGGGAATACAAAAAATGGGAATTGCAGACAACCCAAGCCTGAGCCCCAATGGACACAAACATTGAAGAAAAATGTCAAGGCAGAGAAGACTACTATGAAGACCAAGGAAGAATAGCTAGACAGGTAGAAGAGTTAGAAAAGGATGACAGCTAGGGAACCCTAGGGAAGAGAGTATTTGGAGAAGGATAGAATGGTAAGCAGCATCAAATGCTATTAAGAGTTAAGCAAGAGAAGTCTCATCCATTGCTCTTGGTGGAATGAAATGATACAGCCTTTTGGAGAAGTAATTGGTCATGCATGCCAAGAACATAACCCAACTCCTCGGAATTTATTCAGAGGAAATAATTCTAGAGAAGAAAAAAAGCAATTTATGTAACTGTGATGATATGATTTATAGTCGCAAAAAAACTAGATGGTAAAAAATCATTAATGCCTTTGATAGAGAACTGGCTAAGGAAGTTAGAAGCCATACATTTAATGAAATAGTTTGCAACCAGTAAAAGTCATAATTATGAATACCATGAAGAAAGATTAAAATGCATGTAAAATAACATCAAGTAAAAAGTCAAAGCTGTTAAATTCTATATAAAAAGTAAATATACATATGGGTAAAGAGTGGAAGAACATGGAAAATGTAAATACTTTAAAAGTTAAACAAGTGGAATTATAAATTTTTAAATTATTCACAGGATTATTGTTATGCTATTTACAGGCAATAAATTTCAATCAGAAGAAAAGAATATACCATGTAGCAACTTTAAAATAGGTAGAAAAACCTATCACAATGCCAAACAACTTGCTGTCTGACTAAGGATGAGAGAATAAAACATAAATCTTGCCACCTGTAACAGGATTTTGTGAAAGTATTTATTGCTTTCTGAACCAAAGAGGGTCAGACAACTTAATATATACTCCATGTTCATCCAAAGGGAATAAATGTCCAAATAGCCCTTAGTGTGAAAACTGTATACTCTTGGAAGCTATGAAAATAAAAGGAAATTAAATGCAGCCTCACATTCACTGGAAATGCAGGCTTCTGAAAATCATAGCTTCTACATTCTCCCACTTACAGGGCAGGAGAAAGGGAATTAACATTTTGTGAGTGCCAACATGTGCCAAGAATGTACTAGTCAGGCACACACAACAGCTCAGACTAACCCAGGGAAGAGTGGGGGCCTTTTTACTCATCTCCCCATCAGGGAAATTAAGAAAATGTCGGGGACACTCTGCACAACCAAACGAATCTGCCTAATCTAATGAGGGCCGTGACTTTGCTTCCCTGACTTACCCTAAATTTCAAAGTCAGGGCTGTATTGCCATCTCTCCTTCTGTTTAAACTCCTCTTTTCTCTCATCTTAGCTCTGCCATCATCGTTCTGAAATTCATTCATGCGTGAGCCTACAGCTGAATCTCTGTTGTGTAATGTTCCTTTATTCTAGTATTTAATCTTCTTTTCATCTCACCCACGTACAGCATTTGAGCTCCATGCCTACTACAATGTTGTGGAACGTCGAGGCACTCCCTTCTAGTTGACTGGTAAGGAGGATTTCATCTCATCTCTCGGTAATCACATCCTGGGTTTATTCACTCTTCTAATAACTCTATTAGAATGTTTATAAGATGACGTGCTTTTAATTGTTTCCCTCGCCCCAAAGATACAGAGAGTAAGTTTCTCTAATGGGCTTTGTATCTTCCATCCTTTATTTTTATTGCTAATGGACTCTCCAGTAGTATAAAATGACTGATGAGTGCAGTCAGAGAAAAACAGAAAAATCAATACCTGTCCAGACTCCATATTAGTTAAAAGCAGGTGAGATGCTGAGTGTGGCAGACAATAGGATTTCCTCTGGCTCCCTAGTATTTGAAAGGGGGAGGAGGGAAATGACCTCAGATCCACTGTGAAGCTCTCTACAAAGAAAACTTTTCTTTATAAATGCAGAGTATTGGAATAAAAAACAAACAAAAAACCGAACCCGCTGCCATCGAGTCGATTCCGACTCATAGCGACCCTATAGAACAGAGTAGAGCTGCCCCATAGGGTTTCCGAGGAGCATCTGGTGGATTCAAACTGCCAACCTTTTGGTTAGCAGCCGTAGCTCTTAACCACCATGCAACCAGGCTTTCGATTGGAATAAAAAAAAAATACTGAAATCGGATGGGTGTTTCTTAGACGTCTGTGAGAACTATCTCCAGTAGAGGGCAGTGTAACACTCACACGCTGGCCCCTTTCCGGGGCTTCATTTCGCATCTTCTGCAGACCATCGATACCTGTACCTTATAAGAGGATGTTAGGGCATGCATGATGCAGTGACTCTGGCAAAATCAAATCATTGTTAGCAGAGCCTCAGCAGCTGCAGGTCCACATGTGGTGAGCTAGCTTTTTACACAGCCAGCATGCTAAGCATAGCCCTGTGGTATGGGTACTATTATTATTATCATCACCCCTGTTTACAGATGAGAAAAATGAGGTTAGCTTTCTCAAGCTCATCTGGCCAGTGGTTAATAGAGCTGAGACTGGACTCAGCTCAATTCGACCACCCGAGAGCTTAACCGTTAGGCTATCAGTGGCAGGCCTTACTACCTGTTCCATTTCCATGTAACATTCTTTATCTTACCTATGAATTTCTGGACAACAGGGACCATAAGTTACTCATTCTTCCATCTCTCTGCAGCTAGCAGAGGGCTTTTCATACCGTAGGCACTCAAACCCAAACCCATTGCTGTTGAGTCAATTCGGATTCACAATGCATAATAAATAAATTAGATTGATTTATCATTTGAAAGTGTTTTAGTGTATCTTTTTATGGGTGTTATAATGTGTGGACTACGTTCAACAAGATCCCCACTTTGTCATCACCTACAATCTCAGACAAACAAATAGCAATGGTACAAATGGACTGGCTGAAGACATAGACAAGTGAGAAATAAACTAACAAACACCAGATACTTAACCGGCAACATTTAGGTTATATATAAGCCAAAGGCAAAAGACTAAAATGATTTTCTGTGCCAGCTCCTTTAACTTTCCTACCCTGCTACTCCCAGATTTCTTGGGAGCTTCCATTAAAATTCAGATTAGTTACAAATTCTGATCATTTCCTCCAGAATTTTCTAACATGGCCACCCCTAGTGCAAGATGCATTTGGGTGGGTGTCTACATTCAGTCTTCACTTTAAAATTTCAGCCAACCACCCCACTCCTATCTCTCAGAGCTTAATGCCACTCACCAGAACATTTACTCTCATTCCCACTCCTATCAGAGGCAATGAGTCTGACTCCATGACTGTTTATACTTTATCATCCTCGCTAAGACTACATAAATATTTACATTTCCGTGTGTCTACATGTCAGATCTTTTATCATCTCATACATGTCAGATCTTTTATCATCTCTATTACTAGCAGGGCTTTTATACCAATTATCTGATAGGGTGCTATGCACTTTAAAAATACCTGATGGTTAACTAAGGTAATCATGGATAGAATCAGGACATATTTTTATACTTTAAATAATTAAAGAACACTATGTTGTAATAGTGTCTGGAAGTAGTGAAGGGTTTAAGGGTAAAGAAATGAATGAGTGTTTCTTAAACTGGGACTCATAGATGATTTCTCAGGGGTCCTAGAGTGCTCTAAGATAAATTTTAATTCTGTGTTTTTATTATAATTCATGAAAATTAATATAAACATATTCTGGATATGACTATCTATGAAAGGTTGTATAATGGTTAACAATCTGGTTCTGGAACAGTCTGCCTGGGTTTACATCCAGGCTTTATCCCTTACTAGCTGTATGACCTTAGAAATTGAGTCTCAGTTTCCTCATCTGTAAAATGGGGCTATTAATAGGGTAGTAACCAAAACCTGTTGCCACCGAGTTGATTCTGATTCTTTGCAAACCTGTAGGAAAGGGTAGAACTGCCCCATAGGGTTTCCAAGGCTGAAAACTTTATAGAAGCAGACTGCCACATCTTTCTTCCATGACATGGCTGGTGGGTTTGAATAGGGTGGTAGTAGTTGTTAGGTGCCATTGGGTCGGTTCCTACTCATAGTGACCCCATGCACAACAGAATGAAACTCCGCTGGGTCCTGCACCATCCTCATAATTGTTGCTATGCTTGAACCCATTCTTGCAGCCAATCCATTTCATTGATGATCTTCCTCTTTCTCACTGATGCTTTACTTTCCCGAGCATGATGTCCTTCTCCAGGGACTGATTTTTTTTTTTGATAACTTGTCCAAAGTATGTGAGAAGCAGTCTCACCATCCTTGCTTCTAAAGAGCATTCTGGTTGTACTTCTTTCAAGACAGGTTTGTTTTCTCAGCAGCCCACGGTATATTCAATGTTCTTCTCTAACACCACAGTTCAAAGGTGTTGATTCTTTTTCAGTCTTCCTTATTAATTGTCCAGCTTTCGCACGCATATGAGGCAATTGAAAACCCCAGGGCTTGGGTCAGGCACACCTTAGTCCTCAAGGTGACATCTTTGCTTTTTAACACTTTAAAGAGATCTGTTGCAGCTGATTTGCCCAATTCAACGAGCCTTTTGATTTTTTGATTGCTGCTTCCATGAGTGTTGATTGTGGATCCAAGTAAAATTAAATCCTTGACAACCTCAATCTTTTCTCCGTTTATCAGGATGTTGCTTATTGGTCCAGTTGTGAGGATTTTAGTTTTCTTTATGTTGAGGTGTAATCCATACTGAAGACTGTGGTCTTTGATGTTCATCAGTAAGTGCTTCAACTCCTCTTCATTTTCAGCAAGCAAGGTTGTATCATCTGCATAATGCAGGTTGTTAATGAGTCTTCCAATCCTGATGCCCCGTTCTTCTTCATATAGTCCAGCTTCTTGGATTATTTGCTCAACATACATTTGGGTTTTTGTTTTTGTTTTATACTTTCAATAGGTATGGTGAAAGGACACAACGCTGACGCACACCTTTCCTGACTTTAAACCATCCAGTATCCCCTTGTGTGTTCAAACAACTTCCTCTTCAACCATGTACAGATTCCTCATGAACACAATTAAGGATTCCGGAATTCTCATTCTCGGCAATATTATCCAAAATTTATTTTGATCCATACTGTCGAATCCCTTAGCATAGTCAATAAAACACAAGTAAACATCTTTCTGGTGTTCTCTGCTTTCAGCCAGGATCCATCTGACATCAGCAATGATATCCCTGGTTTCATGTCCTCTTCTAATTCTAGCTTGAACTTCTGGTAGTTGCCTGTCAATATAATGCTGCAGCCACTTTTGAATGATCTTCAGCAAAATTTTACTTGTATGTGATATTAATGATATTGTTTAGTAATTTTTACATTCGGTTTGATCCCTTTTTTGGGAATAGGCATAAATACAGATCTCTCCCAGTCAGTTGACCACATAGCTGTCTTCCAAATTTCTTGGCGTAGGTGAGTGAGCACTTCCAGTGTTGCATCTGTTTTTTGAAACATTTCAATTGGTATTCCATCAATTCTCGGAGCCTCATTTTTCACCAATGCCTTCCGTGCAGCTTAGACTTCTTCCTTCAGTACCATTGGTTACTGAGCGTATGTTATCTCCTGAAACTGTTGAATGTCAACCAATTCTTTCTGGTACAGTGACTGTGTAGGGTAGTAGTGATAGTTAAATGGATTAAAACACATAAAACATTTGGAACAGTGCCTGACATGTAGTAAGCACTTTTAAACATTAATCATTTTTATCATTACTAAGAAATGCCATATGATTTCAGGGTTTGTGTTTGCCTATGTGTTTGTGATTGCATCATCACCATCATCAAATAATGCTACTTGAACTTCAAAGCTGAATGAGAAAAAGAAGAAGCCTGGATATATGCATGATGTGTTCACACCAAGTGAAGTCCAAATGCTATTATAATGTGCTATACAATGATCTCGACGGCACTGGGTTCACTGGGTATACAAGGACTGGTTTTCCAGGGTTCCAGTGAAGATGGATCGGAGAACTGAGTCACTCCCAAAACTCATGGTGGTAGAGAAATAGCAAACTCAAAAAGAATTTGTGTCATAGCAGGCACACCATATTCCCATTGCAATAGGCAATTTATTATTAGCAAAACCTCATCTGTCAATATAAAATTTACATTGTAAATTTAAATTTTCTTTATTTTTAATTTTGTTTGTATTTAATTTGTAAATCTTTTTTTAGAATTGTATAAGAGCTTTAAGCATAAAAGGTTTATATCTTTTCTTTGTTTTCCATACTTAAGTAACATTATTTTAGATTAACACTGGCAGTCCAGAGGATTTTTTTTTTCCTTAAAGGATCTCTAAGTCACTCAAGTGGAAAAACACTGTACTAATTGCTACTGATTTTTCCCTTTCGTTGGGTTGTTAGGCCATCAATAACCAAGTTGTTTTCAGAAAAGTTAGATCCAGGTTTTGCTCTGAGCATGATATTTTCTCCTGTTCATGTTGAATTTGAATCATACATATCCTGAGTTTGAATCATATATAACGCCACTAATATATCATGGCCACTGTCTTAATATCGTTATTTACTTATTTAACTTCAAATCCATTTAACTTTTAAAAATGTTTCTATCACTTTGAACAGTGTGTCTTCCACACTGTATATTCACTCAAATATGCAAAGTTATACAAACAAAACAGCAAACATCGGCATTATAGAGCATGGTCCCAAAGAAATGAAAAACAGCCCACACATCCAGCAACTCCCTGGCTGTACTTAAGGAAAATTCAGCTAGGAAGGAACAGAACAATTTTACCTCTAGTTCCAAGTGATATGAGTATGCAGCCAGTTTAGCTGTGGTAACATGTCCAAGGTTATAGCAACTCTGGGTTCTTCTTCATGCCTCAGGGTTTGGTTTCACACTTGAAGATCCTAACAATATAAAATAATGGGCTGCCTTCATTTTTTTAGTTTATCTTTGCGTTTATGCCTTCCTCTCCTATAATGCAGAGAATTGTGCTGGTGCCTGCAGAAGAATTGTATTTACAAAGGCCTTGAAGTTTTAATTAACTGGTCTAAATTGTTGAATAAATGCCTGAGTCCCTTGAGATCAAACCTCAGTCGAATAAGAGGAAAGAAGCTAAGTGTATCGACTGTTTTAGCAAAGAGACAAATTCCTAGTTGTAAGGTCTATTTAATGGCTCTTTCTTTACCCAAGTAGCAAAGGACTATTGATAAAAATTGATATCACCATAAAATTTAAGAATTTGGATGAAATAGTGGAGGAGGTAGACATAAACCAGTCATTTTCAAAATGAAGAATACAAGTCAGAGGTGTTATCAAATTAATGAACAAGGTAGGAGAATGCCAAACAATCAGTCCAGTTTCCCTGAAGGCCCCAACTGTACCAGGTATTAACCCTTTAGTTGCTACATCATGGAGATTGTCCAGGTGGTACCAGAAGAAGGGCCACACAAGGAGCTCAGATCCAGGTCTTCAAATTTGACCCGTCCAGTTTGAACCCCTGCTGAGAATTTGCATTTCCATCCCAGATATACTGAATCAGAATCTAGATTTTAATAAGATCACCAGCTGATTTTTACGTATAATAAATTTTGAGACCCAGTGCTCTTATAGTGGTTCTCAGAATTGGTCCCTAACCAGCAGCATTAGCATGGCATAGGAACTTGTTAGAAATGCAAATTATCAGCACATGTTGGAACTAGAATGAACCGCGTTCGAAATCCTGCTCAGATCTCAGCTTTTTACCAGCCTATGGGAAAATATTACAATATTTTTCAATGGCTATGGCTTTACTAATGCATGCTGGATACGTATCATCCTGAATTTACCATTCCTGATGCTCCAAGCTGAAAAAGAATTACTTAGTTTACCAAAAAGTCTTGTAGTAGGCCTTGGTTTAGGGTAGGAGGAGTTTAGAAATTTGCTTATTTTCCATTACAGCATGAGGACACCAGGCAGTTTTGACTAAATGTTTAGGGACAAGAAGGGAATCTCAATGCAAGGGGGTGTGTCAGAGTCTACCTTATTTTGAGGACAAAATCTTAGGTTTTAGCTGAAGTACCATCACTCCTGGACAGATGGTGGGTTTTAAATTCCTTTGTTGTTTGTTTGCTCAGTTTTAATTTTATTGTGCCAAAATACATGTAACATAAAATTTGCCAGGTCATCCAATTTTGAGTGTATAATTCAGTGGCATTAATTACATTCACAATATTGTACCACTATCTATTTCCAAAACTTTCTCATCTTAAATTACTTTTGAAATGTAGAGTTGGTCTTTCAGTGAAGGTTTCTTCTTATATTTGAATCAAATTCCAAAGTATTTGCTTTGAGTTTTTTTTTTTAAATGCATGTGCCCCTCCAAATATAAGCCAAAACCCAACGCCAGTCACACACACCCAAAAAAAATGCTCATCAATCAATGAAGGGTGAAAACCAGGTTTTTTCTGGGCTGTTTTTAGTTTGCAGCAGGCCTGGAAGCATATTGTTATTTTCACCTATCTTGCAGCAGCCATTTTAGGACTGGGTGTAAAGGGTGAAGAAAAGATGTGTGTGAAGGGGAAAAGAGAAGGTAGCTTCTGTGTGAATAGAGAAAGAAGGCTGTGCTTTCATGAATGGGAGGGTGGATGTTCAAGAGATAATTACTTTTTGATCTGAATGATTGAAGGAAATGACTTTCCTGAATGAATCTTGCAAATAATTAAGTCAATCAGGGCACAATCACTTTCACCTGACACGGTTCACCCACCCAACCTCCAACTCCCACTCGTCCCACACGGACTCACAACGCACATGAAATAGCATGTACCCACTTTCATACCAATATCAAATAGGAACAAATTAGAACAAACAAGCTCTCAACAAACCTGAAGTCTTAAACTACAATTTTCGTGATTTGAAATCACTTTTCACTTAAATATGTTTCCGCCCAAAGTTTACACACTTTTTAAACTGAGTTTCTCAAGTCATGTTATTTGAAGCAGTCATCCAAGCTGTCATTTCATGGAAACTATGCGCAGGAAATGGCCAAGATGTAGGTCTTAGAGTCAAGCAGCCCTTTAACCAGAGGAAGAGGAGTGAAGAAAATTCTTGACATCTCCATCTTGTGAATTCTATGGGGAGGTTTATTAAGAAGACCACCACTGCACTCCCGGGGGGCGGCGGGGGGGGAATGGGAAATGGTGGTTTTGGTGTGGAACCCCCCAGATTCACAGTTTGTTAGACATACACTTCGCCCACCCCTACCCTACTCCCACTTCCTGGGGAAAAAGCAGGGAGTAGAATACAGCTCAAAACAGGTGCCTAAACCCAGGTCTCAGAATACAACAGCCTGGGCCAGATCTTTCTGCTGACTACAAGTGCTGATGTTTATGATCCCCTGAAACTGGTTTAGCTATTGTCTGGAAAATGGGTGGTCTTATACTGAAAAACAGGATGAAATTATGACTGTCTCACGCCCTTATCTGCTGTTTGTTTTGCCAAATATTGTGCGAGCACTAATGAGCTGGTCTCACTTTGCTTTGTGGAGGTAGTTAGAGTCCCACTGGAGTGGTCCTGGGTATTGGAAGTGAAAGCTGAAGCTATTGCTGGCCTCCCTTCCGTGGCAGCCAAGATGCCCAGGCTCCAGTGACACATTAACCAGTAAGCAAGGTATGCACGGGCTTACTTGTGCTTACTTGCTAATCTGTAGGGCACAATTTTCACATCTGATGTGGTGAAATGCTTGTGAAATTGTGTCCTACAGATTAGTAAGTAAGCACAAGTAACCCCATGTGTACCTTGCTTATTGGGTAATCCCTCCCTGTGCCTAGTTGAAAAGCTCCCCTGAGCACCAAGCCCCATCAGAGAGATTGTGTGTTTTGACATCTTTTGCTAATGACTCCAGGCCAGTACACCATTAAAAAATCCCTGTAGATTTTTCTAATGATGGTGGTTTTGAAAGGAGAGAGAGGGAATGGGTATTTAGTGAATGCCTCCTCTGTACTGGGCAGTGCCTCATTTAATCTTCCCAAAACTATTACATTATTTACCAGATGGGGAACTGAGGCTCACACAGAGTTAAAATGGATTAGGAAAAATAGACAAAAATAAACAAAACAAAAAACCCTGAGGTCCAAGCAACTTACAACAGACCCAAAGATGCTATATTTTTGTGGTAGTGCGAAGGAGGTCTGGAAGATGGCAAACAGCATCCCAAGAGTAATGGTTCCCTTCCCTGCCCTTTATTCAGTAGATCCTAATCCTAAAAGGAACCTATGATGTTGTCATATTCCATGTGTTTTGGCTGTCACCAGTCTTGCTTCTTCTTTACTCCTCTTTTTCAGCTGATCTGCCTGCTTGTTTTCTCTTAAAGTGTCCTTCATCCCATGTCTTAGTTATCTAGCACTGTAGTAACAGAAATTTATTCTTTCACAGTCTAAGAGGATAGAAGTCTGAATTCAGGGTGCCACTCCAGGGAAGGAAACCCTGGTGGTGTAGTGATTAAGTGCTACAGCTGCTAACCAAGAGGTTGGCAGTTCAAATCCACCAGGCACTCCTTGGAAACTCTATAGGGCAGTTTTACTTTGTCCTATAGGGTCGCTATGAGTCAGAAACCACTCAATGGCAGTGGGTTTTGGCCTCCAAGGGAAGGCTTTCTCCTTCTGTTGGCTCTAGGCGAAGGTCTTTGTTATCAATTTTCCCTTGGGTTTAAGAGTTTTGCAGTGCAGGGACCCCGGGTCCAAAGAACGAGCTCTCCTCCTGGCTCTTCTTTCTTTGTGGTATGAGGTCCCCTGTCTCTCTGCTGACTTCTCTCTTTTATATCTCAAAAGAGATTGCCTCAATATACAACCTAAGCCTGTAGACTGAGTCTTGTCTCATTAATATAACTGCCTCTAATCCTGCCTCATTAATATCATAGAGGTAGGATTTACAATACATAGGAAAATCACATCAGGTCACAAAATGGTAGACAGCCACACAATACTGAGAATCATGGCCTAGCCAAGCTGACACACATTTTGGGGGGACACAATTCAATCCATAATACCCCATGAAATCCAGTCCCCAGTTAGTTTATCTACCTTGCATGCAGCTTTTAAGTACTCTCCACTGCCGCCTACAAAGCCAGGACAATAACCCTCACGAGTAGGGACTTTGTATGTTAACTTGTAATGGTTGTAAAATGTTAGACAAACACTAAAAAACCTGTTGCCATCAAGTCGATTCTGACTCATAGTGACCCTATAGAACAGAGTAGAACTTCCCCAGAGGGTTTCCAAGGCCGAAATCTTTAAGGAAACAGACTACCACATCTTTCCTCTGTGGAGCGACTGGTGTGTTTGAACTGCTGGCCTGCCTTTTGGTTAGCAGCTCAGGGCTTTTAACCATATGCCACCAGGGCTCGTTTGGCAAACATTAACCTCCCTATAAAGGCTGAGAGATAAAGCCCTGTATTCGCTTTCTGTTCTTTATTTCTTGAAAACTCAAATCAAAATCATTCCTGCCTACTAAAAAGCTGATGTTTTCTTTACAATAATTATGAAAATCAGCAACTTGAATGCACCGGAGAAAAAAATCAGAGCTGCTTGTATCTGTGCTGCTCTTTTTATCTAACTAAACAGTGCAGTGTTACTGGGACACAGACCTCTGCTTTGTGTAAGTAATTGTCATATGGAACTCGGCATCCCTCATCTATCATACTGCCCTCTGTGCACTTACAGGGCTTTGAAATAATCACATTTGGGGGGTTGTATACATTCTCGCTGTTGAAGTTCATTTCACAACACATTGGATAAACGGATTGGATTTTTAATACGTCCTCCAGGCTAGCATCAGTGAACGAGTCTGAGGGGCTGATGAAGGTGTTTTAGTAGACAGAGGAGCGGCAAAGTCAGAGCCATGTTCCCCGGAACTCTCTCCCTGAGCAATCCCACGCCGACATTACAAAACCTTCTAACACACACCTTCCCACCAGACCCCCCTTGAGTCAAGGCTGTCAGTCATTTCCAGCCCAGCAGTGATTTTAAAAAATGCACAAAAGGTAATTACAGAAAGACCTCCAACTAATTTCCATATGTAATCTTACACTAGGACTTGAACCCAGGCCCCCACTTCAACTTTTTTCCTACATAACTTAAATCTTGCAAACACAATAGAACTTAACTGCTTAAAGGGAGGGGGGAAGCACAGGGTGGAGGTGGAAAAGGGGAAGTTCAGACTAGCACAGCCCTGATCTTGAAGATTATTATAAATCCTTTAGCTCTGTTGAAACAATTAGATCACTTGATTGGCCTTACCATTCCAAATCCCATAAATTAGCCTGGTGGGTGCCTCATACTGTTAAGCAATGTGTTATATTGTTCCAACACCAACATCTGGCTAAAGGAGAACAGACCAATTTTAATTTTAGCTCTAAGAAATTATACCTATTTCAGTCCTTGTGACAACCTCTATAATGGATATGTAGAAATGTGACTTTCTGTCACTAACATTTTATTTAAAAATTACTTTTGCTCTAGGTACTTATAAATAACCTGAAGAGAATTTTTAAACTATGCTCAGTTTCAAAATTTGCTTTCTTCCTTAAAATTTAGAAGTAGATGTTTTCAAATGGTAAATTTTATTCAAAACAGTTTTTTTCAAATACCATCTTTTACACATTGCAAATACTAATATTTCTAAGATGCAAATATTCACACAGCATGAAGTGCTGTGCTATCTACCACTATAACACTATAAAACAAACAGAACATACGCTCCCTGATTCTTGTATTCTTCCGAATTACAAAACCAAAAAGACAAATGAGCATATATATCAATCATTGAACCCATAAAAATTGAAAAAATATAGGTCAAGTTCATTATTAATTCTCACCGACATCCCTAGAGAGATAGATGAGAGTTGATGTTAGCTGCCTTCAAGTCATCCCCCACCTCAATGTCAACCCTATGCACAATGGAATGAAAAGCTGCCTGGTCCTGCACCACCCTTTGATCGATTGCAGATCAAACCATTGTGGTCCATCATGTTTTCAGTGGCTGATTTTTGGAAGTAGAATACCAGATCTTTCTTCCTAGCCCATCCTTCTTTGGCAGCTCCACTGAAACCTGTTTGGCATCCTAGAAACACGCAAGCCTCCACTTGAGGTGCATTGGCCAGGAATCAGACCTGGGTATCCTGCACGGAAGGTGAGAATTTTACAACTGAACCACCACTGCCCTCAGAGAGATACACAGAAATAAGAGTGGGAGAAGCAGAGAAAAGAGGGAAAAATCAACTACTGGGATATCAGAGAGGTGCTCTGTGGTTGAAAGCCAGTATTGGTTGATGTGGGAGGCCGTGTCTCCATTACATCCCCAGATGGGCTGAAGCAGTGTTGGGCTCCCACAAGGTATGACCAAAGTGGTTGATTATTTAACAACCCTAAAACAATGCTTGCTATGTGCCAGGCATTCTACATGTATTAACTCCATTAGCCCTCAAAACAACCTTCTGAGGTTTAAACCCATTTTGAGACAAGGAAATTAAGATACAAGGAGGTTAAGTAACTTGCCCACAGTCATGCAACCAGCAGATGACAGCCTGGTTTAGAAAACCCAGCCGACTAGCTCCAGAAATCCATGCACTTAGCACCACACTGTCCTCCATCTCAAACACACTAGGACTTACCCAATTGAGTTATTGTTACCCCATAGAGCAGCCACCTGAGAGGCTCTGCCTTTATTCTAAAGACATGGCTGCTCAAACTTTAAAAGGGACACTCCCTTTGGAATTGCCCTTAGACCCTGTACCACATTTCCTTTTACTCTTCAGTGTGGCAAATTTTTAACTTCTGGAGAGTGGATTTGATTTTTTGGAACCGCTGAAAATCAGAGCTTACTATGCCCCAGGCGCTGTTATAAGCATTTTGCAGGTATTAACTCATTTAATACCCTCACTAGAAGGTGGCTTCCATTATTATCCACATTTTACAGATGAGGTAACTGACCTGAGAAATAATTTTCTCAGGGTCACAGAGTTAGTAAGTGGCAGAGTCAAGATGCAAACCAGGTTGATGCCCACACTTTTAACCATATCACTAAATTACCCTCTTAGTCTCTTTGGTATGTGGCTGTTAGGACTATTAAAAATAAAAATTAAAAAAAGGAAGCAACAGCGTTTCTCACTTGTTCTGACTCTAACTAACTGTTCTTGGCTTTTTTTTTTTTTTTTTACATTTTATCCATGCAGAACAAAGCTATATTTGTAATTAAACTCCATATAAATAAGTACCTGCTCTCAGGCATGGTCAGTAATTTGAGAAGGTTTAGCTGAAGTTGATAAAATATTTAAATCCTCTAGAGTCCTGGATGGAATGTAAAGATGCTTTCCTATGTTATCAAAATCTAAGGGTATCCAGAGACTCATTTCATTCTGTACTTCCCTGATTGTTTCCTTACAGACTGCTCAGGTTCTGGGGCCACCAGCCAGGAACAGCTACAACTGGGTATGAGAACATGCAGTGTGATGGTTGCTTGCAGAACACTCAACTTGATGAGAAAATAAAGATAACTGAAAGACCAGGCCGCTGGAGTTATTGTTCACTTCTAACGGCAAATCTTGTTGTTAAATGCGCTCAAGTCAGCTATGACCTGTTTTGGCCGTATGTGTAACAGAACAAAACTTTGCCCTGTCCTAAGCCATCTTCATGATCGTTGGCACATTTCAGCCCATTGTTGTGGCTATTGTGTCAGTCCATCTCATTGAGAGCTTCCCTCATTTTCGATGAGCCTCCCCTTTACCAAACAGGTTGTCCTTTTCTAGGGATTGGTCTTTTCTGATGACTTGTCCAAAGTAAGCAAACTGAAGTCTTGCCATCTTTGCTTCTAAGGAACGTTCTGGTTGTATTTCTTCTAAGATTGATTTGTTTGTTCTTCTGGCTGTCCATGGTATATTCAATGTTCTTTGCCAACACCACAACTCAAATGAATTAATTCTTCTCTGTCTTCCTTTTTCATTGTCAGCTTCTGCATGCATATGAGGCAATTTGACAAGATCATGGCTAGGGTAACGGGCACCTTAGTTATCAAAGTGACATCTTTGCTTCTTAACACTTTAAAGCAGTCTTTTGCACCAGATTTCCCAATGATTTTGATTTCTTGACTACTGCTTCCTTGGGCATTGATTGCTGATCCAAGTAGAAATTATTGACAACTTCAGTTTTTCTCCATTTAATTGTTAAATTGTTCTGCCTAAGCTTTTCTTTCTGAAATGGCATTAACAGTATTTGTCTCTGCCTCTGGAAACCCTGGTGGCATAGTGGTTAAGTGCTACAGCTGCTTACCAAAATGTCGGCAGTTCAAATCCATCAGGAGCTCCTTAGAAGCTCTATGGCGCAGTTCTACTCTGACCTATAGGGTCACAACGTGTCGGAATGGACTCAAAGGCAACACATTTGGCTTTTGGGTTTTGATCTCTGCCTCTTTCATGAAGAAAGTTTTCAGACTAAAGAGAGAATGCTTAGGAAAGTACTTTCTCTTGTTCAGAGTGTAAAATTCAAAAATGCTCCAAATTTGCTGCATTATTTTCTGTTGTTGTACACCCGCATGAGACTATTTTTAAGCTAGTTTCTTTTAGCCTACTTATAGCAGCAGATAGATGTGGAAAGTTTGATCTTTGCAAACTTTATAAAACAAAGCAAATTGATCTTTGCAATCTTTATAAAACAAAGCAAATAGCCCATGTTGGTGACAGCTGAGGTGCAGGGGAAAGGACTCTGAGCTGAAGTCAGGATGCCTCGGCTTGAGTCCTGAGTAGGTTCTGCCATCCAAGGTGGGTGAAATTGAGAAAACGCCGATTCTTTCTGGGTCTCAGTGTCTTCATCTGTAAAACAGGAGCTCCCTATTGGAGTTGTGATGAATGCAGAAGGGAATAAACACGAAAGAACTTTATGATGTGGTTTGGTCCCACAGTATAACTGTCTCCTTTCCTTGGTTTAATGTTGAAAGAGACTTCAAATATCATCTGCTTTAATCTGGTTCAATTCTTCCATTTTACAGATGAGCACACTAAGGCTGAGGGAGGTCAGATGACTTCTCCAGGGCCTTGTCTCCTGACTTCTGTTCGCAAATCCTTATCTCCTAACTCTTGTTTACAGAACCGTCTTTCTGAAGGGCTTCTTTCCACAGAAGGTGAAGGCTGCCTTTATGGATGAGAGCCCTGGTGGCACAACAGTTTTGATCTTGGCTGCTAACCAAAAGGTTGGTGGTTTGAACCCACCAAATGGCTGTACTGGGGAAAGATCTGGTGATCTGCTTCCATTAAAGATTACAGCTAAGAAAATCCTATGGGGGCAGTTCTACTCTGTCATATGGTGTCTTTATGAGTTGAAATCAACTCAAAGACACCCAACAACAGGCTCCTGAATGGATGGAGGGAGAGCGGGCACCATTTCAGGATACTAGTTAGCCTGCACCTCAGTTGTGTTCTCCGAGTAATAGAGAAACATCTATACTTAGACATCAACCAGAGCTTGGAAGAAATAGATTCAGCCACTAAAATAATCCATACACACCTCAGTGAGTAAACACAGTCATCCACGTAGGAACCAGGTAGGAACAAAACAACAGGTGCTTTGAAATGATTACAAAATGTATTTGTACTAGGGCCATGTAAAAGCTATCACCAAGCCAACAGGAAAGAATTTATTATTTTTATTTAACACTCATTAAATAAAGAGTGTTGCAGAGCAGGCTGTCATAGTTTCAGCCCCTCTTGGCAGTATGTGTAAACTTTTCAGGAACCTGCAATTTCTTCCTCTTACTTACAGAGATGCATATTGAACTGCAAGAGGAAAGTAAACATCAGGAGAGATCTCAGAAGAAGCCTGTTAAATGGATCAAGGACTCTCCCTGGTAGAAGGGATCAGATACCTGGCCTTCAGTGAATCCCAGAAAATTCCAGCAGAAGGGGTTAAACTCTCAATTGTTCATACTACTGATAGACTGAGAGAAGCAGGAAAGCCTCATGGTTGGAAGAAACATTATGATATGGTCTAGACTCCAGGGGATCTTGTTAAAATGCAGATCCTGATTCAGTAAATTTGGTGGGAGTGTGGTGTGGGGTATGCTGAGGTCTTGCATTTCTAACAAGCTCCCAGATGATGCTGATGCTGGTCCAAAGACCACACTGCAAGTAGCAACTCCATTCTGTATGCACCCATCCGTAGCTATTATTGGATAGTCTGTGAAGACTTTGTGGTGCTAGCCATAAGCAAAAAATATAAGTTGATCCGACTTCTATCACCCAAAAGAGATTTCTGAAAATCCTAATTAGTATTGGGGAATTTGCAATTTAATATGTCACTTTCTCCAAGGGTATCTGTCTTTAAATAAGGGCTAGAGGAGAAAGAGAATGCTTAACATACTGTTTCTCTAATAGTGCCATTTAAGACAAGAAGGACAGACTGGTGGGAGATTTATTTGGAGGTGGCTATGAGTTTGAGTCAACTTGATGACAGTGTTTTTTTTTAATCCTTTCTAGCATCCACAGTTACTTTTAAGTGTTCTGACTTCAGTATATGTCTTACTATACCTGAGATACACAAAAATAAAATTTTATAGACACTTTACAATTTTCCACGTGTGGAATTTTAACTAACTAGTACAGGGACCAGTATAGCTCAAGCAATTTTGCATCTCCCATTGTATTTAGCACAATGCCTTCCTCAAAATAAACCCCTAATAAATATATTTTGACTGATGGAGGGGGTGGGTAGATATCTATTCATAACTCTCAGGGATTTGATGGTTAGAAAATTTACTTTTTTTTTTTTTTTTTTTGGTACTCATAGGCATTATTACAGAATATAATGGATAATCTATTTTTTTTTCCACTCTCAAACCATCAATTTATTTCATGTAATTAACTCAGCCTTCAAGTACACTCAATATGTATTATGATCCAGCCCCTGTTTTACACAGAGAATTTCTGGCATTAAGGTGCTCATATGGCAACCAACCTGTTACCTACGAGCATAAAAATTGCGATACTCTAAAGTTCTCCACAAGATAGTCCATCTCATGTGGCAGTGCATCAAAAAATATAAAACTGGACTGAAACTTAGAGAACTATACAACCGCCAATTAGATGTTATGGAGATATTTTCATTAGGAACACATCTATTTTGACTTTCCTTTTCTTCACTGAAAATTTGTTATACAATAAATTCAAAACACTTTTTTTCCAATTGAAGAAATAACTTTAGTTTTAAGATGACATTAAAAAAATTTGTTTTAAACCACAAAACTTCTTTGTACTTATTAAACATTGAGTGAAACGCATTTTGTTGAAATCGATAGAAGCTAACCCTAGAGTCTTTTTGTTTTGTTTTTTAAACAGTTATTTATCGTGTTTTAGGTGAAAGTTTACACAGCAAATTCGGTTCTCATTTAACAATTTTTATACAAATTGTTCTGTGACATTGGTTACATTTTTCACAAGGTGTCGGCATGCTCATTATTTTCATTCTGTTAGATCTGTTTCATTAATCTATCTTCCCTGCCCCTGTTTAACTTCTCATCTTTGTTCTAGGGTAAATGTTGACTGTTTGCTCTCAGATAGTTGATTATTTAAGGGCGCGCAGTACTCACAGGTGATATTGCTTATTTTGTAAGTCAATCTGTTTTGTGGATGAAAGGTGACCTCTCGGAGTGGCTTCAGTTGCAAGTACAAAGGATATCTTAGGACGATAGTCTGGGGGCTTCCTCTAGTCTCTATCTGTTCAGTTAAGTCTGGCCTTTTCTACAAATTTGAGTTTTTTCTACATTTTTCTCTCATTCTACCTGGGGCCAGAGTTTTCAGAATATAATTTTCTTGTATATAGCTTAGTCACAAAGGATCTAGATACATAAATTTTTTCTAATCAGCTTTATTGAGGTATAATTTAAAGTGTACCAATCAATAACTTGACAAATGTATAACCATGTGATTCCCACCACAACTAAGATATAGAACATTTCTATCATGCCCAAAATCTCCTTCAGGCCCATTATGGTCAATCTCTCCCCTCCCCACCATGCCCAGCCCCCTGGCAACCACGGATCAGCTTTTTGTAGCTCTAGTTTTTCCTTTTATAGAATTTCATATAAATGGAATCATATAGTACATAGGCTTTTTTGTCCAGCTTCTTTCCCTTAATGTTTTTGAAAGTCATCCATGTTGTTGTATTTACCAATAGTTCTTTTTTTTTTATTGCTAAGTATTTTCCATTGTGTGGCTATATCACAATTTCTTTATCCATTTACCCAGTTGATGGACATTAGGATCGTTTCCAGTTTGGGACTATTATGAATAAAACTTCTATTAACATTCATATATAGGTCTTTGTGTGGATATATGTTTTTATTTCTTGTGGATAAATATCTAGGAATGGGATTTCTGAGTCATATGGGAAATAAATGCTTAACTCTGTAAGAATTTGGCAAACTCTTTTTCCAAAGTGTGTGTATTATTTTGCATTTCTATCAACAGTGTATGAGAGTTCTAGTTGCTCTACATTTTCACCAACATTTGATATTGCCAGATCTTTTAATTTTAGCCATTCTAGTTGTTGTTGCTTTAGGTGCTGCTGAGTTGGTTCTGACTCATAGCAACCTCATGTACAACAGAATGAAACACCACCCAGTCCTGTGCCACCCTCACAATTGTTGTTAAGCTTGAGCCCATTGTCACAGCCACTGTGTTAATCCATGTGTTTGAGGATCTTCCTCTTTTTCTCTGACTTTACTTTACCAAGCATGATGTCCTTCTCCAGGGACTGGTCCCCCCTGATAACATGTCCAAAGCATGTGAGATGTAGTCTCACCGTACTTGCTTCTAAGGAGCATTCTGGTTGTACTTCTTCCAAAACAGATTTGTTCATTCTTTTGGCAGTCCATGGTATATTCAGTATTCTTTACCAACACCACAATTCAAAGGTGTCAGTGCTTCTTCTATCTTCCTTATTCATTGTCTAACTTTCGAATGCAAGCCATTCCAGTGGCTGTGTAGTATTACCTCATTGTTGTTTTAATTTTTATTTCCCTGGTGATAAATGAGGTTGGCTATCTTTCTATATGCTTATTGGCCATCTTCTTTAATTCACAATTGTTTACAATTGTTTTAGGATAAAGATGGCCCCATTTTAAAGATTGGTGAACTAAGACCAAGAGAAGAAAATATACCCTCCCACATATAGAACATTTATGCCACAGAACCCCTGAGAAAACACCCTCAAGGAAAAAATGAGAGGCTTTGTTAAACAGAGTTAGGAAAGCCGATACATGTGAATTTCCATAAACTGATATATTTGATAGCCTGAATATAGATTTTTCATATGATAGAATAATTTTCAAATGGGAAGGGATCTTTAAATCCTAAATGAAATTAAAGAAAAGACAATCCCTTAATATGTGAATTTAAAACAAAAATCCCAGATTCTTGCAAAATTCTATCATGCGATTTCCTGATTCATTTCTATCACCAAGGCCATATTTTCCAACTACCAATTCTTCTTTTATGTTTCCAACTTTTTCATTCCACTCACCAGTAAATATCAATGCATCTTGATTGCATGTTTGATCAGTCTCAGACTGCAGAACTTGGTAAAAACCTTCAATTTCTCCATCTTTGGCATTAGTGGTGGGTGTATAAATTTGAATAATTGTCATGTTAACTAGTCTTCCTTGTAGGCATATGGATATTAACCTATCACTGATTGTATTGTACTTCAGGATAGATCTTGAAATGTTCTTTTTGACGATTAATGGGATGTCATTTCTTCAATTTTTCATTCCCTGCATAGTAGACCATATGATTGATTCAAAATGGCCCATACCAGACAGGAGCTGGTTGAATGGATACAGGAAATACGGGGGGGGGGGGCGGGGAGAGAAGGAGTGTGTTGTCACATTGTAGGGAGAACAACTAGGGTCACATAATAATGTATGTTTAAGCTTTTGTATGAGAAACCTACTTGAATTGTAAACTTTCACTTACAGCACACACACACAAAAAGACCCATATGAGTACATTTCAGCCCACTTATGCCTAGGATATTGATGTTTATGCATTCCATTTCATTTTTGACGACTTTCAATTTTCCTACATTCATACTTTGTACATTCTACGTTCCTATTATTAATGGATGTTTGCAGCTGTTTCTTCTTATGTTGAGTCATGCCACATCAGCATATGAAGGTCCTAAAAGCTTGACTCTGTCCACATCATTAAGGCTTGGCTCTGCAAAGAGGATTTCCTCCATGTCGTGTTCAAGACATCCTTCTGCAATAGAATCATAGCAAGTTTCCTAAGTATTTTGTATTTGTTAAAAGAAGCAGCTATAGAATGTGTGTACAACACACAGATGCCATTGTAAAGGCCCCCAAATCCAGAAGAGATTATAAAGTTTCTTCAAATAAGTAACCAGTTGCTGTAGAGTGAACTCAACCCTAACAACACACATGTATCAGAGTAGAATGATGTTCCATAGGGTTTTCTTTTTTAATATTTTAGTGTTTTTGGTGAAAGTTTATACAGCACATTAGGTTCCCATTTACCAATTTCTATACATGTTGTCCGGTGACATTGGTTACATTTTTTACAGTGTGTCAGCATTCTCATTATTTCCATTCTGGTTGCTCTTTTTCCATTATTCTAGCTTCCCTACCCTCCCCCTTACCTTCTCATTTTTGCTTTAGGGTAAATCCTGACCATTTGTTCTCATATAGATGATTTTTTAAAAGAGCACAGTACTCACAGGTGATATTTTTTGTTTTATGAGCCAGTATGTTATTTAACCAAAAGGTGACCTCCAGGAGTGATTTCAGTTCCAAGTTTAAAGCGTATCTCAGGATAAAAGTCTTGGAGGTTCCTCTAGTTTCTTCCATTCCGGTAAGCCTGGCCTTTTTTTTTTTTTTTTTTTTAAGAATTTGAGTTCTGGAGGCAGGGCCAAGACAGCAGAGTAGTCAGATACATCTTGTGGTCCCTCTTAGAACAAAGACCCAAAGAAACAAGTGAATCGATTATATATGACAATATAAGCATCCTGAACATCAAAGACAAAGTAGAGGAGTGTGTCTGAGTGACGGGGGAGGGAGAGACAGTTCAGAAGCAGCAAGGATTTGCCAGACCTGACCTGACCAAATTAAATGAAATAGAGACTAGAAGAACAATCGAAAGAGTTAACAAAACCAAAAGCTGGTTCTTTGAAAAGACCAACAAAATCAATAAACTACTGGCCAAACTGGCAAAAGAAAAACTGCAGACGAATCAAACAACCAGAGTAAGAAATAAGATGGGTGATAGCACAACAGACCCAACTGAAATTAAAAGAATCATTAACAGAATACTATGAAAAATTGTATTCTAACAAATTTGAAAACCTAGAGGAAATGGACAAATTTCTAGAAACACATTACCTACCTAAACTAACACAAACCAAGGTAGAAAAACTAAATACCCCTACAACAAAAGAAGAGATTGAAGAGGTAATTAAACTCCCAACAACAAAAAAACCCTGGCCCTGATAGCTTCACTGGAGAATTCTACCAAACTTTCAGAGAAGAGTTAACACCACTACTACTAGAGGTATTTCAGAGCATAGAAAAGAATGAAATATTCCCCAATTCATTCTATGAAGCCAGCATAACCATAACCCTGACACAAAAATGAGGTAAAGACATCACACAAAAAAGAAAATTACAGACCAATATCCCTCATCAACTTAGACACAAAAATCCTCAACAAAATTCTAGGCAATAGAATTCGACAACATATCAAAAAAATAATTCACCATGACCAAGTGGAATTCATACCAGGTTTTTTATGCAGGGATGGTTCAACATTAGAAAAACAATCATCATAATCCATCACATAAATAAAACAAAAGATAAGAACCAGGCAGTCTTATCAGTTGATGCAGAAAAGGCATTTGACAAAGTTCAACACCCATTCATGATAAAAACTCTCAGCAAAATAGGAAAGAAGGGAAATTCCTCAACATAATAAAGGGCTTTTATATGAAGCCAACAGCCACCATCATCCTAAATGGAGAAAATCTGAAAATATTCCTTCGAGAATGGGAGCCAAACAAGGATGCCCTTTATCACCACTCTTATTCAACATTGTGCTGGAGGTCTTAGCCAGAGCAATAAGGCAAGAAAAAGAAATAAAGGGCATTCAAATTGGTAAGAAAGAAGTAAAAATATCCCTATCTGCAGATGATATGATCTTATACACAGAAAACCCTAAAGAATCTGCAAGAAAACTGCTGGAACTAATTGAAGACTTCAGCAAAGTATCAAGACACAAGATAAACATACAAAAACCAGTCGGATTTCTCTAATAAGGAGAACTGCAAAGAGGAAACTGCCAAATCAACACCATTTACAATAGCCCCCCAGAAAATAAAATACCTAGGAATAGATCTAACCAGAGACATAAAAGATCTATACAAAGAAAACTAGAAAATACTACTGCAAGAAACCAAAAGAGACCTTCATAAGTGGAAAAACATACCTTCCTCGTGAATAACCAAAAACCAAACCCACTGCTGTTGAGTCGATTCCAACTCACAGCAACCCTATAGGACAGAGTAGAAATGCCCCATCGAGTTTCCAAGGAGTGCCTAGTGGATTCAAACTGCCAACCTGTTGGTTAGCAGCTATGGCACTTAACCACTACACCACCAGGGTTTCCAGCTCATGAATAGGAAGATTCAAAATCGTGAAAATGTCAGTTCTACTCAAATCAATCTACAGATACAATCCAAATACCAACGACATTTTTTAACAAGATGGAGAAACAAATCATCAATTTAACATGGAAAGGGAAGAGGCTCTGGATAAGTAAAGCATTATTGGAGAAGAACAAAGTGGGAGGCCTCACACTACGTGATTCTTGAACCCATTTTACCATCATGGTAGTCAAAACAGCCTGGTACTAGTACAACAAAAGATACATTGACGAATGGAACAGAATGGAGAATCCAGATGTAAATTCATCCACTTATGAGCAGCTGATATTTGACAAAGGCTCAAAGTCAGTTAAATGGGGAAAAGATAGTCTCTTTAACAAATGGTGCTGACATAACTGAATATCCATCAGCAAAAAAATGAAACAAGACCCATACCTCACAGCATGTACAAAAACTAACTCAAAATAGATCGAAGACCTAAATATAAAATCTAGAACGATAAAGATCATGGAAGAAAGAATAGGGACAACACTAGAAGCCCTAACACATGGCATAAACATAATGCAAACCATCACTAACGATGGGCAAACACCAGAAGAGAAACTAGATAAATGGTAGCTCCTAAAAATCAAACAATTATACTCATCAAAAGATTTTACCAAAAGAGTAAAAAGACAACTTATGGAACGGGAAAAAATTTTTGGCGATGACATTTCTGGTCAGGGTCTAATCTCTAAAATTTACCAGATACTGCAAAAACTCAACAACAAAAAGACAAATAACTCCATTAAAAAATGGGCAAAGATATGAACAGACACTTCACCAAAGAAGACATTCAGGCAGCTAGCAGATATCTGAGGAAATGCTCGTGATGATTAACCACTAGCGAAAAGCAAATCAAAACTATAGTGAGGTACCATCTCACCCCAACAAGGCTAATATTAACCCAAAAAACACAAAATAATAAATGTTGGAGAGGTTGTGGAGAGACTGGAACACTTATACACTGCTGATGGAAATGTAAAATGGTACAACAACTTTGGCAGTCGATTTGACATTTCCTTAAAAAGTTAGAAATAAAAGTACCATACGACCCACCAATCCCATTCCTTGGAATATATCCTAGAGAAAGAAGAGCCTTCACATGAATAGATATATGCACACCCATGTTCTTTGCAGCACTGTTCCCAATAGTAAAAAGATGAAAACAACCTAGGTGCTGATCAACAGATGAATGGATAAACAAACTATGGTATATACACACAATGGAATACTAGACAAGGATAAAGAATAATGATGAATCCAAGAAACATCTCACAACATCAATGAACCTGAAAGGCATTATGCTGAGTGAAATTAGGCAGTTGCAAAAGGACAAATATTGCATGAGACCTTTATTATAAGAACACAAGAAAAGGTCTAAACACAGGAGAAAACATTCTTTGACAGTTAAGAGGGTGGGGAGGGAGAGAGAGAGGAATTCACTATCTTAGGTGAGGGGAAGGTCAACACACAATACAGGGGAAATCACCACAACTGGACTAAACCAAAACCTAAGAAGTTTCCTAAACACAACCAAACACTTTGAAGGACAGAGTAGCAGGATCTGGGGTCTGGGGACCATGTTTTTGGGGGACATCTAGGTCAATTGCCATAATAAAGTTTATTAAGAAAATGTTCTGCATCCCACCTTGGTGAGTGGCACCTGGGGTCTTAAAAGCTTGCGAGCGACCATCTAAGATGCATCAGTTGGTCCCAACCCAGCTGGAGCAAAGGAGAATGAAGAACACCAAAAACACAAGGAAAATACTAGCCCAAGAGACAAAATAAGCCACAAAAACCAGAGACTCCATCAGCCTGAGATCAGAAGAACTAGATAGTGCTTGGCTACCACCAATGACGGCCCTCACAGGGAACACAACAGAGAGTCCCTGATAGAGCAGGAGAAGAGTGCCGTGCAGAACTCAAATTCAAGTAAAAAGACCTGACTTAATGGTCTGTCTGAGACTAGAGGAACCCTTGAAGACATGGCCCCCAGGTGCTCTGTTAATCCAGAACTAAAATCATTCCCGAAGCCAACTCTTCAGCAAAGATTAGACTGGACTATGAAACATAAAATAATATTCTTGAAGAGTGTACTTCTTAGTTCAGATACATGAGACCAACTAACTGGCTCCTGCCTGGAGGCAGTGTGAGAAGACAGAAAGGGACAGTGGCTGGTTGGATGGACACGAGAAAACTAGGGTGGAAAGGGAGAGTGTGCTGTCACATTATACGGAGTGCAACTAGTGTCACATAACAATATGTGTATAAATTTTTGTATGAGAAATTAACTTGAGCTGTAAACTTTCACCTAAAGTACACACACACACACAAAAAAAAAAAAGAATTTGAGATTTGTTGTACATTTTTCTACCATTCTATCCAAGACCTTCTCGGATTATTTGCATACAGAGCAAATAATCCGAGAAGCTGGACTATATGAAGAAGAACGGGGCATCAGCATTGGAGTAAGACTCATTAACAACCTGCGTTATGCAGATGACACAACCCTGCTTGCTGAAAGTGAAGAGGATTTGAAGCACTTACTAATGAAGATCAAAAAGACCACAGCCTTCAGTTTGGATTGCACCTCAACATAAGGAAAACAAAAATCCTCACATCTGGACCAATGAGCAACATCATGATAAATGGAGAAAAGATTGACGTTGTCAAGGATTTCATTTTACTTGGATCCACAATCAACATCCACGGAAGCAGCAGTCAAGATATCAAAAGACACATTGCATTGGGTAAATCTGCTGCAAAGGACCTCTTTAAAGTTTTGAAAAGCAAAGATGTCACCTTGAAGACTAAGGTGTGCCTGACCCAAGCCATGGTATTTTCAATCGCATCATATGCATGTGAAAGCTGGACAATGAATAAGGAAGAGGAGGAAGAATTGCCGCCTTTGAATTGTGGTGTTGGCAAAGAATATTGACTATACCATGGACTGCCAAAAGAACGAACAAATCCGTCTTAGAAGAAGTACAAACAGAACGCTCCTTAGAAGAAAGGATGGAGAGACTGCGTCTTACATACTTTGGACATGTTGTCAGGAGGGATCAGTCCCTGGAGAAGGACATCATGCTTGGCAGAATACAGGGTCAGCGGAAAAGAGGAAGACCCTCAATGAGGTGGATTGACACAGTGGCTGCAACAATGAGCTCTAGCATAGCAACGATTGTAAGGATGGCTCAGGACCGGGCAGTGTTTCGTTCTGTTGTGCATCGAGTCGCTATGAGTTGGAACCGACTCGACGGCACCTAGCAACAACAACAACATCCAGGACCATCCATTGTGTCCCTGGTCATAAGGTCAGTAGTGGTAGCTGGGTACCATCTAGTTCTTCTGGTCTCAGGATAAATGTAGCCGTAGTTCACATAGGCTATCAGTCCTGTAGAGTAGTTTCTTCTTTGAGTCTTTGGTTTCCTTCTTTCTCTTTTGCCCAAACAAGTAGAGACCAATAATTGCATCTTAGATGGCTTCTTGAAAGCTTTTAAGATCCCAGAACCTACTTACCAAACTAGGGTCTAAAACATAAATTTTGTGAACTATATTATACTAATTGATCAGGCTGTCCCACAAGTCTATGGTCCTAAGCCTTTGAACTCAGTAAACTAATTCCACGAGGCATTTGATTATGTCTAGGAAGTATCCATAACTGTGCTTCCACAAGCTTTATTATACATATGGATATACATGCAGCACACACAAACATATACATACATATGCCTACCAAACCAAAAAAAAAAAAAAAAAACCTAACTTACTGTTGTTTGGGTGGTTTCCAACTCATAGCAACCCCATAGGGTTTCCAAGGCTGTAAATCTCTACAGAAGTAGACTGCCACATCTTTCTCCTGTGGAGCCTCTGATGGTTTCAAATCACCAACTTTTCAGTTAGCAGTCAATCCCTTTAACCCCCTGCGCTTAGATGTACTCCTGTATACGCACATGTGTATACTCACATATGCCTTCCTATATACATACATGCATACATAGCCACCTATGTAACCACACACATATTTTTTTTTGGTTGTTATTGCTATTGTTGCAAAATTGTATGTTATAGCACTTACCACAGTGTTCCTTATTCTTGTGTATTTCTTAGTGTCATCATTTACCTTGGTCAAGTTGTGCAGACTTTACCCACATTTGGTATTGCCTGTCCCATTGCTGAAAATAACAAGTGTCTGCTATCTAGAAAGTGATTCCACTTCCCTCCTCCCTTCCCTGGTAAGCACCAAAGAACATTGCTTTCTGTATGTATACATATTTTTGTCTTTTGTCAAAGTGAGATCATACAACATTTGCTCTTTTATGATTGACTTCTTTCACTCATAATGTAATAATTCAGCATAATGCATAAAGTCCTCCAGATTCATTCATGTTATGCTCTGAGACTTCATCATTATTCCTTATGTCTTCGTAGTATTCCATTCATTGTATGTATGTACTACAATTTGTATATCTGTTCATTTGTTGATGGGCGCTTAGATTATTTCCATCTTTTTGTTATTGTGAACAATGCTGCCATGAACACAGATGTGCGTATATCTATGCATGTCACTGCTGTTAGATCTCTAGGATATATACCTAGGGGCGGAATTGTTGGATCATAAGGTATCTGAGGAAGTGCCATACCACTTTCCATACTGGTTATACCATTTTACAATCCCACCAGCTGTAGATCAAGGTTCCGATCTCCCCACAACCTTGCTAGCATTTGTTGTTTTCTGTTTTTCCATAGGGTTTTCAGTGGCTGATTTTCCAGAAGTAGATCTCCAAGCTCTTCTTCAGAGGGGCCTCTGGGTGGGCCCAAGCCACCAACCTTTCAGTTAGCAGCCAAACAGTTTGCATTATCCAGGTACTTCAAATATATAAACCCTGTCTATGTTCTTGACTACGGCTTCTGGCACCATCCTTGTGTTTCTATCAGGATCCCTTCTGCACCTGGTCCTAACTGCTTTTCACAGTGGAGGCAGTCAGGAGAGAAAGTTCCTACCTACTCAACAAGGGCACTCCAAGCCCTTGGCTTTTCCCCTCTGCATGACAAAGATGAGGCTTCTTTTCTGTGGAAATTACAGGTGCATCTGCACAGGTTTGAGTTCCTTCTGAACATCTAGGAGCAGCTACGACTTCTTTAGTGAAGTCCTACCCATTCTCCCCTCACCCAACTGTGGAAAGCCAATAGGTGAGTCAGCGATGAATTATTCTTAAGCAGCAAAGATAAAGTGGTGGTTCACCTTTTTAGTGAATTCCAAAGTCCTGGAGTCATTTGAGTTCAAAGGGGAGACTTGTGAGTGTGAAGGGAGGGGGTGCAGTAAGAAAACAGAAGACACAAAAATACGCCTTCAGTCTTTTCACTGCTCATTAGACTAGCACTGAGCCAGTACTGTATGGCCTGAATAACTGATACTTTTTATAAGTAACTGAAGAGCTATAAAAAGCTTAGCATTTAAGAAAACAACAAACAGCTGTGGCAAATGAACAAAAAAGGTCTAAAGAGCAAGCCTGTCTGGGTGGCAGGAGGTCGCAGTGCTTCATGAGGAAGTGCTAAAGCATCGCTGACATTTGCTACATCAGTGTGTTTCCCTGACTGGTCACGTTTCTGCTCCCTGCCCCCACCTCAGCCCCACTCTCCTATCAAAATAAACGAACAAATGCATGTCACCAGAATGCTCAGCAATTATTTCCTGAAAACAGCATTTCTTTTATATGCACCTAACCATGTGTTAGGCAATGGTATGCATGACAGGCTCCAATCAACGGGGTGAATAAACATCCGTGGGTGAGCTCAGCTCCCAGTGCATTCAGGCTGATCTTCACTGCCCTGGGTCTCCTGGTTTCAGGCCAGTTCACATGTGCCTTGAGGTGCCGCACAGCTGCCTCTCTCTCTAACGGAAAACGCCATCTGCAAGGACCACAGCAAGCACCAGGAAGCAATAGCCCTCCCTACTCCTTCTGGTGGGGCAGTAGTGATTCAGTGGTAGAATTCTCACTTTCCATGCGGGAAACCCAAATTCCATTCCCAGCCAATGCACCTCAAGCATAGCCACAACCTGTCTGTCAGTGGAGGCTTATGTGTTACTGTGATGCTGAACAGGTTTCAGTGGAGTTTCCAGACTAAGACCTGATCTACTTCCAAAAATCAGCCAGTGAAAACTGTATGGATTACAACAGTCCAACCCTGTTATTCATGGGGTTGGCATGAGTTGGGGGTCAACACAATGGCAGCTAACAACAACTCCTTCGGGTAGTTGTTCATAAGCTTAATTATGTGTCAATTACTGGTGGGAGATAGTATGGCAAAATAATTAAATATGCAGGCTGAGGGCTCTGAATTCCAACTCCAATACTACTGGTAGGTGACCTGGAGCAAGTTAACTACCCTCTCTTTATGTTAGTTTCCTCAACAGTAAATAGTAAGTCAAACAAAGTTATTTTCCCTTCACCTTTAGCTGAATCTTGGGTAGGCTTGTTAGACAATGCTTTAGGATGATTTTGAGAGGGCATGGAGTCATTTTCCCTTATTTTTAGGTTATTGGTAACTTTTCTTAAGAGCATGTAATAACTATTAGCTTGGAAAAATAGAAAGTGTGTAGAAGAGTGGTAGACCTAAATCTAAATATATCGATACTTACATTAAATATAAGTGGCTTAAAAAAAAAACAAAAATGCAGTGCCATCGAGTCAATTTCCAAGAACAGTGACCCTATAGGACAGAGCAGAATTGCCCCACAGGGTTTCGAAGGCTGCAATGTTTATGGGAGTAGGCTGCCAAATCTTTCTTCCAAGGAACAGTTCATGGCTTCTAACTGCTGACCTTTCAGTTAACAGCTGAGTGCTTAACCATTTTGCCACTAGAGTTCCTTATAAGTGGATTAAGAGAATGGATAAAGGCAAAACCCAACTATATATTGCCTATAAAAGACACACTTTAAGATACAGATAGGTTAAAACTAATTGGATGGAAAGAGATACATGCCTATGCCACGCAATCATAAGAATAAGAATGATGGAGTGATAGTAATAATATCAGATAAAGATGACTTCAACACCAAAAGCTTTGCCAGGGAAAAACAAGACATCTTCATAATTCATCAGAAAGACATAATCATGAATGTGTATGCACCTAATAACAGAGCTTCAAAATACATGAAGTAAAAATCGAAAATTAAAGGGAGAAATAGACAATTCTACAATCATAGCTGGGGATTATAACACTCCCTTTTCAGCAACTGGAAACCCTGGTGATGTAGTGGTTATGTGCTAAGGCTGATAACCAAAATGTTGGCAGTTCAAATCCACCAGGCACTACTTAAAAACTCTATGGAGCAGTTCTATTCTGTCCTATGTGGCCACAATGAGTCAGAATGAACTCAGTGGCAGCTGGTTTTGGGGTTTTCAGCAATTGGTAGAACTGGACCAAAAAAAAAAAAAAAATCCATAAGAATATAGAGAATCTGAGGTGAGGACAATATGGTGGAATAGACAGATGCTTCTGGTGAGCCCTCTTACAACAAAGACCCCCCCAAAACAAGTGAAATGGTATATTTATGACAAGCTAGGAGCCCCGAACATCAAAGGCAAGGTTAGAAAATGAACTCAGGGGCAGGGGAGGAAGAGATGGTTCAGAAGCAGAGAGGAGTTACCAGAACTGAATCGCCAAGAGCCCTTAGGCACCATTCCTGGGAGGGGCTGCGGCAGTCTGGTACTAGTGTTCAGCTGCAGTTTTCTCAGGGAGAGGCAGCCAACCACACAGCCTACTCACACCTACAGAACCAGAGAAAAACAGCGCTCTCAGAAAAAGCTATGTACCTGCATATACCTTACCGTGCCCCCCGTCCCCAAGCCAGCTTCAGTGGCTGTTGATTTTCCTGGGCCTGAGACATGTGCTGTAGAGTGCCTAGAGCCATCCTCCAGGCCCTAGAGAAGGAATAAACTTGCAATTGGGGGAAAAGAAAATTTGCCAGCACCACTAACCAGGGTCACTCAGGACAGAAGTTGTTCCTGTCCAGACATAAATAGTCCATGGACTTTGAGTAACTTTCCCCTCTGCATGGGCCTGTGTGGGCCTATTTCAGGAGAATAGGCCCTTGTTGGCAGACTAAAACTGTTTCAGCTGTGTGGTGGAGAGGTGGGTGTTTGATGTTTGACACCAGTTTGCCTATTAAACAGGGTCCTCCCCTACCCACATCAGGGGCCTAAGGACTGGTGGCTTCTCTCAGGTCACCGAGCCAACCGTGACAGGGGTCCAATGATAACTGGTACCTCTCGGTCCTGACAACCAAAAACATTGGGTGCACATGGTCCAACTGCAGAACCTACCCACCTGTACACTCCAGGGAATAGGGACACGCTTTCCTCAGAGACACTTGGGGGACAAGTCTCAGCACCCTGCCTTGTGCAGAGCCTGACCCCCCTGCTGCAACCAGGTACTGGTACCTACACCAATCACCCCTACCCCTCTAAGACTGTAAGACAAAGCCTCTACCACACACTTGAGGATCAGCTACCTGGACACTTGAGCTGAATTCATACAAGAAAAGTGAATGGACTCCTAGACTGATACACCTGATAACAGCTCTAGCCATCTGGTCACAGGACATCACAGCTCCAAATGCAAAAATAATCAAGCTAGCTCACTCAGGCTACCCATCTGGGCATATGAAAACAAAACAAAGCAAGAAGCTATGATACAGTAAGAAAACATAAAATAAACTAACACAATAACTTATAGATAGCTCAGAGACCACAGTCAATATCAAATCACATAAAGAAACAGACCATGATCGCCTCAACAAGCTCTCAAAACAAAGAATCAAGGGATTTTCTAGATGAAAGTGCCTTCCTGGAATTACTGGAGGCAGAACACAAAAGATTAATATACAGGGCCCTTCAAGACACCAGGAAGGAAATGAGGCAATGCTCAGAACAAGCCAAGGAACACACAGATAAAGCAATTGAAGAAATTAAAAAGGTAATTCAGGAACAAAATGAAAAATTTAATAAGCTGGAAAAATCCATAGACAGACAGCAATCAGAAATTCAGAATATTAACAATAAAATTACAGAAGTACACAACTCAATGGAGTCAGAGGAGCAGAATTGAGCAAGTAGAAGCTAGAATTAGTGAACTTGAAGATAAAGCACTTGGTACCAATATATATGGAGAAAAAATCAGATAAAAGAATTTTTAAAAAATGAAGAAAGCTTAGGAATCATGTGGGACTCTATCATGAGAAATAACCTACAAGTGACTGGATTATCAGAACAGGGAGGGATAACAGAAAATACAGAGAGAATTGTTGAAGATTTGCTGGCAGAAAACTTCCCTGATATTGTGAAAGATGAGAACATATCTATCCAAGATGCTCACTGAACTCCACATAAGGTAGATCTTAAAAGAAAGTCACCAAGATGTATTATAATCAAACTTGCCAAAACCAAAGCTAAAGAGAGAATTTTAAGAGTAGCTAGGGATAAACAAAAAGTCACCTACAAAGGAGAGTCAATAAGAATAAGCTCGGACTACTCCGCAGAAACCATCCAGGCAAGAAGGCAATGGGATGACTTATATGAAACATTGAAGGAAAAAAATTGCCTCCAAAGAATTATGTACACAGCAAAACTGTCTCTCAAATATGAAGGTGAAATCAGGACATTTCCAGATAAACAGAAGTTTAGGGAATTCATAAAAACCAAATCAAAACTACAAGAAATACTAAAGAGAGTTCTTTGGTTAGAAAATCAATAATATCAGGTATCAACCCAAGACTAGATCACAGGGCAGAGCAATCAGATGTCAACCCAGACAGGGAAATCACAAAAATAAATCAAGATAAAAAAAAACAAACACTCAAAACAGAGAAACGGCAATTTTAGTATGTACAAGAAGACAACATTAAAACAATAAAGAGGGACTAAGAATGTAGTCATAGATCTTTTATATAGAGAGGAAGACAAGGGGTTACAAAGAAATAAAAGCTAAGTTCAAATTTAGAAAAATAGGGGTAAATAAGGTAACCACAAAGGAGACAAACTATAGTACACATCAAAATAAAATACAAGAAAAAAGTACAGACTCAGCAGAAACAAAATCAACAACAACGAATATGAGGAAAAGACAATAAATAAAGGTAATCTACTCAGCACAAAAAATTAAGTGGGAAAAAGAAACTGTCGCCAACACACAAAAAAAGACATCAAAATGATAGCACTAAATTCATACCTATCCCTAATTACCCTGAATGTAAATGGACTAAATGCACCAATAAAGAGACAGAGAGTGGCAGAATGGATAAGAAAAAAACACGATCTGTCTATATGCTGCCTATGAGAGACATACCTTAGACACAGAGACACAAACAAACTAAAACTCAAAGAATGGAAAAAAATATATCAAGCAAACAATCAAAAAAGAGCAGGAGTGCCAATATTCATTTCTGACAAAATAGACTTTAAAGTTAAATCCACCACAAAGAATAAGGAAGGACACTATATAATGATTAAAGGGACAATACACCAGGAGGACATAACCATATTAAATATTTATGCACCCAATGGCAGGGCTGCAAGATACATAAAACAAACTCTAACAGCATTGAAAAGTGAGATAGACAGTTCCACAATAATAGTAGGAGACTTTAACACACCACTTTCAGTGAAGGACAGTATGTCCAGAAAGAAGCTCAATAAAGACATGGAAGATCTAAACGCCACAATCAATCAACGTGACCTCATAGACATATAAAGAACACTCCACTCAACAGCAGCCAAGTATACATTCTTTCTTTTCTAGTGTACATGGAAAATTCTCTAGAATAGACCACATATTAGGTCATAAAGCAAGCCTTAGCAGAATCTAAAACATTGAAATATTACAAAACATCTTCTCTGACCATAAGGCCAAAAAAGTGGAAATCAGTAACAGAAAAAGCAGGGGAAAAAAATCAAACACTTGGAAACTGAACAACACCTTACTCAAAAAAGACTGGACTATAGAATACATTAAGGATGGAATAAATTCAGAGAATCCAATGAGAATGAAAACACTTCCTATCAGAACCTTTGGGACACAGTGAAAGTAGTACTCAGAGGTCAATTTATATCAATAAATGCACACGTATGAAAAGAAGAAAGGGCTAAAATGAAAGAATTATCCCTACAACTTGAACAAATAGAAAGAGAGTAACAAAAGCAAACCTCAGGCACCAGAAGAAATAAATAACAAAAATTAGAGCTGAACTAAATGAATTAGAAAACAGAAAAACAATTGAAAGAATTAACAAGACCAAAAGCTGGTTCTCTGAAAAAGTTAACAAAATTGATAAACCAGTGGTCAAACTGACAAAAGAAAAACAGGTGAGGAAGCAAATAACCTGAATAAGAAATGAGATGGGCAATATTACAACAGACCCAACTGAATTTAAAAGAATCATATCAGATTACTATGAAAAATTGTACTCTAACGAATTTGAAAACCTAGAAGAAATGGATGAATTCCTGGAAACATACTACCTACCTAAGCTAACACAAGCAGAGGTAGAACAAGTAAATAGACCCATAACAAAAGAAGAGATTGAAAAGGTAATCAGAAAACTCCCAACAGAAAAAGCCCTGGCCCGGACGACTTTACCGCACAGCTCTACCAAACTTTCAGAGAAGAGTTAACACCACTATTGCTAAAGGTATTTCAGAGCATAGGAAAGGATGGAATACTCTAAAACTAATTCTATGGTGCCAGCACATCCCTGATACCAAAACCAGGTAAAGACACCACAAAAAAAGAAAATTACAGACCTATATCCCTCATGAACTTAGATGCAAAATTCTAGCCAATAGAATTCAACAACATATCAAAAAAATAATTCACCTTGGCCAAGTGAAATTTATACCAGGTACAATTTTTTTTCTTTTTTATACAGGGATGGTTCAACGTTAGAAAAGCAACGAATGTAATCCATCATATAAATAAAACAAAAGACAAGAATCACATGATTTTATCAATTGATGCAGAAAAGGCATTTGACAAAGTTCAACACCCATTCATGATAAAAACTCTCAGCAAAAGAGGAATAGAAGGAAAATTCCTCAACATAATAAAGCACATTTACACGAAGCCAATAGCCAACATCATCCTAAATGGAGAGAGTCTGAAAGCTTTCCCCTTGAGATCAGGAACCAGACAAGGATGCCCTTTATCACCACTCTTATTCAACATTGTGCTGGAGGTCCTAGCCAGAGAGAAATAAAAGGAATCCAGATTGGCAAGGAAAAAGAAAAAGTATCTCTATTTGCACATGAATGATCTTATACACAGAAAACCCTAAAGAATCCTCAGGAAAACTAGTGGAACTAATAGAAGAGTTCAGCAGATTATCAGGATACAAGATAAACATAGAAAAATCAGTTGGATTCCTCTACACCAACAAAAGAACACCAAAGTGTAGGAAATCACTAAATAAATACCATTTACAGTAGCCCCAAAGAAGATAAAATACTCAGGAATAAATCTTACCAGAGATGTAAAAGACTTATACAAAGAAAACTACAAAACAGTTCTGCAAGAAACCAAAAGAGGCCTACATAAGTGGAAAAACATACCTTGCTCATGGATAGGAAGACTTAACATTGTGAAAATGTCTCTTCTAACAAAAGCGATCTATAGATACAATGCAATTTCTATCCAAATTTCAATGACATTTTTTAATGAGATGGAGAAACAAATCACCAACTTCAGACAGAAGGAAAAGAGGCCCCAGATAAGTAAAGCATTACAGAAAAAGAAGAACAAAGTGGGGGGCCTCACTCTACCTAATTTTAGAAACTATTATACCGCCACAGTAGTCAAAACAGCCTGGTACTGGTACAACAACATATACATAGACCAATAGAACAGAATTGAGGATCCAGACATAAATCCATCCACATATGACCAGTTGATATTTGACAAAGGCCCCAAAACAGTTAAATGGGGGAAAAGACAGTGTTTTTAACAAATGGTGCTGGCATAACTGGATATTCACCTGCAAAAAAAATGAAAGAAGACCCATACCTCACACTATGCACAAAAACAAACTCAAAATGGATCAAAGGCCTAAATATAAAATCTGTAAAGGATAAAGATCATGGAAGAAAAAATAGGGACAACATTAGGAGCCCTAATACACGGCATAAACAGTATACGAAACATTATTAACAATGCAGAAGAGAAACTAGATAACTGGGAGCTCCTAAAAATCAAACACCTATGCTCATTCAAAGGCTTCACCAAAAGAGTAAAAAGATTACCTACGGACTGGGAAAAAGTTTTAGCTATGACATTTCTGATCAGTGCCTGATCTCTAAAATTTACATGATACTGCAAAACTGAACTATAAAAAGAAAATAACCCAATTAAAAAATGGGCCAAAGATATGAACAGACACTTCACTAAAGAAGACATTGAGGTAGCTGTTGATACATGAGGAAAAGCTCACGATCATCAGCCATTAGAGAAATGCAAATCAAAACTACAATGAGATTCAATCTCACTCCAACAAGGCTGGCATTAATCCAAAAAACACAAAATAATAAATGTTGGAGAGGCTGTGGAGAGACTGGAACACTTATACACTGCTGGTGGGAATGTAAAATGGTACAACCACTTTGGAAATTGATTTGGCGCTTCCTTAAAAAGCCAGAAATAGAACTACCATATGATCCAGCAATCCCACTCCTTGGAATATATCCTAGAGAAATAAGAGCCTTTACACAAACAGATATATGCACAGCCATGTTCATTGCAGCACTGTCTACAATAGCCAAAAGGTGGAAGCAACCAAGGCGCCCATCAACAGATGAATGGATAAATAAATTATGGTATATTCACAGAATGGAATACTACGCATTGATAAATAACTGTGATGAATCTGTGAAACATTTCGTAACATGGAGGAATCTGGAAGGCATTATGCTAAGTGAAATTAGTCAGATGCAAAAGGACAAATATTGTATAAGACGACTATTATAAGAACTAGAGAAATAGTTTAAACAGTGAAGAAAATATTCTTTGATGGTTACGAGAGTAGAGTGCGGAGGGAGGGAGAGGCGTATTCGCTAATTAGACAGTAGATAAGAACCACTTTAGGTGAAGGGAGTGACAACACACGATACAGGTGAGGTCACCACAACTGGAATAAACCAAAAGCAAAGAAGTTTCCTGAGTAAACTGCATGCTTTGAAGGCCAGTGTGGCAGGGGCAGGGGTTTGGGGACGATGGTTTTGGGGGACATCTAAGTCAATTGGCATAATAAAATCTATTAAGAAAGCATTCTGCATCCCACTTTGGAGAGTAGCATCTGGGGTCTTAAACGCTAGCGAGCGGCCATCTAACATGCATCAGTTGGCCTCAACCCACCTGGACAAAGGAGAACGAATACCAAGAACACAAGGTAACTACTAGACCAAGAGATAGAAAGGGCCACATAAACCAGAGATGACACCAGCCTGAGACCAGAAGAACTAGATGGTGCCTGGCTACAACCAATGACTGCCCTGACAGGGAACACAACAGAGAACCCCTGAGGGAGCAGAAGAGCAGTAGGATGCAGACCCCAACTTCTCGTAAAAAGACCAGACTTAATGGTCCTACTGAGACTAGAAGAACCCCGGTGGTCATGGCCCCCAGATATTCTGTTAGCCAAGACAGGAACCATTCCCAAAGCAACTTTTCAGACAGGGATTGGACTGGACAACGGGATAGAAAATGATACTGGTGAAGAATGAGCTTCTTGGATCAAAAAGACACTTGAGACTATGTTGGCATCTCCTATCTGGAGGGGAGATGAGAAGGCAGAGGGCGTTAGAAGCTTGCGGAATGGACACAAAGAGAGAGTGGAGGGAAGGAGTGGGCTGTCTCATTAGGGGGAGAGCAATTAGGAGTATATATCAAGGTGTATATAAATTTTTGTATGAGAGACTGAATTGATCTGTAAACTTTCACTTAAAGCACAATAAAAATTTTTTTTTTAAAAAAAGAGAATGTAGAGGATCTGAACAACACTATTACTAAGTATCAGCTGCCATAGTTTTCTCTTTCCTTTGAGTCACATCTTCAGGCACTTGCAAAGCTGCCAGTTCTGCCCCTCCCCTCCAAAACCCAGTAGGGAAACCACTTGGCCACTGTCCCTTTAAGGGGCACAGAAATGTGGATAGTAGCCCACTGGAGCAGCATTTTAAAGCTCAGTGTATGGAGAAGCTGCTGAATGCTACTAGTTGTGTGGCTATATCTTTTTCCCTCTCCAGATCCTGGTTGTGTATGAACTGACTAGAATTACCAGTCTGTTCCCACAGCTATTTGCCATCTGCTTAGGCTTGATAGCCATTGCAGGAGTCCTTAGAATCCTTCCCTGAGATGTCTCACAACAGATGTTTAACCATCACATTTCATACATGTTGCCTAGAGTAAGACCTCCACATGAGGAGAACACTGAAGGTCATGTGGGATATTAACATCCTTTAAAAATGTCCATAGCAAAGGAATTTGTATTTTGGCTTTGCCCCTTAAGGGAACTATAAACAAATATAGCCCTCATTTGTTCACGTATCTATCATCAGTTGCTCAGGTCTAAGTGAAGATTGTCTTTTTGAAGAATGTGAAAGATGAGGTTGCTCCTTAGAACTCTTTTCTGCCCAGAGCTATGTAACTATATTTCAGCATTCCATGGTATGGGGTGTCTGGGGGATGAGATATGTGTGATCGAGAGGTCTTATTATCCCAGAAAAATTGGGCAAAGACTTTACTAAATAAGCAACTTCTTTTTCATTTGAGAACATAAGACTTGGGTACATAAAGTTTCAGATAAAAAGTTTTCATGTAGAGAATTAGACATCTCCAAGGTTTGTGGATTCCATCTGCTGGCATCTCTAACCACTATAAATCCCTTCTCCAGCTCTCCATTCATTCCAACAGTGCTTGCTGTGCTGAGGCCACGATGCAGGGCAGGCAAACTCTAAGGAGTGTCTAGGATGTGAGGCAGCAAGAGATCTTTAAAAAAGCTTTCTTTAAGACCCATGATTTAAATTTACACCATTGGTCCAATTCAGGTATAGGGCTGTGTGACAAAAGGTCAAGGCTTAATGGAGGCAGAGAAGTCATTTCTGAATTGTGAGAGTTTCCTGTTTTAGGTTTTTTCTTCCCAACTTGGTGGTAGCTCTTGAGGGAGGAGCCTACTACTTTTCAAACCCCTTCACTTCTGACCCCATTGGTAACTTCCATGTTCTCTCCTTAAAGGGCATTCCGAAATGGCAGTACTGAAGCCCTGTTGGCTAGGGAAGCCTTGACCATTGAAAACAAGGTATTTTCCCCATTCAGGATTTTGTTCACCTGGACTCTTCCCTTATGAATTTCCCCAGTCAAAAAAAAAAAGAAACAAAATTGTAATATTCCCCCCTTCCTCAATAAAGTATTATACTTTGCTGACCAAAAATAGAATCCAGTTCATTACACGATTAATCTTTTCAATACTCTGGAAAGGTGAATAAGTGACAGGCTCGAGGAGAAAGTGCTTCCATGAAAACATTTGTTACTGGAACTTGTCCTATTGCAAAGCTCTTCTGCCAGGTTCCATTAGGAAATTGTAAGCAGTTTCATACATCCAAGGGCTCCTCTCTCTCTTTTACTTATAAATATATAGACATCACATGGCAGGGAGAGGAAAGCGACTGACTCTCTCTCATGGCATACCCTTGCACAGCAGATGTGTAGGCAAATGCAAATTCTGAACATGGCAGTTCATGCATATGTGCATATGAATATATATCATATTATTACTGCTCAGCAGTGAAATTCCAAGTAGCTACTAGAGGGGAGGGCAAAGTCACAATCAATACATCTGTACTTCAGAATGTCAATTGAAGGCAGACAACGACAAGAAGATGGGCAAGCTGCCCCCAGCAACATAAAAATAAGAGCCAGGACCACCTAAGGATTGATTAGGGCCTGGGCCAAATTGCAGCCCTAAATTCATCACAAATTATGCTGAGAGCTCCCTAGGGAAGCTTCCAATTGGCATTCTTGGGCCACACATCCCATTCTTTTGGTACAGACATCAGGACTGCCTGGGAGACAAGCGGAGAATGAAAAACCGAAGCAAGAAACGACTTCGGAAAGGGCTGCTCCCCCAGTCTGAACGCTTTCAACTTTCCTGAGAAATTCCCTCAGCTTCTTTAAAATAAGCTGATATTATTATTCCACTTTGCCATTCGGGTCCCTAATGAGAGGCAAAGCCAGCGTGCAGAAAGGTAAAGAGAATAGTAGATGAAAACGTCAGCGGACATGCAGGAAGGCTGCAGTGTGTCAGAGCCTTCCAGTCTGAATCGGGGATGAAAACAACAAAAAAAGAAAAATCTATTTTTTAAGGGAATCGTCTTTAAGATTTTTTTTTCCCATATTCTTCCAGGAACACTTAGGTCTTGTCTTTTTGTAGACAGAGACATACACTTAATCACAAGCATATTGTATGAAAGAAAAATGTATAGACCTTCTAGACCCCAAAATATATAGCAACGGTTCCAATTTTCATTACCAGAAATAACTAGAGGAAATGAGAAGCAGGTGTGGGAAGGCTTCCCTGAGCGATGCCAGGGCTTCATTTTAATTCAGTTCTGTATGGCCTGCCACTGCCTCCTGGCCTTGCGCTCACACACTCAGAGGTCAAGCTATTAAAATCAGCCAAATACGCTCAAATTAATTTCTTTTAGACCCCAGCCGTACGTTGCTTGCCAACGGAACACTTCAGTGACTTCTGACAGAAGCAGCACTAAATCTCTGCAGTCAGGAATACAGTTCCTTTTTAGATGACGAGAAATATTTGGGACATAGGCTTTGGCGATCTCAGAGTGAATCAAAGAGAACTGCTCACATAAAGAAAAACATGAAACTATTTTGGGGGGGGGATGGGAATCTAAAATAAGTTCCATATTGTCTGTACCGGTAAATTAAATCTTAATGGAGTATGAACTGTGGCTTGTTGATATTAGAAACTGTTCACATTACATTACTATCTGATAATGTCCTTTGTTTTGTGGACTACTGCCTGGAGAAGCAGAAAGATCTACCTTTTATCTTCTCATAATTTGTCCAGCCTTGCTTCTTTTATGTCCTTTAGGCAACTCTTTTAATTCTTTGAAAACTTAGAATTGCCCAAGAATTAAAAAGACATCATTAGCATCTGCTTCGAATATATCTGCCAGAAACTAATGCCCACAGAGAAAGAATAACAAATAGCTAATTCAGGGGACAGGGTTCTATTTGAAGTGCCTGTTACAGGATTGTCCTGTGTTAGTTTACAATCCAGCTCCAGGATTATCATATATGGTGATTTCAGAAGAGAAAGGAGGGTCAAGAAACAGGCTTAAGCCCTGGTTCTGCTGCATCCTGATTGATGACCTTTGATAAGTCTCTTGACCTCTATAGAACTTAATTTCCTTATCTGTAAAATGAAGGGGCTGAACTATGATCTGATTTCCAAGGTCACTTGGTACTATAAAAATTTATGATTCCAAGTCCCTGGCTCTCTTGGAAAAAGCGTATATGGCTATGCCTGTGTGAACTTGGTACACTTTGCATTTATGAGTTTGAGACCCTACAGTTACAAAAGGAGCACTGGTGGCACAATGGTTAAGCGCTCAGCTGCTAACCAAAAACTTGGCAGTTGGAACCCACCAGCAGCTCTATGGGAGAAAAGACTTGATGATCTCCTCCCATAAAGATTACAGCCTAGGAAACCCTATAAAGCATTTCTACTCTGTTCTGTAGGGTCACTAAGAGTTACAAGTGATTATAACTGACCAGAAGAGGGTAACCATGATCCTAATTAGTGAAAATGCTCATAATTCATCTCCATATAAGGAGAGTTAGCACAACAGTGGTCTCACACTATTAGTTAGCCCAGCTGTGGTAGACTGCAGGGCCCAGGCCCCGGCAAAAGGAGCTCCCACAAAGAAAGGTCAGAGCCTCAAACGTGGTGCTTGCCTTCACTTCCCCCAGTGATTTTACCCAATGGAAACTGCTGACTTTCCCTTACTAAGCCTTTAATCCAACCAGGCTTTGCCTTCAGACATGGACATGCGGAGCTCATGGATGGATAGAAATGGTTCCCATTAAAGAAGTGGGTTATTACATCAGCTGGTCAGATGTTTTCAAGGTCAAAATGCTCTCCTTTAGGGGTTGGAGTCGGAGATAAAGGACTTCACTCCAGAAGTCCTTTCTATACCCCGAACTCACTCGAAACCCCATTTCTTCTTCGGTTGAGGTTTCTGCTCATCTTGCTTTTGCTGAGGTCACCCAAGTGTCCCTCTCTCCTTTGACTACTTACGATCACCCTGTGTTGGTTTACTTGATGGACTTCTAAGTGTTGGAAACAGCGATGACATAAATACACAAATAGCACTGTGTATGTATGTGGGGGCGGGGGGAGAGTTGCTCACATGTTTCTTTACAAGGATTGCTAACCAAAAAATAAGCTCCTTCAGCAACCACAAAAGTTAGGCCAAGTCTTGAAGTTTTAGATACAAGTTTGTCTCCAACTTCAACAATTTTATTAAATTTAAATTTCATGTTTTGCATAGTTGTTTAGAGGAAATGCCTGTGTGGGTATTTGCAACCACAGATGCAAATATATTTACAGAGCAGTCCCTGGGTGGGGCAAACCATGCATTCAGCTGCTAACGGAAAGGTTGGAGGTTGAGTACACTCAGAGGCACCTTGGAAGAAAGGCCTGGCGATCTACTTCCGAAAGATCAGCCACTGAAAACCCAATGTAGAACTGTTCTACTTCGACACACGTGGGGTCGCCATAAGTCTGAAGTGGCTCAATGGCACCTGGCGATGGTGGTGGATACCCAGACAACTCAAAGAGCATTTGCTTCCTTGAATTACTCTGTTTTGGGCTGTAGAGTATAACTCATGTTTAAACAGTTATTCCTTATATAGGTGAAATGTATTTAACTTTCTGAAAACTCTGAACTTTTCTTCTTAACTTAATAAAAAGACTAACATTGATTACCACAGAATTTTAAATGTAAATTTTTTATAAAAAATAATCTCTGGTTGATATAAAGGCAACCAAATTTGAAAATTTTCTCCTCTGAGATTTCATTTAAAGTACCAAGACCAAATACCCTCTAACAATTTATATATATGCCTGATCTGTCCTTCTACTAATCACACACACACACACACACACACAAAATAACAAAACCACGCCCAAATACAGAGATATGTGTCTAGACTCGGCCCCACTGAGAGTGGTTGCTGGGAATGTCCCAGAGACCATGCTGTAACAGTAGACGTCAGCAGAGATGGTGTTTTCTTACTCTCAGTCTTGAATAAGTAAAAGACGAAGAAAAAAAGTACACTTGCGTATTCACTGGTTTAGGCCCAGTCATGATTTCTTTAAAGACACTGCCAATAGATTTTAGTCATTCTCTGGCAAAGCTTTCTCTTCAACCGCAAACACTACATAGTTGCTAAATGAGTCACCACCTTGAGTAATCTAATTCCTTGACCAGTACATGCCTGCTGCTTACAGCACACAGAGTCTTTAGTTGTGTATTTTGTTTTGCTCCATCCTGTGAATCTTCCTTAATAATTCCTTGAGGGTAGGGTTAAGGATTCACTATGAATCTTCAGAGAGGACGAATCTTGCTTACTCAGCAGTGTGTGAACTGGCTGGTCATTAAGAATCAAAACATTAAGTTTTTATTAAGCTTCTTCTTACCTTGAGCTCAGCTTCATGTGGCCTTATTATTGCAAAAAAGCCGCAAATTTGGGCTAGAAAGCTCCCCCGCCCCCCGCCCCCCCACAGCTGGAAGCTTTTAGCAAAAGAATTCGGGGAAAAACAAAAGGAAAAAAGCAGAATGGTGTTCCAGGGATGAAGGGCAGTGAGCAGAGCCCGACTCATGTCAACAGTCAGGCTCCAACAGGGATTCAACTTCCATCATCAGTGACATCTTGAATGTCTTCAGGAAGAATATAAAAAACTACCACCAAAGGGTTATTTCTATCAGTGAAGATTAAAGCAAATAAACCTCTGACCTTATTTTTGCAGGAGCTTTTTTTTTTTTTTTTAAATGTGTGGCTTAAACAATTTTTTTTCCCAGACTTTTTGTTAAAACAAGACTTTTTGTTCTTTAACCAGCAAATACTTCATTTGTCAAGGTGGGTAGAGTGAAGCATTTTGAGTATTTGTAACATTCTTTTCTAAGGATAATTTTATTTGCATCTTTGGCCAATGCTTCTTGAGTCCTTTCACTCTCCTCTGCTTTCAGCCACTTACATAATTTTTATTCTTCCATGAATGGGTACCAATATTATGGAAATAGAAACTGGAGAAACAGAAGAAAAGTTCTTTAAATTCGTTTCAACTATCCTGCCCTAGTTCTTCATCTTAGTGAATACAGGAGGAAAAATATACACCTTGAGTTTACGTCCTAAATGGGGAGAACAAGCTGAAGAGTGCTTGCTTAAAAGTAATATTCACAACTTATATTTGCATGGCAACACACCATGCTCACAAAACTTACTTCATTCTCAAAACAGCCCTGAGAACCAGGCACAAGATTCAACGTTATATGGAAGGTGATGGGGCCAAGGACCCTTGGCTCAGCACCCTTTATTTTCCACCCTGCTAAGGCAACTTGCTCTGGACAGAAAGCTCAGCCAGCCACTTGCTCTGGACAGAAAGCTCAGCCAGCCACCAGGGAGAATGTTGTAGTTAACTCACCATCAGACTCCTCTGCCTGAGGGCAGCAAGGCGAGCCACAAAACTTCTCTGAGCTTCTGTTTCCTTGTCTGCAGAATAAGGATAAGACCACCCATCCCCACAGGATATGGTGACAGTAAAATTAAACAATGCTATTGAGAGAAGTTCAATGTTTTTTTTTTTTTATTGAGAGTTCAATAAACCATAAAGTATTATATACATTATATAAACCCTTTCTTCAGTAAAAACTATATTGCAGAATAGATGTTGTTGTTAGGTTCCATCAAGTTGATTTTCAACTCATAGTGACCCCATGTGACAGGGTAGAACTGCCCCACAGGATTCCCTAGGCTATAATCTTTATGGGAGCAGATTACCAGGTCTTTCTCCAGCAGAGTGGTTGCTGGGATTGAACCACCAACCTTCGGTTAGCAGTCGAGTACTTAATCTCTGAGCCACCAGGGCTCCTTGCAGAGTAAATAAGGACATTTATTTGCTGTTTGACCTTGGGCAACTTCCTTAATCGTTCTAAAACTCCGCTTCCTTATCAGTAAAATGGGGATAATACTAGATCCTTTTCCATTAAGATTATTGCTGAAGAGTAAAGGAGATAATCCATGCCATGCACTTAGCCAGTGCATGGTACATAACAAGTCCTCACAAATGATGACTATCAATAGCGAGAGCATTCGTGATTCAGTGTTTGAATTCTTGCCTTCCACAGTGAAGATCTGGGTTTGATTCACAGCCAACACACCTCACGTACAGGCACCACTCATCTGTCAGTGGGAACTTGCATGTCGCTATGGTGTCGAACAGGTTTCAACGGAGTTTACAGAATAAAACAGTCTAGGAATAAAGGTCTGCTCCTGAAAACTCAGCCAATGAAAACCCTATGGATCACAATGGTCCATTTGCAGCCGATAATGGATGGCCCAGGTCTGGGCAGCATTTTGTTCCGTTGTGCCTGTGGTTACCATGATTTAGGGGCCAACTTCATGGCAGTTAACAACAACTTTATTAGTAAAGCCTTTCACATTTGATCCCCGCCCTTTACCAACACAAGTATGAGCAGAGGAGCAAAGCCCAAAGGAGTTAAAACCCAAACCCGCTGCTGTTGAGTCAATTCCAACTCATAGTGACCCTATAGGAAGTCCATACTATAATTTTGTGTGTCCAGGCATTTGGCCTCAGTTCAACTTTATACTTTCAAAAGACATTATCAGAAGAGTTCCACACTTTATTTTGCAAAATGAACATCCTTGTTCCACTGCAAGCATTCAGCACTGAACAAGGGTCACCCTCCTTTTATTTTTAGCTCACTAGAAAATGCAGGACTTGTTTGGAAAATATTTACACTCATCCTGGCACTAATATCCAGGTAACAAAACTGACCTACTCCACGCTTCAGTACTCCTTCCAAAATAGAAGTGGCGAAACAATGCTACTTCAAGAGAGATTTAGCAGATATGGAGCCAAGTTTGTGAACACACACAAGACTAAATTGTTTAATGTACTAACTAGCAAAAGCCACCTCTAGTTGTCTTTGCTTGCTGAAAGTGAAGAGGACTTGAAGTACTTACTGATGAAGACCAAAGACTACAGCCTTCATATGGATGATGCCTCAACATCAAGAAAACAAAACTCCTCACAATTGGACCAATGAACAACATCATGATAAACAGAGAAAATGCTGAAGTTGTCAAGGATTTCATTTTACTTGAATCCACAATCAATGCCTATAAAGCAGCAGTCAAGAAATCAAACAATGTACTGCATTGGGCAAATCTGCTGCAAAAGACCTCTGTAAGGTGTTAAAAAGACTAAGGTGCACCTGACCCACGCCATGGTACTTTCAATAGCCTCATAAGCATGTGAAAGCTGGACAATGAATGAGGCAGACTTTAAGTTACAGTGTTGGCAAAGAATATTGAATATACCATGGGCTGCCAGAAGAATGAACAAGTCCATCTTGGAAGAAGTACAGCCAGAACGCTCCTTAGAAACGATGATAGTGAGAATTCATCTTTCTTACTTTGGTCATGTTGTCAGGACAGATCAGTCCCTGGAGAAGGACATCATGCTTGGTAAAGCAGAGGGTCATTGAAAAAGAAGAAGACCCTCAACGAGATGGATTGACACAGTGGCTGGGGCAACGGGCTCAAGCATAACAATTGTGAGATGGCACAGGACTGGGCAACACTTTGGTCTGTTGTACATAGGGCCGCTATGAGTTGGAACCGACTCGACGGCATCTAACAGCAACAACAGTAAAAGCCAGCTGTCAGTGAATTAAGGAATGTAAATAACCAGCAAAGGGCCTGACATGTAATTGACACTTCTGACAAGCTGAGATGGAAGAGAAAAGTACCATGGTGACTTCCTGGTTGACTTGGTGTCTGATCATAGGTTTTAAAAATGTTTTAACTAGAAAAAGACAATAAAGACCAGCAAAAAATAATCTTAAAACTTTATCAGTCTGTGGTTATGAACACTACTTAATTTAATCAGGCAATTAAGTTTTTCTGTAACTAGATCATCTGAATATATACCTTGATGTATTATTGCCCTAGGGTCATACAAGTTACACGTATCAACACTCACTTGAATAGAAACTGTTTATCTGTTTTCAGGTAGGGTTGTGGCACCTGGGCCAGTTTCTCAGACTTGCCTTCAGAGGATGTTGAACTGTTAAGAAGCCTGTGACTTTCAGAGAGGAAAGAAATGTACAATTGGGAAGGTGAAGGCAGATGGCAGTGTCCTAAAATGCTGGCATTGCCTTGTTCCTTGACATTTCAAAGGGAAATTTGTTAATCATTCTCAAACATTTTCTTTCCTTCTTATTTCTTTCCTCTGGGATGTTTTACAGGGTCTGTTAGTCAGATCTTGAACTTCCTACCATGTCTGCTCTGCTTTTCTGAACTTAAAAAGTTGGATGTTATTGCTATTGTGTGGGAACATTATTCATTCTGTGAACAGCTGTTAAGTGCCTGCTACTTAAAGGATATTATATAAGGTAGTATGGTTGCTACTGTAAAGCCCCATTCATCTGCAAACGAGTATTGAGGGCCAACTATATACCAAGCACTGAAGATGTAAATTGAATAAAACACAGCTCTTGCCCTCCAATTTATAAACAAGTGAGAGAGGCAGGGATGCAAATAAATAATTGCAATACAATGTGAAATGTGCAAAACAACCAGCAGATCTGTGGGATTTCTCCCTTTCCTGTACTAGCTCTAGCCCCACCTGTTGAAATGTGTGAAACGAATGTGGTGGCATTGCCTATGAACCTCATGCAGAGGCTGGCCACAGGTGTTCCAGCACCCATTTAGCATTACGCAGAATGGAACTCTTTCCCAACAATGGATGGAAATACAACCCAAAAGCTGGATCCTCTCATCTTCCTATATTCCCACAGAGCCAAATTTTACCTTTTTCCCAGAAGAACCATAGAATTTTCCTGTGGCTCTTGAATGAAATGACTTTTGCTGGGGTTTGTCATTTTTCCTTTAATCCTCTCTCTAGTCTTGTTTTTCCTCCTGTTTCCCCATCTCCTGTCCATGTTCGTTGGTGTCTTTGATGTCCTTACTTTTCCATTGTTCCTATGCTGTCCTTCCCTCCACATGTCGAATAACCAAACCAGTTGCCATTGAGTTGACCCAGATTCATGGTGACCCCATGTGTGTCAGAATACAACTGTGCTCCATAGTGTTTTCAATGGCTGATTTTTTCACAAGTAGATCACCAGACCTTTCTTCCAAGATGCCTCTGGGTGGTCTCAAACCCCCAACCTTTCAGTTAGCCAAGCGTGTTAACCGTTTGCACCATCTGAGCCTCCCCTAATGACACCTTATAAACTGTCAACTCTGTGGAATACATGAAAGCATTTCTTTTGCAGTGTAACTCTGCTGTATATTATAAAATCTAAAGAATTAAAATTAAAACTTTAAAAATTTACATTAAATTAAATTAAAAATGCTACCATATTTATATTTAATATTTTTAATTCAAAGCAAAAAACTATAGAGAAAATATCTCCTTTTAAAATTACTAAACAGTAATTAAAAAAAAAAATCAGATCGTCTTTACCAGTTTATACTCATGAGTCTGACCCAAATGAAAGCATGAAGAAAAGAAAATCGTATAATTATGAGAATCCTCCCTGTGTTAGAATTTGTACATTTCTGGAAAAATTAAGAAATGGAGAGTTATGTATGAGATGAGCTAAGCCAAGGGTGTACATCATTCTTTGTGGCATCCCCCTCGGGTGTTGTGGCTTTGGGGCGCTTTGTCTCTGAGTGAGACAAGAACGCCATTGTTGCTCTTACCACAGTTCTGGGAATGAAGAATAGCAATGTTCTTTATTTTTATATCCGGGTATAATCTCTTCATTCAAGGCCTACATTTTAGAAAGTTTCAATTTGAAATGCGGATCTTGGAAAACACATCCTAGTAATCAGGAGGAAACCCAGGGACACCTAAAAGACTGAGCTGTGCTTCCGGCTGTGCTGCTGTGCCGATGCTCTGAGCTGAGGACAAGGCCAGAGAGTCAGGGATCTCCTCTGTGTGAGGACAAAGTGGTGGAGTAAGAGCACAGGCTCTGGAACCTGACTGTGTAGGACCGTGGCTCCATCACTTACTAATGTGACTTTGAACCAGCGGCTTAACTTTCTCTGTGTCTCAGTTTCCTTCCTGTGAAAGGGGAATAACAATAGAGCCTGCCTCATGGGCTCCTTATGAGGGTTACCAAAAAAACCAAACCCATTGCTGTGGAGCCCATTCCAACCTATGAGGGTTAGATGAGTATTTATAGAGCCCCTAGATCAAAGGGAACAAGACCGCCATGTTGTGGCATGTACTGTAGGGTCGCTGTGAGTCAGAATAGACTCGACAGCAACAGGTTTGGGTTTTTTTTTTTTTTGAAGCAGCGTGTTTACTATTGCTACGATTCCCAAAACTCCAGGGGAAATTCAGTTCATGGAAGATGGTCTCCTTTATCTGAACATAAACCATGAAATACCAACATTGAATGTAGTTAAGTCTCAAGTGACATAATGCCAGATTCCAAAGGCAGGTTTTTAAAAAGGCATGGTTTTCTGGTAGTACTGAAACTAACAAAACAAACAAACAATGTAGAGAACTCCACCAGGTCATTTCAAGGCCAAAAAGGAGTTGTCCCCAACAACCATCAGGGTTGTGACATTGCTCTCACATATACATGCCTCTTAGGATTCTGGGGATTGTGTGCTTCAAAACACAGCTCTGCGGAGACAGGCAGACTTTCTCCCCAGATTCCTGGGTTCACAGAAACCCACAGTTCACCAAGAGAGTTTGCCCAACTCTAATTAGGAATTTGATTGCTGGTTGGCCTTACACAAAGGACTTTTAATTAGGGCTGAGAAAGCTTAGAAAAATCCACTTGGCAAGTAACTCCTTCCTTCTATCTCTTTTTTAACATCTTGCCAAGATCATAAGGAGAGGGAGAGCTTAATTACAGTTGGTGTATATATCTTTAAGAAAAAAATACATTAAGCGCTTTAAAATAGGCTCTCTTGGCTCTGTGATCACAAGGATTTTACCCACTTCTTATCACTGATTGGTCTCATTCTCAGTTACAGATGAATCAGACACATTTTGAGCAGCTTTAAGATTTGCTTTTCATCCAAAGCCAAGTAGGCAAATGGCAGTGAATTCACAAGCTTTTCCAAATGATCTCATAGGTTCCTCTGGCTCCACTTTGGGGGCCGTTTGCACTCTGTGATGCTGTTATCTTAAACACTCCCTCCCCGCCTGCTTGTGTCCCAGGAATGGCCACACTGTAGAGCAAGACAAGGCACTCCACTTCCTGGAAGGCAAATCTGAGCCCCTTAATATGTGTACAAGGCAGCTGAGAATAAAATATTTAGGACAGGCAAGTGTACAGAGATCAGAGTTTATTAGTGTTTACCAGGGGCAGGTGGGAGGGAAGGGAAACGGAGGACTCACTGCTTAGGGGGACACTGAGCTTCTGTTAAGAGAAACGGGAAATTGTGGAAATGAATAATAGTAGTGGTTGAACATGATAACTAATGTCACTAAATTGGACATGTGAAGAATATTGAAAAGGCAAAAGGTTTGTTACATACATATTTACCATAATAATAAAAAAAAATCTCCTCTTAAAGAAAGAATACAAGGGAAATATTGAAAATTAAAATAAAAAAAGCGAGAGAGAATAAAAAGAAGACATCAAAAATGGTGAGCCAGAAAGGTGGGACTGGGAGAGGCTTCGAGATGGTTGCTGCCCTTAATCCTTCACTAGAGAACCATCACCTCTCATGGCAGCAGAAGCACCCACCCTCTCATTAAGTTTCCCAGCCTGAAAACAAGTGACCCTAACTCCCGTTCAATCCATTGGAACCTGGCCCTGGCAGTCAGTGACTTTTTAATTATTTATGTGAAATATCTGAGAGTACATGGAGCAGCTGAACCCAGTTTAATGTATGCTCAGGGTGTCTCTGTGGAGCTCAGATCAGCCACTCGGTTGCAAGAGATTTTCCAGCTGAAGTTTGCTTTTTACCTCTCTTTTTGTCTCACTGCCTTCTTTTTTCAAGTCTTTGTGCCTCTGTGCTAAGGATCCCTTTCATCTAATAGCAGGGACCTGAAACTCTGCTATTGAATTACATTTCTTCACTTACTATTTATGTTTGATGCAAAAATAAGAAACTGGGTAGAAACAGAAGATGCTGTCACTTACTTCTGAAAGGGATATGTCGATCACTCTTGAGCCTCATCCAGCTCTTTCGCACATTTTATACGTGACGCTTCTGTGCAAGCTCTTGAGCTTGGCTCTGTGAAATCATCTTAAAATTCAGGCACATCATTCTCATTGAGTTTGTGCAGTTGATGATCAACAGGAATTTTAAATTTTGCACCATTGACTTAAGACAATAAAGGAGCCAGGCTGCTTTGAAATTATTCCTACCACCTGGGGATATTGTTGTTGTTAGGTGCCATCCAGTCAATTTCAACTCATAGCGACCCCATGTGACAGAGCAGAACTGCTTCTTAGGGATTTCTAGGCTGTAGTCTTTATGGGTCTTTCTCCCGCGGAGCCACTGGGTGGATTTGAACCTCATGTGACAGCCTGGCATAGTGGTTAAGTGCTATGGCTGCTAACCAAAGGGTCGGCAGTTTGAATCCGCCAGGCACTCCTTGGAAACTATGGGGCAGTTCTACTCTGTGTTATAGGGTTGCTATGAGTCGGGATCAACTCAACAGCACTGGGTGGTGGTATGACAGCTAAAAAAAAAAAAAAAAAAAACCCTAATTTCTGTTGAGTCGATTCCAACTCATGGTAATCTCGTGTATATCAGAGTAGAACTGTGCTCCACTGGGTTTTCAATGACTGATTTTTTGGAAGTAGATCACCAGATCTTTCTTCCAAAGTGCCTCTGGGTAGACTCGAACCTCCAACCTTTAGGTTAGCTGTTGAGCATATGAACCATTTATACCACCCAGAGGCTTCATATGATGGTTTGAATGCTTTCCAAATCAAACAGCTTTCTAAGGTCTCACTGACTCTGTAGGAGCAGTCATAATAGACACATTTAATTATTTTATGGTGAAATGTCACTGGACTAAAAGTCTCATACATATCAAAGAAAATATTAGATCAAAAGCAGCTTTCTAATTCAAGCCAGGTGAATTTCCAAGACTCGACTGACTTATCACACCATATGTATAACCTCCTGTACATTGTCTTTTTACCCTGTCTCAAGAGAGATCAGACACCTATTTATCACCATTATTTTTTTCATGCTATTAAAAATAATCAGGTTTACGTGTTGTCTTCTTTCCCAACTGCCAAGAACGCTCACTCCCCGGAATTTAGCATTCGCTCTTCTTATGAGCTAGAAAGGGAAATAGCATCATCTTTGTTTTACAGATGGAGAAATCTGAGGCACAGGGAGACTGTTTTGCCTAAGGTGGAAGAGTTGTTTTAATCCTAGACTTTTATTTTTATCTCTCCAAATTTCTTCCTGAGGATGGTAATGACCTGGGAGGATTCATCAGGACTAAACTTTGTCTGAAGACTTGTTTATCAAATTATTTCAATAAAATCCACAATCAGATTGGCTGGGGTGGGTCTTCAAACTGAGCGGCTTCCCTAATGAGCAGATTCATCAGGGTGGCAAAATCTCGTTACCAGCCGGCTTCTCCCACACTTCGTCAAAGAGAGGGGTGAGGCCTGGGGGAAGTTTATTAGTAATGAAGACCAAAGCCCTACGAGCTTTTATACTGGAATCTGGTTTCTTTTTCATTTGTTTAATTATTTAAAAAGTTAGGCTGGAAAATTTTTGTGGGGCCGCTTAATAATGTAACTTCAGAGAAGGATGGTTTGGCACACCCTACTCATTAACTTGGAGGCTGCTTGGGAGGCTGCTTGAAGTTGGACTTCCCTCATTTAGTTGCCGTCTCCTAATTTCCCTTCCTTGTAGTTGTGCTGTTTTCTTCTGCTACCTTCCCGCCTCAACTCGCACGCTTACTTATACAAAAGACTAAATTTCAAAGGAATCCAGAAGGAGGGTTTTATGCTTCTAAGTCCAGGGCTTCTGGGCGCTTGTATGCCTGGGTGCCACCACAGATAGTCATTTGTTGATGGAGTTTATCTTCCCTATATGTGATATTTTAAAATATAGGTACTTGGGTTATTTAGAACAGGACAGCACCACTCAAAACTTGTTGCCAGACTTCGAATCATTGTGCGGCTAACTTATCAAAAGGATTGTTCACTCAAAATGGGAACGTGCTTCTCAGTCTTAAGGATCTATCATATACCATCACTGCCACCCGAGTACCCCCACATGCCCGTTGGCTTAGCTGCCCTCTAAGACTCTGTCAAAGTGGGAAGAAGGCAAAGTAGGGATGGTGTCACCATTGACTGCCTTGTCTAACAGAAGCTCGACTAGTCAAGATTGTTCCATAGACTTTCAACTTACCTATGTGAAAGCTGCATTTGGTACACATGGAGAGAGATGTAATTCATTCCATTCTATATTTTTTGGTTATTTTTAATAACATTTACAGTTTTTCAACAAAATTTCCGATTTGCAAATGATAAAAATAAAACATGCTCATTGTCAAGAATTTTTTGAAAAATGAAAACAGGAAACTAAAACTACTAGTTGGTAAATGTTGTGTCACCTATATTTTTACAACAATTTTAAAAAAGTATTAGGAAGAAAATTTACACATAATTACATCACCCAGAGATAATAAATATTAGTATTTGGTGTAGGCCCTGCCAGTCATAAACAGGCACTTCTGTTTCATTTAGGATTAGTATTAGTTTAATTGCTGCCATCGAGTGAATTCCAACTCATAGTGACATTATAGGACAGAGAACTGCCCTATAGGGTTTCCAAGGAGCAGCTGATGGATTCGAACTGCCCACCTTTCGGTCATCAGCTAAGTTCTTAGTCACTGTGCCACCAGGGCTCCATATACCATTTAGATCCTACTTTTCTTTTCCATTTACTGTTTTTCTTGAGCATTCTCTCATGTCACTACACAGTCTTTGAAAATATGATCTTATCAACTGCATAAATTTCATGTGATTTTTGTAGCCATTTCCCTAATGTTGGACATTTGGGTTGTTCTAATTTGTAGTTATCAGCTGATTTGTAAAGAATTCTGCTGTAATGCACCTACCTTTACAGCAATCTTTGCTCACATCTCTGATTGTTTTTGGAGGGATCAATTCCTCAAATGGAGCTAACAAGTCAAAGCCTATAAACATTTGGAAGATCCTTAGTATCTATTTTCAGTTTGTTTTCTAAAAGTGTTGTACCCAGTTATATCTCAATAGCCATGAGTAATGTTATTTGTCTGATGGAATCTTTGCCACACTAATTTTTTTGTAATCTTACCATTTGCAAGATGTTTGCATCTGTAAATGGCAACTTATTGATGTTACTTTGTACTTCTTTGATAACTAGCTGTTTTTAACAGCTTTTGTTGTCATGTGCCTTCTAGTCAATTCTGACTCACAGCGACCCTATAGGACAGAGTAGAACTGTCCCACAGGGTTTCCTAGGCTGTAATCTTTACGGGAGCAGATCACCAGCTCTTTTCTCCTCAGAGCAGCGAGTGGGTTTGAACCACCGACCCATCAGCAGCCAAGTGCTTAACCATTGCACCACCAGGCTTCTTCTTTAATAGCTTTATTGAGGTATAATTTACATAACATAAAATCACCCATTGCAAGTGTACCATTCAAATATTTTTAGTAAATTTTTAGAGTTGCACAACCATCACCAATTTTAGAACATATTCGTTTTCAAACAGTGCTATCACCCCAGAAAATTCCCTCAAACATTTGCAGTCGATCCCTGCTCCCACTCCTACCCCCTGGCAACCATTAATCTGCTGTCTCTATAGATATGTCTTTGCTGGGTATTTCATAGAAATAGAATAGTATGTAGTATTTTGTGTCTAGCTTTTTTCACTTAGCATAAGGTTTTGAGGTTTATCCATGTTGTAATACATTGTAGCATGTATCTATATTTCATTCATTTTTATTGCTGAATAGTATTCTTTAGTATAAATATAACACGTTTTGTTTATTCAAGAGTGGATGGACATTTGGAATGTTTCTAGTATGAGCCTATATGAATAATGCTACTACTAATATTCTCACACAGATCTTTGTGCAGACATATATTCTCATGTCTCTTGGTAGATTCATAGGAGTGGAATTGCTGGGTCCTCTAGTTTTTTGAATGTCCATGAACCTGTAAATTGATAGACAAAATTTGGTACTTTGCTTGTATACCTAAATGGCTAAATGGTCTCTGAAACTTTGAAAGAATCCTTTGGTAAGACACCTGGACGTGGAGAGTTTTGAAAGAAGTTTTTTGATAATCTTGTCAATTCCTTCTTAAGATTATTGGTCTTTTCATATGTATAACTTTTAAAATCAATTTTAGTAATTTCTCCCAGAAAATAATCCATTTTATTATAATATTTTCAAATGTAGTAACATAGAATATTATTGTACTCTATTTAAACCTCCTCTGCAATATGTTCATACCCTGTTTTGTTTCTAATAATATTATTTATATTTCCTCTTTTCCTGGATTCAATTGGCAGAAGTATTTCTATTTTTTTATTCTTTAAAAAATTAACACTCTTGTACTTATCAATTATGCTTTATTTTCCAATTCATAAATTGCTACATTTGTCTGTTTCTGCTTGGTTAGGATAGCATTCTTCTATTTCTAATTCCTCTATAACTAAGTATATGACTAGAGAAATTAGAAATAGAAGAAGAAAACTATTCTGACCAAGCAGAAATAGATAAGCTAAATGTAGCTAATTTCTCCAGGCATATGCTTAGTTAATTTCATTTTATTTGGATCCACGATCAAAGCCCATAGAAGCAGCAGTCAAGAAATCAAATGACACGTTGCTTTGGGCATATCTGCTGCAAAAGACCTCTGTAAAGTGTTAAAAAGCAAAGGTGTCACTTTAAGGACTAAGGTGCTCCTGACCCAAGCCATGGTGTTTTCAATCTTCGTGTATGCATGCAAAAGCTAGACAATGAATAAAGAAGACCAAAGAAGAATTGATGCCTTTGAATTATGGTGTTAGCAAAGAATACTGACTATGCCATGGACTACCAAATGAACAAACAAATCTGTCTTGGAAGAAGTACAGTCAGAATGCTCCTTAGAAGCAAGGATCCCGAGACTTCGTCTCACATACTTTGGACGTGTTATCAGGAGGGACCATTCCCTAGAGAAGAACGTCATGCTTAATAAAGTAGAGGGTCAGCGAAAAAGAGGAAGACCCTCAACGAGATGATTTGACACAGCGGCTGCAACAATGGGCTCAAACATAACAACAATTGTGAGGATGGTGCAGGGCCAGGCAGTATTTCACTGTGTTGTACATAGGGTCGCTATGAGTCAGAACAAACTCAACAAAACCTAACAACAACAACAACATGCTTAGTTCATTTATTTTATTATTCCTGGTTTAATAATGAAAGCATTTGAGTCCAGCAATATGGCTCTTTGTATTGATTTGTCCACATTCCGTGAATTTTTATATATAATGTGCTGATTTTTATTACTTTCTAAATAACTTGAACTATAGCTTTGGTTTTCTTTTTTTATGCAATCATAAAGAATTTAATCAAATTTTCTAAATGATTGAGAATTTGGATTTTTTGGTTTTGTACAAAATTTTGAAATTTTTTGTTTTGTTTTGTTGCATTTCGGTCAAAGGTTTTCTTTTCGGCCTTATAGATTATTTGTTTTGCTCAGAATTTCAAATAATGCTTCGAAAAAGGCTTTTTCTTTATTGTTAAGGTACAAAATTCAATGTTTGCCTATTGAGAAACTATTAACTATAGTATCCCAAACTTTTGTGTTCTTCTTTACTTTTTGTCTGATTGCCAAAGCCTGGCATTTAGAACTCAAAACAATCGTTTTTTCTGTCGCTCTCTCCTTGTATTTCTACAGTTTGATTTTCTTATATTTAATGCTGTATTTTTCATCATGTGACTTCAATCACTGTAACATCTTCATTCTGTGGCATACCTTTTATCAATATAAAGTGCCCAAAATGGCCCTTTTATCCCATGTATTGCTTTGTGACAAATTCTTCTTTGTCTAATTATTAGTGTCATTCTGGTTTTCTTTTTATTTGCATTTGCTTGATGATTATTCAGCCACCATTTTATTCTTTTAACTGTATTTAGAATTAAGTTTAACATTTACTGGTATTTTTCCTGATTTCAAAAGGAATTCATGTTCATTGCAGAAATTCCACCACACACCCCCAAAAATCATCCATTACCCCCAGCGCCCAGTTTTCTCCTTTTCCTTCATCTTCATTTAAAATTTTCTTTGATATGGCCAAAGAAAGTCTCAAGAGTCGACACCAGGGCCTGCAGGTCACAGGCCACTTAAACAAGAAACCACATCATTCCACAGAACGGAGCACGGAGGGACAAACTCATCAGGAAACCAGCCCTTGTTTCTGTTTCATTTCTTGAAATCCAGAAACAGCAAATTGAATTCCCCTCTTGTCTACTGTGGAAGCACAGAAGTATTCAGATTGCCGGGGATTCAAAGCAAGAAAGATGTGAATCTGCTGTAGTCAGAAGGAGAAAGCCCAGGCACTTTGCTGTGCAAAGAGTTCAGAAAAGATGATTCCAGCAGCTGCCACTGAGAAGCCAAAACTCCACATGGCTTCAGCACAGGCCTAGGTGTGTGTCGGTGTATGTGTGTGTATGAAGGGGGCAAGCTAAGAGGCCACAGCAGTAGACAGGGGTTGGCAGCAGCCCAGAGGTTCTACAGAGGCTAAGTAGATAGTCAACACAGCTGAGTACGTTTTCTTCCAGACATTTCTAGGGGCCCAAGACACATTGGGTCAAGTCACGTTCTGGCCAAAGAGTAAGGTCCGGAGCTTTCACAAAAATTTGTCCTGTATCAAAGGATTTGAAAATAGGCTGCACAAGGAAAGGTTAAGGAACTGAACATAAAAGAAGAAAAGACTAAGTGGCTACTTAGTTGCTACCATCAAGACTACGAAGGTTTTCTGATAGAGACTGCTTCGGTGGTTTCCCGTGTTCTCTAGAAGACAGTAAGGAAGAAATGTCATCACTTAAAATTGTGGGTCTTGATAAATGCTACAATATAAAGAGACAAATGTTTAGAAAACAAAGTTTATTAGCAGTTACTACGGGTGGGAGAGAGGGGAATGGGGGTTAACGGTGATGAAAATAACATGTTGATTAAGGGTAGGGTTGCACAGCTGATTATTATAATTGCTGTAAATAAGTTGTACACCTGCAAAAAGCTAAATTGGCAAAACTTATGAGATAGATATATTTACAAAAAAAAAAGAGTAGCTGCTGAGGCTGATTATGTACAACCAAAAAACCTCGTGGGTTTTGGTTTCTTGGTTTGGAGGTTTAGGGTCATGGTTTCATGGGACATCCCAGTTAATTGGCCTAATAGCATGTTTAGTGCTTCTGTTCTACCTCCTCGTTCGATGTGTAGTGCCTGGGGTCTTAAAAGCTTGCAAGTGACCATCAAGGCACAACAGTTGGTCTCTATACATCTGGAACAACAGAGGAAGAAGGAGAGCCAGGAACAGAAGAAGGGTATGGAATGTGTGGCTAATTACCTCCATGAACAACTGCCCCTTTGCCATGAAACCAGAAGAGCTGGGTGGTGCCCAGCTACCATTACAGAACATTTTGATCAAAGATTCCACAGAAGAATCCTGATCAAAAGGGGAAAATTCAGAACAGAATTTCAAATTCTCAGGGACTCCAGATTTCTGGAGCCATGGAGAGTGTATGAATCCCTGAAACTATTGCTCGGAGATAATCTTTAAACCTTAAACCAAAAATATCCCCTGAAGTGTTCTTAAAATCAAACAATAGTTTAGCTTAACTAGTAAAAAATGTCTGCCTTGAGCATTATGCTCATTTAAGAGCTATTTATATGGGATCAAATTGACCAACAGCAACTCGAAAGATTAGACAGGAAGCTTAGGGAGCAGTGACTTTATGTTAATGAAGGAGGAACAACTCGGAAAAGGAGGGCCAGAATAGTTACGAAACTGAAAGAATATAATCAATATCACTAAACGTTACATGTAGAAACTGTTGAATTGGTATGTTTTGCTGTGTATATTTTCAACAACAGCAATGAAATTGATACAATTATATATATGTATATATATATATATATATATATATATAATGGGAAAACAAAGGAGAATTTCTTAAACCTCAGATTTATAAAACATGGAACAGCCTTGAGGGAGAGAGTGTAGAATCTCCATCCCCAGTGATCCTTGACAAAAGAGATAAGCGGCTATCTAGAATGCAGAAGCTGTGAACTACTGGAAGAAAGACCCAGCTGTGCATAGCCTCACAAAGGTGACATAACCCCTCCGCCCTTAGTTTCTTCAGCTATAAAATGGGGATAATAACAACAGCATCACAGGATATTTGTTGGATTAAATCAAATCACAACCTGTGTAAATCACCTAAGACAGTACGTGGTACATAGTAGGTGCTCAAAAAATGTTAGCTTTCTCCTGTTTTTTAACCATCATTTGCATACTCTTTGACCTCTAAAGAGAATATCAGTTCTATTCAATACACTAAAGACTTACTGAGCACCTACTCTATGTAAGGCACTAACATGGATGTTTGATGTTTCTTGGCTCCCTAGCATATATGCAATATACTTTTAGTATAAGTATCCAATGTTTGTGTGGGGGTCCACATCCTCCCTACCTCTCAGCTGTGGTTTTAATGGGCTTATTGGGTGATGTGTGACCCAGTCCTTGCTAATCAAATTATCTTAGTGCCTCAAGAGTGATTGGTTTGGAATGGAAACATGGCCCTGTTAGAACCAGTGAAATTCAGAGGGTTTTGTTGCTGTTCCTGGAGACCTAGCTCTCCTTTCTCCTTAGATTTGAACTTGAGAGACTAAAAAAGAGACTGGAATTGGTGCAGCCATCTCACTGCATCACAGAGCCTGAGATTGAAGTTAACGTGTAGGGGAGAGCTAAGTCAAGTTTAGAAACATGGAGAACCAGCTCAACCCCTGGACTTTTCAGCTTTGTGGCCCAATAAATTTCACTTTCTGTTTAAGTCAGTTTGACTTATGTTTTTTCTTGCTCAGAGTCCAAACTGATATAGATTATGTAGGATATATAAAATGAAATAGATCCAAATAAATTTAGGGATAATATGGTGCTTCCAAAAATAATACAGGGCAACATATGTGTTATACACAATTTATCTAGTACTTACTAGACACTGACCTAAGCTCTTTTCATACATTGTTTATTTAATCTTCACAACAACTACTTTTATGGAAATAGTAGCATTTGACGTTAAACTTGAGAGATGGGTAGATATTGGACAGGTGTGAGAGGAAGGTAAAGAACATAAGTGGAAGAAGGTGCAAATGGAAGCAGGAAAACACAGGGATAGCTCAGGAAATATTTAGTGTTTTTATTAATTATGCCAAGAAATATGGAAGACAGCTTCCTGGCCAACTGACTGGAAGAGATCCATATTTATGCCTATTTCCAAGAAAGGTGATTCAACCAAATGTGGAAATTATAGAACAATATCATTAATATCACATGCACGCAAAATTTTGCTGAAGATCTTTCAAAAACAGCTGCCACAATGTATCGACAGGGAACTGCCAGAAATTCAGGCCGGTTTCAGAAGAGGATGTGGAACCAGGGATATCATTGCTGATGTCAGATGGATCCTGGCTGAAAGCAGAGAATACCGGAAGGATGTTTACCTGTGTTTTATTGACTATGCAAAAGCATTCGACTGTGTGGATCATAACAAATTGTGGATAACACTGAAAAGAACGGGAATTCCAGAACACTTAATTGTGCTCATAATGAACCATTACATAGATCAAGAGGCAGTTGTTTGGACAGAACAAGGGGATACTGATTGGATTTTAGTCAGAAAAGGTGTATGTCAGAGTGGTATCCTTTCACCATAACTATTCAACCGGTATGCAGAGCAAATATTCTGAGAAGCTGGACTCTATGAAGAAGAACTGGGCATCAGGATTGGAGGAAGACTCATTAACAACCTGCGTTATGCAGGTGACACAACCTTGCTTGCTGAAAGTGAAGAGGACTTGAAGCACTTACTAATGAAGATCAAAGACCACAGCCTTCAGTATGGATTGCAACTCAACATAAAGAAAACAAAAATCCTCACAACTGGAGCAATGAGCAACATCGTGATAAAAGGAGAAAAGATTGACGTTGACAAGGATTTCATTTTACTTGGATCCACAAACAACAGGCATGGAAGCAGCAGTCGAGATACCAAAAGATGCATTGCATTGGGTAAATCTGCTGCAAAGGACCTCTTCAAAGTGTTGAAGAGCAAAGACGTCACCCTGAAGACTAAGGTCCACCTGACCCAAGCCATGGTATCTTCAATCACATCATATGCATGTGAAAGCTGGACAATGAATAAGGAAGACTGAAGAAGAATTGATGCCTTTGAATTGTGGTGTTGGCGAAGAATATTGAATATACTGTGGACTGCCAAAAGAACGAACAAAGCTGTCTTAGAAGAAGTACAACCAGAATGTTTCTTAGAAGCAAGGATGGAGAGGCTGCGTCTTACATACTTTGGACATGTTGTCAGGAGGGACCAGTCTGTGGAGAAGGACATCAAGCTTGGCAAAGCACAGGGTCAGCGGAAAAGAGGAAGACCCTCAATGAGGTGGATTGACACAGTGGCTGCAACAGCGAGCTCAAGCATAACAACGATTGTAAGGATGGCGCAGGACAGGGCAGTGTTTCTTTCTGTTGTGCATAGGGTTGCTATGAGTCGGAACCGACTCGATGGCACCTAACAACAACATTAATTAAGGACTCCATTAACTAAAGCACGGAGAGTACAAAGGATAGTAATGGAGAATATGATTGGAAAGGCGGATTGAGATCAACTCATTGAGAAATTGGAATGCCAAGGCAAGTACTATTAACAATGAGACTTTTTAAGCAAAGAAGTAAGAGACCTGAAACCTACTCTCATGTAGCTTAGACTTATCTGGGGAGAAAACTCTTAAAATGCTAGAAAATGAAGTTTATTTCCAAGGCAAGTATAGAAGAGGGAAGAAATTATTAATATATAAGCATTCACAATTTTTGCCCCAATCCCTAGCTTTTACAGAGAGTGACTCTTCCTTTTGGGTCAGCAGCCAAGTATCCTCAATTTGTGAAGAGTCCAAATAATGGACAAAGCATAAAAAAACTTTAAAAGTCTGAGAGGGTAAGTTAATCTATATTTTAAAAGTTTAGATGGCAATCTAGAGAAAGAGATGAAAAGACTGAGTGTTGGGGTTTGAGGAGCTGGAATTAGAGAAGGAAAGAGGGAGAGGTGTTTAGAGAACTATTGCCATCCTTGTGGAAGAAACTAGGAGTGATGGGGGGAAAAGGTTTTTAGGCTGTGGTATTTTGTACTTCCTTGAGAGAAAACGCAAAGATTTGAAGCCCATCCTTGTAATTACTTTTTCACTTCCAGAGTGTGTTTCTTTGGTTGCAACATCCAAATGGGGCGCTGGAATATATCACCACTGGGAGGCAGAGCTTGAGTTGAGACTTGAAGAAGAGCATGACTGGTTTGATGGAGCGGAAGAAGAGAAGCATTTTGTGTTTAGCTTGAGGGAAGACGCAGGACAGGTCTGCACAGGGAATGTGCTCAGAACCAGCCTACCTGAAGAAGAGGCACCAAGAAATAAACGTGAGAACAAAAGGTGCAGGTATGTCAAACAAAAGGTGCGGGTATGTCAAAACCATGTGATACAGGTTTATTGATGCTAGACTAGGAGCAAACGGTTTGTCTACTGTTATGGATTGAATTGTGTCCCCCAAAAATGTGTGTCAACTTGGCTAGGGCATGATTCCCAATAATGTGTGATTGTCTACCATTTTGTCATCTGATGTGATTTTCTTATGGGTTGTAAATCCTGCCTCTATAATGTTAATGTGGCAGGATTAGAGGCAGTTACATTAATAAGACAAGACTCAATATATAAGATTAGGGTGTGTTTTAAGTCACTCTCTTTTGAGATATAAAAGAGAGAAGCAAGCAGAGAGACGGGGGGACCTCATACCACCAAGAAAGTAGAGCCAGAATAACCGGCTCTGTGGTCCTGGGGTCCCTGCTCTGAGAAGAAGCTCCTTGACTGGGAAAGGTGGATGACAAGGCCCTTCCCCCAAAGCTGACAGAGAGAGAAAGCTTTCCCTTGGAGCTGGCATCTGAAATTCAGACTTCTAGCCTCCTAGACTGTGAGAGAATAAATTTATCTTTGTTAAAGCCATCTGCTTGTGGCGTTTCTGTTATAGCAGCACTAGATAACTTAGACATCTACTATCCCCAGGTGGGTCTCTCTTCCAGTAGTTCACAGACTCTGCATTCTGGATAGTCATGATCAGAAGGGAGGACTATCAAAAAAGCTGTTCTAAGAAGACGGATAGCCATGAGTTAGGGGAGATTGGGCCAGTGCCGCATGCCATGCTAGGGTGTGAACTTTCCAAATAGAGAGGACAGGGTGACTCTAAGTGCCAGACAAAGGAGGATTCAGGGATTTGTGGTTATTGGATAGGGAGAGAGATATTGAAGAAGCTGAGCAGTTAACCACAATTTCAGCTTTTATTCCTTACAAAACCTTTGCTACAGTGTTTGATTTCTACTTTTTAATAAGCTGAGTGTTTTCTCCCTCATATTACCTAACTTTACCTTCCTCAATTGCAGCTGTAAGTAGTATTAATCAACCACAAAGTCTTTTGGAAATTGTCAACCCCAGGCAATAAATAGTACTCAACCATATGGGAAAAAAGGGCAGCCATGACTAAGGGAAAGTGACTTCACTTTTCTGAATGGAAAAAACATTCCATGTTTTGATCTTGACCAAAAAAAAATGTTGTTAATGAATACAACTCTGAGAACTGCAAATAAGCTTACCTTTTTTTCCCCCCATTTTAAACAGCAATGCTTCCTATTGCGTATGCTTTATTAAGAGGCAAATGTCAAACTCTGAGGTGATCAATGTAAAAGCCACTTTACAACCTGTTTTTCCGGATCTCCTAAGTCTCACTATTTGTGTTTTCATAACCCTACTATTCCAGTATTATCTTTTTAATTTCAACTTATTTTAAATCCTTATACAAAATCTAAAACCATGTATATACTAAGTAAAACCTACAGTTTAAAAATTCTTACAGTTTCAAACACAGTTGCTGCCATCTATAACACCTAGATATAGCTTCTCGTTGTTGTTAGCTGCTATAGAGTCAGCGCTTGACTCCTGGTGATCCCATGCACAGTACAACAAAACAGCGCCTGGGCCTGCGCCGTCCCCATGATCTGTTGCAGATCAGACCGTTGTGATCTGTAGGGTTTTCACTGGCTGATTTTTGGAAAAAGATCATTATGCCTCTTTTCCTAGTCCATCTTAGTCTGGAAGTTCTGCTGAAACTTGTTCAGCATCATAACAACACTCAAGCTTCTACTGAGGGATGAGCGGTGGCTTAGTATGAGCTGCATTGGTCAGGAATCGAACCTGTGTCTCCAGCATGGAAGGTGAGAATTCTACCACTGAACCACTACTACCTTACCAAAACCCCAAATCCCATTGCCATTGAGTCAATACCAACTTGTAGAGACCCTATAGGACAAAGTAGGACTGCCCCATAGGGTTTCTAAGGAGCGGCTGGTAGATTTGAACTGCCAACATTTTGGTTAGCTGTGGAACACTTAACCACTGCACCACCAGGGCTCCACTACCTTAAACCAGAACTAAACCCGCTGCTGTCGAGTTGCTATGAGTTGGAATCAACTTGACAGCAACTACTACCTTAAATAAAAATAAAATTTTATTATCAAAGAGGTCCTGGTGCCTCTTAATTCAAGTGAAGTTAAAGTAGTTAACCTATTTATGTCCCCACCCAACACCCCACAGTAGTACAGCAGAGTCATCAGGGACTGGGAAAAGAGGGAGACAAGTTTTGATAATGAGGAAAGAGAGGTCTGGCACTGGGCTAGGTCACTCAGAAGAGATCAGCCTGGTTTAGTGCAGCAGTAAGAGATTCTGAGCAGCCAGCAGAAGCAGAAAGACAAAGAAAGAATGAGGGTATTTGGAGCTGATATGAGGGATGATGTTTACTAAATACCACCTTTGCTTTGATCAGTCCTTGTGTTACATATATAAGGAAAATACTAGCTAGGCTGAATCAGTCTAGGTCAATCTAACATCAAGAGATGAGTGACATTTCTCCCCACAACATCTATTTATCTACATGAAACTTTGGACACCTCATAGGAAAAATACTCGAATCTCATCCACTTTTGGAGTTCAGGCAAATGCACTCATCCCACAAATATTCATTGAGTGCATACAATACAATTATACTAGACTCTGCAAAATGCTGGGGATAGAGCTGTGACTACAAAGTCCCTGCCCTAGAGGAGCTTGTGATCTTAGTGGAGGAATAGAAATAAATAGAATAACAAATGCAATAATTAATGATCGTGATAACTACAATGAAGGGGGAAAAAAGGTAGAATTAGAGAGAAATTACAGAATGTAACTTCAGATACGATCCTCAGGGAAGACAAAGAAGAGGGTAACATCTAAGCTTAATCGTCAAAGATGAGAAAGGGCCAACCAGTCTCCCCTGGGGAGAGAGCAGCCTGGGGGAACTCAAATGCAAATATCTGGGGCACTGTTCAAGGTAGAGTAGGCTAGGTGGTGGTTATGATATAAAATGTGTTTGCAGAGCTGGCAGAATCTAGATCTTGCAAGGTCTTATATACCATTGCTATGGATTGAACTGTGTCCCCCCAAAATGTGTGTCAACTTGGCTAGGCCATGATCCCCAGTATGTCCTCCATTTTGTGATCTGATGTAATTATCCTATCTGTTATAAATCTTAACTTCTATGATGTTAAAGAGGCAGGATTAGAGGCAGTTATGCTAATGAGGCAGGACACAATCTACAGGATTAGGTTGCATCTTGAGTCAATCTCTTTTGAGGCATAAAAGAGAGAAGTGCACAGAGAGGAGAAGGATCACCTACCACCAAGAAAGAAGACCCAGGAGTGAAGTGGGTCCTTTGGACCTAGGGTCCCTGCACTAAGAAACTCCTACACCCAGGGGAAGATTGATGACAAGGACTTTCCTCCTGAACCGACAAAGTGTCATGGATGGAATTTTGTCCCCCCAAAAATATGTGTATCAACTTGGTTGGGCCATGATTCCCAGTATTGTGTGGTCGTCCTCCATTTTGTGATTGTAATTTTGTGTTGAGAAGATTAAGATGGGATTGTAACACCACCCTTACTCAGGTCACCTCCCAGACGCAAGGTAAAGGGAGTTTCCCTGGGGTGTGGTCTGCACCACGTTTTTTTTTTATCTCCCAAGAGATAAAAGGAAAAGGAAGCAAGCAGAGAGTTGAGGACCTCATACCACCAAGAAAGCAGCACCAGGAGCAGAGCGCTTCCTTTGGACAAGGGGTCCCTGCACCTGAGAAGCTCCTTGACCAGGGCAAGATTGAAGACAAGGACCTTCCTCCAGAGCCAATAGAAAGAGAAAGCCTTCCTCTGGAGCTAACACCCTGAATTTGGACTTGTAACCTGCTAGACTGTGAGAAAATAAATTTCTCTTGTTAAAGCCATCCACCTGTAGTAATTCTGTTATGGCAGCACTAGATGACCAAGACAAAAAGAAAGCCTTCCCCTGGAGCTGCTGCCCTGAATTCAGACTTCTAGCCTCCTAGACTTTCTTTTCTTTTTCTTTCCTGTTGCCATCCAGTTGATTCTGACTCATAACAACCTTATAGGACAGAGTAGAAGTGCCCCATAGGGTTTCCAAGGAGTGCCTGGTGGATTCGAACTGCCAACCTTTTGGTTAGCAGTCGTAGCACTTAACCACCAGGCCACCAGACACAGTGGTTAAGAACTCGGCTGCTAACCAAAAAGGTTGGCAGTTCGAATGCACCACCTTGGAAACCCTATGGGGCAGTTCTACTCTGTCCTCTAAGGTTGCTGCAAGTCAGAAAGGGCTTGATGGCAACAGGTTCCTCCTATACTATGAGAGGATAAATTTTTGTTTGTTAAAGACATCCACTTGTGGTATTTCTATTATAGCAGTGCTAGATAGATAACTAAGATAACCATGGTGAGGGGTGGTCTGAAGCCACTGAAGAGCTTTAAACAAGCAAATGACATGATTTAATTGACATTTTTAAAAAATCACCATGGACACTGTAAGGAAAATGGAGGTAGAAGTGGAAGAAGATGAGTTAGGAAGCCACTATGATAATCCAAAGGGATGATGATAATAGCTTGGACCGGAGCAGTGGTTCTCAAAGTGGGGCCCCTGGAGCAACATCATCAGCATCACCTAGGAACTTGTGAGAAATGCAAATCCTCTGGCTCTACCCCAGACCCACTGAATCAGAAACTCTGGAGGTGGGTCCAGGAATATGTGTATTAATAAGTCCTCCAGGTCATTCTGATGCATGCTGAAGTTTGAAAACCACTGGGGTATCCAAATAGAGAAGGGGAGAAGTGAAATGCAGTGGAGATAAATTTTGAAGGTAGAACTTGGTAATGCATTGAATATGAAGGGTAAGGTTATGGGGCTCCTGAAAGAGAATTCTACACAAGGGAAGAAGAATTGGAAGTGAGAAGTGATTTCTAAGACAGTTGAGCAATTGAACCAGGGCACCATCTTGAATCAGCCCCTCCTGAGGTGTGTGAGTGTCCAAGGAAGGAAAATGGCTCTGTGTTTGTTAATTAAACTGTGTAACATTGTAGGGAGTCAAACAACACTACTCTGGGTCCACACTCACATCCCTCAACTGTGTGTTCTTCTCATTTTCCCAAAACACAATTAGTTGGAGTGACTGATAAGGACCTCCACTGAGGCCACAGCAGCTTCAGTGATGGGCATTCTAGCTCACGGGGTCACTATCAAAGCCGTAGCTGTGAACACCTGCTTAACCAGCCAATAGAGGAAAGGGATAGCTCAGAGTAATAGTAGGTGTGTGTAAGCCTCCATCTTAGGAAGCATGACAGAACTTTGCCTTGGCTGCCAAGAGTCTGAACCCTCTTCCTAATTCAGGACATCCCCTAGTATGTGGGTCTTAGTGAGAGACACAGCCCATATTCCTCTATAGAAGTCAAAGGAGGACTGACTTCCCTCTTGAGACTCTCTGTCATTCAGGGCATGGGAACAAGATCTAGCCTTAGCCAAACAGAAACCTGTTGAGGATTTTGGATCTGGAAGAAGTTCATTCATGGCTGTGGCAGTGGAATAAAGGCTTCATTGAGAAGGAGGGTGAGGATCCAGGGGCAGCATCTCAATCCAACAGCACCAATGACATGACTTTAAAACTTTAGTTGAGTTATTTTCCCAGCCAGTTTTCCTACCCTTCCCGACCACTTAGGAATAACAAGATATGCTTCCAGTAAATTCCTTTTCTGCCTAAGTTAACTGGAGTTTTTAACCAAGATCTACCTGCCCCAGCAGGAAACTCTACAAAGACTGGACTTCCTCTGTATACATAAGGGCTCAGAGCTCTTGCTATCTGGGTACTAATTTTAATGTGGTGGCATTTGTACTCATGGACTGCAGGTGGCTAAAGGTAACAGCTTCAGGCAGTTGCATCCCTGGACTTGTATCTCTGGGTATATGGTCAACTGGGAACTTAGACTTTAAACAATAGAAGTTTCATTTTACTTCTAATGTGTTTTGACTCTATTGCTTCATCTCTGAGCCCACTGCCCCACCTTACTGGTGAACATTGTAAGGGTCTTCCGATGATCTCTGATCCACAGCCTCCTCCGCTGGAGCAGATCATCCTAGGGCACTGCCATGATCATGACCTGCTCTACTCAAACATGTCCAGAATAAAATTCAAGTTCTTTAGTCTGGTATTCAAGGTCATTCACAATTTCATCTCTACCTATATTTCCTAACTTACCTCCTAGTACTTTCTAATACACACCCTATGCTAATAATACGTTGGCCTATTCATTGTGCCCTGGACATGAGTCATGCATTCTCACTCTCCTCTCCTCCTCCCCAATTTGGAACGCCTCTCCTCCCACTTTCTTTCCAAATCCTTCCTATCCTTCAAGGCCCACTTCCGTTCCCACCTCTGTTGGGAAATTCTCCCTGAACTTTCTTACCCATGATGATCTTTCCTTCCTCTAAACCTTTAAAACTCTTAATGTCAGTGCTAGTTATCTGCTTCCCATCATACACTACCTGGTATGACTCGCTTCCTTTTCTTGAGCTTGTTTCTTATCCCATCAATCAGATTGCAAACCATTTAAAGCAGTTCAAACCTACATAGTGATTCACTGTAATTAGTGCTCGACCTCTTGTGTGTCCCAGAGATCATGGAGCCTGATGCAGAACAGGGTGGAAAGATAGGTAAGTGAGGAAACAATAAAGAGATCTCCTTGCCTGTCCCATCCATGGTACCCAGAAGGATCATCCCTCTCTGCCATTTGACCACCCCTTGACCATGGCCAATTGGATCAGGGTTGGGTATCTGACTCCAAAGCAGCTCGGTTGCTACATATGCTCCATATGTGAAGCAATGTATGAACTGGCCTCATCAGTCTCTTCCATATGAGAATTTTCCCTAAAAGATGGCAAGACTTGCTAATTGGTGGTGATTACTGGCTGGAGTTTGGAGACGATGATGTAGAGCTGCTCTGGCAGCTGTGTTGGATGAAATAAGCAAGATGAGTACACAGAGGAAACTGGCTTAGAAGAGGGGCAAAGGAGAAGATTCTCAGAGACTGCAGAGGGAGAGGGAGAGAGTGGCTTCATCTCCTTGGCAGCTTTCTGGTTCTCAGCAGGGTTTGATCGTATTTCCTGTCCACGACATTCCCCTTTAACATTTCAGTAGATCACAGCTAGCTTGGATGGCTTTCCGTGTTGCCAAAGAATCCCTGACTATCAAAGAGGTAACACAGGATGATAACAATTCTCACCCTCCATTCTTTACCCTTCTCCTGGGATCCCTAAGAGGGTCCTACCCCTTCCCCTTCTCCTAGGGCTGTCACAGCAAAGTGTGACTACTGAATTCCTAGCATGGAGAAACAGAAATCACTTGCTAAAATGCTGTCAAAAAGTGACATTCGAGTTTGAGTGACAATAATGTCTCTGGTCCTGTCCCTATCCACTTTTTTCTATTTTTAGTTCTGCTTCTGCTCTCTGAAATTACAATGCTTAGTGCTTAAGCAGTTGCCAGGAGTTATTTAACAAGTACCTCACCCTTCCTTGAAGAAAATGCTTTGATTCTGAGCTTACATCCTTCTCTCAGTGACAGGTACTTCGCAATGTGCCATTTCACAAAATATTAAGTCTCTTCTGGTGTTTTCTTTAATGATGGACTTGAGCCCATTGGTTGATCCTGAAACTGGAGCTTGTCAGAAGCCAATTTCCCATAACCTACTGTCTTCAGCAAGTTACTATCCATCTGTAAAATGGGGCTAACTCGTGACCAGGCTTTCTCAAACTAAAAAACCAAATCCATTGACATCAAGTTGATCCAGACTCATAGTGAGCCTATAGGACAGAGTAGAACTGGCCCCATAGGTTTCCAAGGAGTGGCTGGTGGATTGGAACTGCCAAAATTTTGTTTAGCCATCATAGCTCTGAAACAATAATGGGGTAATAGATGCAAAGTGCTTTGTAAACAAATTCCAAAGAGTATTATTATTATTGTCAATGCCCATTTATCTTTAGATATATTATTCAAGGTGTAAATGGCATGCACAAAGAAGAACTATCCAACACTCAGAGGTCTGTGAACCTGCAGGAGACTACTCTGGGTCTTCTAGCAAAAGGTAGGTAACAATGAGGTAGGCATGCTATAGAGGCAACTCAAATATGTATACATATTTTTCTAATATGTGAATTGTTCACGTTAAATACAAAATATAGCTTTTTTTTTTTTTTTTACCTTGTATGTGATTTGGAGATTAATCAAGGGTAGGGTATTTGGAGAAGGAAGGGATTAGGGAAAGAGTTTAAGCAAATGAGAAAAATATCTCTCTTACTTAAAGAATTTATGAAGGTTCACATGAATCTCTCTCTAAAGCAGATCTCCATTCTTCAGCAGTAAGAACATACTGCCGTGAGTTACAGATAACCTTCCCCAGAAACAAACTGGTGTGCAGTTTTGTGGAAGTGCTCTTAGGAACCACATCTGTGGAGGAGTGAAGGAGCAGAACTGGATAGCAGGAGAAGTTGCACTTCAGTCCAACATAACAAAAGCCTCACCCCGTCCCACAGAGATGCCCTGAAGCTAGAATGACCCTGCAGAACTTCCCCAAGAGGAGTTGAAAGGCAGGAACTCTGTATCCCCACATGTTAGACACTGGGTTCAGGTGGCCCCCAGAACAGTTGCTGGGAGGGTGAGCTGTCAGCCATCAGCACTCCCAGCAGCTGGGAGAATGGGCCCCTCCATCTTGAAGCAAGGGCTATGAGGATCTGTGGTACAGTGTAGCATTCACTACCCAAAATCAGAGCTGCCATTTTGTTTTTTGTGTGTCAATGAAACAAGTGACTAATAAGGAACTCTGAAGAAAAAGTGTTCTTCAGATCAGTATTCTTGTCATTCCATTGGTACACTGTGTTCAGGGGCTAGAAAATACCCCAAACTAACTATATCTGAGTCTCAGGAGAATTTGTGGCCAGAATCAGGAAAGCACCAGTTACCGCCAGTACCCACACTCCAAGCTCAGCAACACACTACACCATTGGCCTTAAACAGTAAGCTGTCATCCTTTGTCTGCATCCTTTGTCACAGTTATTTAATTCCAAGGGTGAGGTCTCAGCCCTAAACCAGCTAAAAGGATTATTCTAGTTTTTCAATCTTACCATTTCCTTTAGCACATACATCTGAGAGCTGACATCATATCAGAAAAGATTCATGACTATTTAATTGAAAGTTAAGGATGCATTATCAGAAACAACTTGGAAAATTAAAAAAAATAAAAAATATCCAGAATACTTGCATTTTCCCCCATTAAAAGATAGTACATGCTAAAGCTTATCTACACAGGATGAAATTCTTCTAGGTTTTCCTTAAACTTCTATATTCATTCTTTGTAACACTTTTGCAACATTTATTAAAATATGGTGCAAAAAAAAACTTGCTTTTTATCAAAATTGTATTTTGCTTGTAAGTTCTAACAAAAAGCATTCTCTGTCACCTCAGGTAATTCCAAAGTGGTATCTTTAATCGTCTCTGTCCCTTCTCTCTGATTTCTTTAGCTCAGAAAGTTTTCAGTTCAAGAAGATGTATTAACTTCCTGGTTAATTCAAGATCATATTCTGTGATTTTAGGTCACTTATTATCTCCTCAGAGGATCACCATTTAAGCTTTTCCTGGATGCTCAATTCCTCTTTGTCCATTTGTTAGGATTTTTATCTTCAACCAGGAAAAAAATGCACATTGTCCTACATTAATGGTTTGGCACAGTATAAACAACCATTGTTCCTTTCTCTTTTTGATGTTCTCCAGATTTTTTTTAATGACTTTAACAAGTACTTTGAGTGTCCCTGGTCTCTTCCAACTTATCACTGTCATATCATAGATGTACCTAATTGATAGATGAATAGCAATTTCTTTTATGCCTGCATATTAAACCACTCTCTATCTGTACTCGTTACAGGCCGATTCTCACCAGGGTGTGAGGTTATATAAATTATTGGTTGATAGCATGGACCCTTGAACTGGATTATCTGGCTTCCAATCTCAACCCTGCCACTTACTAGCTCAGTGAACTTGGGAAAATCACCACCTTTCTGTACCTCAGCTTCTCCATCGATAAAATAAGGATATCTACTCATAGTGTTACTGTTAGAAATAATTGAGTTAAAAGCAGTGCCTGATACATTGAAAGTGCAAGTATTCTTATTGCTACGCTGTTTTTTAGAATTAACTCAGTTAAAATTAGCACCTGACAAGTGCTACATACATGCGTGTAGTATTATTGCCACGCTACTTTTACAAAAAAAAAAAAATATGTATATATATATAGAAATGTTTACCACTTGCAGAACTGAATTACAGCATTTTTGAAAAGACAGCACAAAATTGATGGTGGTTTACATTCTCTTCTGTTATAAATGAGATTTTGTTTAATATGACACTCATCCAAGCTAATTAATATATCTAATCATTTCCTCCATAAACATCTGAATGCCCTCTCTGAGCAAGGCCCTGGGCTGGGAACTGGCCCTCCACATATAAGTAAGACACAGATCCTCCCCACAGAGCAATTATGATCACTGTTCCTTCCAAAGGTCCACTAAAACCAGCCCTTCAAGGAGGTGAATCACAGACTTTCTGGCACATTTTCTTATCTCACATTTATTCTCAAGTAATCATTGTTAGCAAATGCCTTCATGCCCTGGGCATGAAGCTTCCTCTCGGATTATTGAAAGCTTAAAAGGCATACATACTGTATATCAGAGAGTGAGAGAAGGTGCCAAAGGAAGGACTTAGCAGATACTATGGTTTTCTTTTTTTCTACAAAATCATTGTGAAATCCCCACCAATATCTATTTCTAGGTAAGCACTATGTTAAAATACCTCTTTCTACATATCTGCAACTAAAGAGAACGATAGAACTAGTCTTTTTCTATAATTCCTTGGGTAATATGGTTTTGCATCTCAAAATTGCTTAAGTTTGATGTCTCACTAGTGTCACCAATAGTATTTATTGAGTATATCACTAAGTCGCACGCACCAATTGAATGTTTGCTGTGTGATAAAACAGCATACTATTCAATGCATATTGTTGTTGTGTGCCATGAAGTTGTTTCCAACTCCTAGTAATCCGTTAGACCGAGCAGGACTGCTCCGTATGGTTTCTTAGGCTAAAATCTTTACAGGAACAGATTGCCAGACCTTTTCTCCCTCAAAGCAGCTGGTGGGTTCGAACTACCAACCTTTCAGTTGGCAGCCAAGCACTTAACCTTTGTGCCACCAGAGCTCCTTATTCAATGCGTAGGAAATAATAAATACAAAGAAAGGTATAAAGAAATTTTTTAATTAATTATAAGGTGCTGAGGCAACATAAAATACAGAAGTCACCAGAGCATGTTGGAATTAATCAAGAAAGCTTTCGGGAGGTGAATTTTGAGCCAGAAGAGGTACATATATGAATTGGTGGTAGTAGAGAAGAGGGTTCTGGCACCCACCAAGACACAGAGGGAGGAATTAGAAAACATGTGCGGAGTCGTCTTATGGTAACACACACCACACAACAACACACACCCCCTCTGCCCTTCCAGACCTCCTGTTTGTTTGAGGACAAAGACGTAATCCATCAGTGAACTTGATAGATGTCTGTCAAGTGCCCGCCGCAAGGCTGAATGGGAACTGCTGATCTGTGTTCCAAGAAAAGGTATGACCTCTTCAAGGTTCCCTCAAGCAGGATGACCAGAGTCATTAGGGACGTCAGGGACCGCTTTGAACCACAACAGTGCTCTCACCCATCAGAAGGAGAGCTTTGGGTCCGGGAAGCCATCCATCACTGGACATAGAGCAATAAATGGTAATTCCCTGCACTCCTGTTGCCAGGGAGAATGTTTCCTAACGTTATGCAGGAAGTTATTTCAGGGCTGCTGAGCCCAGAAATCTGACTCCAAGCTCCTGAGGGACTTTAAAACTGCTCTTCTGTGGCCACAGCATAGGAAAGAATATAGATGCCGGAGAAACCTCACGCTGTGAGGGCTCAGGTTAGAAATTCAGAGAGCTGAAGCATCTTGCTCCCATACCCACCATTAGCAAGCAAAGATTAAGACCTCTGTGGCTGCAGTGAGGGTTTGAGCCAAGAAGCAAATGTCCATATAGGCAGACAAGCCCGTGACAAGAACAACCCCGGGCACATCTAAGTATCGGACTGGACCAGCTCCCCTCCTCTGGTTCCAGTGACTAAGGCTTCCAGCAATTCCTGTGTGGGGCGAGACGGTGGGTCTGACATCAAAATCCACATTTTTTTTTTCTTTTTTTTACAATCTTAGGGCATACCAAGTTCAAGTTTTTCAACAGATTCTCTGGTCTTTATAAAATTCCTAGGTTAATGAACCCTTTTAGGTTATCGTTATCTATACATACCTTTTATACATACCCAGACCCAGTGGTCCCTACCTGGCTTTAGAGTTAAGATTCCAGGGCCTGGAGCAAAGCAAACAAAAGGAGCATTTCCTACTCCCTCTGCACTTAAGGACTTGTCCTATGAGCTTTATCTGTGCTTGGTGTGCAGCACAGCCTGGGAGCACATACCTGGAGATGAATCATGTCACTCCATCAGGCTTGTCTGGGTCAGCCTTTAGAGGCAATTCTGAGCACCTGGACCTTCTCTAATCCTCAACTGCTCCTTCGGGGCTGCCCCAGTCAATCTGGTATGGAAAGAAGGAACAATCCACTCACTCTGGTGTTTCTCCAGCTTTCCTAACTTGAACTTGGTTCTACATCTCTTCATTTATTTAGCATTCTCTTATATAACACTTGGAGCCCTGGTGGTATAGTGGTTAAGAGCTACAGCTGCTAACCAGAAGGCTGGCTGCTAACCAAAAGGTTGGCAGTTTGAACCCACCAGCTGCTTCTTGGAAACTCTATGGGGCAGGTCTACTCTGTCCTAAAGTGTTGCTGTGAATCTGAATTGACTTGATGTCAATGCTGGGCTTTTAATCCCCACATTACCCTATCATCTGTGTAGACTCTGCTGCACACACACAAAATGCATGACTTTTATGTAACCATGTATCTGGTCCTTATTTTTGGGTTTATGTCAGCCTAACCCGGATTGTTGGCTCCTAGCAAGCAAGAAGGAGGACATTGCTGGCACAGTGGAAAAGTTCTCTCCTTCCATGCAGAAGGCCCAGGTTCGATTTCCAGTCAGTGCACCACACGCACAGCCACACCAGTCTGTCTGTGGAGGCTTGCATGTTGCTAGGATGCTGAACAGGTTTCAGTGGAGCTTCCAGGATAAAACAGACTAGGAAGAAACGTCTGGTGATGTACTTCTGAAAATCGCCCCATTACAATCCTATGGATCACAGCAGTCAGATCTGCAACAGATCATTGGGATGGAGCAGGACCTGGCAGCACTTCATTCCAGTGTGCACTGGGTCACCATGAGTCGAGGCCAAGTCAGCAGCAGCTAACAACAAGCAAGAATTGTCAATGGTGGCACTTATACAAATTTTGGGACTTCCAGGGATTTCTATGTTTGTTTCCTCTCTGGCAAACTGTTGGAGAGTGTGCTACTTGCTGATGTTGTTTTGTCTCAAGAGAATATCCTTCAGGCTTTCTGAGAATAAAAGAGACAGCTTGCATCCTCCTTCTTCTTCTCTGGGAGCTCTGTCTAGACCATCACCATTGTTGGATGTTCTGCTGCTTCCATGTCCCCCCCCCCCCCCCAGGTATACTAGAGTCACTGGGGACACCCAGAGAGACCTCATTTTTCTGTCAAATTACAGGACTCTGTGGACAAGGGCTAGGGCTATGCAATTCCCTCCCATGCTCACCCCGGCTCTGTGACACTTGGAGTTAATGTGGCTGCGAAACTCTCTTTATGGAGTGCTTAGTGCAGCAGTCTGACCAATAGGGGCTTGACGAATGTTTTCTCAGGATGCTGAAGCTGAGGAGCAAGGGAAAAAAAAATCCCCTAGAACAAAGGGGCACATTGTGAGTGACTTCACCTTTCAGAAAGGGCCACCTGGCCACCAGAGCCCTCTGTGCCCACCACATAGCATAACAACACCATGAACATGAACACAGGGCCAGGCACACAGGGACTGGGGCCACAGCACCAAGCTCATCAGTGCCCAAATCTATAACCTCAGGTCTGTCCTCTCATCTGCACCAACAAAGGAAAAATAACCGGAAACCCAGTGCCCTCGAGTCAATCCCGACTCATAGCAACCCTATAGGACAGAGTAGAACTGCCCCATAGAGTTTCCAAGGAGCGCCTGGCAGATTTGAACTGCCGACCTCTTGGTTAGCAGCCATAGCACTTAACCACTACATCACCAGGGTTTCCAGAGGGACAATAAGATACTAAATTTAATAACCAGCTTGGGAAAGTATTAACTGATATAAAGGATTAGAAACTCACAAGCTAGCATGAACAAAAAACCCTACAGGTTCCAAGCTAAAGAGCAAATGTTTATTCAAAAACACTAATTAGCAGGCAAACTGTAGGTTCATGAAACAAAGCTCTTAAGAAAGTGAGGAAGGATGGAGAGGTTAGGGGAAAAAAAACAAGTAAAACAATTTCGCTGGTGAAAATGATGAGAGAATTGCTTGCTTAAGGGCAAATTTTATGAAAAATCATGATCCAGTGCTAACAGAGGAAGAAACCTTTCCAAAGAGTTAATGGAGCAGTTAGAGAAATTCAGGTTCAGTAAATCATGAAGACTGGGAGTATTGATCTGAACATTCTGGTGGATGAAAATACGGAGCTGAGCTGCTGACCAGACTATATAATAGAACAGCTCTTCAAAAGTGGCTGGGGATTTTTGTTGCTGAGTAGATGCTGGAGGCTTGCCCACAGAGCTCTCCCTCCCAAGCTGATTCTCTTAAGAAATTCTGCACACTCTATCCCAGACGTTCGGAGGTTCTTCCATCCACATAACTGCGCCTCACATCTCTGCAATGATTCCCAAATCCATAACCTCAGACCCAGCCTCTCATCTGATCTCCAGGGAGGTCCTTCCAAGTTTCACCAGGGCATTTATACTCAAGTGGCTCACTATCATAGCTAATTAGACACTTATCATCCCCAAAGCCCTTATTACCAAAACAATTAAAAAAAAAAGCAAACGAACAATTAAACCATCCCAATTGTGTCCTCTGTCCCTCAGCCTTGAAAACATGGAGAAACATGAAATTATTCCCACTGAAATTCTTCCAACTTCTCCAGCTTCTCTACCTAATTCGCTCAGTAATATCAACATTTGACCTTGGGCCAGCTATTCAGCCTTTCTAAGATTCAGCTTGCTTATCTAGACAATGGGAATAATGAAGGGCTAGTGTGATTTTTTTTTTTTTTTAGTGTGAGGACTGAAGAAGGCAATGTGTGTAAAGTCCTCAAAACAAGGTCTGGTACATAGTAAGCACCCAGTACACATGAGCCATCATTTTTACCGGCACTGGTATTGCATAAAATATTTCTTCATTTCTTTCCTATATAGACTGTACTAGCTTTACACCTAAGTCTTCATCATCTCAGCCCTATATTAGAGTCCCAAACCATTAGAGCCAGGAGACTCCCAAGAGAAATAATGACCAGCCTTTTAATCATGCCAGAGCCTCCCGGGAGCTTTTCAAAAATACACAGCCCAAGCTCTACCAGCAGACTTACTGAATCTGAATCTTGGGGGGAGGGTATGACTAAGAATTAGCTTTTTGGCTTTTTTTTTTTTTTTCCTCTCAACACCTTCTCCATGTCTTCTGATGCACACTCAGGTTTGGGAACCACTGTCCATGATAACCCTATTGAACTCCCTCATTTTATAGGTAAGAAAACTGAGGCAGAGAGAGATTAAGAGACTTGATCAAGGACACAGAGGTGGGTAGTAGCAGGTAGAGCCAGGACAAGAACCCAGATACCATGATTCTCAATGCAGAGCACTTTTCACTTTACCACACTGATTTGGCTTAACCCTGTCAATGCTGCAGCTCTCTACCTGTTGTTTTTCAAAACCTCCAACATCTCCCCCTCTAATCATTGGGTCTCCATCAGCCTCTGTTCAAGAACCCACAGTGGTCCCCCAAGACAGGGCAATCCCTAGGGAGTATGAGTTCTTGGTAAAAATATTTTGCAGGGCCATGTATAAACAATTTGATTAGAAGATGGACCTGTGTGAGGCATAGTGATCTGTCGATGAAGATTTAGAATAATGGATATTTGTTTATTACTCAATGAGTACACGTCAAAATTCTGTCTTCATCTTGTATCCCTCATGAATGAGAGTTATCTAAAATCAGTGTGTCAGCACCGTCCCAGAGGTGATCTCACAAAGAAAATATCTCACCGGTGGTTAAGAGCATATGCTCACCTGATTGCCTTCCTGAACCAGCCTCTGTCTTGGCCCTGGGACAATTCTTAGGCATAAGTTCCGGAGCTCCTCTGGATATCTGGTCAACCTTACGGGCTGGGTAGAGTGTCAGACAGTGTCCTGAAGGAGAGAAATGGGATCCAGCCTGGGTACCCTACCAATATAGCACTGCAGGATGGCACTGCAGGATCACACTTCCTTCAATGGCAGGAGCCCTTGCCAGAGCTAAGAACAGTACTGTCCCAGGGCCATGGGGCGATATGCAATTTGAAGACCTCTCTCCATTCTTAGCTGTTCTCTGATTGCTTCATATGTGAGCATAATTCCTTCCCAGTAAAACTGTAAGTTCCTTTAAAGTGCTTGTCATCTATTTCTTTTGTATTTCTAAAGATCACAAAGTAGCATTTAATGTCTCAAAATGCAAATTAATAACCCTGGCTTACACTTGTTGAACATATAAGATGAGTCATGCACTGTGCAAACACTTAAAATGTTATCCCATTTAATATACAAAACAACCCTATCATGTAGGAATTATACCCACTCCTCACTTATCAACATGGTTAGGTTCTAAAGACCATGTTTTTACGTGAATCTCAGCATTATGTGAAAATGGAGGATGACACCATCAGATCACAAATGGGGGATGGCTATATCATTATATAACCATCAAATTATATCATTATAGAACTGCCAAATTATAGCATCAAATACCTGCCAAATTACACAATTTCATAACTGCCAAACCACTGAGGCATGGCTCAGCCAAGTTGACACATAACTTTAACCATCACAGCCAGCGTTACTCTTGCCTTACAATTTGGTGTTTGTTACTGTCAGATGTAATGTGTTAATGGGCAAAACAGTTGGATAATAGATCTTTTACTGTTGTTGTAAATGTGAAACGTCAGATAACAAGACAGTCAAAAAGTGAGAACTAGGTATATTGCTATTCCCATTTTGCTGATAAGGAAATGGTGGCTAAGAAAGGTTAAGTCATTAGTAAGTAACAGACACAGGACTAAAATCTAAATCTTCTGCCCTCACACTAGACTATTCTGTCTTCCAAATAAATTTAACTGCTGAAATGCCATAAACTCTTAGAGCTTAGAAAGAAAACAAGGAATTCCTTAAGACTTAGCCCTCACCTTCCTAACTGAAACCAAAAATTGTATTGGGAATCACTACTTGCAAGAGACTTCTAGGGCTTTCCCCAACTCTGTGTCCTGAATAATAAATTTTATTTATTTTGTTGTTATTGTTGAGAATAACAACATACACATATTCAATAGCTTCTACGTGTATAATTTAGCGACACTGATTACATTCTTCAAATTGTGCAACCATTCTCATCCTCCTTTTCTGAGTTGTTCCTCCTTCATTGACATAAACTCTCTGCCCCCTAAGGTTCCTATCTAATCTTTCAACTTGCTGTTGTCAGTTTGATCCCATACAGATAGTTCTTAAAAAAGCATAATGCTCAAAGCCAATGTGTTTTACTAGTTAAGCTAAACTATTGTTTGGTTTTAAGAAGCCTTCAGGGGCTATTTTTGGTTTAAGGATTAAAGATTATTTCAGGAGTTCATTCACCCTTCGTAGCTCCAGGAAGTCTGGAGAATTTGAAATTCTGGTCTGAATTTTCCCCCTTTTGACCAGGATTCTTCTACGGAATCTTTGCTCAAAATGTTCTGTAGTAGTAGCCAGGCACATCCAGTTCTTTTGGCCTCAGCAAAGGAGGCAGTTTTTCATGGAGGCAAATAGCCACACATTCTATATTCTTCCCATTACTCCTGATTCTCTTTCTTCCTCTTTTGCTCCAGGTGAATAGAGACCAACTGTCGTGCCTGGTGGCATAGTGGTTAATGCTACTGCTGCTAACGAAAAAGTTCAGCAGTTCGAATCCACCAGGCACTCTTTGGAAACTCTATGGGGCAGTTCTACTCTGTCCCATAGGGTCGCTATAAGTTGGAATTGGCTTGATGGCAATGGGCTTAGTTTGGTGTTTTGGGTTGTGCCTTGGATAGCCACTTACAAGGTTTTAAGACTCCAGGCACTACGCTACAAATTAGGAGATAGAAGTGATAAACACGTTTTTAGGCCAATTAACTGGAAAGTCCCAGGAAACCATGGCCCCAAACCTCCAAACCAAGAAACCAAATCTCATGAGGTGTTCAGTTACACATAATCAGCTTCAGCATCTACTTTATTTATTTGTTTGTTTGTTTTGGTCACTGTTGTAAATATATCCATCACACAACTTTTGAAAAAATAATTCAACTTTTTACAGGTGTAAAACTTACTGACAGCAATTACAATAATTAGCTGGGCGACCCTACCCTCAATGAACGCAATTTTTCCATCACCGTTAACCTCCCCACCTTTTTCCTCTCCCTCCTGCCCCTGGTAACCACTAATAAACTTTGGTCTCTATACATTTGCCTTTTCTTGTCTGTTTATATAAGTAAAGGACATATAATATTTATCCCTTGGTGATTGGCTTATTTCACTCAGCATAATGTCTTCAATCTCCATCCACACTACAGCTGGTATCGAGATTTCATTTCTCCTACTGGCTGAGTAGTATTTCATTGTATAAATGTACATTTTTTGTTTATCCATTCATCTGTTGATGGGCATTTAGGTTGTTTCCATCTTTTAGCTATTGTGAATACTGCTGCAATGAACATTGGTGTACAAGTCTCTTTTTGAGTCTCTGCTTTCAAGTCTTTTGGGTATATATACAGGAGTGGAATTACTAGGTCATACCATAGTTGGATGGAATACACAGGAATCAAATTGATTACATTTTGTGGAAAGAGACAATGGAAAACTCAATATCATCAGTCAGAACAAGGCCAGGGGCCGACTGTGGTACAGACCATCAGTTGCTCGTATGCAAGTTCAAGTTGAAGCTGAAGAAAATTAGAACAAGTCCATGAGAGCTAAAGTATGACCTTGACCATATCACACCTGAATTTAGAGATCATCTCCAGAATTCATTTGACATGCTGAACACTAATGACCTAAGACCAGACAAGTTGTGGAATGACATCAAAGACATCATATATGAAGAAAGCAAGAAGTCATTAAAAAGACAAGAAAGAAAGAAAAGACCAAAATGGATGTTAGAGGAGACTCTGAAACTTGCTCTTGAACATCGAGTAGCTAAAGCAAAGGGAAAAATGATGAAGTAAGAGAGCTGAACAGAAGATTTCAAAGGGCAGCTTGAGAAGACAAAGTATTATAATGACATGTGCAAAGAGCTGGAGGTAGAAAACCAAAAGAGAAGAACACCCTTGGCATTTCTCAAGCTGACAGAACTAAAGAAAAAATTCAAATCTCCAGTTGCTATAGTGAAGGATTCTATGGGGAAAATATTAAAAGATGCAGGAAACGTCAAAAGAAGATGGAAGGAATACTCAGAGTCACTGTACCAAAAAGAGTTGGTCCACGTTCATCTCTTTCAGGAAGAAACACGTGGTCAAGAATCTATGGTACTGAAGGAAGAAGTCCAAGGATCACTGAAGACATTGGCAAAAAACAAGGCTCCGGGAATTGAAGGAGTACCAAATGAGATATTTCAACAAACAGATGCAGCACTGAAAGGGCTCACTCATCTATGCCAAGAAGTTTGGAAGACAGCTACCTGGTCAACTGACTGGAAGAGATCCATATTTATGCCTACTCTAAAGAAAGGTGATCCAAATGAATGTGGAAATTATTGAACAATATCATTAATATCACACACAAGCAAAATTTTGCTGAAGGGCATTCAAAAGTGACTGCAACAATGTATCCACAGGGAACTGCCAGAAATTCAAGCTGGATTTAGAAGAGGACGTGGAACCAGGGATCTCATTGCTGATGTCAGATGGATCCTGGCTGGAAGCAGAGACTACCAGAAAGATGTTAACCTGTGTTTTATTGACTATGCTAAGGCATTTGATTGTATGGATCATAACAAATTATGGATAACATTGTGAAGAATGGGTATTTCAGAACACTCAATTGTATTCATGAAGAACCTATACATAGATCAAGAGGCAGCTATTCAGACAGAACAAGGGGACAATGTGTGGTTTAAAGACAGGAAACATGTGCGTCACGGTTGTATCCTTTCACCATTCCTGTTAAATTTGTACGCTGAGCAAATAATCTGAGAAACTGGACTATACGAAGAAGAACTCGGCATCAGGATTGGAGGAAGACTCATCAACAGTCTGCAATATGCAGATGACAGAACCTTGCTTGCTGAAAGTGAAGAGAACTTGAAGCGGTAAGTGATAGAGATCAAACACCACAGCCTTCAGTATGGATTATACCTCAACACAAAGAAAACAAAATTCCTCACAACTGGACCCATAAGCAACATCATGATAAACGGAGGAAAGATTGTAGTTGACAAGGATTTCATTTTACTTGGATCTACCATCAGCACCCATGGAAGCGGCAGTCGAGAAATCAAAAAATGTATTGCACTGGGCAAATCTGCTGCAAAAGACCTCTTTAATGTGTTGAAAAGCAAAGATGTCACCTTGAAGACTAAGGAGTGCCTGACTGAAGCCATGATCTTTTCAGTCGCATCATATGCATGTGAAAGTTGGACAACAAATAAGGAAGACCGAAGAAGAACTGGTGCCTTTGAATTGTGGTGTTGGCAAAGAATATTGAACATACCGTCGATTGCCTAAAGAGAGAACAAATCTGTCTTGGAGGAAGTACAACTAGAATGCTCCTTAGAAGCAAAAATGGTGAGACTGTGTCTTACATACTTTGGACATGTTGTCAGGAAGGATCAGTCCCTGGAAAAGGATATCATGCTTGGCAAAGTATAGGGTCAGTGGAAAAGAGGAAGACCCTCAACGAGATGAATTGACACTGTTGCCGCAACAATGGGCTCAAGCATAACAACTATTGTGAGCATGGCGCAGAACCAGGCAGTGTTTCATTCTGTGGTACATAGGGTTGATATAAGTCAGAACTGACTCAACAGCACAAAACAACAATATGGAAGTTCTATTTTTAGTTTTTTGAGGAATCACCACACTATTTTCCACAATGGCTGCACCATTTTGCATTCCTTCCAGCAATGGGTAAAGATTACAATTTCCCCACATCCTTGCCAACATATCTTCATTTCTGTTTTTTTATCCTAGCCATCTTTGTTGTTGCTGTTGTTAAAAAAAAAAAAAAGAAAATTTGTTTTTTTTTAGGTGCCATCAAATCAGTTCCCATTCATAACAACCCCATGTACAACAGAATGAGACACTGCTTGTTCCTTTTCCATCCTCACAATCTTTGCCACACTTGAGCCCATCGTTGCAGCCACTGTCAATCCATCTCATCGAGGGTCTTCCTATTTTTCACTGACCCTCTACCTTATCAAGCATGATATTCTCCTCCAGAGGCTGGTCCCTCCTAATAACACATCTGTCTTAGGCTGGGTTCTCTACAGAAGCAAAACCAGTGAAACGTCTACATATAGAGAGACAGAAAGAGATATATCAAGGAAATGGCTCACACAGTTGTAGAGGCTGGAAAGTCCCAGATCCGTGGATCAGGCTGGAGGCTTCTTCAGACTTAAGCAGCAGCAGGGGCTTGCAAACCCAAGATCCAGAAACAGAGGTTGATGAATCCCAGGATTCGCAGGTAAGTTGCTAATTCAAGACCCAAGAGCTGGAGGTGAGATGAACAGCGACAGGATCCAGAGTGAGAAAAAGCCAGGGAGCCTTGTCAGAAAGTCCACCTATATTGAGTGTATGCCACACCCCCAAGGACTCTCCCTTTTAACCGATTGGCTACTCACAGCAGATCCCATTATGGAGGTGATCACCTTATATCAGATCTCATTGTAGATGTGACTGCATCATTTATACTATTACCCTTTTGCTATTGAGTCAATTCCAACTCATAGCGACCCAATAGGACAGAGTAGAACTGCCCCATAGGGTTTCTAAGGAGCAGTTGGTGGATTCAAACTGCTGACCTTTTGGTTAGCAGCCAAATGCCTAACCACTGTGCCACCAGAGCACTAATGTCAAACTATATCCTAACTGCCAAACTACTGAGAATGATGGCCCAGCCAAGTTGACACCCAGCCTTAACCCTCACAGTCCACCCTTTGTCAACTTGGTACCTGTACACATCTCCTTAAACCATACATAGTCTCTAAATAAAGACAATTATAAAGTCATACTTGCACTTAATGTGATACAACTAACACGTGTACAACTGAAAACACACTAGTCCTGCTTACATCTTATATCTTATACGTGAAGAAAACAAAAATATTTGATGCACACATACAAGGAAGAAATATAAGAATTACAGTCCTCGTTTCTGCAACTGGTCACGTGGTCATAACCAGTATTTACACTACACGTTCCCTATTCCCTTTGCTCTCAGCAAGCACCTCAGCTGGTTATGACTCTTTGACTAGTGGGGTAACCCAAACCTTTATTACTGAGGGGTCTAGGGCATTAATAGTCATGTCAGAAATGAGTTGCTGTAGTTTTTCAGAATTGAGTTGCTGTAGTTTTCCACTGATTTAACCACAGGACATGATAGTATTAAGAGACACCCTAAGGGATCTCCTGCATTCCAGACATACTCTTTTTATCTCCATTATGTAACATCAATCTGATTTCCTCTTGGTAATCAGGATCAATCACACCACCAAATCAGGTAACTCTCTTTTTTGGATAAGGAACCCAAAATAGCCAGATGGCTTTCTTAGCTTCCAGTTCAAAGGAATCAGTGATGTGTCTCCAGGTGGAAGCATTCCCACCATGGCTTGAGTCAGGCACACTTTAGTCCTCAAGGTGACATCTTTGCTTTTCAACACTTTAAAGAGACCTCTTGCAGCCAATTTGCCCAATGCAATGTGTCTTGATTTCTTGACTGGGCTTCCAAGTGTGTTGATTGTAGATCCGAGTAAAATGAAATCCTTGACAACCTCAGCCTTTTTTCCATATATCACGATGTTGCTTATTGGTCCAGTTGCGAGGATTTTTGTTTTCTTTTTGTTGAGGTGTAATCCATGCCGAAGGCTGTGGTCCTTGGTCTTCATCAGTAAGTGCTTCAAGTCCTCTTCATTTTCAGCAAGCAAGGTTCTGTCATCTGCATAAGACAGGTTGTTAATGAGTCTTCCTCCAATCTTGATGCCCAGTTCTTGATATAGTCCAGCTTCTCAGATTATTTGCTCAACGTACAGATTGAATAGGTATGGTGAAAGGATACAACCCTGATGCACACCTTTCCGGACTTTAAACCATGCAATATTCCCTTGCTCTGTCTGAACTACTGCCTCTTTATCCATGTACAGATTCCTCATGAGCACAATTAAGCGTCCCAGAATTCCCATTCTCCACAATGTTATCCATAATTTGTTATGATCCATACAATCAAATGCCTTAGCATAGTCAATAAAACACAGGTTAACATCTTTCTGGTAGTCTCTGCTTCCAGCCAGGATCCATCTGACATCAGCAATGAGATCCCTGGTTCCACGTCCTCTTCTAAATCCAGCTTGAATTTCTGGCAGTTCCCTGTGGATACATTGTTGCAGTCACTTTTGAATGCCCTTCAGCAAAATTTTGCTTGTGTGTGATATTAATGATATTGTTCAATAATTTCCACATTCATTTGGATCACCTTTCTTTAGAGTAGGCATAAATATGGATCTCTTCCAGTCAGTTGACCAGGTAGCTGTCTTCCAAACTTCTTGGCATAGATGAGTGAGCCCTTTCAGTGCTGCATCTGTTTGTTGAAATATCTCATTTGGTACTCCTTCAATTCCCGGAGCCTTGTTTTTTGCCAATGTCTTCAGTGATCCTTGGACTTCTTCCTTCAGTACCATAGATTCTTGACCACGTGTTTCTTCCTGAAAGAGATGAACGTGGACCAACTCTTTTTGGTACAGTGACTCTGAGTATTCCTTCCATCTTCTTTTGACGTTTCCTGCATCTTTTAATATTTTCCCCATAGAATCCTTCACTATAGCAACTGGAGATTTGAATTTTTTCTTTAGTTCTGTCAGCTTGAGAAATGCCAAGGGTGTTCTTCTCTTTTGGTTTTCTACCTCCAGCTCTTTGCACATGTCATTATAATACTTTGTCTTCTCAAGCTGCCCTTTGAAATCTTCTGTTCAGCTCTCTTACTTCATCATTTTTCCCTTTGCTTTAGCTACTCGATGTTCAAGAGCAAGTTTCAGAGTCTCTTCTGAAATTCATTTTGGACTTTTTTTTCTCCCCTGTCTTTTTAATGACCTCTTGCTTTCTTCATGTATGATGTCCTTGATATCATCCCACAACTCGTCTGGTCTTCGGTCTTTAGTGTTCAAAGCGTCAAATCTATTGTTCAGATGGTCTCTTTATTCAGGTGGGACATACTCAGGTTCGTGCTATGGCTCTTGTGGACTTGTTCTAATTTTCTTCAGTTTCAACTTTAATTTGCATATGAGAAATTGATGTTCTGATCTGCAGTTGGCCCCTAGCCCTGTTCTGACCGGTGATATTGAGCTTTGTCATTGTTTCTTTTTCACAGATGTAGTCGATTTGACTCCTGTATATTTCACCTGGCTAGGTCCATGTGTATAGTTGCTGTTTATGTTGATGAAAAAAGGTATTTGCAATGAAGAAGTCATTGGTCTTGCAAAATTCAATCATGTGATCTCCAGCATTGTTTATATCACCAAGGCCATGTTTTCCAACTATTGATCCTTCTTTGTTTCCCACTTTTGCATTCCAATCACCAGTAATTATCAACGTATCCTGATCGCATGTTCGATAAATTTCAGACTGCAGGAGCTGATAAAAATCTTTAGTCTCTTCATATTTGCCCTTAGTGGTTGGTGGGTAAATCTGCATAAAGGTTATATTAACTGGTAGGTGTATGGATATTATCCTATCACTGACAGCCTTGCATTTCAGGATAGATCTTGAAATGTTCTTTTTGACAATGAATACAATGTCATTCCTCTTCAAGCTGTCATTCCTAGCATAGTAGAACATATGATTGTCTAATTCAAAATGACCAGTGTCAGTCCGTTTCAGCTCATAATGCCTAGGATATCAATCTTTATGCGTTCCATTTCATTTTTGATGATTTCCAATATTCCTAGATTCATACTTCACACATTCCAGGTTCCAATTATTAACAGATGTTTGCACCTTTTTCTTCTTATTTTGAGTTGTGCCACATCAGCAAATGAAGGCTCCAAAAGCTTAACTCCAGCCACTTCATTAAGGTGGACTCTCCTTTGAGACGGCAGCTCTTCCACAGTTGCATTTTGAATGCCTTCCAATCTGGAGATATATTCTGGCACTGTATCAGACAATGTTCCACTGCTATTCATAAGGTTTTCACTGGCTAATTCTTTTCAGAAGTAGACTGCCAAGTCCTTCTTCCTAGTTTGTCTTAGTCTGGAAACTCAGCTGAAACCTGTCTGCCATAGGTGACCCTCTTGGTATTTGAATACCGCTGGCATGGCTTCCAGTATCACAGCACTACTCAAGCCCCCTCAGTACTACAAACTGACAGATGTGTGGGGGTAATTTAATGTAGGCCACTGCATGATCCACGCTTCAGCGAGCCAATCAAATAAACAATTAGATCCTTCCCTAATCTCTGGAGCTGAAACATTGAACTAAGAATCTGTGCTTAGTGGGCCCATATCAATAAACTCAGACTGATCCATCTTTATGTTCCTTGCTCCATTATCTCACATCCTTAATAGCCATTCCCACACATATTCCCCAGGTTTCTGTTTGTATGTATTAGAAATGTCAAGCAGTTCTTTTGGAAGGTAGTGTACCTCCTTCTTGGTCACACTTTGTACTATATCTTTTAGGTCTCGCTGGGGCTTAAGTCTAGTTACAGGCCTAGAAGCCAATATTGGTGACAGGAATGTGTTTTGAGAACATTCTACATTGTCTTTTAAGGCATCTGCCTCTTGTGATGCCAAAGGCAATGACTCTGACAAAGGCTATTCAGATGCAGCTGGGTTAATCTCATCAAATGGGGGTGAAGGGACTAATGGTTTTACTGAGAAGTGTGGCTTAGCAGAAAAAATGGAGTAATCTCTTCAGATGGGAGGGAGAGGGTTGGTCCTGTTGGCAGGAGTGATTCAACAGAATTTAGGGGCTCAGTGTCTCAAGCTTCCTGATTATCTATTCACATGTCCCATTCCCAAGTTTCAGGATTCCATTTCTTCCCAACCAATTCCCTCACTTTAATTTAGACACGACTGACTGTGAGGTTGAGAACTGAGTTGGTGTTGTAATTTAGCCACACTTATGATACAACTCTGAGTTTGGTTTTTGGCAATAGCAGCTCTGTTACTAAAGGAAATAATGATTTCATTCAAGGCACAAGTGGAAACTTTCAGGTCATTTATGAGGTGCTTGAGCTTTGACTCTGAAGCCCTGAGCTCATCTCTTTCTTTCACCTATTTGTCTAGCAAAAGTAGTACCAACCAACCAGCTTCCTTATACTTCTTATTATGACAAAATTGTAGAAAGTATCAAACATGCAATCTCCCAGACCCTTGCCTCTCACCAATACCTGACCTATTGGTGGTGATATTTTGCATACTGCTATTGCCACCTCAAGCCATAGATTAGCAGTGTTCCCTTGACTCCTGGAAGCAGAGTCATCAACATCTTTAAGACTAACCATACTTGAGAACCAATTCAGAACACTCATCCTTACAATTTTGTTTCTCTAGAACCACTTCAGGTACCAAATGTCTTAGGCTGGGTTCTCTAAAAAAGCAAAACCAGTGAAGCGTCTATGTAGAGAGAGAAAGATATAGATCAAGGAAATGGCTCATGCGGCTATAGAGGCTGGAAAGTCCCAAATCCATGGGTCAAGCTGGAGGCTTCTCCAGACTCACATAGCTGCAGGGGCTGGCAAACCCAAGATCCAGACCGCAAAGTTTGAAGAATTCCAATATTGATAGGTAAGCTGTTAACTATATTCCCAAGAACTAGAGGTCAGATGAACAGGAGCCAGCTGCAGGACCCAGAGCAAGCAAAAGCCAGTGAGCCTTGCCGGAAAGTTCACCTATTGGATACAGGCCACACCCCCAAGGAAACTTCCTTTCAACTGATTAGCTACTCACAGCAGATCCCATTATGGAGGTGATCGCATTATATCAGATCTCATCATGCAGGTGATTGCATCATTATATGACTGCCAATCTACGTTATAACTGCTAACCCACTGAGAATCATGGCCCAGTCAAGTTGATACAAACCTTAGCAATCACAATGTCCAAAGTAATTGAGACAAAGTCTCACCATCCTGGCTTCCAAGGAACACTCTTGCTGTACATCTTCCAAGACAAACTTGTTCATTCTTCTGGCAGCCCACAGCATATTCAATATTCGTTGACAACACCATAATTCAAAGGATCTGTTCTTCAGTCTCCCTTATTCATTGTTCAGCTTTCACAAGCATATGAGGCATCTGAAAAACCATGGCTTGGATCAGGCACACCTTCGTCCTCAAAGTGACATCTTTGCATGTAAACACTTTAAAGAGCAGTAATACATCATTTGATTACTTGACTGCTGCTTTCTAGCCATACTAATGGGAATGAAATTGTATTTCATTGTTGTTTTGATTTGCATCTCTCTGACAGCTATTAAGACTGTGCATCTTTTTTATGTATCTGGTTGCCATTTGAATGTTCTCTTTGGTGAAATGTCTATTCAAGTCCTTTACCCATTTTATGATTGGGTTGTCTTTTTGTTGTTAAGTTGTCAGAGTTGTACGTATATTTTGGGTATTAGATTCTTATTGGATATATGGTTTCCAAAGACATCTCCCAACCAGTAGCTTGTCTTTTCATTTTTGGTAAAGTCTTTCGATGAACATGTTTTTAATCTTTATGACATCCCATTTATTTTGTCTTTTGCTCTTTGTGCTTTTGTTGTTATCTTAGCTAATCCATTGTTAAGAAACAAGCCTGACAGGGTTGCCTCTGCTTCTAAGAATTTTATAGTTTTTGTTTGCACATTTAGGTCCTTCATCCATTTTGAATTTGTTTTTGTGTATGATGTGAGGCATGGCTTCTCTTTCATTCTTCTGCATGTAGAAATTCAACACCATTTATCGAAGAGATTTATTGAAGAGATTCTTCTTTTGCCATTAAATCAACCTGCACCTTTGTCAAAAATTTGTTGACCAGAGATGTGTGGGCTTATTTCCAGACTCTCACTTCTATTCCATTGGTCTACGTGTCTATTTTTTATGCCAGTACCAGGCTCTTTTGATTACTGTAGCTGTATTGTTGTTGTTGCTGTTAGGTGCCTCATGTTAGTTCCAACTCATAGCCACCCTATGTTCAATAGAAGGAAACACTGCCCGGTCCTGCACCATCCTCACAATCTTTGCTATTTTTGAGCCTATTGTTGCAGCTGCTGTGTCAGTCCACCTCATCAATGGTCTTCCTCTTTTTCACTGACCCTCTATCTTACCAAGCATGATGTCCTTCTCCAGGGACTGGTCCCTCCTGATAACATGTCCGAAGTATGTGAGATGAAGTCTCACTGTTCTCACTTCTAAGGAGCATTATGGCTATATTGTTGTTGTTGTTAGGCACCATTGAGCTGGTTCCAGCTCATAGCAACCCTGTGTATAACAGAATGAAACACTGCCTGGCCCTGCGCCATTCTCAAGATCATTGTTACACTTGACCCCATTGTTCTAGGCACTGTGTCGATCCATCTCATTGAGGGTCTTCTTTTTTTCACTGATCCTATGCTTTACCAAACATGATGTCCTTCTCCAGGGACCAATCACTCCTGATAACATGTTGAAAGTATGTGAGACAAAGTCTCACCGTCCTTGCTTCTTAGGAGCATTCTCACTGTACTTCCTCCAAGACAGAATTGTTCGTTCTTTTGACAATCCATAGTATATTCAATATTCTTCACCAAGACCACAATTCAAAGGCATTGATTTCTTCTTTGATCTTCCTTATTCGTTGTCCAGCTTTCGCAAGTATATGAGGCGACTGAAAACACAATGGCTTCAGTCAGGTAAACCTTAGTCATTAAAGTGACATCTTTGCTTTTTAACATTTTAAAGAGGTCTTTTGCAGCAGATTTGCCCAGTGTGATGTGTCTTTTGATTTCTTGACTGCTGCTTCCATGGTTGTTATTTGTGGATCCAAATAAAGCAAAGTCCTTGACAACTTCAATCTTTACTCCATTTAGCATAGTGCTTCCTATTGGTCCAGTTGTGAGGATTTTTGTTTTCTTTATATTGAGATGTAATCCATACTGAAGGCTGTGGTCTTTGATCTTCATCAGTAAGTGCTTCAAGTCCTCTTCACTTTCAGCAAGGAAGATTGTGTCGTCTATATAACATAGGTTGTTAATGAGCCTTCATCCAATTGTGATGCGGCACTCTTCTTAATATAGCCCACCTTCTCAGATTATTTGTTCAGCATACAGATTAAATAAGTATGGTGAAAGGATACAACCCTGAACACACCTTTCCTTACTTTAAACCACACAGTATCCTCTTGTTCTGTTCGAATGACTGTCTCTTGATCCATATACAGTTTCCTCATGAGAACAATTGAGTGTTTTGGAATTTCCATTTTTGCAATGTTATACACAATTTGTTATGATCCATACAGTCGAATGTCTTTGCATAGTCAAATAAAAAACAAGTAAAAATCTTTCTGATATTCTCTGCTTTCAACCAGGATTTATCTGATATCAGCAACGGTATTCCTGGTTTCACATCCTCTTCTGAATCCAGCTTGAATTTCTGGCAGTTCCCTATCAATATACTGCGGCAACTGCATTTGAATGATCTTCAGCAAAATTTTGCTTGCTTGTGATATTAATGATATTGTTTGATAATTTCCGCATTCAGCTGGATCACCTTTTTTTGGAATAGGCATAAATATGGATCTCTTCCAGTTGGTTGGCCAAGTTGCTGTCTTCCAAATTTCTTGGCATAGACGAGTGAGCAGTTTCAGCACTGCATCTGTTTGTTGACATATCTCCATTTGTATTCTATCAGTTCCTGTAGTCTTGTTTTTCACCAATACTTTCAGTACAGCTTGGAATTTCTTCCTTGGATTTCTTCCTTCAGTGCCATTGGTTCTTGATCATACGCTACCTTCCTAAAATAATTGAACATTGATCAATTATTTTTGGTACAGTGACTCTATGTATTCCTTCCATCTTCTTTTAATGTTTCCTGCATCGTTCAGTATTTTGCCCATAGAATCCTTCAATATTGCAACTCAAGGCTTGAATTTTTTCATTTCTTTCAGCTTGAGGAATGCCGAGTGTGTTCTTCCCTTACAGTTTTCTAACTTCAGGTCTTTGTACATGTCATTATAATACTTTACTTTGTCTTTCTCAAGCTGCCCTTTGAAATCTTCTGTTCAGCTCTTTTACTTCATCATTTCTTTCATTTGTTTTAGCTACTCAATGTTCAAAAGCAAGTTTCAGAGTCTCTTCTGACATCCGTTTTGGTCTTTTCTTTCTTTCTAGTCTTTTTAATGACTTCTTGCTTTCTTTTCAATTTGTCTTACTGTAAGGGCTTGCATGTTGCTGTGATGTTGGAAGCTATGCCACCGGCAATCAAATACCAGCAGGGTCACCCATGGTGGACAGTTTTCAGCTGAGTTTCCAGGCTAAGACAGACTAGGAAGATCCGGTGGTCTACTTCTAAAGAGAATTGGTCAGTGAAAACCTTATGAATAGCAGTAGAACATTGTCTGATATATTGCCAGAAGATGAGCCACACAGGTTGGAAGGCACTCAAAATACTACTGTGGAAAAGCAGCCTCCTCAAAGCAGAGTCAACATTAATGATGTGGTTGGAGTCAAGCTTTTGGGACCTTCGTTTTCTGATGTGACACAACTCAAAGTGTGAAGAAACAGCTTCAAACATCCATTAATAATAAGAGCCCAGAATGTATGAAGTATGTATCTAGGAAATGTGGAAATAGACAAAAATGAAATGGAATGCATAAACACTGATATCCTAGGCGTTAGCGAGCTGAAATGGACTGGCATTGGCCATTTTGAATCAGATAGTCATGTCATCTAGTACCAGAAATGACAAGCTGAAAAGGAATGGCATTGCATTCATCGTCCAAATGAACATTTCAAGATCTATTCTGAAGTACGATGCTGTCAGTGAAAGGATAATATTCATACACCTACAAGGAAGACCAGCTAATACAACTATTATTCAAATTTACGCATCAACCCCTAAGGCCAAAGATGAAGAAATTGAAGATTTTTACCTACTTCTGCAGTCTGAAATTGGTTGACCATGCAATCAGGATGCAGTGATAATTACTGGTGATTGGAACAATAAAGTTGGAAACAAAGAAGGGTCAGTAGTTGGAAAATGTGGCTTTGGTGATAGAAACAATGCCGGAGATTGCATGATAGAATTTTGCGGGATAGAAATTTGCATGACTTCTTCATTGCAATTACCTTTTTCAACAACGTAAATGGTGAGAATACACAAGTACCTCACCAGATGAAATACGCAGAAATCAAATCGACAACATCTGTGGAAAGAGGTGTTGAAAAGCTTAATTTCTTCAGTCAGAACAAGGCCAGGGGCCGTCTGGAACAGACCATCCCACCTGAATTTAGAGACCATCTCAAGAATAGATTTCACACATTGAATTTCTGGCTGTACAGTATATTTTAAAACCAGGAAGTGTGAGCCGTCCTACTTTCTTCTTCTCTTTCAACATTACTTTAGATATTTGCAGACTCTTGCCATCCCACACAGAGCTGAGGTTTGTTTGTTTGTTTTTAATTTCTGTAAAGGTGTTTGTTGGAATTTTGATCTCGATTGTGTTGAATCTATAGATAGTTTTGGGTAGTATTGACATTCTAACAATATTAAGTCTTCCAATCCATGAACATGGAACATCTTTCCATTTATTTAGGTTTTCTTTAATCTCTTTCAGCAGTGTTTTATAGTGTTCATTTTCATTGCATAACTTCCCTGGTTAGATTTATTCCTAGGTATTTTATTTTCTTAGATGCTATTGTAAATGGAATTGTTTCCTCAAATTCACTTTCAGATTTCTTATTGTTGGGGTATAGAGGTCCAACTGATTTTTGTTTGTTCACCTAGTATCCTGCAACTTTTCTAAATTCCTCTGTTAGTGCTAGAAGTTTTTCTGTGGACTGTCTGGGATTTTCTTTATATGGGATCATATCATCCATGAATAGAGGTAATTTTACTTCTTCCTTTCCAACCTGCGTACCTTTTCTTTTTTTTTTTTTTTTTTTTCTTGTCTTGTTCTCTGGTTAGGACTTCTAATACAATATTGAATAGAAATGGTGAGAGCAGACACCTGTGTCTTGTTCCTGATTTCAAGGGGAAAGCTCTCACTCTTTCTCCATTAAGTATAATGCTGGCTGTTGGCTTTTCACATATGCCCTGAATCATACTGAGGAATTTTCTTTTTATTCCAATTTTCTTCATGGTTTTCATCATGAAAGAGTGTTGGATTTTATCAAGTGCTTTTTCTGCATCCATAGAGATGACCATGTGGTTCTTTTCTTTTGTTCTATTGATATAATCTATTATAGTGATTGATTTTCTAATGTTGAACCATCCCTGCATTTCTGGAATAAAGCTCACTTGGTCACGGTGTGTAGCTCTTTTAAAATTCTGTTTGCTAGTGCTTTGTTGAGGATTTTTGCATCTATACTCATAACAGATATTGGCTGGTAGTTTTCTTGTAGTGTCTGTGTCTGGTTTGAGTATCAGGGTTATGTTTGCTTCATAGAATGAATTAGGGAGTATTCATTCTTTCTCTGTCTTTTGCGAGAGATTAAGCAATATTGGTGTCAATATTTCTCTAAATGTTTGGTAGAATTCCCCAGCAAAGACATCTGATTCAGGACTTTTTTTTTGTTGGGAGGTTTTTGATCACTGATTTGATCTCTTCACTTGTTATGAATCTATTGAGACTCTCTATTTCCTCTTGAGTCAGTCTGAGTATGATGTGTGTTTCTAAGAATTTGTCCATTTCATCTAGGTTATCCAGTTTTTTGCCTTATTGTTGTTGATAATATTCTGTCATAATTCTCTTTATTTCTATTGGGTCGATTGTAATGTCCCCTCTTTCATTTTTTATTTTGGTTATTTTCACCTTTTCTCTTTGTCAGTCTAGCTAAAGTTTTGTCAAATTTTATTGCTCTTTTCAAATAACCAACTTCTGATTTTATTCTCTCTATTGTTTTTCTGTTTTCTATTTTATTTGTTTCTGCTCAGTCTTTGCTATTTCCTTTCTTCTGGCAGGTTTAGGCTTGGTTTGTTCTTCTGTTTCTAGTTTCTGAAGTTGTCAGGTTAGGTTGTTGATTTGAGATCTTTCTTCTTTCTTCATGTAGGCATTTATTGCTATAAGTTTCTCTCTGAGTACTGCCTTCACTGCATCCCGTAAGTTTTGTCATGTTGTGCTTTCATTTTCATTTGGCTCTAGAAAATTTGTAATTTCTCTTTTGGTTTCTTCCTTGACCCATTGGTAGTTTACTAGTATATTGTTTAATTTCCATATATTTGTGTATTTTCCAGGTTTTTTTTTTTTTCTTTATTGATTTCCAGCTTCACTCCATTGTGGTCATAGAAAATACTTTGCATAATTTCAATCCTTTTAAAATTTTCAAGACTTCCTTTGTGACCTAACATGTGGTCTATCCTGGAGAAAGGCCCATGTGCACTGCAGTAGAAAGTATATTGTGTTGTTTTGGGGTGCAGTGTTCTATATGTCTGTTAAATCTAGGGTCATTTATGTCCTCTGTTTCCTTGTTGATCTTCTTTCTAGATATTCTATCCAATATTGAAAGTACTGTACTGAACTCTTCAACTAATATTGTAGTACTATCTGTTTCTCCCTTCACTTTTATCAGTGTTTATATATTTAGGTGCCCTGATGTTGGGTGCATATATATTTATGATTATAAAATCTTCTTGATTAATTGGCCCTTTTTATCAGTTTATATTGTCCATCTTTATCTCTTCTAACAGATCTTGTCTTAAAATCTACTGTCTGATATTAATATTGCCATCCCAGCTCTTTTCTGGTTATTATTTGCATGGGATTTTTTTTTCCCATTCTTTCACTTTTAAACTATTTACATCATTGAGTTTAAGGTGTGTTTCTTGTAAACAGCATATAGTTAGATTATCCCTTGCCTTCCTGAAATGGGATGTGCACATCTGATCTAGGGGTTCTGCCCCAGCAAGCCTCAAGGCTACAGTCCTGGTCTCGTGTGGCAAAAGCTGTCAATGTTCACTGACATCTATGTGCTTCTCTACATTTCTCTGCCTCCTTTGCAGTCAGATGAAACACATGACTAGTCCTGGCCAATTGAAGTAATATATGTCACTTGTAAAGTAAGGCAGTTAAGTACTTCATCTGCCTTCTCCATATTCTTGTTCCCCTCTCCATGTCTCCTGGCAGGATGACACCTGAGTAACCTTGAAGTCACAGGACGGTGGAACTAAAAGGAAGAGGTAGTGTGGGTCCCTAAGTCACTACATTGGAGAGAGCTGCCCACTCACATTAAACTGTGACGTGAATAAAAAATAAACATATTATGCTAAGGCCGTGAGAGCTGAGGGTTTATTTTTTACTACAGCGTAGCCTAACTTCTTGTGACTAATACAATATAAAATTATTGTTTTCTCTGTCTGGAGCTTCATTTCCCTAGTTCTTTTTAAGCTGGCTTTTTTTCATCTTGTGAATCAACAGTTAAACCCCTGGCTGCTAACTGAAAGGTTGGCAGCTTAAACCCACCCAGTGGCTCCATACAAGAAAGACATTGCGATATGCCCCCTGTTAAGATTACAGCCTAGGGAGGCGGAGCGAAGATGGCGGAATAGACAGATGCTTCCGTCGAAACCTCTTTACAACGAAGACCCGAAAAAAACGAGTGAAACAAGTATATTTGTGACCAGCTGGGAGCCCTGAGCATCAAAGGCAAGCTTAGACAACGAACTGAGGGGCAGGGAAAGGAAGAGACCATTCAGAAGAGGAGAGGAGTTGCCGGACCTGAATCGCGGGGAGTCCTCAGGCACCATTCCAGGAACGGTGGCGAAGGCAGCGGGCTGGTACTAGTGTTCAGCCACAGTTTCCTCAGGGAGAAGCAGCCAGCCACACAGCCTATTCACACCTCTGGAACCTGAAGAGAAGGGCGCTCTTGGCAAAAGCTAAGTACTTGCGTATATTTTACCCTGTGCCACCCCATCCCAAGCCAGCTTCAGTGGCTGAATCCCTCGGCCTGAGATAGAATCTGGTGAGCACGTGGAGCCGTCCTCCCTGCCTTGGGGAAGGAAAAAAATTTCCAACTGGGGGAAAAGATAATTTGCTAGCTCCATTAACCGGGGGAGCTCAGGACAGAAGCGGTGGCTCCTGTCCAGGCATAAACTGTCCGGGGACTTTAAGCACCTTTCCCTTCTGCATGGACCTGTGTGGGCCTATTTCGGGAGAATCAGCCCTTGTTGGCAAACTCCAATCATTTCAGCGGTGCAGTGGAGAGGTGGGTGTTTGACTTTTGACATCGCTTTGCCTATTAAACAAGGTCCTCACCTCCCACAACAGGGACCTAAGGACTGGTGGCTCCACTTGGGTTGCCCAGCCACCTGCAACAGGGGCCCAGGGATAACTGGTACCTCACAGTCCTTACAACAAAATCTTTGGGTGCCCATGGTCCCTCTGCAGAGCCCACCCACCAGCACACTCTAGGGAACAGAGACGTGTATTCCTCAGAGACACTTTGGGGTTGGTTCTCAGCCCCCTGCCTTGTCCAGAGCGTGACCCCCTGCTGCAATCAGTTACTGGTATATACGCCAATCACCCCTGCCCCTATAAGACTGTAGAGCAGAGCCTGTACCACACACTTGATATCAGCTACCTGGAAACCTGAGCTGAATTCATACAAGAAAACTGAACAGACTCCTAGACTGATATACCTGATAACAGCTCTAGCCAGCTGGGGACAGGACACCAGAGCTCCAAAGGTGAAAATAATCCAGCTAGCTCATTCAAGCAACCCATAGGGGTATACCAAAACAAAACAAAGCAAGCAGCTATGACACAGTAAGCAAGCATAAACTAATACAATAACTTATAGATGGCTTGGAGAAAACAGTCAATATCAAGTCACGTAAAGAAACAGGCCATGATCACCTCAACAGGCTCTCAAAACAAAGAATCCAGGGATCTCGTAGATGAAAGTGCTTTCCTGGAATTACCAGATGCAGAATACAAAAGTTTAATATATAGAACCCTTTAAGACATCAGGAAGGAAATGAGGCAATGCTCAGAACAAGCCAAGGAACACACAGATAAAGCAACTGAAGAACTCAGAAAGATTATTCAGGAACATAATGAAAAGTTTAATAAGCTGGAAAAATCCATAGACAGACAGCAATCAGAAATTCAGAATATTAACAATAAAATTACAGAATTAGATAACAATAGAAAGTCAGAGGAGCAGAACTGAGCAAGTAGAAGCTAGAATTTCTGAACTCAAAGATAAATCACTTGACACTAATATATTTGAAGAAAAATCAGATAAAAGAATTTTAAAAAATAAAGAAACCTTAAGAATCACATGGGACTCTATCAAGAGAAATAACCTACGAGTGATTGGAGTACCAGAACAGGGAGGGATAACAGAAAATACAGAGAAAATTGTTGAGGATTTGTTGGCAGAAAACTTCCCTGATATTGTGAAAGATGAGGAGATATCTATCCAAGATGCTCATCGAACTCCACATAAGGTAGATCTTAAAAGAAAGTCACCAAGACATATTATAATCAAGCTTGCCAAAACCAAAGGTAAGGAGACAATTATAAGAGCAGCGAGGGATAAAAGAAAAGTCACCTACAAGGGAGAGCCAATAAGAATAAGCTCAGACTGCTTGGCAGAAACTATGCAGGCAAGAAGGAAATGGGATGACATGTTTAAAAAATTGAAGGAAAAAAATTGCCTGCCAAGAATCATATATCCATCAAAACTGTCTCTTAAATATGAAGGTGAAATTAAGACATTTCCAGATAAACACAAGTTGAGGGAATTCGTAAAAACCAAACCAAAACTACAAGAAATACTAAAGGGAGTTCTTTGGTTAGAAAATCAATAATATCAGGTATCGACCCAAGACTAGGACACTGGGCAGAGCAACCAGAAGTCAACCCAGACAGGGAAATCGAAAAAAAAAAAAAACAAAGCAAGATTAAAAAAAAAAAAGCCCAACACAGGGTAACGGCGAAGTTATTATATAAAAGAAGACAACATTAAAATATTAAAGAGGGACTAAGAAATGTAATCATACACGTGATACGGCGATATAAAGAAATAAAAATTAGTTATAAATTTAGAACAATAAGGGTAAATGATAAGGTAACCACAAAGGAGGCAAACTATCCTACTCATCAAAATAAAATACAAGGGAAAAACACAGACTCAGCAGAAGCAAAATCAACAAAAACACATATGAGGAAAAGACAATATATAAAGAAAATCTACTCAGCAGATAAAATCAAGTGGGAGAAAGAAGCTGTCAACATACAAAAAAAGACATCAAAATGATAGCACTAAATTCATACCTATCCATAATTACCCTAAATGTAAATAGACTAAATGCACCAATAAAGAGACAGAGTGGCAGAATGGATTAAAAAACAAGATCTGTCTATATGCTGCACACAAGAGACACACCTTAGACTTAGAGACACAAACTAAAACTCAAAGGATAGAAAAAAATATATCAAGCAAACAACAATCAAAAAAGAGCAGGAGTGCCAATATTCATTTCTGACAAAATAGACTTTAAAGTTAAATCCATCAGAAAAGATAAGGAAGGACACTATATAATGATTAAAGGGACAATACACCAAGAAGATATAACCATATTAAATATTTATGCACCCAATGACAGGGCTGCAAGACACATAAAACAAACTCTATCAGCATTGAAAAGTGAGATAGACACCTCCACAATAATAGTAGGAGACTTCAACGCACCACTTTCAGTGAAGGACAGGACATCCAGAAAGAAGCTCAGTAAAGACACAGAAGATCTAAATGCCACAGTCAACCAACTTGACCTCGTAGACATATACAGAACACTCCACCCAACAGCAACCAACTATACTTTCTTTTCTAGCGCACATGGAACATTCTATAGAATAGACCACATATTAGGTCATAAAGCAAGCCTTAGCAGAATCCAAAACATTGAAATATTACAAAGCATCTTCTCTGACCATAAGGCCATAAAAGTGGAAATCAATAACAGAAAAAGCAGGGAAAAGAAATCAAACACTTGGAAACTGAACAATACCCTGCCCAAAAAAGACTGGATTAATGAAGACATTAAGGATGGAATAAAGAAATTCAGAGAATCCAATGAGAATGAAAACACTCCCTATCAGAACCTTTGGGACACAACAAAAGCAGTGCTGAGGCCAATTTATATCAATAAATGCACACATCTAAAAAGAAGAAAGGGCCAAAATCAAAGAACTATCCCTACAACTTGAACAAATAGAAAGAGACCAACAAAAGAAACCCACAGGCACCAGAAGAAAACAAATAACAAAAATTAGAGCTGAACTAAATGAAATAGAAAACAGAAAAACAATTGAGAGAATTAACAAGACCAGAAGCTGGTTTTTTGAAAAACTCAACAAAATTGATAAACCATTGGCCAAACTGACAAAAGAAAAACAGGAGAGGAAGCAAATAACCCAAATAAGAAATGAGATGGGCGATATTACAACAGACCCAACTGAAATTAAAAGAATCATATCAGATTACTATGAGAAACTATACTCACAGTTTGAAAACCTAGAAGAAATGGATGAATTTCTAGAAACACACTACCTACCTAAACTAGCACAAACAGAGGTAGAACAACTAAATAGACCCATAACAAAAGAAGAGATCGAAAAGGTAATCAAAAAACTCCCAACAAAAAAAAGCCCTGGTCCCGACGGCTTCACTGCAGAGTTCTACCAAACTTTCAGAGAACAGTTAACACCACTACTACTAAAGGTATTTCAGAGCATAGAAAAGGATGGAATACTGCCAAATTCATTCTATGAAGCCACCGTATCCCTGATACCAAAACCAGGTAAAGACACCACAAGAAAAGAAAATTATAGACCTTTATCCCTCATGAATGTAGATTAAAAAATCCTCAACAAAACTCTAGCCAATAGAAATCAACAACATATCAAAAAAATGATTCACCATGACCAAGTATGCAGGGATGGTTCAACATTAGAAAAACAATTAATGTAATCCACCACATAAATAAAACAAAAGACAAGAATAACATGATTTTATCAATTGATGCAGAAAAGGCATTTGACAAAGTTCAACACTCATTTATGATAAAAACTCTCAGCAAAAGAGGAATAGAAGGAATATTCCTCAACATAATAAAGGGCATTTATACAAAGCCAACAGCCAACATCACCCTAAATGGAGAGACCCTGAAAACATTCCCATCGAGATCAGAAACCAGACAAGAATGACCTCTATCACCACTCTTTTTCAACATTGTGCTGGAAGTCCTAGCCAGAGCAATTAGGCTAGATAAAGAAATAAAGGGCATCCAGATTATCAAGGAAGAAGTAAAAGTATTTCTATTTGCAGATGACACGATCTTATACACAGAAAACCCTAACGAATCCTCCAGAAAACTACTGAAACTAAGAGAAGAGTTCAGCAGAGTATCGGGATACAAGATAAACATAGAAAAATCAGTTGGATTCCTCTACACCAACAAAAAGAACATCAAAGAGGAAATCACCAAATCAATGCCATTTACAGTAGCCCCCAGAAGATAAAACACTTAGGAATAAATCTTACCAGAGGTGTAAAAGGCTTATACTAAGAAAACTACGGTACACTTCTGCAAGAAACCAAAAGAGACTTACATAAGTGGAAGAACGTACCTTGCTCATGGGTAGGAAAACTTAACATTATAAAAATGTCTGTTCTACCAAAAGCAATCTATACATTTAATGCAATTCCTATCCAAATCCCAACGACAGTCTTTAATGAGATGGAGAAACAAATCACCAATTTCATATGGAAGGGAAAGAGGCCCCAGATAAATAAGGCATTACTGAAAAAGAAGAACAAAGTGGGAGGCCTTACTTTACCTGATTTTAGAACCTATTATACCGCCACAGTAGTCAAAACAGCCTGGTACTGGTACAACAACATATACGTAGACCAATGGAATAGAATTGAGAATCCAGACATAAATCCACCCACATATGAGCAGCTGATATTTGACAAAGGCCCCAAAACAGTTAAATGGGGAAAAGACAGTCTTTTTAACAAATGGTGCTGGCATAACTGGATATCCATCTGCAAAAAAATGAAACAAGACCCATACCTCACTCCATGCACAAAAACTAACTCAAAATGGATCAAAGATCTAAATATAAAATCTAAAACCAAAAAGATCATGGAAGAAAAAATAGGGACAACGTTAGGAGCCCTAATACATGGCATAAACAGTATACAAAACGTTATAAAGAACGTAGAAGAAAAACTAGACAACTGGGAACTCCTAAAAATCAAACACTTATGCTCATCCAAAGACTTCACCAAAAGTTTAAAAAGACTACCTACAGACTGGGAAAAAGTTCTTAGCTATGACATTTCTAATCATCACCTGATCTCTAAAATTTACATAATACTGCAAAAAGACAAATAACCCAATTAAAAAATGGGCACAAGATATGAATAGACACTTCACTAAAGAAGACATTCAGGTAGCTAACAGATATATGAGGAATTGTTCATGATCATTAGCCATTAGAGAAATGCAGATCAAAACTACAATGAGATTTCATCTCACTCCAACAAGGCTGCCATTAATCCAAAAAACACAAAATAATAAACGTTTGACAGGCTGTGGAGAAACTGGAACACTTATACACTGCTGGTGGGAATGTCAAATGGTATAACCACTTTGGAAATCAATCTGGCACTTCCTTAAAAAGCTAGAAATAGAACTACCATACGATCCAGCAATTCCACTCCTTGGAATATATCCTAGAGAAATAAGAGCCTTTACACGAACAGATATATGCACACCCATGTTTATTGCAGCACTGTTTACAATAGCAAAAACGTGGAAGCAACCAAGGTGCCCATCAATGGATGAATGGATAAAGAAATTACGGTATATTCACACAATAGAATACTACGCATCGATAAAGAACAGTGAGGAATCTGTGAAACATTGCATAACATGGCGGAACCTGGAAGGCATTATGCTGAGTGAAATTAGTCAGTTGCAAAAGGACAAATATTGTATAAGACCACTATTATAAGAACTTGAGAAATAGTTTCAACTGAGAAGAAAACATTCTTTTGTGGTTACAAGATGGGGGAGGGAGAGGGCGTGGGAGAGGGGTATTCACTAATTAGATGGTAAATAAGAACTACTTTAGGTGAAGGGAAAGACAGCACACAGTACAGGGAAGGTCAGCACAATTGGACTAAACCAAAAGCAAAGAAGTTTCCTGAATAAACTGAATGCTTCAAAGGCCAGCATAGCAGAAGTAGGGGTCTGGGGACCATGGTTTCAGGGGACATCTAAGTCAGTTGGCATAATAAAATCTATTAAGAAAACATTCTGCATCCCACTTTGAAGAGTGGCATCTGGGGTCTTAAAGGCTAGCAAGCAGCCATCTAAGATGCATCGATTGGTCTCAACCCACCTGGATCAAAGGAGAATGAAGAACACCAAGGACACAAGGCGATTACGAGCCCAAGAGACAGAAAGAGCCACAAGATCCAGCAACTACATCATCCTGAGACCAGAAGAACTAGATGGTGCCCGGCTACAACCAGTGAGGGCTCTGACAGGGAACACAACAGAGAACTCCTGAGGGAGCAGGAGAGCTGTGGGATGCAGACTCCAAATTCTCATAAGACTAGAGTTAATGGTCTGACTGAGACTAGAAGGACCCAGGTGGTCACGGCCCCCAGACCTTCTGTTGCCCCAGGACAGGAACCATTCCTGAAGCCAACTCTTCAGACATGGATTGGACTGGACAATGGGTTGGAGAGGGATGCTGGTGAGGAGTGAACTTCTTGGATCAGGTAGACACTTGAGACTACGTTGGCATCTCCTGCCTGGAGGGGAGATGAGAGGGTGGAGGGGGTTAGAAGCTGGAAAAAAGGACACAAAAAGAGAGAGTGGAGGGAGAGAGCAGGCTGTCTCATTAGGGGGAGAGTAATTGGGAGCGTGTAGCAAGGTGTATCTGGGTTTTTATATGAGAGACTGACTTGATTTGTAAACTTTCATCTAAAGCACAATAAAAATTATTAAAAAAAAAAAGATTACAGCCTAGAAAATCCCATGGGGCTGTTCTAGTCTGTCACATGGGCTGGCTATTAGTCAAAATCAACTCTGCAGTACCTAACAACAACAGTTCTCAGCTTAAGTATTACTATCCCAGAAATGCCTTCTCTGATTCTTTTTCTACTATTGTCTTCCACAGCCCTCTTATTCTTCCTGTTTATTTCTCCAGCAGTACTTCTTTTTTTTTTTTTTTTTGCCTACTTGTTTTTTGCCTGTCTTCCTGTTTAGAATATAAGCTCCATTAGAACTGGGATACTGTTTGTATTATTCTCCTTATTATCCCCATACCCAGCTCAGGGCCTGACATGAAGAAGATTTCAATAAATATGTGATGAACAAATGATTGAAAAAATGAAAGAACATACAAATCAATAAAAGGTATACTGTGGGAAGGGTTGTTAGCGCTGTGCATCTAAAGTTCGTCTCAGAGCTATGAAACAGGCCTTTATGAAACAGTGGCTTTATCAATTCATTTTTCACTTCAGAAAAAACATTTATTGTACATACTTGCTGATCAATACATAAGTAGTTCCATGAAGATATGACCAAACTAATTGATGGGTAGGCGGTATAACTGCACATGAATTTAGCTTTAATGACAAATGCACTGTGAAAAATAACAAATTTCTCCTGACAACTCATCATCAGCTGTTAGTAGGATGGAATGCTATGGAAGAGTACTTCAGAGCCACTCTTCATAGTTTTATGAAGACATCTGGCCAATTGCATTCTATGTTAAATAAGTAGGAAGTTGACTCCATTAAAAATTAATGGAAAATTGTATGAATAATGACTCTGTGGTGGTATATAAAATGATCATACATTACCTCTAGGTTAGACAATGCATCTTGAAATTGTATGGGCCGTGTGAATTTACAGTCTGGTGGCCTGAGGTGGATAGGAACAAAGGAGGAAACAAAATCTGGGCTGTGTGAAGGGCATCCAGCTGCCCAAGTCACTTATGCTCACAAAGCAATGTGACTAAGGTCCCAACCTACCCCTTCTTCCTAGAACATGCCCCATAGCCTTGAGCCCCTCAGCCTAGATTACAGATGACACAAATCCCTTAAACCCATCCAGACTCCTAGGATTGAGAGATTCCTTAGGATGCAAGCAAAGCCAGGCTTAGGGCATCCATGTTGGAACCATGCTGTGGCTGTGGTCGGAGATGTGGCCAGTGATGTGGCCAGCCAGGAGCTGCATTGATCTGGCCTGGCCCACAGAGGGTGGGCAGGAAGGTAACCAAGAAAAAATTACTTTCACTAGACTCCCACCTCCAACCCTCCTCCTCCCCTCCAAGCCTGCTTTAGGACTTCCATAGAAAATTATCTCAATCCAAGGCCATCTCTAGCCTCTTGAGGTCATTTTCCAAAGGTCTGGTAATCTTTGTTTTCCTTCTTGTCTTGCCAATGTCCAATTATTTCGTTATAACGTGTACATACAAACCACACACACACACACACACACACACACACAGTGCTGGTGCATTTTTGTCTTGCAAAGTTTTAGGTAATATGTTGGCCTAACAAGAGACATCAAAAATAAACGAGCATTTCCTGGCAAATTAAAGACAGGCAGAGCCTGGCAACGCAGGTGATGGGGTGAACATTTACAAAGCTAGCCTCCCAACATTGCTTCTTTGATGCAGTTCTTTTTTTGCCCTAAAGGAATTTCATGGTAATGAAATCTGTGCTTAAAAATCAAACCTTCCTAACTAGAGATACCTTGGGACTGTTTGTTCTCTGCAGTGTAGCTGTGTGTGGCATGACCCTGTTTCTGAGCGTACCGGTGAGAGTGTATGTGTTGGGGGAGGGGGAACATTGCTAATCAGTGTGTGATTTGAGTCTGCTTTGAAAGAAAAAAAAAAAATTTTTTTTTTTTTTTTGAAAGCTGATCTCAAGAGGTAAAATAGGATATGGATCTAATTTGATGAGACATGAAAATTTTCGGACCTGTCTTATCTAGCTGAATTCTGGCTCTTGTTTTTCGTTGTAAAGATCTGGAACAACAACTTTATTTAGTGCTTGGATAATTTTCGCCCCCTGGATTGCTAGTGGAAAGTCAAAGACCCTGATTTACAAACAGAGGTTTTGTAAGTACTATTTTTAGAACAATGCTGCACCAGGTTTATAAGGGGGGGTTTGGGGTTAAAAACTACAGTCACTTTTGAGCAAAGTAGCATTTCACTGCATAATAATGAAGTACTAATTGCTCTTTGTCATCACTTTTTATGCAAATTTCCCTGGAGCATTTGCCCAATATGCATTTTACATTTTAACAAAGAAAGTGGAGTCTTGACAAACAAGAATCGTATACCCAAGCAAAAATAAAAGTATCAGCTATAAGATAAAACTGCTTAAGGTGCCTTCTCTAAGGATATAAATTTTTCTATCATATCATTCCCATTATTAGATCTATTTGACCAATAAGATTCCTTTCAATATAAAATAACAGTTTGTGTCAGGGAAAAAATAAGTTTAAATGCAAAATCTGCATATTTTATTCATCCTACAATTTACGATGGAAGTTTGATGTGAAAATTATGTTCCCAGCAGAATCTAAATAAATCGGGTCAAAACGCATATTGTCAGTGGAATCAGATGGTGTCAAAGCATTTACCCCAGGCACAAATTTCACTATTTTAGAGGTTTCAGTTATTCAAATGGATTCCCATTTTCACAGAGACCATCACCAGCATTATCAAAGCAGAGAAACAATTTGCATACCATAAATAGGTCCAGAGTTTGAAACATACCTCAACAGTGTGTTTGTGTTCAAATTCTGGTCTAGAGATGGATACTGTCATTATCCTACTTACACCAGGCAATAAAAAAAAGAAATGTGATTTTTAAATTTTCCGGGACCTTCAAAGAAATCTAAAATTCAAACCTAGCCTTTCAGGTCATTATGAAGACATATTTGTCAAGGTAAAAAGACAGAACATATTTTATTTAATAGTCTGAGCTTGATCCATACCATTTAATATTGAAACATACAGTATGTGGGGCTCTGTTTGTACTCTTATCCCAAGCCCCACTAATATTAGGGGCAGGTCTACTTCCTAGAAGCACCCCCACTTCCAGCTTACAAGCTTCAATCAAATCTGTACAGGCTCATTCTGAAAATGGAATGAAATTGGCTTTAAAGGCAATTGACTTTAAGGACCATCACCTATGCTTTTCCATAAATCCACATTCTGCAAATAGAAAAATACATATACGTGTCAAGGTGTTTTTTATGGAACAGTAGAGAATCCCTTCCTAACTACACGGAAATGAACTGTAGTTTTATATAAATGACCTTTGTAGAGAACGTTATTTCCAAAGTAGGATAAAAAAAAAAAAGTGTCCTGGAATAATAATAATTATACTGTGAAGCCTCTTTAATTCCAGACTTCAAAGTTGTTTACAATCCTGAAGTAATTAGTCCACAGCCCCTTCTGAGCTGGATCCGTAAAGCGGTATCCACCCACTTTTACAAGCACTCAACCCCAGACCCAGAAGAGTTTTGCCTAAGGTCATTGAATGAGTCAGGGGCAACTGGAGTGCAGCGTCTTCACTCGTGGTCCCAGACCCCCTCCATTAGACAACCTGATTATGAGATGAAATACTGGTAAACATGAGCTTATGTACCCAGGAAATGTACTGTGAAGGGCATAATGAATTACTTATGCTGTGTAGTGTATGTATAAATCATATTAAAGCATGCTGAATAGTACATTATCATGCTTCTATTTTGCATTACAAAAGTAACTAATGTAAGCTGCAAAGTGTACTTTTAATCCATTATTCATTTCTAAAAGTAGTCAGACCACTATTGGAGTACCATAAAAGGCTACCAGTATAAGCAAACCTGTTTTTCAATTTATGAAGATGAAACAGCAGGATTTTAAAATCAGTTTTCAATATAGTCAAGTTACATTTATCAAACTTACATCAAATCTCTATATTCCTATTTCAGATGGAGGAATTATGACAAACTATAATTTTTTCCCCAAAAGAGACTATATTTCTTACATTCAAAACCAGTATAATTAATTTCACTGTGTGTAATTCTCTGATATTGTTTGTTTTACCTCATTTTTAATGTTTACACTGGGTTAAAATCCATTTGTAGTTCCCTTTCTCATTTGGGTTCAGCTAAGAACATTCTGAATTTCCACAGGAGCCACCTCAATGTAGTTAACACCTCCTCCACAAATGTTTCTCAAAGCACCAGAGAGGAGTGGGTGTGTGTCTCTGGGCCCTGAGCACCCCTCTAAAGGACCCCTCAAAGGCCTAGCCAATCCAGAAGCCATAACAGAAAAGACTGATAGATTCAACTACATAAGAATACAAAAGCAATGTAAGTGTAAAAGGCAAGGACAAACCGTGAAGCTATGTTTGAGACATATCACAAAGGGCCAATTTCTCTGAAGTTTAGAAAGTCTTCAAAACTGAGAAAAGTCCAACGCAATAGAAACTGAACAAATGACATGAACAGATAATTCACAGAGAAAGAAATACAAATAATTCTTAAACATACAAGATGTGCAACCTCATCCGTATTAAGGGGGATTTGAATGAAAGCTACATGATAATACCATTTCTCAGTTACCAAGTTGGCGAAATATTCCCCAAATTTGATAATATAATTGTTGGCAGGGCTGTCGGTAAATAATCGCTTACATATGCTGATGCAACTGCAAAATGGAGTAAGTCCTCTGGGTGGAAATACAACAATCCTTGTAAAAATTACTTGCTTTGACCCAGAAACCCCATTTTTGGAATTTATTCTAGAGATACACCTGCATACTTATGAAATGATGTAGGTACTAACACAGGGAGCAATGGCCCTGAGATCGGAAGGTGCCTGTTTAAGAAACAGCAAAGAGACTGCTGTGCTTAGAGGAGAAACAAGTAAAAGAGAAATAGACTACACTATCATTTTTTTTTTTTTATCAGGGAGGTAATAGGGGATTGAGTGTGGAACCCAGAGACTTAGTAAGACAAGGAACAGGGGGCTCCCAAATCTGCAAACAAAATAACAAGAAATGGGCCAGGGTGCAGAAACAAAGCCATTCCCCAGAACAATGGTCTAAAAATAGTCCACAAACTTCTTCAGAGTTGCCTTTCAGAAGCACTTGGAGAAGACCAGGCCCAGCGACATGCGTAGAACATCCACCTGTGACCGCTGTGTGACCTTCTACCAGGGGGCAGTGAGGGGCTATAGCCCCAGCCGGGGAATCAAAGCCAGGGAGCGAGAGACTGAGCAGGAGAGACGCCCCATAATAAGCCCTGCTACGAATCCCAGAGGCCTCTGGGACAGGAGCCATCTTGGAAAGCTGCTAGGCGAGCTTAACACATCCCCCCTTCACCGTGTCTATGAATAAACATGAATCTTTTCCCACCCAATGACTTTTAAAAACTAGGGCCTGTCTTTTGTTCTGTGAGATGAGGGTATGTATTGCTGTAGGCCCTCCTGGTCTCTGCTTGCAAACCTCTTCAATAAAGCTTTGCTCTTGTGGAAAATTACAAGCCTTACCCGCTCATTCTTGACCAGCAAGAGGCAAGAACCTTATTCTGGTAACAGTACAAGTTTATTTTTTGCAGCATTATTTGTAGCAGTAGAAGTTTGGAAACAACCCAAGGGCCCAAATGATAGGAAATAGATCCGAGAAACTATCATACACACATAAGCTGGGGATGATCACTATGTATTGGTATAGACAGAACTCTAAATAATGGTGAAGTACAGAACAGAATATACTGTATGTGAAACTTTGTGTACAATGGGGGGATAAGAATATATTTTTGTAATTGTTTACATCTGCATTCATGAACATTGAAGACACAAATGTAATAAAAATAATTGCTATTTATTGAGAGTTTAAAGTAAACCAGAACATATACTTATCAATGAATATTTTTGAAGTCCCTTTGGTTTTTGAACCATGTAAAGAAATAACTTATTTTAAACAATTAAATTTAAAAATAAATAATAGCGTCCTTATCACATCACCCTACTTTATTTCTTATATGGCACTTATCACCATCTAATTTTTTCTTGTTTAGTTATTTGGTTTTTTTCGGAAGGTTAGCAAATTATGACTCACGGACCTACCTCTTATTTTTGAAAATAAAGCTTTCTTGAACACATTCATTCATTTACATAATTCTGAGATTGCTTTCATGATATAATGGCAGAGTTGAGTAGTTGCCACAGAGACCATATGCTCACAAACCCTAAAATACCTGACCCTGTGCAGAAAAAAATTTGCCGACCTTTGCTCTAAAATGTGAATATATTCCTGCTTAAAATGTAAGGCTTATCTGGTTTGTTGTTCAGTCCCTGGGAGTTGATTTCAACTTATAGTGGCCCCATGTGACAGCGTAGAACTGCCCATAGGGTCTTCTAGGCTGTAATATTTACGGAAGCAGATTCCCAGATCTTTCTCCTATAGAGCCACCAAGTGGGTTCAAACAACCAACCTTTCAATCAGCAGTTGAGTGCTCAACTGTTTCACCACTACCCCTCCTTAGAATACTGTCTAGCCTGTAGTAAGTGCTCAATAAATACTATTACAGGTTGGGTTCCCAAGGAAACTAATTCTGAGATGGACATTAGTGTGGAGGAGGTTTATCAGGGAGTGGTCCTGGGATCAACACCTGAGGAAGGGAGAGAAGCAGGATTAGGCAGAGGGGGAAGTCTTAACGGAATGCCTCAACTAACCTGGCGGGGAGTTCCCAGAGCTGTCTGAGTTGAGTTGAAAGGTCTGGGCTTTTACACTCCCACTTGGTTACGTCATTGAATGAGGGCCATCGGGGAGGAGGTGTGATCTTAAGGGAAGAGGCTCTCTCTCCTCAAGCAAGACAACTCCTAAAGCAGGGCTGCCAGCTGAGGGCTGCCTGCATTCCTGGAGCTGGGAGGTGGTGTAGGTTTATATGCGTCTGCTTCGGTGATAGTTCCATCTCTTGGCAGCACCATTCAGTAGATTTTAACCTCATAATCTCTCCGTGGACATTTCAGCATGAGTCTTTGTGTTCCCTGAGAAGTAGACTCTGAGACAATGATCAGAGCACAACTCGTTTTTTGTGAGGTACAGGGAGCACCAGTAGAGGAATGGAGAAGGCAGACTGGGAAGGTGGGGCAGCCAATTCACTGCCCACGGCCAATGCAGAATGGTGTGACTAAGAAGAATTTGGGGAACTGTGCTCATCCAAGAACTGCTTGTCACTCTATCACGGGTGGTGAGCAGGCGTCTCAGAGTTATCCCACTTGAGGGGGTGAGGGAGCTGGAGTATTTACATACCAACTCTCATCAGTCATTTGTTGAGGCTGGTAGAGAGAGGCGTTAAATCTCTGGGCACAGGGGCCTTCCCTTGTTCATTGCTCTGGGCACAGGGGCCTTCACTTGTTAGTCGCTCAGCCCCCAGGCATAGAGATATGTATCTAGAGATACAGATCTAGGCCAAGAGAATTCATCCTGAGGGCTCTGAAGGGATATGGGTCGGGAGAGCACCTGCTCCAGCATGCTTACTTGTAATGCTGACAAATGAAAGCAAACACATAGTAGCTGTGGTCTCAGAGCACATTACGGTTGGGTTTTCAAGAGGCTATGTTTCCTCTCATGTACTACCTGGTCAGCATTTTGGGCCTAATTAAAATACTCACAGGTAAGTCTGGTCTAGGTGGTACTCGGTAAGGTCCTGGGGTGAACAATCAGGCACACGAAGTGCTATGCCAAGGGGGAAAAAGCCTGCAAGCTGTAGTGAGAAAACTGAGTGAGAAAAACGACTGAGTCAAAAGTGAGGGATTTTAAAAACCAAGACATCACCACTAGGGGAAAGTAGCAAAGATCTGAAAGGAATGGCAGACAGGAGGGCAAAGCAAGGAGGTGGAGGGCTGGTCTGTACTGAATTTATAAACACATTCCAGAGCCCTGTTCTTGGAGAGTGTTCTTAGAGCAGCCCGCCCAAGCTGAGCAGACACTCTGCCTGCCCTTGGGACATGTCCTTGGCCACCAGCCCAGGGAGGAATGGCCTCACCATTTACTTCCTGTCAGATGGTAAGCTGGAACAGGTTTTGCTTTAAAGTGAGCAAACATCTTAAAACAGGAAAGCTTCTCTGTCTTTGCATATTCTGGCCCTTTTGCAAGGAATTTCTTTTCCTTTGTACTCCTATTCATTCTCCAATTCAGAAGTTCTTTCCCCCTGAGGAGTCTTCTCCAACCGCCATCTTGCTTCTCCTGACTGAATTCCCTCTCTGTGATCCTGGAACTTTTTATATATGCCTCAACCATAACTCTTGTATTTTAATTCTGTGAGTCTGTCTTCCTGACTGTGCTCCTCAAGGGGCAGAACCTCATCTCCTTCATCTCTTCATCCTTAGAAATTTGCACAATTCTTGGCAAAAAAAAAAAAAATACATACATGTTTAATTAACTTGACGATTAACCTGTGTTACTTATCACTACATCTAAATGATAATATACAATTAGAGAACACAAAGGTAAATGAATGCACCCAAAACTCTCTTTTTGTAAATTTATTAAACCTCATTCATTCATTTATCCCGCAAATACTTGTTGAGTATATTTTATGAGCCATGCACTAGAAACATAATCTTAAACATGACCCCTGCTGCCACTGAGTTTACAACTTTCACTGTTATCAGTTCTACCTCCTTCTGAAACTATTTTTGATTAGAATTAAATGGGAAAAAAAATCACTCATACTAAATCGTTACCTTTTTTTTTTTTTTCAAATGATATTGTATTGAATTTTAATGGAAGTTTACACAGCAAGTTAGGTTCCCATTTGACAATTTTCACACAAATTGTTGTGACATTATATTTATCACGATCTGCCAAAATTCTTTATTTTTTTTTTAACAATTTCTACATGTCTAATTTAGTGATATTGATAACATTCTCTGAGTTGTGTAACCATTCTCACCCTCCTTTTCTGAGCTGTTCCTCCCTCATTAACATAAACCCTCTGCCACCTAGGATTCCTATCTGATCTTTCAGGTTGCTGTTGTCAGTTTGATCCCATATAGATAGTTCTTAAAGAGCATAATGCTCAAGGCAGACTTTTTTGCTAGTTAAGCTAAACTATTGTTTGGTTTTAAGAAGTCTTCAGGGGATGTTTTTGGTTTAAGATTTAAAGATTATCTCAGAGCGATAGTTTCAGGGGTTCATCTACCTTCCATGGCTCCAGGAAGTCTGGTGTCCATGAGAATTTGAAATTCTGCTCTACATTTTCCCCCTTTTGATCAGGATTCTTCTATGGAATCTTTGATCAAAATGTTCAGCAATGGTAGCCAGGCACCATCCAGTTATTCTGGTCTCACGGCAAAGGAGGCAGTCATTTGTGGAGGTAAGTATGCACGCATTCTGTATCCTCCTCTTATTTCTAGCTACCATTCTTCTTTTAACTCCAGGTGAATACAGGCCATTTTTTGTGCCTTGCATGGCCACTTGCTAGCTTTTAAGACTCCAGGCACTACATAATAAACTAGGAGATAGAACGGTAGTACTAAACTTGTCAGATGTCCAATTAACTGGATGTCCCATGAAACCATGACCCTAAACCTACAAACCAAGGAACCAAATCCCATGAAGTGTTTGGTTGTACATAATCAGTCTCAGCAGCTACTCTTTTTTTTTTTCTTTTTTCTGTCATTGTAAATATATCTCTCACACATCTTTTGCCAATTTCAGTTTTTTACAGGTATAAAACTTACAACAATTACAATAATCAGCTGTACAACCCTACTCTTAATGCAATTTTTCCATCACTGTTAACCCTCCTTTCCCCCCTCCCTCCCACCCTTGGTAACCACTAATAAACTTTGGTCTTTATATATTTAATGCCTTTTCTTGTCTTTTTACCTAAGTGAGGTCATAAAATATTTGTCCTTTTGTGATTGGCTTCTTTAACTCAGCATAATGTCTTCAAGCTCCATCCATACTGTAGCATGTATCAAGATGTCATTTCTCCTCTGGCTCAGTAGTATTCCATTGTATGTATGTACCAGGTTTTGTTTATCCATTCATCTGTTGATGGGCATTTAGTTTGTTTCTACCTTTTGGCTGTTGTGAATAACACTGCAAAGAATATTAGTATACAAGTTTCTTTTTGAGTCTCTGCTTTCAAGTCTATTGGGTATATACCTAGGAGTGGAATTGCTGGGTAATATGATAGTGCTGTTTTTAGTTTTTGAGGAATTGCCACACTGTTTTCCACAAAGGCTGTACCATCTTGCATTCCCACCAACAATGGATAACATATCATTAACTTTTAACTTCAAGTTAAGAGCCAATACCTAGAATGGAAAAAATTATGCTGGTATTTAAGTGCTTCAGGGTAGCTTGGTGCCAAAAGCCCTTACTTGTCTAGTTAGATAAAAACCTAGCTACCAGCTTAACAAATTGCCTTTGAATTGACCAAGGCTCAGGGCGACCTCGTGTGCATCAGAGTAAAACTTGCTCCATAGGATTTTCAATGACTGATTTTTTGAAGTAGATCACCAGGGCCTTCTTCCAAGGTGCCTCTGGGTGGATTCAAACCTCCACCCTTCCAGTTGCAGCCAAGTGTGTTAACTGTTTGCACCACCCAGGAATTCCACTACCTGCTTAGACATTATCCAATGGCAGATGTAGGTTTGCTTTTCTTAACATCTCTGCTATGAGAAGGACCTTCAAGTAGTTAGTTTAATCTTCCCAATGCTCCCTCCTCTCCTACATCACAAATGGAAGCAGAAAGATAAGTGAAATAGCCACCTAAAACATTTCTGCTTATTCAGGAGATTGCAAACACATGCCCATGCTTTTCCATTCAGAGATACTGATTTTCACATTTTTCCTGGAAGCATGAAATACTTCCCATCCCAAACTAAGGTTTTTATCCCTTGAAACTGCCGTTACTAAGCACTGTCAAGTCAGTTCTGACCCATAGCGACCCTAGGTACAACAGAACAGAACACTGCCCAGTCCTGCGCCATCCTCACAATTGTTGCTATGCTTGAGCCCATTGTTGCAGCCACTGTGTCAATCCATCTTGTTGAGGGTGTTCCTCTTTTCGCTGATCCTCTACTTCACCAAGCATGAAGTCCTTCTCCAGGGACTGGTCCTTCCTGATAACATGTCCAAAGCACGTGAGACGAAGTATCACCGTCTTCGCTTCCAAGAAGCGCTCTGCCTGTTACTCTTCCAAGACAGACGTGTTCGTTCTTCTGGCAATATATTCAATATTCTTCAACAACGCCACAGTTCGAAAGCATCAATTCTTCTTCGGTCTTCCTTATTCATTGTCCAGCTTTTGCGTGCGTATGCGGCAATTGAAAACACCATGGCTTGGGTCAGGTGCACCTTAGAACTCAAAGTGACATCTTTGCTTTTCAACACTTTAAAGAAGTTTCTTGCAGCAGATTTGCCCAACGCACTGCGTCGTTTCATTTCTTAACTGCTGCTTACATAGGTGTTGATTGTGGATCCAAGTAAGATGAAATCTCCTTGAAGCTAGAATTTCTACAACTCTCACTTTAAAAAACAACAGTTCCTATGGGAACAAAGTATCGGTTTCTTAGCAACCACTGCAGCTTTTACAACATTGATAAACTTGGCTTTAACATGAAATTACTTTCTGTAAAGAGCTTATTGTTACTGTGAAATCATAGTATAACAAAAAAACTTTCATGCAAGGTACAAAATTAAATAAATTTTGGTAACTATGTAAAAGATAACTTATGTATGATGCACAAAGAAACTTCAAAGAAATAAGGTAAAATATTAACTCTGTGTCCATATTTTCTAAATACTTTGTGCATAAAATAACTGTAGTGCAAAAAAGAAAAAAAATCGGCCCTAAACTGGCAATCTGGCCTCGTGACTACAAACCATGTACCAAAAAAAAAAACCCACTGCATCAAGCGGATTACGACCCATAGTGACCCTATAGGACAGAGTAGAACTGCCCCGTAGAGTTTCCAAGGAGCGCCTGGCAGATTCAAACTGCCAACCTTTTCGTTAGCAGCCATAGCACTTAACCACTACGCCACCAGTGTTTCCACAAACCATGTAGAAGGGCACAAATCATTTACCCCCTGACCCTCAGGCTCTTCTCTTGAAAAGTGATGTCTCAGGTTTTATTTACTTATTTTTGAACTCTGAAATTCAATGATTCTATAATTTTTCTTTCCCACAGTGATTATATGTGAGGAATTGACCCAGTATTACAGCAGCTTTCAAACTTTGGAAAGCATGAAAATCACCAGGGGAGCTTTTTAAAAAATACAGCTGCCTGGACTGCAACCTTATAGATTCTCAATCAGTAGATTGGCTTAGGACCCAGGCAACTGTATTCCTCTTATTGACCCCAGGAGATTCTAATGCAGACCACATTGGGAGCGACTATAATGCCATACTCTATCCATAAGTCTTGAAGACCCAAAAGTGGTCTAATACAAAAAACATTTGGAACAAGACAATGATCCTTCCTTGAGGCCATCCAACACTAACTGGTACAATTACAACTTATGGCAGTTTTTGACCTAACATATTGCACTCAGACTCATCTATTCACTCAGTCTCCTTGTTAGATTAATCTTCGATCTCAGCTCCATCAGTGTTTTTTCACATCTTCGAAGCATCACTCTGCACCATCTGTAACATCCTATGTGACTCATCCCTGAGACATAACAGACTCCCTTCTGGCACTCAGAAACGTGCATACTCTTCTCTCAGGCGCACTGAAGGCCTGCCTCTCGTTCCCTGGTAGAGCTGATGCTTGCTTTGTCGTGTGTGAGAGCAGCGAATCTTCCACTGACAGTGTGAAAGCTAACAAGAAAGATTGGAAACAAAAGTAAAAGAGTTTGTGTATTATGTTTAATACCCCATATTCGGAAGTAAATGTCCTTTGGGTTGACAAATCAGAGAACAAAATCAGCAGGCTTTTACTGGGAAATTTCTTCTCCTGTGAATATGAACTAGGACCCTTAATAAATAAACAGAAAAAGAACCTATAGATGAGCTGTTTCTTGAAGACAAGCAAAAATTTTAAAATTCAAAACAAAAATGTCTACTAGATATTTAGCTGTACAAAGACAGTTTTTAGTTTAATAACTAGGAGAAATCAGTCCAAGAATTATATGGCACTGAATTTTGATGTGGGGAGGGGGTGGGAGAAGTGTTCACATCTTGGCAATTATGCTGTTCAAAATAGTTTCTCTTTAAATGTGTGTCAAGGTTTAAGAAAATACCAGGTATGAAAATCAAAATACATGAAACGTAAAGAAGGGATAATGAAATATATTCTAAATGAATTTTTAGCTTTACAAAAATGATTATTTATAGAAATTTTTAAATAGGAATGCTTTCTCTGGCATTTGAAATGTCATTAGATTTACTGGTAATGTTTTATTTCTTATCTGGAACCTGGTTACGGGTATGTTCACTTAGCAAAAACTCACTGAGCGATGACCTTATGATTTGTGTGCTTTATAATAATACATTCAATTTTAGTAAAAAGCTTACCTAAAAATTTGTTAGTTTTATAATCCAATGTGCATACAACTTTTCATGGACATAAAATCTGCTATACCTTTTAGAGATGACATGTTAGAAAACTAAACAAAAAAAAAAAATTTTTTTTTTTTTTTAACAAAGAGGGGAAAAAAAGGAACAACCTAGAATCAGTTTCTGAAACATGAGGAATGAAGTCACGTGACGTAAAAAGAAAGAGCTAAGTGAAGGAAAACGGTAACCCAATGCCAACATGATGGTGTGATCATCTAGTATAACCATTTTGGGGGTAAAAGCAAGTGTCAGAGCTGACCATTATGGTTCACTAGTCTTCCTTGGTAAAAATACAGATTTGGGTCATGAAGGTAGAAATAAAAGCAAGGTGATTTCTCTTGCCACAAGACTGGAACCCCATTTCCAAGGGAAGTGGTGTGAAATCATAGCAGCCAGGATCTGAATACTGAATCCACTCGTGGTTAGCTATATGATATTTAACTCCTCCTTTTTTAATATTATGTTATGAGCTAAGGCTTAAAAAAAAAAAAAAGGCTTAGGAGGAGTTAAATGTCACATAGCTAACCACAGGTGGATTCAGTATTCAAATCCTGGCTTCTATGATTTCACACTACTTATCTTGGAAATGGGGCTCCAGTCTTGTGGCAAGAGAAATCACCTTGTTTTAATTTCTACCTTCATGATGGCACTGGGTTTGGTTTTTGTTTTTTTTTAAGCCTTAGCCCAGAATTGACTCAATGGCAGTGGGTTTGGTTTTTCTTTTCTTTTTTTGGAAGCCTTAGTTTATTCATCTGTATTAAAATTAGGGAGATAATAAAACCTAACTTTGTGGGGTTGTTGTGAAGATTAAGAAAATAATACATACAAAGTACTGGCCCAATGCCTAGCTCAATTAATAGTAATTATGATTGTTTTTTCTGTTCTAGTATGTGAAAATATTGAGAATATAGTGTATTTCCATTTGAAATTAAACTTGTTTAAAAATAAAATTGAATGTTTCGGTCAAAAACCATTTTCTTTTTTCCATTGCACCACTAAAAACATCTGCAGGGTGATAAATGATTTCTACATGCTGAAAGAGCCTGATTGGCATTTCTCCCTCCCCAATTTTGTGTACGGTGTGGGACATGTAGCTAAAGGCTTCTAAGTAGGTACTAGCTGTAGATGCTTTAGCTCTTAGCAGTTAATATAAACCCTAAATTTACATGGCCTTCAATTTCCTTTACAACACTTGCCTGAGTAGGATTTATCACCCTTGTCCTGTTGCACTCCAGAGGATAGACAAGGTGAAAAGAACAGTTAAGCTGGTTACACTGTATTAATGTGAAAATGCTTTGAGCAATTACTAGTTTTAATTTTCCCATTCAAATTGAAATATGATAAAGCTGTGTTTGGACAGGACTTGGTTCTAGATGTTAATTTTGCTTATGTATGTTTATCTAAATAAACATTTGGATATTTTTCCCTACAAACGATCTCTATGGTTATCATATGCTATTTGATTAATGCCAAATAGACCTATATATACAAAAAGCTTTGTTAATATAAGCAGAAATCTGTTACTATCAAAACCCTTTAAAGTGACATTGAAACCCAAATTAAGCCCACAAATGCAAGGAAGTTCTGGGGTCGAGTGACACTCCCTCCCCTATTTGCCCTGCTGCTGTGATAGTTGAGGCTTGGTGAACTGGAACCAAATTCACAAGGGGAACGCTTGCCATTTCAAGTCCCCTGTATTACATTGAAGCCTTGTTTTTAATTTCGTTTCCTTTTTTATTTAAAAAAAGAACTTGTTATTCACATTTTTGATTTATGCTAAAATTCAAGCTCACTGTCCCAGTGCTGTCTCTTTGCCTGGCTGCTCACTGGATAAAACAAATGCATGATCGAAAATCGCCTCAGTGTAAGCAGTCTAGCACAACCACTGGAGTTGGCTGAGGAAAACTCTAAGGAACAAAAAAACTGGTATCTGGGAATCCCCTACCTACAGCTATATAAAAAGGTGGTCAAGATTTTTATACTCAAGTTTATATCAGGCATTGGAAAAGAATGTCAGGAGTTGAGGCTATTTTGAAAGGAATTTATTGGCATAATGGAATTAGTCTTTAACCAAAGCTTCAGTATTAATAGCTCTCTGGTTTCTAACCTTGACTCTATTATCGATAAGGTCATTCCCAGCAAGCCCTTGTGACTCAGTTTCACCATCTATGACACAGGGATAATGACACAAACACGCTTTATCTTCTACAATAGATGTATCCTTGAAAACTTGTGGAAACTGAATTTTGGAAAATAAAATTACTAACTGTATTAGAAAAAAAAATCCTTATTTTAAGAAACTTCGAGATGAATCCTTTGTCAAGTAAGAAATTCTCTTTTACTTGATTTTTTAAATATAGATTCAACTTTTAGTATTATATTCTTTAAAACTGGAACACATTTTAAAATGAAAAGTGTGGCTGACTTTTATGCACATTATGTAATGGGAAGGGGGCTCGGGGTTCCCAGCCACTGCCCTCAAAGGAGATTTCCTAATATCCACCTTTTTCCTGCTCAGCTCCTGCTGTGCAGTGCTGGGATGGGAGGTGGCTGTTATTGCTAGGATGAATCTTCAGGCAGTAAGAAGCTGTGTTTTTAGGAGAATTAGGAAAATGGGAAGTAGAAGACAGAGCTAGGAGACAGGCGGTAAGGAGGAGAAGTAGGACTGGGACTGGTGGAGAAGAGTAAGGAAAGAGCTTGACATGTCTGAGAAACTAAAAGATGAATGTGATTGAAACTTGGTGAATGAAGGGGAGAGTGAGCTGAATTTGGAGAGAGGGGCAACGGCCAGGTTATGAAAGGCCTTATAGACTATGACATAATGTTCAAATTTTATTCTAACCTCAGTGGGAAGTCAGCAAGGAATTTTAACGAAGAAGTCATACAATACAATTCACATTTTAAGAAAATCACTTTTATTTCCATGTGACAATGGACTACAAGTTAGCAAGAGCGGAAGCGAGGACTGTTCCGGAGCCATTGCAGTTACAGTAGTCCACGCAGGAGAGTCGATAACCCAGACTAAGGTGAAGAAAGTGGAATTGGATAAAAGTGGATGAGTTCAAAACAAAATCTAAAGACAGACTTGTCAGGTAAGGCTGACAGATTTAATATGGGGAAGGAAGTGGGGGGGGGTAAGGAATCAAAGATGACGCCTAGGTTTCTGAAATGAATAACTGGGTGCCATTTGCTGTTCCCTTATTTTGCTAGTCTTTTGGCTATTATCTCATTATTCCAATTATTTCAGCTATAACTCTCTTCATAGTTCTCTCTCCTCTAACCTCTCTCCTAAGCTCCAGGTCCATATTTCCAAGTGCCTGCTGCTCAACAAACTCATTAGCATCTTCCTCTTCTTCCTCAGTCCCCAAACTCAAGAACTTAAGTTGCTTTTAAAGTTTACTCCCCTCTCCTTTCTTCCCCAACATCAAATCAGTTTCCAAGAACTGGGAGACTTTTCCTCCCAAACAGCCATCAGTTTTACCCCCATCCTCTTTCTGGTCCCCTCCTTTCCTGCCCAGACTGCTATTATAGCCTCCTACTTTGTTCCCTCACCACCTGTCTCTACTCTCTCAATCCACCCCATGCACTGCTTCCAGCCTGATCACCCCAAAGAAAAAAATTTAGTCATCTCATCCAAGTGTTCAAAAACTCTCAATGCCTCCCTGCTGATGAAGAGATTAAGTGCAAACATCTATGTCTGGTATTCAAGTTCCTCTGCCACACAAACACCAGTATATTTCAGGAGTATTCTCCACAGAGGTGGTATGACATTTTGAGCAATGGGAAAGAACAGGTGGAGGGGGATGAGTACTTGGGTTGGACATAAGCGCATTGAAGATAGAGTTATTCCTAGATCATTCATATAAATTAAAAGCTACTCCTCTTCGAGAAGGCCTTTCACAAAAACTTAGTTCACCTCAGAATTAGACCCACCCCAGCTCAGGATAAATGCCTGATGGAGTCTGTAATGGACATTGGCTGTTTTTGACTGCTCAGGATTCCTCTTTCTTTCAAGATGGAAATGTGCCAATCATAGCTTTTATCTTCCTTTCCCTAATGATCAGTCTATGACATGGTCACACAACCAAGCAAGGTCAATGAAACATCCTGCAGAATTTTGATGTATGGGTCCCAGAAGAGAAAGCGTTGCTGTCTCCTCCCCAGAGATGTTGAGCAGTAAGGATCATGTAACCTTGGAGCTGCTGATGTCCCATCTGCCCCTTCACACAGCGAGCACCTGCTTAAGTATGAGACCCACCTAGAGGAAAACAGAGCTGAGAGAGAGTCAGAGACCATATAATCTGAGTCGTAGGCCTAGAAATGCCCCTGAACTTTCCAGTTACACAAATCAAATGCATAATATAAGAATGAAGACATAGAAGGGAAAGGTAAAACATTTCAACCTACTGTCCTTATCACAGTGAATCAAGGTTTCATTTTGCCTCAACCTTGTCCTTTGCATTTCGGGTACTCCTTGTCCAATGTCATTCATACACCCCAGCTCTATTGGCTGTACTTAAGCCAGAGGTGGCTCTACTACAGTTTCCTTACAAGTTCCACATCTCTTGACTTCTCTCTGCCCACCCCAACCTCCCTTGCCACACAGGAGCTTGGGGAAGCACATGTGGCTACTATGCTGCCTCCACCTTCCCAGTCATCAGACTGCCACCCACCTGGTGTTCTCCAGTAGATTAGTTCAACCTTAAATAGAATTAATTATCTGTAAAACATTTTGAGCTTTGTTCAAGGCAAAATACGACACTATTACAGCATACAGTTGGATACAAAATGTAACCTCATTTATTTGAGATCAAAAGCAGGAGCATTGTGTGACATACACATACACACCCCACAAAACTTTGAATTGGTCAGGTTTGGGTTATCTGATACTTTTACAATGGAGTAATAAAGTGTGTCTATTCAGCTGGAGAACAGCAATTGCTTTGAGTTACTCACGATTTTGAATAAAATAATAATGGAAGCAATTTTATTGTGTTCATTTGGAGCCAGATTTTCTCCATGCCTTCCTCTTTGGGTGAACATAGGAAGCCTTTGGATGAGCACTGACTCTTCCAGGCCATTATAGTTATTGTTTTGGAATACTAAATGCGACATTAGTGGCCTAGTGGCATTAACACACCTTCCAAAAGTGTCCAGTTTTCTCCTTGGAAGTAATTTCAACAGTGATAGGCTACAACTGAGTGATTCCTGACAAGCAACTAGCACATATCAAATCAAGGCATGTTACTCAAGTTTTTATATAGTTAGTAGTGTTATAGCAGGGTTTACCCATTAAAAGCATCTGTGAAAAACTTCTGCTATTATTATGGAAAAAGTGGGCAATATTCAAATGGAGGCAACTCAACCATTTAAATAAATGTATTTTTAATCATAATATGTCACTGTTCTGCAGACCTGTTTTTCCTATTAACGGGTTGGAGATAATGTTAATGAGTTTTAGTGTTTTAAGAGCGTTTGAAGTCTTATTACGAGAAGCAGCAGCAAAGGACACACCAATATTCTTCTGAAGCTGTGAATCATAACTTATCTGCGTGAAACCTGATGGCACTTAGATCTATATATGAATCAGCTAAACAATTATACCCCTACCAAAAAAAAAAAAGATGACAACAACAACAAAAAAAAAAAGCACCCAAAATATTCTTCTACTCTACATTACTTTATGTACCCTGAGAAGAAAAAAATTAAACACACCAGAATTGAGAGATTTAAAGTAGGAGGTCTGAAGTTATTATTTCAGAAAACAGCTCATTTTTGAAGTGCAGATGTACTCAAGATATCAATCACTGCATTGACCCACCAATGGTACTTCCAAAGAGAAAATGCCCTACACACAACAGCTGCTAAAGAAGAAGGCCTGGGTGACCATGGGAAGTGTTCCTTATGACACCCTTTCTCCTCTCCTCATGGGCCCTCTACTTTGGAGACAGCTGATTGAACTGGGGTGGGACCCTTGCTCACTCAAGGCGGCCAATCCTGGCCTGGTCATCAACCTGTGCTAAAAGATAAACTGAGCCAATCAGTTTTCTTCTCTCAAAGGCTTGAACAAAGAAAGACCTGGTAAATAAACAGATTGGCAATGGGAGCTAAGGCTGAAAAGATGGGTGCAGAGGTGTCATGAAGAAAAACGGCCACATTAGTTTCTGAAATGATTAGGAAACAGGAATTATGGATGTGAAGAAATGTCCTGGCTGAGTCCCAAGCTGAGACAGGCGTGGTCACAGAATGCACAAGGGACTTGGGACTTTGGTAAGCATCCAACTACCCTCCCCTTTTTCTCAGGTTGCACATGCCCAAGCATGTTTGACATACCAGAGAAAGAGGAGAAAGAGAGCAAAGGATGCCATATTGCAGGGAGCAACCTTAGAACTCCTGAGAGGAAGAAACTCCAAGGTAAAAAAGAAACTCAGTAAGGTGGCCTGGAGAAAATGCCAAGGGCTCAGGTATGGGGAGAGGAGAGTGGTTCCAGGTATAGTCTGAGTCTCCACTTAGAAGCCATAGGCACTGCTTAGCAAACTCGATCCCCAGGGAAGAAGAGAGTATGTGATATACCTGAAAGAACTATATCATTTTCCATGGTAAGCACCTACCTCAAAATCTCCTGGACTAGTGGAGAAGCTAGGAGAGAGAAGCATACAAGAAGGTGAGCAAATGTCTGGGGTATATGGGAGCCAGGTTGCTCAGCACCAGTTTAAGGCCATTGCAATAGCATGCTATTGATAAAGATCAGTGAGGGCTTCAGCTACAGCCAGAACAGGGGCGGCAGAGTTATGGGAGCTAAATGAGACACCTCTCCACACACACCCCGAGGAGGGGCAGAGTTGAGGTTTTACCACTTAGCAAATGGAGACTATTAATCCAATGGATCCAGGGACAAATAAGTCAAGGACACTTACCCAGATACTCCAGCTGGTTGGGTGGAGGGAACATCAGGATTTTCTGAGTAAGCAGAGAAAGCTGGTCAGTAGTTAGGAGAAGAGAACAGAGACACTCCGAGAAAAGCACAGACCTCACAGCCCTTGAGAGACTGATCCTAGACTACTGGCAGCTTTGAAATTACAGTTTCAAATTGAGTCCACATGTTTCTTTACAATAACTTTCACCCCTTTTATTGCAGTACCTTAAATAGGTCTCTGCTCCTTGTAACTGAAAAAACAAATCTAATTAAACAATAAAATCAAAATACAGAAGGTAGAAATAACTCCATTATTTCTTTGACCTCCAGCAAATCACCAAGTTGCTGGCAAGTGTTTGCACCTATGGCTGGTGCTCTTCTCCTTTTCCTGCCCCGTAGGTACCCCCAACCCCATCCTTGGGCCTGTCCTGATAACTAGCTGGTTCATACTTGCTCTAGTTATCTAGCACTGCTATAAGAGAAATACCACAAATGGATAGCTTCATCAAACAGAAGTTTATTCTCTCACAATCTTAGGAGGATAGAAGTCTGGATCCAGGACGCCAGCTCCAAGAGAAGGCTTTCTCTCACTGTCGGCTCTGGAAGAAAGTCCTTGTCATCAATCTTTCTCTGGTTTAGGAGCATCTCAGTGCAGGGACCCTGGGTCCAAAGGACGAGCTCTGCTCCTGGTACTACTTTCTTGGTAGTATGAGGTCCCCATGTCTCTCTGCCCACTTCTCTTTTTTATATCTCAAAACAGATTGACTTAAAACATAACTTAATCTTGTAGATTGAATCCTGCCTCATTAACGTAACTGCTGCTAATCCCATCTCACTAACATCATAGAGGTAGGATTTATAACACATAAGAAAATCACTTCAAATGATAAAATGGTGGAAAATCACACAATCTTGGGAATTATGGTCTAGCCAAGTAGACACATATTTTGGGGGGACACAATTCAATTCATGACAATACTCTTCTCTGGAGCTGGTACGTACCAGGCTGCTCACCTCTAGTCTGAATCAAGTTTACAGATGGGTCCTGGAACCAGGAGAAGGAAAGTATTATTTCATCAAGCTCTAACAACATTCAAAACACTTTGCCGGTTGCAGTCAAGCTTGTCATCTCATTGAATAATTCTATGACCACCCAGTGCAGTTATAATTAGCAGTTCTATCAATGAGGAAACCGAAGTTCAGAGGAGTTATATGATGTTGTACGTAGAAAGGTGTAAAAAAGGAATTAGAACTCAAGTCTTCATTATGGCAAAGCCAGCTCTACCAGGCTACTCCCAACTTTTTAAGCGAAGGGACCTGGGTTGATCATCTGATAATTGGCTCTGAATTGTGAGTAACATAACACCACCAAGGCAAGGATCACTCCTTGGAGTGGGAGAGAGGAGGAGAAAAAGGGACAGAAACACAGCAAAGAAGAACTGGACAGATCGTAGAAGAAGAGAAGGAGAAGCAAAGAATAAAGAAAAAAAGTGGCATCGCAATAAGCCTGGCAAATATGAGTGAAATCAGAGGATGTGTTGGATAGGAAAGTCCTTCAAAGAGAACCAGAATCCCACCTCGCGCCTCCCCGCCTCAAAGTTGTCTACCAACCACGCTGATATGCTCTATATTTTCCAGGCTGTCTTCTTGTGCTCACCAAAATAAAAGGCACAACCAAAATTAAAGTGAGGCACCAAATCTGAGAGCTAGGCAAGCCTAGAAAGCAATCTTTAGCATTTTGTCAGCAATAAAGCATGAGTTTCAGTTTTTCATTTTTGGAAATTTCATATTGCACAACATACTCTTTTCCCCACAGCAGCCAGTGCTTTATTTGACATTCATTTGTATCTGGACCAAACCCAAGCATGTCCTGGCAGAGGCTGCTTTTAACTGCTATCACCAGGGAATGTCTGCCTGAAGCAGCACTGCACAGTGGTTAGGAGAACAGGGCCCAGACCCAGACTGCTGGAGGGCACGTCCTGCCTCTGCTACATGGCAGGGGTACTACATCTTTAGGAAGTCATTTCACTGCTCTGTGCCTGGTGCCTGCTTTGCAGGGAGGTTGTGAGGATAAAATAGGGTGATCAACCCTCCTGATTTACTAAGGGCATTCCCAGGATGTGGAATTTTCAGTGCTAAAGCTGGGAAAGTCCCAGACAAACCGGGATGATTTGACAACAGTGGTAAAGCACTAGACAAGTGAGTGCTCAGCAAATGTTAAAACCAGCTGCTATGTAGTCGACTCCAATTCATGGTGACCCCACGTGTGCCAGAGTAGAACTGTACCATAGCATTGTTAGTGGCTGATTTTTTTACAAGTGGATTCCCAGGAATTTCTTCAGAGGCACCTCTGGGTGGACTCAAACCTCCAACCTTTCAGTTAGCAGCCAAGCATGGTCAACAAATGTTGGCCATTGATATCATATGAACCAGCTGCTAATGTGACTATTGGAATGGTCATTGTTTTCTCCAAACTTGGGGGTCTAGGATTAGGGTCCCAGGCTTTATGAAGGGCGGGGCCACTTCCATGTTGCCACAGCCCTGAAATCACTGAGAACAGGACAAAGGTGAGGGTGGTGTGCCTGTGCTGACATTGAAGCCTGTGAGTAGAGGAGGGGGAGCCAAACTTCAGACTCCTCTTATGACCCAGAATAATGCCAAATGTTCCTCCACTCACTGATGCCCTCCCCACCCCTGGAAGTCAGCCCCAGCCATTCTGGCCATCTGGCAGGTCTGCGCTGGAGATCAACAGTCAAAGATTGCTCTCCCAAGTGAAGACTTCTGGTCTTTGGAGTCATATTTCCCCTCAAGGCACCCTGACTCCACCGAGGATTTCCAAGTGACTTTCTGAAGAATGAAAAGGGCTGGCAAAATCAGGCCAGCCCCGCACAGTCTGATCAGGTATCCTGGGAGTTTCCACGTCTCGTAGAATTCTCAGACACTTCATCCCTGAACGGCTTGTGTGCTGCCATGTGTGCTGGAATCTATGAAATTGATATTTCAAATACCAGCAGATTTTGGTGGAGCTTCTGGACTAAGACAGACTAGGAAGAAGGGCCTGGGGATCTACTTCTGAAAATTAGCCACTGTAAACTTATGGATCACAACACAATACTGTCTGATATAGTAGTGGAAGATGAGCCCCCTAGTTGGAAGGTACTCAAAACACACGGTAGTTCCAACAATGAACTCAAACATACCAACAATCGTGAGGATGGCGCAGGACCAGGCAATGTTTCGTTCTGTTGTGGGTAAGGTCACCATGAGTCAAAGCCAACTTGATGGCAACTAACAACAAAAATATTTACTGAGCACTTACTATGTGCTAGCACTTGACATACAGTATCTTAATCCTTAGAGATGTGCATTATGTCATCAGGTGCCGTTGAGCCTGCTCCAACTCATGGCAACCCATGTATAATAACAGACCAAAGCATTGCCCAGTCCCGCATGCCGTCCTCACAATCATTGCTATGTTTCAGCCCATAGTTGCAGTTATTGTGTCAATCCGTCTCATCTTATTTTCCCTGACCCTGTACTTTACCAAACATGATGCCCTTTTCTAGTTATTGATAAGCATTATAAAAAAAAAAAAAAAGCATTATAGAAATCCCATATTATAACAGTCTGAGGCAGAGAGAGGTTAAGTAATTTGTTTGAGGTCATACAGCTTGCAAATAGCAGAATCAGATTCAAACTCAGGAATTCGGACTCCAGAACCCAAACTTTCAACAAGATATATTCTGACTCTATGCTCACCTCACTTGAGTGCTGTTAGAAATAAAGTAATACATATAAAAACACCTAGTAAGTACTCATTATTATTTTTTATAAGGGAGGAGGTCTGAAAAGAGAGTCAAGGCAAATGGTTTCAGCATCATATACTATTTGTTCACATATAAGATTAGACAGTGAGTCTACTAAACAAAGCTGATACTATTAGAGAAACTTAGCAAGTATTTACTGAGCATGTATTCAGTGACAAGTGCTGCACAAAGAACCATAGGTATGGCTGTGAGCAGCCCCAGACACTGTTTCTCCCCTCCTGAAGTTTATAGCTCAGAATAAGAGATATAAATTGGACAGATCATTCCTCTCAACAAAGGGGAACTTATAATTGTAATGGGTGTTGCAAAGGATTTAGATCCCAAGTTTATGTAAAAGGGGACCTGATCTAGAGATGGTGAGCGAAGCTTCACTTGAGCTGAGAGTAGGATGAGTAAGAGTTTGCTGGGGGAGGAAAAGAGATAGACTGAACGCTATATGGGAATTTCTTGCAAAGTGAGGGACTGTCATTCACTTGGGATGTTTTACTGGGTGTCAACTAAGTGTGAACACTTGTATTCACCTAATTATTTCTCTTTTTTTTTTAAACTGAGACATTACTTACATACATTAAACCAGTTGCTGTTGAGTCGATTCCAACTCACGGTGACCCCATATTTCAGACTAGAACTGTGCTCCATGGAGTTTTCAACAGCTATGGTCTTTTGGCAGTAGATCACCAGGTCTTTCTCCTGAGTTCCCTCTGCGTGGATTCAAACCACTGACCTTTCAGTTAGTAGCCAAGTACTTAACCATTTGTACACCAGAGACTCCTTACATACATTAGAGTGCAAAGATCTTAAGTGTACAGCTCAATAAATTTAATGCAAACACTTTGAATCAAGTAACAGTCAAAATGGAGTCCCAGACAGAGGGGAGAAAAGTGGGGAGCAAAACTCAAATTTGCATAAAAGGACCAGACATAATGCTCTGAGAGAGACTGGCGGATGCCTGAAACTATGGTCCCCAGACGCTCTGTTAGCCTAGAACTAAAACCATTCCCAAAGCCCACTCTTCAGACAAAGATTAGACTGGACTGTAAAACATAAAATAGTACTCATGAAGAGTATGCTTCTTATTTCAAGCAGATACTTGAGACCAAATGGGCGGCTCTTGTCCAGAGTCAGGATGAGAAGGCAGGAAAGGACAGGAGCTAGTTGGATGGACACAAGAAACCCAGGGTGGAAGGCGGTAGTGTGCTGTCACATTGTAGGGATTGCAACTAATGTCGCATAAAAATATGTGCATAAATTTTTGTATGAGAAATTAACGTGAGCTGTAAAATTTCACCTAAAGCACAAACACACAAAAAAGTAAACATATAATTATCACATGACCCAGCAATTCCATGCCTAAATATATTCCCAAAAAACTTGAAATCAGGAACTTAGACAGATGCTTGTACACCAATGTTCATTGCAGCATTATATACCTAGCTAAAAGGTGGAAGCAACCCAAGTGTCCATCAACAGATGAAGGAATAAACACAATGTGGTGTATGTATGTGTGATTGTTTGTGTGTGTGTGTGTGTGTGTGTATATATATATATATATTATTCAACCATAAAGAGAAATGAAATCCTGATACATGCTATGCTATGACAAGGAGAAACCTTGAAACACTATGCTGAGTAAAATAAGTCAGACATAAAAGGACAGATATTATATGATCCCACTTACATGAAATACCCAGAATAGGCAGATGCATACAGATGAAAGTCTATTAGTAGTTACCAGGGACTGGGGAGGGCAACGGGAGTTATTGCTGAAGGAGTACTGAGTTTCTGTTTGAGGTGATGAAAATCTTATGGAAATAGTGGTGATGGTTTCATGACATGGTGAATATAATTAATGTCACTTAATTGTATACTTAAAAATAGTTAATATGTCAATTTTTTGTTATATACATTTTATCACTATAAAAATTAAAAAAAAAAAAAGGTTTTAATAAATAAAGCCTTTCCCTTCCCTTCCCCTGGAGCCATTAGTGGGGCTGGAGGTGGGGGAACATCAGTGGGAGTGTTCCAGATTGAAGAAGAGGAGTGAGATATGACAACCAAATGTAATGTGTGATCCTGAATTGGATCCTGGACCAGAAAGGAAACAGATATTGTTGGGATAGTTAGTGAAATTTGAATTAAAACCCAAAACCAAATCCATTGCCATCAAGTCAATTCTGACTCATAGCAACCCTATAGGACAGGGTAGAACTGCACCGTAGGGTTTCCAAGGCGGTGATCTTTTTGGAAACAGACTACGACATCTTTCTCCCGTGGAGCAGCTGGTGGGTTTGAACTGCTGACCTTTCGGTTAGCAGCTGAGCTCTTAAACACTGCGCCACGAGAGGGCCTGAAATTTGAATCCAAAAAAACCCAAACCCGTTGCGTCGATTCCGACTCGTAGCAACCCTACAGGACAGAGTAGAACTGCCCCACAGAGTTTCCAAGGAGTGCCTGGCAGATTTGAACTGCCGACCCTTTGGTTAGCAGCTGTAGCACTTAACCACTATGCCACTAGGGTTTCCAAAACCAAATTCAAACCCCTTGCCGTCCAGTCAATTCTTACTCATAGCGACCCTACAGGACAGAGTAGAACTGCCCCGTAGAGGTCCCAAGGAGCACCTGGGGAATTTGAACTGCCAACCTTTTCGTTAGCAGCCATAGTAATTAACCACTACGCCACCAGGGTTTGAAATTTGAATAGGGCCTGTGAATTGGTTGGTAGTGGCATGTCTGCTTATTTCCTGATTTTGGTGTTTATTGTGGTTATGTGGGAGAGTGTCATTGTCTTTCCGAAATATACACTGATGTATGTAGCGGTCGATGGGGCATCCTGGGAGCCCTGGTGGCACAGTGGTTAAGAGCTCAGCTGCTAACCAAAAAAGTCAGCCACTCCTTGGAAACCCTAAGGAGACAGTTCTATAGGGTCTTTATGAGAAGGAATTGATTCAATGGCAACAGGTACAGGTTCCAGGGATCCCGTCAGCAATTTGCTCTCAAATTATTCAGAAAAAGAACAATGATAATGAGTACGTGTGTGTGCGCGCGCGCACATGTGTGTAGAGGAGAGGAGGGAGAGAGAGGAAATGCAGAGCAAATACATTAAAGTGTTAACAACTGAGAAATCTGAGTGTAGGAGATACTGGAGTTCTTTGTATCGCCCATGCAACTTTTCTAAAAGTTTGAAATTATATTAAGTAAATTATGTTTAAAAGGTATTGTCTATGGTTGAAATGAACTTAGGCACACAGGGGAGCAGTAGGTAACAGAGGTGAGATGAGAAATAAACATTGTATCTACCACTGAACTTGAAAAAGAGAGTTTGAGAGAAAAGATTTGTTAGCATTCATTGAACTCTCTCCAGAGCAAGAAGGCTATCCCGACAAGCTGACAGATAGCCCTCTTACGGTTAGAATAAATTAATATATAAGCATTCTGATTTAGCATCTGCTTTTTTTTTTTTTAGTTAGCATGAATGGGTCATGGGATCTGGGAACACACAGGTCCTTTCTCTCAGCCGTGGCACAGCACTGATCCTGAGACACTTCGTATACCAGCCCACCTCCCTGACACCCACCCTTTCCAGCTTGAGAAGACTAACGGCAGAGAAAACCTACCACAAGGATCTTGAGTGCAATAATGACAGAACTGGACAGAGCTATAAATCCAGAGGTGCTGAAGTGAAACTGGAGAGAACAGATTGCACCTTGATGTTTTCATCCGTCTGCAGAATCACCAAAGGACAGATTCAAGTCTGGGCACACGTCACTGGGTTTCCACACGCACCTAACACCTGAAACGCAGTGAAGTGAGCTCCTTGGTGTCTGTACTGTGGGAGACGTAAGTAGGGGGTGCCCTGGGGAGATGAGAGACACACGAGGTTGCATCTTTGTCATTCACACAGGCACTCTGGCTAATGCACGCACGTGGGAACAGGACACACACGAGGGCACAAGACAGCTGTGCTGACCAACGCATATATGTAAGCAGCGTTCAGGTTGGATGCCTTTGTGTAATTATATCACATAAACACCTTTTTTTTTTTTTTTAAATAGATTAGAAACTGTAAATATAGTCTTACATTTTCTTTGGGGAAATAGCCATAGGGTTAGTGAATTCAACTCTCTGTGACCCTCAAAAAACACAAGTTGGGCTGAGGAAAAGAATTCCATTTCAAGTATATTTTTATCCAAATACAAGCATCAAGTCTTTCTTTTCACAGTAATTTCACAGAAGGTTACTTCTTTCTACAGCCAAACTTTTTCAAGTTTCTTTAAGCCAAGACTTAATGGCAGCTGAAATAATTGGTATACTGATCAAAAACATCTTTTTCGAGGTGGTTGGAATGAAGAGAGACTTTTAAAATAATGTTATTTATTTATGAAAAGCAAGGTGTCACAGCAACCTCTGAGGGGGATTAAAAGAAGCATTGTTAGAGTCATTTTCTTGAAAAGGAAATCCATTTTCTTTTTGCTTACCTGAGCCTTGAAATCATTACCTCCTTCCTGGTTTCTGAGGTGGGGGTGGGGGGGAATCCAGCTCTCGCTCCCAAATTTCCTACCTCTTATTCCTAACTCTCATCCTCAAGCTTCAAAATTTTAGAATAATCCCTTTCTTTGATTTTCCTGTAATCCAGTCAGTTTCCAAGTTCCATCATTCAGAGAAGAGGTCTGAACAATCCTTCCCCAGTCCCCCAAATTATTTTTAATTCTTCCATTCTTCCTGGTCTGAGAAAAGGGCATGTCCTTTTTCTTGCCTACCCGTAGCTACCTGATGCCCTAGAGTTTCAGATTCTTGCCCTGATTCCTCCTTCACATCTGGTGCTCTTGCCATTATCAGAGTTCCTTCCTCTCCCATCTCCTCCTTCATTCAGGTTACTGCTTCCCTGACTTTCTATTATTCATTCCGTGCCCTCCCCCAAACACACACAACCAGTGGATCTAGAACCTTCCTGCTATCATATGCGCCAGCCCCCTTCCCTTCAAAACTTTGTCATGGGATGATGTTCCCAGGTCCCTCATTACAACATCTTTTCCTTGCCGTCCTCGACTTCCCAGTTTCCAGAGCTTCTATTTCCCTGGTTGCTCCAGTCTTCTTAACTCCTATTCCTTTGTCCATGCCTATCCCTAAAAGAGCTGTGCCTCAGAGATCCAGTCTTGGTCCTCCTTCCTTTTCACTCCACCCTTTTCTAGAATGATCTTCCCTTCTCCTGCATCCCCAGTTGGCTCCCTCCTAGTCAGTTGAGCTAGAAATCTCAAAATCACCCATTTTCCTCCCTCTTCCTCACCTCCCACGTATAAATGGCTATGAGACCAGAAACATCTCTCGATTTACCCGACTTCTTCGGTCCCCAGCTCTATGCATTCCCTTGTTTTACACTTCCATCACCTTGTTCCCAGACTTCAGCTGTAGTCTCTAGCCACTTCAGGCCCTTTCATGCCTCCAATGCTGTGTTCTTTCTTAAAACCAAATCTGATTATGCCTCTTAGACAACTGAAAGTAAGTTATTAGTTTTTGAGCCAACCAGCCAGGCTTTTCAGCATCCCTGGGGAACTTTGAAGACAGAGGATAAAATCAGAGCATTTTCCAGCACAGTATCAACTTTAATCAAAGATTTTGAGTGTGAAAGAGGAATTTTTAGTCCTGATGGTAACAAACTGTTAAAAAAAACATCGTATAATAAAATCAACCCGTATATATCATAGAGGACAACACAAATGCAGGTGAATTGTTAAGATATGAAAGGAGACTTTAAAGACATTTTGTGTTTAGAGAAGGTCATTTGAGGCTATATGCCAGTATCCCTAGGAGGTTAGCATTCCATTCCCCCTGCCATTTCCAAAAAAAACCCAAACCTATTGCTGTCGAGTCGATTCCGACTCATAGCGACCTTATAAGACAAAGTAGAACTGCCCCATAGAGTTTCAAAGGAGCGTCTGGTGGATTCCAACTGCTGACCTTTTGGTTAGCAGCTGTAGCTCTTAACCATTATGCCACCAGGGTTCCCACTCCCCCATTAGGAGTACATTATTGGAATGGTTTGAGGGGTATTTTGCCATATGAATAAAATTAAACCTCAGTATGGAATTAACAACCTTGAATGCTTCCAGTCCATGTCTACATTTCTAGTCCCACATTTGCTTCTTGCTGTCACCTGTTGCTGTTAGTTGCTATCAAGTCAACTCCAACTCAAGCAACCTTGCGTATAACAGAGTAAAACGTTGCCATTTCTTGATTGTTGGTTTTTTTTTTTTTTTTTTGGAGTCCATTGCTGAGTCTATTGTGTCAATCCATCTCATTCTGGGTTCCTCTCATTTTCACTGGCCTTCGATTTTACCAAACATTGTGTCCTTTTCTAGTGACTGGTCTTTCTTGATGATGTGTCCAAAGTAAGCAAGACAAAAGCTCGTCATCCTCACATTTAAGGAACATTCTGGTTGTGTTTCTTCTGAGACTGATTTGTTTGTTCTTTTGGCAGTCCACTGTATATTCAAAATTCTTTGCCAATACTTGTAACCATCTAAAATTTCTGTCTGTAAAAATGGTGTGGGAGCACTATGGGACCTCCTCCTACTTCACAAAGGGGCAAGGAGAACCGAGATCAACAGCCCAAGGCTGATTTCAATGAGGTGGAAGTCAGACATACCTCCTCTCTCTGCCATCTTTACCAATTCTGACACCAACCATCCCTCACATAGCACTCTCTACTTCTCTGCTGGGTTCAATAATTCATTGCAATGGTCACACAGAATTCAAAGACCATACTCAAGATTATAGAGCTTATTATAAGGGAAGTAACAGTTACAGTTTAGGCTCAAGAACACCCAGGATACGGTTCTTCCATCAGGATAGCTTCTCCCCAGCTGTGCTCGCAGGCACGCCTCTCCCTGGCCCTCAGCCTCTGCCCAAAGGCACTCAGCTTTCTCTCTCCGTGGGCTGGAAAGCCCATCACATTGTCTCCTGTTGCCAGGTCTCTCCTGCTGGGTCTCTCCTGCTGGTCTCTCCTTCCTTGTTGGTGGGCTTCTCTTCTCTGCTCTGGAATTGGCTCTCTTTAAGAAAGAAATTGCCCAATCCCCATGGTAGGCCATGATTACCCTATCACACAGTCATCTGAGTGGGAGTTACAAGCCCATGGCTAGAAAGGCCACATACAAAAGTAATCACACCTCAGGCCACCCCCTGGCTTTTCTAGCCATGGTCCTTTCATATTTGGAGGAAAATTTCCCCTCCCAATCATTTTACCAGTCCAAAACAGCCATTAACAATTGGTCTTTCAACAGGGCAAAGAGTCCAAAGGATGAAATTACTCAGGTACCAGCCATTCAGGTTTGCTGCAGGCATCCATCTCATTTGGTCAGGCTCTCCAATAGTTCATCTCATCTTCCCTCTTTCTGGCCTCTGATAAAATTTAACCGAGAGGATTATTCCCTTGCTCTGAACCTCATGAGGTAAACTTTAAGGGACTTTAGGTTCAGCCACTGTACTCCAGTCCCTCAGTGTCTCCCCCTTTCACTACTCCAATTCTTCTGCCTGTAATGCCCTTCCAACCTCTCCTTTGGACAAAATCTTCTTGTCCTTTGGAATCCAGCTCAGCTATCACCTTATTTCTCCTAAGCAGACTCAGCTGCCAAATGCCCTTTGTCCTTCTATTCACGATATGCTATGATGACTTGTTTACTGTTCATCTTCCATACTAGGCTATAAGCTCCTGGGAGTGCAGAGACTCTGACTTATGCATCGTTATATCTTAAGAGGCTAGACTAGTGCTTGTGCATAGTCTGTGTGTGCTCAAGGAATGCAAAAAAAAAAAAAAAGAAGAAGAAGAAGAAGAAGAAGACAGGCAGGCAAGCTATTGCTTTTTAACAGGTACAAGGTCTTGGCCAATAAACCCAAAAAAAACCAAACCCACTGCCGTCGATTCCAACTCATAGTGACCCTGTAGGACAGAGTAGAACTGCCCCGTAGAGTTTCCAAGGAGAGCCTGGCGCATTTGAACTGCCAACCTCTTGGTTAGCAGCTGTAGCACTTAACTACACCACCAGGGTTTCCCAATAAGGAGGGGAAAAAACAAAAAAATAAAATCTGTTGCCGTCAAAATCAAACCTGTTGCCGTCGAGTTGATTCCAACTCACAGTGACCCTGTAGAAAAGAGTAAAGGTGCCCCATGGGGTTTCCAAGGAGCAGCTGATGGATTCAAACTGCCAACCTTTTGTTTAGCAGCTGAACACTTAACCACTGCGGCACCAGAGCTACGGAAGGAAAAACCTAAGATGTTATATTTTGAAAAAATAAGTCACCCCAACAACGGCCCTTCCTCACTGTGGCACTCAGTGTTGCTTGCTAGCCTTCATAAGCAGGCTTGGTCTCCCATACTTTTCCACCTTTTTGATGTCATAATGTCCCACTCTTTCCATACACTTTGACATATAAGCACTCTGGATCCTTTTTGTGTTCAATGTTCAGTCACCTGTCTTCCTCTCTGAGTCCCTCCCAGCCTTGAGGTTTAATTCATATTCCAACAACTCAGAGAAACTTTTCCTGGCTGTTCCAGGCCTCATAAATTTTTTTTCCTCTTAACACCTACAACACTTAAGTGCTTATTAGAATTTAATTATACACATCTTGAATTTTATAACTTTTATTGGCTTTCTTTATTATAGAAGTGATACGCATATTATAGAAAATTGTAAAAATACAGTTAAGCAAAAAGAAAAACTAGTCATAAGTTCTTCATCTTAAGAGAACAATTTTAACACCATGAATATATCTTTCCAGACTTTTTCTATGCACGTATATGCAGTTCTTCAACAAATGGGATCATACGTTAAATACTACAAATTGTTTTAAAAATGTGCTAAGAAAACATTAACATGCCACTATACATACTTGTTTAACATCATTTTCGTTGAATCCATGGTATTTAATTGTATACGCAAACCAACATTATTTAGTTAATCCTTTACTATAAGGTATTTAAACTTTTCCATTTTCTTTTGCTATTTTATATATATGTGTACACACCTTGTATACATTCTTAATTTTTTCATTAGTTTAAATTTCAATAAATGACCTACTATGGGGATTGGTCAATTTATTTGTAGGTAAAATAATTTTAAACATTATGACTTATGAATATGAAATACAAATAACTAATAAAGTAATTAAATATAAAATGATTGTATTCGTTCATTATTTCATGTGTATTATTTTTTACTACTTACCCAGATTTTTTTAAGTTCCTTGAAGATGGGCTCTAATATTTTCTAATTTTTTACCTCTCATCAGAACAACAGATATTCAATTGTTCATACTGGAAAATTAGTTTATATTATTTCACCTAAGTTTTTAGATAATTAAAAAAAAAAAAACCCAAACACATTGGCGTTGAGTCAATTCGGACCCACAGCGACCCTACGGACAACGTTGTTGTTGTTAGGTGCCATCGAGTCGGTTCTGACTCATAGCGACCCCGTGCACAACAGAACAACACACTGCCCAGTCCTGTGCCATCCTCACAATCGTTGTAATGCTTGAGCCTATTGTTGCAGCCATTGTGTCAATCCATCTTGTTGAGGGTCTTCTTTTTCACTGACCCTCTACTTTACCAAACATGATGTCCTTCTCCAGGGACTGATCCCTCCTGATAACACGTCCAAAGTATGTGAGAGGTAGTCCCGCCAGCCTTGCTACTAAGGAGCGTTCTGGTTGTACTCATCTATTGTATAGATAATAGCAGCATCAATTATTTATCATTGAAGCAGATCTTGGGCTACATCACTATAAATAATGATGCAAGAACATCGCTTCCTCTTAAGGACTATTTCCTTAAGGAACTTCGGTGACTTTTGGTGGCTATAGAGATGGGACAAATAAGGGGGATACACAGTCACTATCCCCTTTATTTGACCCATCTCTATATCCACCAAAAGTCACCCCAGGGATATATAGTCACTATGGAAACCCTGGTGGCGTAGTGGTTAACCAAGAAGTCAGCAGTTCAAATCTGCCAGGCGCTCCTTGGAAACTCTATCGGACAGTTCTACTCTGTCCTATAGGGTCGCTATGAGTCAGAATCGACTTGACAGCAGTGGGTTTAGTTTTCGGTTGGTTATAGTCACTATGTATCCCTGGCGGCACAGTGAGTAAGACAGCTTGGCTGCTAACCAAAAGGTCAGCAGTTCAAATCCACCAGCCACTCCTTGGAAATCCAATGGGGTAGTTCTACTCTGTCCTATAGGGTCACTATGAGTTGGAGTCAACTTGATGGCAATGAGTTTGGTTTTCTTTTTTATAGTTGCTGACTCAGAATTAACTGGATGGCAATGGGTTATTGGGTTTTATAGCTGAAAGAAAAAAAGTCCAAATTTAATAGGAGCTTAAAGTGAAATTTTTGCATTATCCTAGTTACTCTGGAAAACTATAAAGCTCTCTAGTTTGGAATTCACTAATAACTTTTCAAAAATTGTGCAAGATTTTGTACAATAAGAACTTCTTGGCAGCGGTGTGTCCATAAAGACTCTTGTAAAAACCAATTGCCAGTAGAGTCCACTCTGACTCATGGCAATCCCGTGCCGAGTAAAGAGTAGAACTGTGCTCCATAGGGCTTTCAATGGCTGATTTTTTGGAAGTAAACCACCAGGCCTCTCTTCCAAGGTGTGTCTGGATGAACATGAATCTCCAACATTCTTGTTAACAGCCAAAAAACATTAACTGTTTGTACCACCCAGGAACTCCAAGTTGTGACCCTTAAATGGCCCTCTGTGCTGTCCAGAAATCCTGCTACATCTCTTAGTACTAGTCCACCTGTTTTCTTCTTTCCCCAACTCCCACACCTCCCCTCCTCCACCACCAGTTGGTGACCTTTCTTCGTAGACCACTAAGGAAAGAGAATTGCTGAGAATAGGACAGCTGCATTTCCCTGTAGAACATTACGGATTGCCCACATTTCCCCATGTGTGGTGCAGGCTACCTTCCTATTGCTAGGAGTAAAATGCCTCTCTTCCTACCTAAGTCCCTACTCTCTAACTCTGGAACTTCACTCCAGAAATTATCCCCTCTCTCTGCATCAAAGTTCCCCGCTTGACATCATTATTTCTATCAATGCACTGTAATTTCTCTCATCTTGAAGGAAAAGTTTCCCTTGACCATACATAACCTTCTACCTATTCCCCCATTTCTCTGCTCTCTTTCACAGCAAAGCTCCTAAAAAGAGGTCTACACCCATTGCCTCCACTTCCTCTCCTGCCACTCTCTCTCAACTACATTCCAATCAGGGGTTTCCCCGCCACTCCCCTCTCTCAAGGACACCAATGATGTCACCAAAATTTAAAAAGTCAATGATGTGTTGTCATCTCATTTGACCAATCACTAGTACTGATGCAGCCGATCACTCTCTCATTTTCAAAATGTTCTCTTCTCTTGGCTTCCGAGACACCTCCCTCTCCTGCTCCTGCTCCTGCCTCTCCCTCACTGCCTGCTGTTTCTCAGTCTTCTTGGCTGGATGTTCTTCATCTTCCTGACTTCTAAATGCTGCTGGAGTGCCAGGTCTCGATTTTCAGAATTCTCTTCTCTTCCTTTCCCTTCTCCGCTCATGTTCCTTGATGCTCTGTGTTGATGACACACGGATTTCTTTCTCTAGCTTGGACCTCTCCCCTGGACTCTAGATTCATATATCCAATCACCTGCTCAGCTTTTCCGTTTGGATGTCTCATAGGTATCTCAAATTTACTATACCCAACCTCATACTGGCTCCTTCTGCTGCCTTCCCCATTTCACTAGTTAGCTGCTAAGGCCAAAATCCAGAATTTCTTTTGACTCTGCTCTTTTCTCATAACCCACAATTGAATTATCAATAAATCCTGCCTGTTTTCCTTTTCCATTTATACCTACTACTCTAGTCCAAATTACCACCACCTCTCTCTAGCCTCCTATCTCGTCTCTCTGCTTCCACTCTTATCCACTCTTCCACTTAGCACTTTAGGAGTCTTTTCTCTGTAGAAACCCCTATTTGTTTTCCCATTTCACCTAAAATAAAAGCCCACTGGCTATCTCTCTGGCATCATCTCCAGCTACTCTCCTTCCTGCTCTTCATCAGTCACAACAGCTTCTTTGCTCTTTTTGGAGCATGCCAAGTCCACTCCTACCTTAGGGCCTTTGCACTTGCTCTTCTCTCTGATTGAAAAGAGAGAAAGCCGTAGAGCTCACCCCTACACTTCACTCAGACTCCTGCTCAAATGTCCCCTCATCGGCAAAGCCTTCCCTGACCAGACCACTCTAATAACACCACCCCATCACTCCTGAGCTCCTTTAACTACTTGATTTTCCTTCACAGCACTCTTTAACCCCAAACATTATATCACACAACCTGCAATTACATTATGTATATTTTTGACTCATTGTATCTCCCCCAATTCTGATTATCACTAGAGTGAGAATTCCATGAGAGTAGAAGCTTTGTTCTGTTCACTGATACATCCCAGCTTATAGAACAGTGCCTGCCACAGACTAAGTGGCTCAACATTTATTGAACAAGTCACTACTCAAAGTTATTTAAATTACACCAGTTCTTCAAAAAAATCACCTGTGTAGTACTGAGTTGGAAACCCTAGTGGCATAGTGGTTAAGTGCTACAGCTGCTAACCAAAGGGTCGGCAGTTCGAATCTGCCAGGCGCTCCTTGGAAGCTCTATGGGGCAGTTCTACTCTGTCCTATAGGGTCACTATGAATTGGAATCGACTCAACGGCACTGGGTTTGGTTTTTTTTTTTTTTTTTTAGTACTGAGTTGAGATTTTATGGTTTAGACATACTTCAAAACATTTGGTTTTGAAATAATAACTGTTAGTCACACTTTGCCTCAATGAGTAGAACTCAGTTCCTTCTCAGTAGAACTTCCTCCAGTGAGTTGGCTCCTCCTTGCTTTGTCATTCTCCCACTAAGCATCCCATACCATTCTCTTTTGTCAGATTTCATTGAAGATTAACTTCGCTCTGTTACGTCTCATTCAAGATACCAGATTTAAAATTCTGCCTACTAGTCTCGACTGCACTGGGTTTTTTTTTTTTTTTTTTTTAGTCTGCCTAAGAAAAACCATTACATCTTCTCAGCACCATTCAATCCTGTATAGAGTATTTTGGGGGGAAAGAAAATCAGGCTCAAAAAGTGCCCACTTCTTTCTTATGGCTTTTTTTCCTCATCTTTTTGTTTCCTGGATGTTTTTTAGCTTTTTCTGTTTCATGTTATAAAACCAAGGAGATCTCTAGATATAACTTCAATGATCTCTAGAAATTAACTTCAATGCCATAGTACAAAGTTATTGTCCCTGGAAACCATATCCTGCTGAGAAATGCATCACAGATGAAGCCCATATTATTCTGGATCAACACACCCGTGTAATTATATAGAAAAAAAATGTATCAGAAAATGTTGACTATTCTAGGCATGGGAAATACATTGACCTCTACTCAAGTTACTGCCATGAATATACAGAGGGAAGGACCTGCATCTGTTTCACATTGTAAATGCCTGTAGTGCCCAGAGCAGCACCACAAACCCAGGGAGTGGCCAGCAAACATTTGCAGAGAAGGTGCTAAGGCGGTCCACAGCCTAACTCTACAGCAGTACTGTTAAAAAAGAGTTCCAGTAACTTATAATCCTAATTTCATATAATTCTGAATATACTTAATAGGCTTTAATTCAAATAGCCCACCTCTAACTATTAAAAAAAAAAATTAATTCCCTATTAGACTTGAAGCTTCTTAAAGACAAAGGTTTTTGTCTTATTCACAGCCATAGATGCAAATGACTGCAGAACCAGATGTGACCTTAGAGGTCAACTAATTATCATTCAACGTCCTTGAACGACTAGGTAATGTAACCTACCACATCTGTATTGTTGAGTTGGTTTGGATTTACAACGACCCTATAAGACAGAGTAGAATTGCCCTGCAGGGTTTCCTAGGCTGTAATATTTATAGGAACAGATCAGCCAGGTCTTCTTCCCCCAGAGCAGCTGGTGAGTTCGAACCTCTGACCTTTTGGTTAGTAGCCTAGTGCTTAACCATTTTGCCACTAGGACTCCTTACATTTACATTCGTTTTTTTGTTTGTTTGTTTTGTTTTTTCATCTCTCCTTGCTTTCTCACCACATACTTGAGATTTTCAAACTCAGAGAGCTCTTTAGACAAGTAGACTAATTGAAAGGGCGCTGAAAAGCACAGATGTCAACTTGAGGACTAAGATGCGCCTGACCCAAGTCGTGGTGTTGTCAATCACCTCGTATGCACGCGAAAGCTGGACAATGAATAAGGAAGACTGAAGAAGGACTGACGTCTTTGAGTTGTGGTGTTGGCAAAGAATATTGAATATACCATGGACCGCCAAAAAAACAAACAAGTCTGTCTTGGACGAAGTGCGGCCAGAATGCTCCTTAGAAGCAACAATGGCGAGACTGTGTTTCACATACTTTGGACATATTATTAGGAGGGATCAGTCCCTGGAGAAGGTCATTATGCTTGGTAAAACAGAGGAAGACCCTCAACAAGGTGGACTGACACAGTGGCTGCAACAATGAAGTCAAGCATAATAACAATTGTAAGGATGGCACAGGACTGGGCAGTGTTTCATTCTGTTGTACATGGGGTCGCTGTGAGTCAGAACCGACTCAGTGGCACCTAACAACAACAACATTAGGCTTAGCAAGCCCCTGGAGAAGCACAAGTAGTCTGCACTTGACTAACCGAAAGTTTGGTGGTTTGAGCCCACCTATAACAGCACCTTGGAAAAAGGGCCTGGAAATCTGCTTGTGTAAATACTACCGAGAAAACCCTATACACCCACATCCACCCATTGGAGTCGAGTCAATTCCGACTCACAGCAATCCTATAAGACAGAGTAGAATTACCCTACAGAGTCTCCAAGGATCGGCTGGTGGATTCAAACTGCCGACGTTTTAGTTAGGAGCCAAGCTCTTAACCACCATGCCACCAGAAAATCCTATGAAATAGTTTAATTCTGTAACACCCTGGGTTGCCCTGAGTCAGAATTGACGGCAATGGATTTGGTTTTTGGCAAGGTGGCCAAATCAGCTTAGAGCTCTCCCTCATCCCCCACACTGATGTGCCCAACTCCACATAACACAGCCTGCTGGAAAAGAAAGGAGTTTACCCAACCTTTACAGAGATTCTCAAGCCTGGCTCTAGTGAGAAAAACATTTATTGTTTCTATTAACATTCATGGAAACACTGGTGGCATAGTGGTTAAGTGCTATCGCTGTTAACCAAAGGGTGGGCAGTTTGAATCTGCTAGGAGCTCCTTGGAAACTCTTTGGGGCAGTTCTACTCTGTCCTGTAGGGTCGCTATGAGTTGGAATTGACTCGATGGCACTGGGATTAACTTTCATAGTTATCTCACCAACACTCACATACTTAAAAGAATGAGGAATGCAGAAACATAACTATCCATAAAAACACAAGAAATGGCTGGGCCAGGGCAGAACAGAGGTCAATATTCTGTCCTCGCCAGAGAGGGTGTGCAGAGGCCTCAGAAGCAGGGTGGTATGTGAGAAGGGGTACCTCCTGGCTCTAAGATTTTTCCCTCACTAGAAATCCAAAGGCATTAATCAGCAGAGATAATCTACTCGTCGTGGCTCTGCGGTGCTATTAGAAAAATTAGCTTGGCCCCTTCAGCTTGCTTTCAGCCATCTATCACCTTTCTACACAGACACTCAAAATGGGGCCTTTTAAACTCTGCCCTCAAACAAGGTGGTTCAGAGCCAACACTTGGGCTGGTATCACAAGACTCCCAGGGTGACGCTTCACTGCTTCCTCAGCATATGCTGGGGCCCATTTTACAGGGGGATTTATGACCCTTCTCTCAGTAGAGTGAGCCAAAGTTTTATAATATTCATTAAAAATCAGCACCACATGCAATAATACGGAATACTGCCTGCACACAACAGGACCAAGTTATAGGTGTTCAGGGAAACGTGGCAGAATTTCCTGGTCTTGGCAGGGGGGTAAAGTTGCCGGCACCAGCGCTCCACTAACACAACCTTCTTTTATTGCAAACGTACTTTCAGCCTAAGTCCTAATTACTCTTCAAAATCGTAACCACCACCAAGGTTTCTTCTGGCAAGACAGCCACACGATGGCCTTAACGGGCAGCATCAACACCCTGGCAGCCTCTAGAGAGGCAGGAGAAAGTGGCTGGACTCAGTAGAAGCTGAGGCTGTTGCTGGGGAGGTGAGCCTGTAATTTATGTTTCCCAACCTATCGTGCCACTCCCAAAGCCCTGGCGTGGGAGTTTAAAGGCTCACTTAGTGGGGCAGGTCCAGGCCCTCATGAAATGGATTCAAATGTCAATATTGCTAATGGGAGCTTGGGTCAGAGGCTGCTCTTCCTTGCCCCTTGCCAAGAGGGGACCCGGCCAACTTTCTGGGGTCTCCTGGAGCATCTTTTCCTGCCCCTCCTGGAAAACGCTGGACAACCCAGGAATTCCAGATCTCCAGGTCTGGCTCCTCTTTCTGGTTGCAGTACCTTGGGTTCTACTCCCACCCCCGCGTGCCACACTAGCCCTCACTATTCCCCTACCTCACAAGCCCCCTAGCTCTTGTCTTTCACAGCCTGGCGAGTCCCGGGCAAAGCGGTCAGTCGGGCCAAGAACAGAGGGCTCTCCCAGCCGCGCGGCCGCACAAAGCGGGCCGAGCGGCAGCGGCAGCGGCGGCGGCGGTGGCAGCGGCGGCAGCGGCGGCGGCGTGAGGCGCGCCCCCTCCCGCGAGCCAGCAGAGCGCGCGCACCCGCCCCTGTCCCCCGCCCCAGCCCCCGGAGCGCCATTCGCGGAGCGGCTTACGCTAGTCGCCGGGCGTACGGCGCCCCAGCGGCCGGGGAGGTGCGCTGCCCGGCTCCCGTAAAGTTATTGTGAATGGGGAGCGGGTGACGTCAGCGCCGAATGTCAACAATGTAGCGATTGAGAGTGTGGGCGTTCCGGGGAGAACGCGAGCCGCGCGGCGCGGAGCAAACAGCGCCGAGCCGCCGCCGCCTCAGCAGCAGCAGCAGCAGCAGCAGCAGCAGCAGCAGCGGCCCGTGCACGCCCGGGCTGCGGTAGCAGCAGCGCTAACGTGAGCGCCAGCCGCCGCCCTCATCACCCTCCTGCCCACTCCCGCCGCCGCCGTCCCGCTCTCGCTTTCTCCCGGCTCTCCTTGTCCCTTCCCCTCCCCCTACCTAGCACACTCAGGGGGCTGGGAACGAGCTGCCATGTGATGCGCGTCCCCTCCGCGAGCCTTTGGTGACCCCCGAACCGCCCACGGCGCCGCTGCCGGGAGGGGGCTGCGGGCTGCGAAGACGCGGGGAAGAGGAGAAGGAAAAAGACGCAAAGTTCTCTGGAGAGGTGAGTCCCCGGCCGGGGCCCGGCGGGGAGGCAAGTTTGCGGGGGGAGCTGGTGCATGGGGAAGGCGGGAGGCGTGGGGCAGCAGCGCGGCAAGGGACCTGCGGAGCCCTGCGAACAGCCTCCCGTCCAGAGCCCGGCTTGCTTTTATGGCATTTTCTAGGAACGGGATAAGAGGTGGGAGCCGAGCCCGAGGACGCGCCGCGGCGACTGTGCGCTTTCTCGCCTGGCTGTTTATGGCAGGCGAGGCGGCATTGTATTTTGCTCGCGTCGACGGGTGTTTTGGAACAGCAGGGGGAGGAGGAGCAGAGGGTAATAAGTCAGGCGTGGGAAGGGCGGGCTCCGGGAGGCGCGCGTCCGAGCGAGCCAGGAACAGCTGTCAGACCCACAGCTCTGCTCCCGGACTCGCGAGGCCCGAGCGCCCCGGCACGCAGCCCGCGGTCCCCGCGCCAGGCCAGCGGCCTCCTCCCTGTCCGCTGCGTCCGCGTCTGGGCTGCCTCGCAGAGACCCAGACGCCGTGCCTCTGCTCTCAGCTGTCAGTTGCAGTCGGGTGGCCGGGACCAGCGCGGCCGGCGGAGAATTAAAGCCCAAGTTTAGGGTCCGGGGAAGAGGTAGGCTGCGGACCCGGCGGTGCACATCCTAGGCTGCGCGCAGGGTACGTTCCAACTAGTCAGTGACGGGGCTTTCAGAATGCGTCCTGGGGAGATCAAATGGAGGAGCCTCGTGGCTGGTGAGAGGGAAACCTTGCTCCCTCTCCCAAGATCCTGTGTGAAACCAAAGCGCAACACAACACGCGCACACACACACTCTCTTTTCATTCCCCACATCCCAGTTTCTAAGCCTCAGGTAGGAAAGGAGTTTATTTGGGGGATACCACTCCCCATCTCCCCAGGCCGAGGCGCTCCATGAGTCTCGCAATTCTCCTTCCTTCGCCAGGTGGGTGCTCAGGAGCCGAGCGCCGGTGGAACGGGCGGTGGGTAGCGCTCACGGAAAGCCCCAGGTGCCGAGCGAGCATCTCGGCGACCTCAATCTGGCCGAGAATTTGCAGACCTCAATCTGGCCGAGAATTTGCAGAAACTACGATCGTGGGGAGGAAGTGGGCAGTGCCGTGTGTGTGTGTGTGTGTGTGTGTGTGTGTGTGTGTGTGTGTCTGTGTCTGTGTGTGTGTGTGTGTGTGTGTGGCCTGCGCACCTCTGGCTTCGGGGGTCGTGGGGACGCGGAATGTCCCGGGCACCCTCTCGCCTATAGGCGAGTTTGGCAACTTGGGGGAAGTTTTGGCGGGGCCGCTGCCGGGGTGGTTTTGTCTATGACCGGGAAGGCGAGCCCTGCAGCCTGCCCTCTCGGTTACTGTGGCCGACGAGAAACGAGAGGGACGAGGCTCCCCACGCCCGAGATGGAGCTTCAGACTCCCGGCGGGCCCGCGGGTGGCGAGACGCGGCGTTCCTCGGCTTTCATCTTCGTTGTCTAGTGCTTCGTCTCTCACTCTGTGTGTAAATTTCATCTGTTGAGTGTATTTAACTGAAAAGGGTAATTACTTTAGATAAAAATCCTTTCCTGCCTAGTAGGAACCTTGGCGAAAATGATGCCTAATGAATATTTTGCTTTTGTATGTTTAGAGTAAAATTAGAGATGTTAACTCTGATAACGGTTCTCTCAGATCATTAAAATGTAACATGTAAGAAAGGCACGTCGAGCCGGGGAGGCTCTGGCTGACATGAAAGAAGCTGAGTGTGAAAGTCTGCCTCTCTTTTGGTAGAGAGGGCTATTTTGGTAAGGCAGCTAGCGTCTTCAAACGTGCGATCGCCCGCCCCACCCTGATTCTTGGGCAGCTCCCGGGTAAAAGGCATTTTTCATTCTTGCAGGTAATAATAAACGTGAGTCAAAATGACATCTTGGTAGAATTAGTCTTTAGTCTGCAAGAGCGATTGCTAAATTACAGTGTTGGGTTCAAGCTGCTCCAGTGGAAGGTCTGTCAGCATTTCCATTATAAATTCAGTGTTTCAGGAGTTTATAATTTCACCACAAAACTTTGAGTGGCTGAAATGTTTTTCGCTTCTGGCGTTCTGATTTTTAAAATGCACTGATGGCCCACTTCCAACCTATTTGCTGTCCCTGAAACTTGAATACCATTCAAATGAAATACACAACCATAGAATAAAGTACTTTTGTTAGGATATGCCCTATTTGTGCAAAGCAGTATTTTCAATTTTTATTTTAGATGGCTTCAGCTTTGCCATTTGGTAATCGTAAATGCGTTAATTTTTCTGATACTTTCCTGTTCTGCCAAACCCAAAAAAACCAAACCCAGTGCCGTCGAGTTGATTCCGACTCACGGTATAGACAGAGTAGAACTGCCCCATAGAGTTCCCAAAGAGTACCCGGTGGATTTGAACTGCCGACCCTTTGGTTAGCAGCCATAGCACTTAACCACTACGCCACCACAATTTCCTCCTGTTCTGCAGGTGGATTGAAATGACAGTTCACGTTGTATATGCCAGGATTATGTGGAAAAACACGTTCTAAGCACATATGTGTACCTGAATTCATAGACAAAATATGATGACCTCTGTTAGTTACTTTTTAGTCCTTTTTTATGCTGCATCTCAGGATCTGTTGTATAAAAGGAAGTGAGGCAGAAAGGGAGAGAGTGAATCAGGACCCCTGATTCAGTTTTCAGCCTTGCCAGTGCCTGGGAGGAGACCATTTATTCTCTTTCTGTTAAATTATGCCCTTTGCCTCAGTGTCTTCAGGCAATTCCCTTCCAGTCCTTCACCTCTGGCTGCTGTGTGAGAGGCTTAATTATTTTCAAACTGCCTTGAAATCCCTGGATGAAAGGCATTGGATAAGTGCAAAGTATTGTTATTCAGATATGGAATTTAATGATCCATTACAGTTCTTTGGGAAAATGCACTTTGCAGTGATGGTAGGAAACATTTCCACCTGATAGAGGGTAGTAATAACTGCTTAAAAGTAGTTTCAGATTACAGATGAGACAATTAACTCTAGCCATGTGCTCTTCAATTTGTTGCAATTCATTTTGTGATCAAAGTGAGCCTCAGAAAGCCAGATGGTCAGGTTCATGTTCACATCTCTTCTAGGCCAGCCCTTCACATCTGGGCCCACTGTCTGCACAGCCAAAGGAACTTGGTTATTCATTAGCACTTGTGAGCCAGTGCTCAGGATTTGTGAGCAAGGCTCCTGTGATGCTAACAAAAGGGCACAGACCAATCTGTATTGTTGGGAGCAGTTTAATTTTACTTGGATTAACTCACCATGCTTAGTGTCCCTGTATGGATCCAGCCTTAACAAGGAGGAGGGGGATTCTAGTGGCTCTCTAGCTCAGCTGTGCGGGGCTCTGCTGCCCCACTTTTTAATCCTCAGGTTTCCAGGGGTATGTTGTCTGGCTTGTCAATGTTGATTGTTGAATGAATGACACAATACTTAGGTAAGTAAATACCTGTCCTGTTTGGCAGAGGTGGTGGGGGTGACTTAATGGGCGTGCAGCCTGTGCGGTTGCACAGGATTTTCCCACACTTCCCCCCACCCCCCTTCTCACCCAAGACCTCATACTTGGTTTAATGTTCTTCTGTCACCGTCTTGAAATTCTTAATAATTCTTGGACAAGGGGCCCCTCCTTTTCATTTTGCACTGGGCCCCACAAATTATGTAGCCAGCCTTAGTGAGGACGAGGGTGTTTCTTGGAGTGGCAGGCAACCAGTACTCTGAGCTCATTGTTGCTGATGGTTGCTGGGCTGCCGGGCAGAAATTGGTGAGAATTTTGACTTTGTGTTGCCACATTGTCTGAGTTTCCCAAAAGAAGCTGGATATCTGTATTTTTATGTAGACTCCTCCGATTTTTAAATACTGACACATATATATATAGAGATTTTTTTTTTTTAATGCTTGGTGAGAGCATGTGTAAGAGCTGAAGCTGTCCTGTAGGTTGCCTGTCTTCTACCACTGAACATCTTAGTATTTAATGTTTCTGTATTTAGCTATTTTCCAAAGGCCTGGAACATAGTAGATGATTTTTGAGTGTGCGCTGAGTGAACAGTTACAGCCACCAGGAAAATTGAAAGATGTGAGACAAACAAAACTCTAAATCAAACCACATCAACACTGGAGTCTCCCACTCAGGGATTGGTAGCTTCCTTTTTTAACAGAGAATCCAACGTGAAAGACCACGTAATTAATACCATGGGCAAAACGAAAACCTCTGCAGGTAAATGGGCCGTTGCTTTTGGACCACACTGTCCTCTTTTTGGTAGTTACTGACCAGATGGGGTAACTTGGTTATTTAGTGCCTGAGGACCGCCACGGGAATTTGTTGTTTGAGATCACCCATTAAAATAATAGCTTTCATTTGTTGAATGTTTACCACATGCCAGACATGGTGCTTTATGTATCTTCTTGACTCCTCAAAGCAACTCTGTGAAGTAGGTATTATGCCCATTCTGCAGAAGAGGAAGGTTCTGATCTTACGTTGGAACTAATTTCATCCGAATGCAGTTGTGTGTTTTTGAATGTGGAAAGGTCTTTCACCATCCTGTATACAGGAGCCCTGGTGGTGCAGTGGTTAACCTGCTAACTGAAAGGTTGGTGGTTTGAATCCACCAGGTGCTCCGCAGGAGAAAGATGTGACAGTCTGCTTCTGTAAAGATTTACAGCCTTGGAAACCCTACGGGGCATTTCTGCTCTGTCCTCTAGGGTCGCAATGAGTCAGAATCAGCTTGACAGCAGTGGGCTTGGGCTTGGTATACATGATCCAGCCCCAATTCAATAACTGGGTCTGGAGGCGGAGGGGGAGTAGAGGCTGTGGCATACAGAAAACATAGTCCCTACCCTCACGTACATGGAACAGAGAACAATATAAAATGTGACATATTTGTCAAAATCTGTGATTCAGACAGCAAACGCTATGCATCTGCCTGCCTCTTCCTCTCCTTTGTCTGGATTTTGAAGAAGCTCCGGTGACATATGACCCTATGAGGGGCACTAGCCATTCGTAAGTCAGAGCTGATTACAAGAACTGGAATTTCTTTAGTAAAGAAGGTAAGAAGCCCTTGGCAGGGCCGGAGCCACAGTAGGGGGAGCAGCACCAAGGCCTGGGGAATGAGGGAAACCAGCTTCTGTATTGCCAGTGACAGCGTATGACCTGTTCCTGTCCCATTGTTAGGTTTTACCTAAATATCTAGAAATTGTTCAAGTCCAAACTGAAACCTGTTGTGAATTAAACATTTTATAAACTTAGTGAGATCACCCATAATATTATTCACCTTTTTTTTTGGTGGTGGGGGGGTCTGGGATGATTTTAATTGAAAATAAAGTAGTTCACTCTGTGTCAGTTCAATATTTCCCCCCTTTTCTTTTTATTTTTGATGATTTCAAATGCCTCTTTCCCTAAAACTGAAACTTAATATCAGTATACTACTCAGCTACTGTAAAGCTGAAAGTGTCCTTAGAATCTTCTTACCATTTTTTACTACCATTTCATTTCTAAAGAATATGTAAATTGAACCGTATCCTCCTAGTGGCACTGCTTCAGAAATCAGGCAAGAATTTTGCCTTTGTTTTTCCTTGAGCTATTTTTTTTCCCAAAATAATAAATCTCTCCAATCTGAAAGCGTTTCACGTACTCGTTCACTCTAGCCATTGGAGTTACAGCCAAAATGCCTCTCAGTCTTCCCCGGTGACTTCATAATCACCATTTCTCTAGCACATTCCCTTGGCTAACTTCTCTTTTGTTTCTTCACCTGCTAATAAAATTGTCCTTTGGTTCTGAGATGCGTCATTTTCCTCCCTGACCTTTTTGTTCTCCTGAAGGTTGTAGGACACGCCGCTGATGCCCCTGAGAGCAGGCATGCTTGGTTGCTGGCTCCCGCCTGTCCTGTGTCACCTTTCACCTTCTCCTTTCCCAAACATTTAAATCCTCCACTTTCCAATCCTTCCTTCCTTTTTGTTACTCTCTTCAGTTGTTCCTAAAACCTTTAGCTGGCATGTAGACAAATTCCAATAAATCTTTTAGAATGTTGAAGTCTGCCACCACTTGAGTCTTGCACCAGCCTTCTGTCTCCCCATCACCTTTTGCAGATGCCCCGGAATTTCCTCAGTACTCTTCATGATTTTTACCCATAGGAGGCTTAGGCTTTCAGTGTGGAGTCTTCATCACACCTCTCTAAAGTTGGGAGAGCCCACCATGCTTATTCTCATTTTACGAGTAGGAAAACAAAGTCAGCGTGCATGTTGAGCAACTTTTCTTGGTATCCCAGTATCCATGGAGTCCCTGGTTGGTGCAGATGGTGTGCTTGGCTGCTAACCAAAAGGTTGGAAATTCCAGTCCACCCCAGAGGCATCTCAGAAGAAGGGCCTGTCGATCTACTTCCAAAAAGTCAGCCATTGAAAACCCTGTGGAGCACAACTCTACTCTGACATGCGTGGGATCACACATGGGGTTGCTAAGAGTCAGAACTGACTGAATGATAATTGGAAAGGAAAACAAAAGATCCAAGGGTTATTAGCAATTTAAATTTTCTGCTCATGGGTCAGGATGAACAACAGAAGCTCATGGATACCACAACATGGGCCAGATGTCCAGAAAAGCTTTTTTTTTTTTAGAAAAAAAAAAGGCAGATGCTTCATTTATTCATTAAATAAACATTTGCTGAGTATCCCCTATGTAGGCATGATGCCAGGCTACCGTGGTACTATGGGGAGCAAACCCAGGCCTAGTCCCCGTCCTCATGAAACCGCTGGTCTAGTGGGAGAGACAACATTAATCAGTAACAGATAATCCATGACTAGTTGGTGGAGGAAAAATATTCTATGCACCAGAGGTGGGGTTTGACCTGGTCGGCAGTTTGGGAAAGCCCTCCCTTGGGAAGTATAGAGTGAGCTGCAATCAGGGCCCATCTGAAATTTGGGGTTTGGTGTTTTCCCCTAGACTCCTAATCCTATTAATTTATTGCTATCTTTGGCCCTTTGGAGTATTGCATAAGCCATGATATAACCCCTGGAGCCATTTTGACAAATAATGGCTCCTATATACCAGAATTGATTTATTTACCTGTGTCTCCAAAACTTTTCAAAAGCAGAATTGTTCATTGCAAGAGTACTGTTCATTTCCATACTTGGAAAAAAATGTAAGTTAATGTTCTTATTTTGAGCATATTTAGGGTTATTTTGACAATATTTGAATGGTCAGAAGCTACATGATCATTCCCTCCCAGTTGGCTGATGTGCGTGGGACCCAGGTGAGGCTGTTTAGTGAAACTGTGATTCCAGCTTCTGTCTGAAGCCTCATCCCACGCCCACCCCATGAACAGGGGGATTTCCAGCCTCTGCAGGCCAAGGATGATTATTTAGAACATTCTTAGCACAGTTTAGGAGTGTAGACAGTATCTATTTGGAACAAATTGGCTATACTGTTGCTAAATCCACTCTATTTTCACTCTTTTTCTTTCAAGAATAGCTGATCTGTATTGAGAGCTTCGAATTCGCCAGGTACTCCTTGGAAACTCTATGGGGCAGTTCTACTCTGTCCTGTAGGGTCGCTATGAGTCGGAATTGACTCAACTGCACTGGGTTTGGTTTTTTTGGTTTTTATGTGTATTACTTGTATTACCTCACTTGATTCTTAGAACAACTTATGAGCTAGGTGTGATCATTATCCTTATTTTATGGAAAAGGAGACTGAGGCACAGAGGTCACCCAGGTAATGAGTGGTAGAGCTGAGATTGGAAACTATGTCTTACACTACAGCCAGCTCTCTTCACCACCATGCCATTCTGCCTCCCCCTTTCCTTCTTCATCTAAGCCTGGAACATTCTGTAGTAGTTCTTACAAGTGGAAACATAAGCCAGCTCACTCGGAAAAGTTAGTTATTTCATTGAATTCTATTTGAAAGATACAATTGAAAATTCCCCAGTAAACCCAAGCGATTAGATCTTTTGTCTTTCACGTGACTCACTTTCTGATAGTTGCATTCTTCAGATCTAAGTGTCCGTTTGGGGAATCAGAGAGTGAAAGTGGTGACACACAAAGGCAAAAGAAGAACTAGGCATGAACATGAACCCCATGGCCCTGTCCCTAGAATTTGCCTGTACTCACACTCCTACCCCGTCTTGTACAGAATTTTTTCACATTTTTGGTGGAATAGAAGTTGAAAGAAACCATTCCTATAATAGGTAGATTAATCTACTGAGGAGGAAGAATTTAATTCAGAACTAGTTCTGTTAGAGCTCCTAATTAGAAATATTAGTTTCCAGTAACAGATAAAAGCAGGCAACCTTTGTTCTCATTCTGGTCAATTTCAGGAAGAAATTATCTTGCCAGATTAGCATGTTGCAACTCTCAACTGGAGATGTGAATGGCTTTGAAGGACCCAATGGGATTGGCAGCGCCCTCAGTTACCTTGGGTTTGCAGGTCACTGTTTAGGATGCTGACTCAGCCGTGCCCTGTGCTGGACACCCAGGTTGTCCTCTTTGGTCAAAAGGCATTATTCTTGGGAGCTGCTTGAACATTAAGCACATGTTTGAAGCTCAGTTTAGGAACGACCAAGTGTATGAATGCAATGTGCTTATTTTTCAGGGTTTAGTTCAAATTTTGGAGATGGCTGAGTGGGGAGACACTTAGTGTGTCACTGTTGGAGGTTTAAAGTGATTAAAAAAGAAATCAAGCAGATGAGTGCATAAAGATTTCTATGCAAACAATGATGAGCTTAAATTAAAGCTACTGATTTCGTATGAGAATTACTTGCATTGATTTGTAGAATATCATATACGGGTTCAAGATTCCATATTATGCAAATGAATTAGCTCTGACGAGTCAAGACTGTGAAAAAAAAAATGAAATGAACTATGTTAGATATTATTTCCCATTCAGCAGGAGGGAAATGTAAGCATACTTAGAATTAACCCTTATTTTTCATCTACTTCCTTGGGAAGATCAATGTCAGGGATGATGGCCCTTGCCTCTGTTGTAAAGAAGGCAGTTCTACTAGTATCCTTTTTCTGCCCTTCACTCTGGGCTTTTGCTGCCTTTCGCCCACCCAGTACCTTTATCTACTTCCCCTTCTTCCCTGTGAACCCACTCTCAGAAAAGAATTTTATGAACACAGTCTTATTAAGGTATAAATAACTGAGGATACTAAGTGTGTTACTTCCTTCTGAGGAGTCAGCATATTAATGGAAGACAAGCCAAAGATATAAAACTCTAAAGATGAGAACAGAAGAATTTCACACACTGGTAACCTGGTGATGAGAGGGCTGCTTATAAATCCAACTCTGGGCACAGAATACAGACAAGCAGATTAGAGGATATAAACCGTTATAATATTAAAAACATAAAGAATGGATGATTTTTAGTGTTAAGATACATTTTATTGGGAGCGTCCTCTTTCCCTTACAAACACTGGACTTGATCACATAAACCTATATAGGAAGCTGGTGTATTATTTGACATTTAAACAAAGCTTTAGGGGAAAGTCACTTGGTCTATAAAACTCTAAAGATGAGAACAGAAGAATTTCACACACTGGTAACCTGGTGAAGAGAGGGCTGCTTATAAATCCAACTCTGGGCACAGAATACAGACAAGCAGATTAGAGGATATAAACCGTTATAATATTAAAAACATAAAGAATGGATGATTTTTAGTGTTAAGATACATTTTATTGGGAGCGTCCTCTTTCCCTTACAAACACTGGACTTGATCACATAAACCTATATAGGAAGCTGGTGTATTATTTGACATTTAAACAAAGCTTTAGGGGAAAGTCACTTGGTCTGTAAAACGCATTGCTGTTGAGTCAATCTCGCCTCATAGTGACTCTCTAGGACAGAGTAGAACTGCCCTATAGGGTTTCCAAGGCTGTAAACCGTCATGGAAGCAGACTGCCTCATCTTCCTCCCGTGGAGCAGCTGGTGAGTTCCATCTGCTGACCTTTTGGTTAGCAGCCGAGCGTTTAACCACTGTACCACCAGGGCTCCTTATTTGGTCTATAATTAGGTATTTTTGTCAGAGTCAATAGCAGTGAACCCTAAATTCTCTATTATCTTTGAATGTTAAATTTTAGAAGAAAAAAAAAAAGGCAGTGTTTACGCCCTCTCCTACAGTTTTCTTTCAGTGGTAAAAATTGAGTTGATAATTTTTCCCCAAGTTATTATGCACCATAGTGTTAGCATACTGGTGACATCTTGGACGTCAGGAAAGAAGAATTTTGGGGTTGATTGATTAATGAAACAGTGTTTATTTTAGATAGAAGCACTGCCTGATAAATGGCCAGTTGTGAAAAGTCTAAACTGCCTTCCATACACCCCTCCCCCACCACTAACTGCCCCAGCAACCATGCTATGTTGAGTTGATGGCGCCATCTAGTGCCAGTCTGTAGAACTGTCCTGCAAGACTGTATTTTCACCTGCTGTGGGTTAAGATTCTAAGGTGGGTGTGGAGAGAGAGACCCCTCTGTCTTGGAGTGCACTGTCTAGTGGGAGAATCTCTCCAGTTCCTACCTTTCCTCTCTGTCTTTGCAATTTGGTTATGCCTCCATGCTTTCCTTTCTCGCTGACTCTGTGTTTTTCTGTCCCTGGCTCTCTCTAGTACCCATTCTTTATAGCCCTTCCCCTTTCCTTTGTATCTCTTTCAGCTCTTGGTTATTTTTCTTTATTTCTTTTTTTTTTTTTTTGAGAAAAAAAAAATAAGTACTCAAAATTGGTAGGATTAAAGGTTTTGCTGGTGACACTTTATGTCAAGGTATGGGAACACCATGCATTTTGACATGAAATTAGCCATTTTAGCCATATTAAAGAACCAGAGTGAAATGAGTCTAGAAGTCTCTTTTAGATGCCTCTGTCCCCTCATCTTCCTCTAATTAGATGTTTCCTCAAACACAGTCAGTCAAGAGTGTTTTCTTCAGTTTGTGTTGAGGCAGTTGTTACAGTCTCATTTTCTACCTTTTAAGTTGCAAATTTAACCTTTCACTCATGGTTTACATTTGGGATGCTTTTAGGAATGTGCTGGAACACTGTCTCCTTGGCATGGCACTGCTTCTGCAGAAACATGTGTTCTGAGTTCCAACCAGCCAGTTTTCCTGTGGGTTTTTGGAACACGGTTTCCAGTGGCGGACTGCCGGTATTAAGTGAGAGAACAGAGGTGAAAGACATGCAGGACAAAGCTGGCCGTGTGATGACCCGTGGTGTTCGTGGGACATGAGTGAATGTACAGGTTTAAGTCTCCACCATCAAACAATACATTTAAAATTTCCACTGTGTTAAGCATCTTGATATTGTGGGTTTGAAAGTAAGTCCCCTCTGAAAAACAGGAACTGTGCTCGTCTGTTACCAGTTCTTGTGGTCTATATGGCAACTATTTTGATTTTTCAGAAGGGAGGAAAAACAGTTAAATCCAGTTAAAATTAAAACCAGTTAAAATTAACTGGCCTGTGAGATTTGAATGTAGCTGTTCCCACACATCACAACACCGAGAGTGAGTTGTTTGTTTATTACCCCTTTTAATTATTATTAGCTGTTAGGACTCTTTTTTGAGCGGTGGGATAGATTATTTTTACTTTTGGTCTAACCTGGAAAATAGGAACTGCAAGGGTTGAGAGGTTCCTGTTTGCTTATTTGCATGTACCCTGTTTTTGTTTTCGCTGGGTAGGTGTGTGCACCTTATGTATGCAAGAGTAATTTAGCATGTCAGCAATTTCCTACCAGAAGCGCTTGCTGACTCATGCAGCTGTTGCGGCGCTCAGCTGGCCTCACTGTAAACTGCCCACAGTACAAGTGCTGCTGTGAAGAGCGAGCACCCAGGCCGGTTAGCTGCTCAGAGGCTATTTATAGATCTGTGGTCACTGCCGAGCTGGGTTCCCTTCTTCTTCCAGCAGCCAAGCACACTGTACTGGTTACAGAGGAGAAAATCAGGCTAATTTCTACCTTGGTAGAGACTGCGTGCAAATCACAGCATTTCTGGAAATGCCTCAGGGAAATGGATTTTTACTTCATTTTTATTTTCTGGGAATCTTGAAGAGGAGAAGGGAAAGGGGTGATATTAGTGGGAAGGGAATATGCTGTTATTTCCTTCTCAGCACCAGAAGGAACTTTCATGAACCTTTAACTTAGGCTTTCTTGGTATAACCGAAGCCTGACCCACTTCTCCCTGCCTGCTGAGCAGTGTGCCCTGGGCAGGGAAACAGGAAAGTGGGTGCCGAGTGGCCAGCCTGACGTGGTTTTCTGTGGCTCAAGTCCTAAAATGATGACAGGCTTTGTTTATATCCACTGCATGTTGTTGAGGTTAAAAACAAAAACAAAACCTGACCTCAGGTCATTTTAAAGTTAGCTTGTGTTTCAGAGATGGTTTCACTGTTTGCTTGTGGATTACAGTTTTCTTATTTTCACCGGAAAGTGTGAAGTATTCCTTTTTTAAGGTTTCTAAGTAAACCTCCTTTTATAGATGCAAGTTGATTAAATCTTTCTAAACTATCTTGAGAAAGATAACAAGTGAGATCAGCTTGTGAAAGGAAAGCTTTGCACATTGTTGAGTTCTTCTCTTTCCTTTTCTTTCTTTCTTTATTATTTAGCTTCAGTAAGCATTCTGAAGCCGCTTTGACCAGTAATAAAGAAAAAAACCACAGTGACTGTGTATAACATGATGTTGATGGAAGTTCTTGGTTTCCGCCGATACAAATGACTCATCAGTATCAATAGAATTGTGACTTCTAATAATAACACAGTGCAAGACCTTCAAAATATGTGGTTTTAGCCTTTGCTTAGTGAAAGGTTGGAAAATATTAGCTGGAGCTTTTTTTTTTCTCCCTCTCTTTGATCTCGTGATTTCACCCAGGTATAAGTTGTTTTTCGTACATGTGATTATCACACGATTGTTTTTCGTGTTACTGTTTTTAGTTTCGTTATGACCAAGGAACCAAACTCAGATCATTTCATCATTTAGAAATCTGTGCACTAAGCATCTCCCATTGGGGCTGTGTTTTGAGGGAAATGTGGCTGAAAAGCAAATCCTCCCTGAATACAGAAAGGAAAAAACTGGTGTAGACACATACCTCTGCGATGCTTGCCACCTACACAGTGGCAGTTGTGGAGGGCTGTGGGATTGCTGAGTAGCCCTCATACTGTGTGAGTCACTGACAGAGGATTCCAAAAGGCAGGTTAATAGAAAATGCGAGTCAGAGGAAACAGAGTGGAGAAGGAGCAGGCATCATAGGAAGATATGCATTGCCTCTTTCCCACGGCTGAGGGGCTGCCTAGAGACCCGAGAATCACATGTCCATATTTTTACAGCCTGTTTGTTGTTGTTCTTATTATTGTTAAGTGCTGTCAAGTCAGTTCTGAGTCATAGTGACACTTTGTACAACAGAATGAAACACTGCCTGGTCCTGTGCCATTCTCACAAGCGTTGTTACGTTTGAACCCATTGTTGCAACCACTGTGTCAATCCATTTCGTTGAGGGTCTCCCTCTTTTTTGCTGACCCTCTGCTCTGCCAAGCATGATGTCCTTCTCCAGGGACTGGTCCCTCCTGATAACATGTCCAAAGTAAGCAAGACAAACTCTCATTATCCTCGCTTCTAAGGAGTGTTCTGGACATACTTCTTCCAAGAAAGACTTGTTCATTCTTCTGGCAGTCCATGGTATATTCATTATTCTTCACCCAACACCATAATTCAGAGGCATTGGTTCTTCTTCTCTGGTATTCTTTATTCATTGCCCAGCCCTCACATGCATATGAGAAGATTGAAAATACCATCCCGTGAGTCAGGCGCACCTTAGTCGTTAAAGTGACATCTTTGCTTTTTAACACTTCAAAGAGATATTTTGCAGCAGATTTGTCTAATGCAATATTGTCCTTCGTTGCCATCAAGTCAGCTCCAACTCATGGCAACCCCATGTACGACAGAATGAAATGCTGCCTGGTTTTGCGCCATCTTCATGATCACCAGCATGCTTGAGTCCGTTGTTGCCTTCCAACCCAGGGGAACTCATCTTCCAGCACTATGTCACACAATATTCTGTTGTAATCCATAGGGTTTTCATTGGCTAATTTTTGGAAGTAAGTTGCCAGGACTTCTTTCCTAGTCTGTCTTAGCCTAGAAGCTCTGCTGAAACCTGTCCACTGTGGGTTACCCTGCTGGTATTTGAAATCCCGATGAGGTATCATAACAATACTTAAGCCACCACTGTCTGGCAAACTGAGAGGCGGGTGGTGGACAGCCTACTTACTTGGCAGTGTTCTTGTTTTTTGTTTTGTTTGGTCTGTTTTTCCTGCAGTTTGGCCAAACCATCTGAGATCACTATCTTAGCCCTGTACCACAGTGTTCTTATCCAAGAGCCTTTACTTTCTGCATTCTGTAATTAAAGCAACACAATTTCTAGAATATAAGACCAACGTGTAGATTTACATTTATATGTTTTTTCTTTCTAAACACTTCACCTTTAGAAGTGGTTCTGTCATTTGTTTTCTAGCTACTAGAGCTAGAGGCCTTTGCCCCTTGCCTGCTACCTAAGCCTTGATCTTAGGAATCAACCCTTTAGAGGGAGGCACAAAATTAGAAATTCGTTAGAAGAAATTTTGTGTTTGCCTTGCCTCTCTCATACCAGTTTAGTTGGATAAATTGTTTTGGTCTCCTGCCATCCTCTCAGCGTTTTGGATTTCTAATATACATACCTTCCTATCACTGTTTTTACCTTGTAGTCTTGCTCCTCAGTAGAGTTTCCTTTCTGGGCCTGTCTTCCTTTTCCTTCCCATTTCTTTCTCTATGTGAATACTCACCTCTTCTCGTTTTGCTTTCTTTGATTCTGTTTGCTCCTGCCTGCATACCCACACACCCTCACTCACATCATTCTTGCACAGATCTGGGAGGGACGTGTGCACACACATGCATACACGCATGCACACGTGAGCACTCAGGTGCATACACACACTGGCCTGTGTGCACATGCATATACACCCATGTGCGTGCACACACACACGTTGCTCCCTCCAACCCTGGTCTCCTCTTCCTAGTGGAAGTCCCCCACAGTGGCCTCGGGTGCTATTATTATCATCCCTGCCAGCGTCCAGGAGGGGTTGTTCAGGTGGATAAACCACCAAGGATGAAGCCAGGAAACTGACTTCCAGCCTGCAATTGGGAAGTGCCTCCTGGAAAATTCACTGGGTGAATTCTCCGGAACCAGGAAGAGACCTGGGGGTGGGAGACAGCTTCAGAAGCCAGGGAGGGGATAAGGCTGCATTTAGGGGAATGGCAAAGGGAAAACAAGATGTTGAGACTGCTCTGCTACCCAGCCTTGAGTTGGAGAGTTCTGATGGGGTCAGAAATGCTCTAGGTTGGGTGGAGTGGCTAAGGAGCATAAGGGGAAGGAAGAAGCTCAGAACCCATGGTGTGAATGAAGACGGGGATCTTCAAGTTGCTGTCTGGCTGTTAAAGTGCTCACTCAGCCTGGGAAGTCTATGAGAAGCAACAGGAGAACCCAGGGATCAACAGTGAGGATGTAATTCTATTGGGAGGGGCAGGCTGGGTGTAATCTTACCCCAGCACCCCTCTTCTCCCCTCAAGTTTTACCCTCAATGCCTCCTCCTCAGGGAGGTTTCCCAGACCTCCCTGTGTATTGCGGGAGCCTCCTTCCTTCCCCCAGTGCCCCAACCCTTCCCTTCTTTTCCTCCGTAGCTCTTATCACCCTCCATTGTCCTATACATGTTACTTATTTATCATGTCTTCCTTGCTATGATCTAAGCCCCAGGAGCTCAGGAATCATTTCTTCTGTTCCCTGTGGTATTAGAGTACCTGGAAAGTGTTTGTACAAAGGAGGTGCTCATTAAGTGTTTGGTGAAGGAACAACTGGACTTATTGACTCTCTTGCTTAAAAAATCACCTACGGCTTCTCGATACCCACCAGAAAAAGTCCTAACTTCTTGACACAGCATTTAAAGTTCATTGTAATTTGTTCCCACCCTATCTCTCCAAATAGATTTTTCATCAATTTTTTCTTCACATTAAAATTTGACTAAATGCCTCTTGAACCAATTTTTGTTAGAATTTTGTGTCATCTTCTAATGTGTGAGTTATATATGTTGACTCTGGACTTGTCTTAATTTATTCCAAAATTCCTTCTTGGACAAATCAAAAATTTTTTTACTGAGAGCCTACTCTCTGCAGAGAACTGTGTTAGACACAGGGCCCCTAGGGAATACAGTCACAGGATAAAGTATGACCCCATCAGTGGGGAAGTGGTTTTGTCTTGAGATGACATACATACGCATGAAGCATGTGGAGTTTAGTGCATGGCAGTATGTGACCAGAGGCCAGAATGATAGCAGAGGTAAGTGGGGTAGGAGGGAAGAAAAGAGAGTTTGTAAGGAGCCAGATGGTGCAATGTTAGTTAAGCACTCAGCTGCTAACTGAAAGGTGTGTGGTTCAAACCCACCAGCAGCTTGCAGGAGAAAAGACCTGGAAATCTGCCCCGGTAAAGATTGCCACCCAGGAAACCAATGGGGCAGTTCTATTCTGCCCTGTAGGATTGCTATGAGCTGGCATCACCTTCACGGCTCACGACAACAACAAAGGTGGGGGGACTGGGGAAGCATTAAAAGGAGGCGTTGGTACTTAAGGTATTGTGGGATTTGCTGAAATGGTCCTTAATTGCCTAGACCATACCATTCATGACTTTATAGATGTCAGGTTCATCAGCTTTACTGTCCCATTCTGATCATCATCAGAATAATGTCCTTTTCTTGATCATTCTCAAATTAGATCTTGTTAAGATGTAGTGGTGAGTGGAAGGATATGAAGGGTTCTAAGTACAGACCTACTAAATCTTTGTATACTAGTACAAAAAATGCATGAGGATTGGGAGAAAAATGTGGAACAGAACCTCAAATTCTTAACCAAAAAAAAAAAATCAGACTTACTGTACTGGTAGAGACTGAAGGACTTCCTGAGATTGTAGCCCTGAGATACTCTTTAAACCTTGAACCAAAACTAGTCCTTAAAGTCACCTTTTAGCTAAACAATATATTTGCTCACAAAATAAAGGATATCACCTGTCAATCCTGTGCTCCTTTAAAAAAAATCTTCTATATGAGACCAAACGGTCAATAATTACTTAAAAAAGAAAAAAGATGAGAATGTAAGGGGGCAGGGAAACCAGATTAAAGGAAATGGAACAACCAGAATGGAAATATTGAGGATGTTCACACATTGTGAAGAATATAACCAATGGCACTGAACAATTTCTATAGAAATTATTGAAATGGGAACCGTCACCAAAAACATAAAATATTATTTTTAAAAATGCCTGAGGTGTCTTTTACTTTTACTGTTTGAAAAGTTATGACGAGAGCTTCTGTTCATCAAATGACACCGTGAAGAGAGTAAGAAAACAAACCTAAAGTGGTAGATGATACTTGGGGCACATATATAGGGTATACATCCAGCGTATATTAAGAACACTTATAAATAAATAAGAAAAAGCCAGACAACCCAATAAAAAAATTATACTGTTTATTCATATTTTTAAACATACACTTCACAAAAGAAGAAACCCAAATGGTTAATAAAGTGTATAAAAAGATGCTCAGCCCCAATGATTATCAATACATGCAAATTAAAGTCATAATCACATACCATTACACACTTTCTGGATTGACAGAAGTTTTAAAGTCTTATAATACCATGTGTTGGTGAGGATGTGGATGAGTGGAAGTCCTTCTATATAACTGGTAGGAGTGTCACTTGGTATGGTTATATTGGAAATAGTTTGCTCTTGCCTACAAATAGGTTAAACCTACAAATAACCCACCAGTGACCCTTATACTCCAACAGTCTTACTTGTGAGTGTACGCCCAAGAACAACTCTTACATAGACAAGAATGTTTGCAGAAGCCTTGTTCATAAGAGCAAAAGCTGGAAACAACGCAAACGTTCATCAATATTAGATTGAATCAACACATTTTGGTATATTTATACACTGGGATTTTATCTGTAGGTGAAAAGTGAGCTAATAACACACATATAGAACGAGGTGGAAAGGCAGCATTGCTTGGTAATTAAGAGCAAGAATTCTGTCTGGCTTCACATTTCAGTTCGACTACTTATTACGTGATCTTGGGCAAGTTTCTTAACCTCAGTGTACCTCAGTTTCCTCATCTGTAAGTTGAGTTGTTAGGAGAATTCAATGAGTTAACATTGTGACATGCTTAGGATAGTGACTGCCACATAATAAGTGCTGTGTAACTGTTAAGCAAATGAAATGCATGCATCAATACAGATGAATCTTATAAGCATAATGTTGAATGAAAGAAGCAAGTCACAGAAGAATACGTACAATATGATTCTGTTTATGTAAAGTTCAAAAGTGTGAAAAAACTAAATATATTGTTCAGGTATACATCCATAGAGGGATATATCCATCCATATAAAGAAAATGAAGGAGAGTGATTGTCATGAAAATAAGAATAGCAGTCACCTCCAGAGGGGATGGGGCGGGATGTGATGGGGAGAGGGCTCACTGGGGACTTCTAAGGTCCTGGCAGTGTTTTATGTCCCAACCTGGGTAGTGGTCCCAAAGATGTTCTTTTTATAAATACTTTTAAAAACTGTATTTTTTTATATCCGTGTATATGTATGACATATTAGTTAATGCATTTTTGGAAAGGATTTGTGTATGAGTTGAATATTTTCTGAAATTATTTCTGATTTGATCTGTTATTTTAAAATTACCTCAGTGAATGCCAGACTCAGAGCAGTAAGATGACATTTAACAGGAATAAATGTGAATTCCTGCATTTGGATTTAAAAAAGTAAATTGTTCAAGCATACAATTTAGACATCTGCTTGGTACCAGCGCCTCTACAACTTTGTGAGCCTCCAGTGCAGCTGGTTCTTCCAGAAGGTAATGCTTCCTTCTGGCCAGGTTAAGAGAACTGTCCCGGTTGCAACCAGGAATGTGATGGTCTGGCTAGACTGTTCTTGGGTCTGGATGGCCGGTGTATGATATACTCTGTGTGGTTGCGTAAGGCTCCTATTAAGGAAGATGCCGACCACAGAGGGCATGTCATCTGTGATCTGGATGTTTCGGGATCTGGAAACCAGGCAGCTCTAAGATCAGGCAAAAGAAGTAGGGGTGTTTAACATGGAGGAGGGGAGATGTAGGAGAGAAAGAGTGTCTTCAGACATTTGAATGTTTGTCAGTAGAGAAGGAAGTGGACTTTGCTGCTCCAGCAGTCAGATCCCTGTAACGTCTAATGTGGAGGCAGGTTCAGCTTCTGTTCACTGGAGAAACCCACGCAGAGGCTGCGGGACCTCTGTTAGGGAAGCTGCAGAGGGCCTGAGTGAGCCGTGCTACTCAGCGTGGTCCTCAGACCAGCAGCAGCAGCATGATTGCTGGAGCTTGTTAGAAACACAGAGTCCCAGGCCCAGCCCACACTTGCTGAATCGGAACCTGCATTTCATCGTGGTCTCCCCAGGGGACTCACATGCACGTTAAAGTTTCCGAGACACTGAGCTAAATGGTTCCAAGATCCCTCATAATTCTTTTAAGATTCAGTTATTTCCTTTAGCAAGCTGTATACTCAACCGAAAATTACCAGTTCATATGGTGACATGCAGGTGGTGGGTATGGTGACATTATCCATTTAAAATGCCTGGGCCTGTTATACCTACATAAAGCCAAACAAGTATTTGTTGCTGAATTAGTTTGAAATGCGTTTGTCCCTTTTCCCCAAAAGTAAACTTAGGCTGCTTACATATTTGGGTAGCTATAGGAATTAAAATGTAACATGGCTACATTTTCTTCCTTTTAATACAGAGAACTAGATTCTTGCTTTTAAAGTTCCAGAGTAGATAGGGGCCTGAATATCTCTTAAGAATACCCAAAAGAGACATTTAAATAATAAAAACATCTCAGAATACACTGATTTTATATTTAGCTTTTTTCCCCCTGTTCACATTCCATATTTTGACCTTAGGGGGAGACTTTGAAGTCTCGGTGTTTTATACTCTTTATCTTCCGGATTCTAGATCTGAAATCAGACAAAACCGTTTTGCCTTTTTCCCCTCAAAAGACCATGACTAACTTCAGCTCATCTCTTTTTTCCTTATGTATATTAGTACTTATCTTTTTAACTGATGAGGTTTAGGTGGAATCTGTGATTCATTTCATCTTTTCCCCTCTATGTAATTAGTCATTTGTCATTTAATGTCCATACCACAACTAATACTTAATGTGATAGTCATAAAATTCCAAAATAAAGAAGTTCTTAAATGACTTAAAATCAGAGATAAGAAATTTGCTTCACTGTATGGCAAAAATGCATGGAGAAAACATCTTATGAATAAAAGAAGTTCTTTAAGGCTTTGTAATCTTAAGTTATTTGGTTTAAGCACAGGTTAGCAATTCATATTTCCAGATCTCTTTTCTTTTGAGATACAGGACAATGAAACTATACCTTCACAGTTGATGTAGATAATATTTGGTGTATGCGTCTTATCTGAATGAGATTGTGTATGACAAAGGCTTTATAAAATGACAAAGTACTAGAGAGATTTTAATACTTTTTATGACTTTTAGTCGTGCATTTTAGTTTGACAGGGTTTTCCTCCTTTTTTAGCATGAACTCTTAAATCTAAATACTGCCTTACTGAGACTCTTTGGGTTTTGATTTCTTAATCCATAGATGACTATGAACAAATGTCACCACACTCCACCATGTTAGTGACTAGCTATGATGTGGAAGGCGAGGCTTTTCTACCAGGTTGTATGCTTGCTTCATTTTTTCATTCATTTATTCACTGTGAATATAATGAGCACTTCCTGTGTACAAAGCTCTGAGCTAGGTGCTCTGGGAAGGATATAAAATTCCAGCTTCCAAAGACCTTATGGCTTTATAGCTACATATGGGTGACTTTGATCCTAATAAAAGAACTTGAAATATAGGATAACACCTTACCAAATTTTAGATTATTGAATCACCACTTCAAAGATTGGGTAGGCATTATGAGATTGATGCTGAACATAATAGCTGTTAAAGATACAATTGCTTGAAGTATGTCCCTCAAGATTTAGGAAGAACACTGTATATTCCTATGGGGTTCACTGGGTGTCAGATTTTTCAGAATGGCTTGAAATCTCATACTCTAGACTCTAACATGTACTGCCCAATATGGTAACCACTAGCCACATGTGGTTTTCGAGGCCTTGAAATGTGACTAGTCCAAATTGAGATGTGCCCTGAGTATAAAATACACACCATATTTTGAAGACTTAGTATGGAAAAAAAAGAGCATAGAATATCTCTTTAATAATTTTTATATTGATTACAAGTTGAAATGATAATATTTTTGCTACACGGATTTAAATAAAAATATTAGAATTAATTTTACTTTTTACCTTTTTTAAGTGTACCAGGAAATTTAAAATGAACTACACGGCATGCATTTGTGGCTCACATTATCTGTGTTGGAAAGTGCTGGTCTAGACGCTAAAATCTAGAGTGATTGAGAGCTCTCAGAGAAAAGAAGATCAGAGCTTAACAGAGAGTTTAGAGACGAGATGCTACCAACAGAATCCACTCAATCAAAGGAGTCCCAGTATACACCTTTGGCCTACTTTCCGAGACGCCTGCTTTCCTGAACCCACAAAAACAAGATGAGTTTAGTAAGTACTTATTTAATACCTGGAGTCTCTGGGTGGTACAAATGGTTAACGTCCATTTTCTCTGCCCAGTCTTCTCAGCATTTATCTATATGGCTTTCTTTGATATCTTCAGCCTTCATGTAGCCACGGAGGCCCTGGGTGGTGCAGACAGTTAACTTACGTGGCTGCTTACTGAAAGGATGATGGTTGTGTGGCTCAGAAAAAAGGTCTGGTGATCTACTTCCAAAAAATCAACCATTGAAAATCCTGCAGAGCGTAGTTCTGCTGTGGCCCATGTGAGGTCGCCATGAGTTGGACTAGTTGACTTGATGACAACTTTTTGTTGTTGTTGTTACTTAATATCTACAACATGCAGGGCATTTGGGGGAGGGGGGAGGTTAAAATAAATATCACACAGGTCCCAGCCTTCAGGAAGAAAATATAGTCTACTGAGAATGCAAGATGTGAGCATGTGACTTGTTAACTCATGGTTCGAGAGGTAAATAACTGTTCAACAGTCTGATCTAAGAACTGTTCAAACAGATGGTCAGGGCACTAAATGTAAAGGGCTTCAAAGTAAGGAAAGGTCACCGTGGCCTGGAAGAATGTCTCACAGGAGGAGTGACTTGAAGTGGGTAGGATTTCAGTAGGCAGAACGAGAGAGTTAGGAGAGGGGGCAGAGGGAAAAGGGGGGAAAGCACAAGACAGTTGAGAGGTCCAAAACCATTGCCATCGAGTTGATTCTAACTCATAGTGACCCTGTAGGACAGAGTAGAACTGCCCCCATAGAGTTCCCAAGGAGCACCTGGTGAATTTGAACTGCTGACCACTTGGTTAGCAGCTGCAGCACTTAACCAGTACGCCACCAGGGTTTTTGTTGAGAGGTCAGTGAGAAGAAATTACTGAGTCAGAGGAGTTAGGAGGGTAAGGTTTAAATAGCATCATTCTGTAGTTCACTTAGTATTTCGGGTTTAATCTTTTATGTCATCTCCTATTCATCGTGTGATACCCTTCCAAAGTTCTGTTGATAAGACTTCACTGATGTCTCAAGTTGGAAACCCCATTGGTGTAGTGGTTAAGAGCTATGGCTGCTAACCAAAAGGTCGGCGGTTTGAATCCACCAGGTGCCCCTTGGAAACCCTATGGGGCAGTTCTGCTCTGTCCTACAGGGTCACTATGAGTGGAATTGACTAGATGGCAATGGGAATGTCTCAAATTATAGAAGGTTTGGGCAGGAGAGTTTAACTTTGGGTATGATAAATGTTGCATACCTTTGATTGTTAGGAAGTTCTTTAAATAGCAAAGCTGGTAATACCATATAAAAATAGTACCTTGCATTTGTATAGAACCTTAGAACCTATAGAATTCTTGGGCATATACAATATCATTTGGTATTTCAGACGAGAGTGATAAACATTTGTGTGTCCTTTTTGCTTAAAAAGCACCTGAGTATTACGTCATTTGATCTTTGATGTTCACTCCATTTTGTAGAAGGGAAAGCTCATAGATGCTCGAGACTGCACAGTCATGATATAATCTTGGGTTTGAATCCAGCTCTTCAGCTCTATTTTACTATGCTGAGCCATTCTGATTTTCACACCTGTACCTGTAAATCTAATTTTTGAAAAAATAAGTTAATTTTATTTCATTTTATTTAGGCTTTTAAATGAATTATGCAAAGAGAAAAGTATACATATCACATACATTCATCATACTGATAAATTTCCACAAACTGAACACATCCATGTAACCAACTCCCAGATTAAGACCCAAAATATTACTAGTAACTGACTGCTCTGACAGGGATCTCAATAGAGGGTCCCGGAGAGAGCTGGAGAAAAATGTAGAATAAAATTCTAACTCAAAAAGAACGACCAGACTTCCTGGCCTGACAGAGACTGGAGAAACCTGAGAGTATGGCCCCTGGACACCCTTTCAGCTCAGTAGTGAAGTCACTCCTGAGGTTCACCCTTCAGCCAGAGATTGGACAGGCCCATAAAATACAACGAGACTAAAGGGGCACACCAACCAGCCTAGGGGCAAGGACTAGAAGACAGGAGGGGACAAGAAAGCTGGTAATAGGGAACCCAGTGTTGAGAAGGGAGAGTGTTGACATGTTCTGGGGTTGTTAACCAACGTCATAAAACAATATGTGTACTAACTATTTAATGAGAAACTAGTTCTGTAAACCTTCATCTAAAGTACAATAAAAAAGTGTTGCTAGCACCCCTAGAAACCCCTTATGTTGCCTTCCAGTAACTGCCCCACTCATGGTAATCACTACCCCAACTTTCAAAAGCATAAATTTGTTCTTCCTGTTTTTGAACTTCATATAAATAGAATAGCATATACTATTTTGTGTCTGGCTTCTTTTGCTCAATAATATGTTCGTGAAATTCTTATTGTGGCATATAGAAGTTGATTGTTGATTCTCAATGGTGTATAGTATTCCATTGTGTGAATATGCCATAATTTATTACCCATTTGTATAGTTTTCAGTTTGGGGCCATTATGAACAGCGCTGTTATTGAACATTCTAGAGCATGTCTTTGGGTGACACACGTGCATTTTTATTGGGCACATGTGTAGGAGTAGAATTACAAAAGCAGTTTAACTTTAAAATTCACTTGTAGAGAGAGCTGAAATGTGACTTTGTGATACTCTTTCGAAGAAAATAAGTAAGAACTTCCAACTTTTGATACCTTAAATACTGTACCAAAGTAGGTATCAAGGGAGCCGTCATTAAAGGGTTCAAGGTAGAGGAAGTTTTAATGCCCTAACACATATTTGAAAAGGAGGATGATGAAGAATTGGAGGTAGTTTGAAAGGGTTAAGGTATTGAAATACTGAATTTGTATTGTTCAGGTTTTTCTTATACATTTTTCTCCAAGAGAAGTTCTAGCAGATAGTGGAAAATTAAGATGAACTTGTTACCAGGATGGCCGTTACACCGAGACATAATAAGAGATGAGTAACTGGCAGTGTATTTACTGGGGAAATGAGGAAATGGAGGTGGAGGTAAATGGTAGGAAATTACATTTGGAAATCTGTAATGAAAGCTACCAAAACCAAACCAAACCCACTGCCGTCGAGTCGATTCCAGCTCATAGCGACCCGATAGCTACAGTTCTCAAAATTTTACTGAAATTTCCTCCATCCCTTGCTCCTTTGCCTAGGGTAGTCTGCAGGCACTAGAATTTGCATTCTTGCAAAGAAGGCAATTACAGATTCCCTAACCTGTTTTTAGAAAAAACTTTTTAAGACAGACATTTATCCAGTGGCATCCTGGGCGATGACACGTTGCATTGGGCAAATTAGTTGCAAAAGACTTCTTTAAAGTGTTGAAAAGCAAAGATGTCACCCTGATGACTAAGGTAGGCCTGACCCAAGCCATGGTGTTTTCAATCGCCTCATATGCGTGCGAAAGCTGGACAATGACTAAGGAAGACCGAAGAAGAATTGATGCCTTTGAATTGTGGTGTTGGCGAAGAATATTGAATATGCCATGGAGTGCCAAAGGAACTAACAATCTGTCTTGGAAGAAGTACAACCAGAATGCTGTTTACGAGGGACCAGGAAAGCTGGTAATAGGGAACCCAGGATTGAGAAGGGAGAGTGTTGACATGTTGTGGGGTTGTTAACCAATGTCATAGAACAATGTGTGTACCAACTGCTGAGAAACTATAGTTTGTTCTGTAAACCTTCATCTCAAGTACAATAAAAAAAAAAAAAAAAAATGCTCCTTAAAAGCAAGGATGGCGAGACTGTGTCTCACATACTTTGGACATGTTATCAAGAGTGATCAGTGCCCGGAGAAGGACATCATGCTTGGTAAAATAGAGGGTCACCAAAAAAGAGAAAGACCCTCAACGAGATGGATTGACAGAGTGGCTGCAACAGTGGGCTCAAACATAGCAACAATTGTGAGGATGGCTGAGGACTGGGCAGTGTTTAGTTCTGTTGTACATGGGGTTGCTATGAGTTGGAACTGACTCAACAGCACCTAACAGCAGCAACAACATCCTGTCTGAAGGAAGTGTAGTTCTAGGATTTGCCAACACAAAAAACTTCAGTGTCTACCTTAAAGCTTATTAACATTGTTGTTGTTGTTAGGTGCCGTCAAGTCAAATTCTACTCACAGCAACCCTATGTACAACAGAACAAAACACTGCCCAGTCCTGCGCCATCCTCACAATCGTTGCTATGCTTGAGCCCATTGTTGCAGCCGCTGTGTTAATCCATCTCACTGAGGGTCTTCCTCTTTTTTAATGACCCTCTACTTTACCAAGCATGGTGTCTTTCTCCAGGAATTGGTCCCTCCTGATAACATGTCCAAAGTATGTGAGACGAAGTTTTGCCATCCTTGCTTCTAAGAAGCATTCTGGCTGTACTTCTTCCGAGAGAGATTTGTTCGTTTCTCTAGCAGTCCATGGTATGTGCAATATTCTTCGCCGACATCGTAATTCAAAGGCATCAATTCTTCTTCAGTCTTCCTTATTCATTGTCCAGTTATTAACATTAGTAGTGATCATTAAAAGATATGTATTTTATACTTAGACTTACAAGAATTCTCGAACCAAGCAGACTGGGCAGAGGAAGAAATCCTTCTGCTTTTTTCTATGCTCTGACTCAGAATGGCCCTGGGCAAGTTTCATGGGAAATGGGAACATGTGGATAAATACTTCACAAGTTCTTTGGCCTCAATGGTGACCAAAGAACTGTTGCTATTATTGGTAGTAAACTAAAATTATTTTAAGAGTGGAGAACATGACATTAATTTAGGACATGTCTCTTATAGACTAAAAGTTGTGTATGTTTATGCTGTGGTAGGCATCTCATGCATTTATATTGTCTATGTTTCTCCTTGTTATTATATTAATGAAGTTTGACTTCTCTGATACCCAAATACTGGGTGTATTTTGGGTTATGGGAGTATGTTTAAAAGTCACGTTTTTCTTTAATGTCCATTGATAATCTCTTCAGGGAGATAAATTGTGGTCAGAATTTGACTTTTTTCACATTTTCTTCTTGCTTCCCATGGGAGTGTCTCTGGGAAAAAGCACCCCAAATTATTTTCAAATCCTATTTGAGGAGCAGGTGTGTTCTCTCCTGATTTATGGAGCAGGTGCATTTTAATTTAACTGCTTTAGATGACAATTAAAAAATTATTCAAGGAAATAAAGTTTTGCAAATGATTTGTAAACAGTTGCTCTTATGTTTTTCTTCTGTCGTGTCTTCACAATACTTAGGTAATGTAGGTTTTTGAAGAAGCCTCCTAGAAGAACACTGCTATAAACACGTGAAGCATCACATTCAATAGGACCCAGCCTTTTCATTTGTAGGACAATTGGGCCAGGAAGCCGTGGGTCTTTTCTTTGTCTAGCCTGATTCTAAGGCAGTGAACAGTCCTCTTGGCTTTTGGACCCAGTGACATATTTTCATTTGTGATTGAACACTAGGGGAGGAGACCTACAGCCCCTACAGTACCCCCACTTGGCCCTCACCTGCCAAGAGGATTTGCTGCTTCAACCTTTTAAATGCCAAGCTGCGTCCCAAATATTTGATGCACCAAGATGGTGCACTTGCGTAGCAGTTAACCAGGGCTGTGTGGGTGTGTTTAGAGGGGTCTCCCCTTAGCTTAGTCCAGGTCCTGGTGACGGAATCTAAATAACACAAGTTAGTCATCATGAGTACAAAATTTTTCCCTTTTCATGTTGATGCTTCTGATATAATTTTATACGTTGGCTGATTGTGTGTGCGTACTTTGTGGCTGCCAAGATGCAGCTGGAAAGTGTGTGGGGGTTTTGTGCTTCCTCTGAGGCTGCTACAGGTGGTCAGGTGGGGGCGGCCGTGATAAAGGTACAGCACCCACTTCCGTCAGCAAGTGTTGTCAGTCCTGTAACCCACCGCCTGAACCCGAGTCACACTTCAGCCGGATTCTCTCGTTGGTACTTCATCTTTTGCTGCTTCTGATTTGCCTGTTGAAGGTTTATGACTAAGGTTGTGGTTGAAAATTCCCTTTTTAGGTATGAAAAATCTTTCAAATTACTTTGTGTTGCAATTTCTTTTTTCTTTTACGTGTGCTTTCTGGCTTTTGTGTTTTACCTCAATTTGCAAAAACTACCCCTAAAACCATTTCTGTATCATTTCGAAGTAAGGTAAAGGTTAGGTAGCTAATATATTGTCTCATTAAAGCAAAAACAAAATTAGCTATGGTCTTGGCAGATGAGTATGTTAACATGCACTGTTTGATGGAAGCACTGCCAACTATTTAGAACAGTATGGAACAGCCCATTTCAGAATATTGTTGTAGAACCATTACACTTGGAAGGGGGTTCTTTTTTTTTTTTTTTGGCCTGCCATTCACCTACATATCTGTTTAATTTCTGCTAAGTACTATCTCTGGGACTGGGATAAGCTGCCCTTAGGGGTTTACAATCTCCTCAGAAGGGAACCAACACTTATTCACATACCTGATGACATGATAGAAACTTTACATGATCTTATTCAATTCTTGAGAAAACCTCATACATGAGATGATATTAAAAACTCTTTTACGGGCTAAAAACTGACATTTAGAGCCACTAAACACTGAATTAGGGGCACCATGTAGTAAAGAGCCAGGCCTCTGGCTCCAACACCAATACTCTTCACGGTGTGTGGGCTGCCTCCCACATTTATTTACTTAAGGAATAACTTGATTTAGGGACAGCCAGTAGGTATTATAGAAGCTCAAAGACCAAAGAGGTAGGCCGTGAATAGATTAATGCCAAAAGACGCAATGGCTTGGTGAGAATGAGACCTGAGCCTTGATGAAAACCAAAAAAAAAAAAAAACCATTGCCGTCGAGTCGATTCCAACTCATAGTGACGCTATAGGACAGACTAGAACTGCGCCATAGAGTTTCCAAGGGGCACCGGGTGGATTTGAACTGCTGACCTTCTGGTTAGCAGCCGTAGCACTTAACCACTACACTACCAGGGTTTCCAAGCCTTGATGATGGGTGGAATTTGTATGCAGTGCCTGGGAAGATAAAGGGCCTTACACACTGCATAAACTGAATGGGGGAAGGTACAATAACAACTTCCGGAGTCCCTGGGTGGCACAAAGAGTCAATACACTTGGCTGCTAACTGAAAGGTTGGAGGTTTGAGTCCACCTAGAGGCACCTCAGAAGAAAGACCTGATGATCTGCTTCTGAAAAATTGGCCATTGAAAACGCTATGAAGCACAGTTCTACTCTGACAACACATGGAGTCCCCATGAGTTAGAATCAGCTCAAGGGCAACTGGTTTTATAACAGCAGGAAGTCTGAGCACACAGGTTCAGGGGACACTGTGTGCACCAGTCTAGCTGGGAGTCATTAAAATCTAGCAGTATAGAGGGCACACTGGGCTAGGCACTATTACAGGTGCCTTATGTCTTTTAATGAATCTGATCTTCACAGCAGCCTTCTGAGGGAGATATTAATATCAATTCCATTTTAGGGATGAGGAGACTGAGGCACACAGCAGTTACGTGGTGGCACTGTGATTCACAGATGAACTGTCAGGCCCTTCAGCCGGAGCTGCTGGCTATTCTGCTATACATACCCCATCCCCTCTAGGAGATGATGGTTGCTTTACATGGTGGTGGTAAGGGTTTTTGTATTGCTGGGGGCGGTGACAGAAAAATCAAAATGGCAGCAGTGGCTGGTCAATTTGAAAAGAGGAAACATGAGGAAGAAACAGGAGAAAGCAGTTACTGTGAGCCCTGGTCTAGGGTATGTCAGTGTAAATTGGTAGAACAAGACAGGTGAGATGTAAAGAATCAGCAGGCTTTGATGAAAAATTGGAAGTGAAGGTGAAGAAGAGGAAGGGTGCAAAAATAACTCTAAGATTTGGAGCCCAGGCGACTGGGAGGAAAATTCTGCTATTCAGGAAATGAATGAGGTCAAAAGAAAAACTTTAGACTGGGGCAATAGTTGCCGGGGCAAGAAATGAGGCTTTTGAATGAGCTCAATTTGCAGGAGAGGCACCATATGCAAGGAAAATGGTTCACTGGAGAGTTGAAAATAGGGGAGAGGAGACCAAGGGAGGGAATAGGGATGATTCGCAGGTTGTCTTCAAGGAGAGAACTGAAGCCCTGGGAATAGATGATTTCTTAGAGAGAAAGAGATAGCAAACCCAGACCTCGGAAAGTGCCCTTGATCTAGATCAAGGAGAAAGGAGCAAAAAACCATGAAGGAAATGGGAGAAGCAGCTAATCGGGGAAGGGAGGAGAAAATTAAAATGGGAAAAGAAGCTGCTGAACAATGTCAGATGCTGCAAAGAGGTCAAGAGCAACAAAGACCGAAAATGTAGCATAAGATTTGACAAAAGAGAAGGTCATTTATTCCCTGCACAGTACAGCTTGGTGGAAAGAGAAGGTAAAATCCAAATTGGAGGAGGCCTTCATATTGTCTTGCTTATATATTGCTTAATGCTCATAGAAGTCAAGTGCAGAAAAATATCCTGTTTCATTTCAACTTTGTTGCTTTTAAAAAGTTACAGTACTTTTTAACTTTTTAAAAGTGTACTTTTAACTTTTTAAAAGTTAAAAAGTACATGATTGTTATAATTTTCAAACAATGTAACCAAGTATAGAAAAGTTAACTGTCTTCTTCCCCACTCTTTGGGGCGTTTCTTTTCCTTTCTGAAGTATATAAAGTTTTTTTTTTTTCTTCCATAAAAATGGAATCACAAACAATACTTATTTTTTTACTCAGTATTTTGTCACACCTTTCCTTAAGAACAAATGTGAATCTAATGCCTAATTTTAACAGCTGGATAATATCCTGTGTTATTAAAAACAAACAAACAGAAAACAAAACAAAATCCATTGCCGTTAAATTGATTTTGGTTCACAGTTACCCCATGTGTTACCAAGTAGAATTCCCCCATAGGGTTTTCTTGGCTGTAATCTTTATGGAAGCAGATCGCCAAGACTTTTTTTCACGGTGCTGCTGGTGAGCTTGAACTGCCAACTTTTAGGTTAGTAATCAAGCACAAACAGTTTGCACCACCTAGGGGCCTTTCTGTATTGTAGTTGTACCATAATTTATTCAACCATTTCCGAATTGATGGGAATTCAAGAACGTTCTAGGTTTTTACCATTCCTAGAGGTACTACAATTGATGGCCATGTTCTGACTGATGATACTGAGTTTCTCCATTGTCTCTTTCCACAGATGTAGTCAATTTGATTCCTGTGTATTCCAGCCGGTGAGGTCCACATGTGTAGTTGCTGTTTATGTTGTTGAAAAAGATATTTTGCAATGACTAAGTCGTTGGTCTTGCAAAATTCTGTCATGGGATCTCCAGCGTTGTTTCTTTCACCAAGGCCATCTTTTCCAACTACCTATCCTTCTTTGTTCCCAACTTTCACATTCCAATCACCAGCAATTATCAATGCGTCTTACTTGCATACTTGATCAATTTCAGACTGCAGAAGTTCGTAGAGATCTTCCTCATCTTTGTACTTAGTGGTTGATGCATAAATTTGAATGGTAGTCGTATTAACTGGTCTTCCTTGTAGGCATATGAACGTTATCCTATTGCTGACAGCTTTGTACTTCAGGACATCTTGAAATGCTCCTTTTGATGATGAATCTGACACCATTGCTAGCCAAAGTGCAGCCTTGAGTATATCCCTGAACTTAGAGACCATCTCAAGATTAGATTTGACACATTGAACACTAATGACTGAAGACCAAATGAGTTGTGGGATGACATTAAGGGCATCATGTATGAAGAAAGGAAAAGGTCATTATAAAGACAGGAAAGAAAGAAAAGACCAAAGTGGATGTCAGAAGAGACTCTGAAACTTGCTCTTGAACATTGAGTAGCTAAAGGTGATGGAAGAAATGATGAAGTAAAAGAGCTAAACAGAAGATTTCAAAGGGCATCTTGAGAAGACAAGGTAAAGTATTATAATGACATGTGCAAAGACCTGGAGTTAGAAAACCAAAAGGGAAGCACATGCTCAACATTTCTCAAGGTGAAAGAACTGAAGAAAAAAGTCAAGCCTCGAGTTGCAATATTGGAGAGTGTAAGGGCAAAAAACTGAATAACACAGGAAGCATCAAAAGAAGATAGAAGGAATACACAGTATCAGAAAGAATTGGTTGATGTTCAGCCATTTCAGGGGGTAGCGTGTGATCAATTACCAATGACACTGAAGGAAGAAGTCCAAGCTGCACTGAAGGCATTGGCGAAAAACAAGGCTCCAGGAATTGATGGAATATCATTTGAGATGTTTCAACAAAGGGATGCAAAGCTGGAAGTGCACTCTCATCTCTACCAAGAAATTTGGAAGACAGCTACCTGGCCAACTGACTGGAAGAGATCTATATTTGTGCCCATTCCAAATAAAGGTGATTGAGCAGAATGCAGAAATTATCAAACAGTATCATTAATGTCACATGCAAGTAAAATTTTGCTGAAGATCATTCAAAAGCAGTTGCAGCAGTACCTTGAAAGGGAATTGCCAGAGGGCGTGGAACAAGGGATATCATTGGTGATGTCTGATGGACCTTGGCTGAAAGCAGAGAATACCAGAGAGATGTTTACCAGTGTTTTATTGACTATGCAAAGGCATTCAACTGTGCAAATCATAACAAATTATAGGTAACGTTGTGAAGAACGGGAATTCCAGAACACTTCATTGTGCTCATGCAGAACCTGTACATAGACCAAGAGACAGTTATTCAGACAGAACGGGGCGATACCGCATGGTTTAACATCAGGAAAGGTGTGCCTCAAGGTTGTATCCTTTCATCATACTTATTCAGTCTGTATGCTGAACAGATAATCCAGAAAGCTGGACTACATGAAGAACCTGGCTTCAGGATTGGAGGAAGACTCATTAACAACCTGCAATATGCAGATGACACAAACTTCCACACAGTGGCTGCAACAATGGGCTCAAACATAGCAACATTTGTGAGGATGGCACAGGACCAGGCAGTGTTTTGTTCAGTTGTATATGGGGTCATTATGAGTCGGAAATGACTCCATGGCACCTAACAACAACAATGACAACAACACTGCAGTTAAAATTCTTGTATACATATTCTTTTAAGTCTACTTTGATATTTGATAGATTCCTAAAAACTGAGTGAGAGAGTCATAAATAATCCAGGACATTCCAACAAGTTGCATCTGTGTCGAGTCCTACCAACCAAATATGAGAGTACCTGCTTGCCTCATCACTGCTAGGTAGGTGTTGGGAATCTTTTTAGATTTTTCCAATCTGATGGGTGAAAAGTGATCCCTAGTTTCCATTTGAATTTTCCTGACTACCAGCAAGATTGCACCTCTTTCCATATGTTTGAGAGCCTGTTGGATATTTCTATTTCATTTTGGGGAAACAGACCACAACAGATTTTATTAGGCCTTTTAAATACCAGAATTTCTGCATGCGGATGTACTCAGTGATTGGGGTTTATATTTGCTTTAGTGGGATAGAGGGAATGGGAAGATGACAAAGATGTAGTGTTAAGGGTTTGTTTGGGTTTTGTTTTTTTTTTTGAGATAGTTTAGTTCTCATTTTCTTTCTGTAACATTTTTTTTTCCTTCAAGATCAGCTTACTTACAGGAAATCTATCTCTTTTATTTGCATGTAATGTAAAAAGAGCCCAGGGTGGGGCATTTTCATGGCTTGGCATAGTGTATGTTGTTATTCAAGACTGCCTAAGGAGCGTGCATCCGCACATGTGCATTTTTACTGAGGTAGAATTCAGAGACCGTAAAGCTCACACATTTACAGCGGACAATTCAGTGGCATTTAGTTCTTTTCAGAATGTTGTGTAACCACAACCTCTGTCTAGTTCCAAAACATTTTCATCACCCCAGAAAACACCATACCCTTTAAGCAGTCATCCCCACTTTCTCCTTCCCCCAGCCACTGGCAACCACCAATTTGCTTTCTGTCTCTATGGATTTACCTTTTCTGAATATTTCATATAAATGGAAAAATCCAATATGTGCCTTTTTGTGTCTGGCTTCTTTCACTTAGCACAACGTTTCAGGGCTCATCCATGTTGCAACAGTTATCAGTACTTCATTTCTTTTTATGACTGAGTAATATTTCATTGCATGAATATGCCACATTTTGTCGATCCATGTACCAGTTGGTGGACATTTGAGTTGTTTCCACATTTTGTCTGTTGTGAATAATTGAACATGTTAATTTAATCACCAAAGAGTCATACTGAGGGAAGTACAAGGGAAGAGAATGTAGGCAGCTGAGAAGTCTTTCAGTAGGCATCTGAGGTCTTCCAGAACTTTCCTCTCTCTTGGTGATTGATCACTTACAGGATCTTTAGAAGGCTGGGTTAGTCTTGGGACCATATTTGAGATTTGTGTCCATTCAGCTTCAAGATTTGAGTTAAACTGGAACATAAAACCTCAGTGTTCTATCCTCTGGATTTAAAAAAGTATTTATTTTCCACCCTCAGGGCAGTAGGTCCACTCTAGCCTTAGTGACTAAGAGGCAATATTCACAGGCTGTTCCCTCTGTGGCAGTTGCCTCCCCCTCCAGCATTTTGCTTGGAGCTTGTGGAATGTGATAACCAGAGGGAAGATGTTGTACTCGGCATAAGACAGCATGAGTCCAGCTCCTGGCTCTGCAATCTTGCTTGAGGTATGTACCTCTCAGTTTTCACCTCTGTAAAATGGGGTGATAAATGCTTACATCATAGGGTTGTAAAGAGAGTTAAATGGGATAAGAGCACCTGTTGCAGCACAGCACTACTTGATAAATGTTAATTTCCCCCTTCGCAGAACTTCTTTGCCCTCTCCTGTCCCATGTCTGTAACATTGCCTACTTCACAGCATAGTGATAAGGATAATACAAGGTCATGCACGTCGAGATACCTAACAGCATGCCTGCCACATAAGCAAACACTTAGTGTAGATAGAGAGAGAGATACCTTATGTCACAATTAGCATTTATCTTTGGGAAAACCCCATTCCTTGATTATAAGCCATCTAGAATCGACTCTTCAGCACTGGGTTTTTGGTTAGATTCTTTAGGTGGTAAAGATTTCCCCTGGGTATATTGCGTTGTTCTGAAGCTCTGTGTTTATTACCAGTAGACAAATCAGGCTAATTAAAAGACAGCCATGTTCAGGATATCTGGAGTATAGCTAAGATCCTGATCCATGAATTAGGAATTTAGCATCATCTTCGCACAGCCACATTAAAGAAAATTATGTTTATATTAAATTATTGTGCACAAAGAAAATATCACATGGACAGTGTAAAACCATCTGTCTTGTGGAAGCTAACACAGACTTGTGTCTGTCATTTGAAAATGGTTGCTTAGTATCCTTTTTTGAGCACTGTTTGGATGCTGTTATATAGACACCCTGCTTTAGGGCAAATGGGAAATTATTTTGGAAAAAAAATAGTGGAATGGAGAAGAAACTGTCCTCAGCCACCCTTCCTCTCAACTGTGTAATAAGCATATCTCTGCGGGAATGAAGGAGGTTACCCCCTGTTCTTGATGCAAGAGAATGTTCAAGATGTTTTCTTGTCGTAAGTGCCAGTATAATTGAAAGAGATAGTTCGTCTTTTGACAGAAATGAAGCATGCCCTTAGTCACAATCTTTTATTTCTCTGACCAAATCTATGCTGACTACCATAGCAAATCACTTGCATATGGTGGGCACATAAATATTTGAGAAAGCATTAGTTAAAATTTTTAAAGCATTTAAGAATATTCATAGCACTTATGTAGTTAAATTAATGGGTCTAACACACCATTGTTTATTTGGTGAACTCACTCCATGAGTGCACTTTGAATCTATTGCTTCTCCTTACTAGTCGCCCATACATTTCCCAGGAGCTCTGGTGTAGAGCTGGAGAGAGGGCGAGTGAGCCCGGGTTGCACTGGGAGCTACAGCCTGGAGACCCTGAGAGGTCAGCTTTCTGGGGCCTTCTGGAGGGAAATGCCTGGATTGTGGATGTGTTCATTATGCCTCTCCACTTCCATCTCACACTCAAATCACAGCCCATTCTAGGCCATGCAAATTGGATCATACATCATGTCTGTACAAGACAATAAAATGTGTCTTGTTGGTTCAGATCCCTGGGTGGTGCAAACAGTTAATGCACTCAGCTGCTAACTAAAAGATGGAAGGTTAGAGCCTGCCTAAAGGCACCTTGGAAGAAAGGCTTAGCATTCTACTTCAAAAATATCAGCCATTGAAAACCCTACGGAGCACAGTTGTACTCTAACACATACAGGATCGTCATGAGGCAGAATCGACTCAAAAGCAGTTGGTACTGGTTTATTGGTTCATGACATTTCTTTCGCACAAGGCCTCTCAAGTTTTAGATTTGTGATACTGAAGAAATACATTTACAATGTGAAAGCTGGTGCTCATTAAGTAAAGTAATTCTTTTAAAACATTTTTTATTTAAAAAAAAAATTTAAACCTAGAGGGAAGATGAAAAAGTAGTATAATGAACATTTATAGATCCTTCAGTTACATTTGGCAATTATTAAAAGAGATCGGCTGCTAACCAAAAAAAGGTCAGCAGTTCCAGTCCACTAGCTGCTCCTTGGAAACCCCATGGGGCAGTTCTACTCTGTCCTATAGGGTCGCCATGAGTTGGAATTGACTCGACGGCAGTGGGTTTTTTTGTTCATTTGTTTTTGGTTATTTTAAAATTTTGTGCATATATGTATGTGTGGTGTGGGTGAGGTCATTTATTTGTTTATTTGGTAGAACCATTTAAAAGTAAGTTTTAGACTTCCTGACACTTTACCCTTAAGTACCTCAGCGTGTGTCTCTGAAGAATAAGAACATCCCCTACGCAACTGCAATAGAATTAGAAAGTAACTCTTAATTGAAAACTTCAGAGTTCAGAAGAGAAAAAGGCAGAGACTGAACAGGGCTAAGACTGAACTTGAAATGTCAGGAGGAAAAATATTGGGAGATAATTAGAATTCCTGGTCGGTTCTTTCAAAGATAAATTATGTACCACCCAATTGATTCAGATTTTCTCAGAATATTTACTTTATTTAGTTCAAGGAGTTTCTCCTGATGCTTTAAAGCCATTTAGTGTTCTGGCCAGCACTATAAACTTTTCAGCCTATAAATGCATTTCTTCAGCATCATCAGTATAAAACCCGAGAGGCCATATCCTAGTTAGACTTGTGGTTATGAGTAAATGTTCAAGAGAGTTTGCCGATGCCATTGGTGGTACAGTGGTTAAGAGCTTGGTGGCTAACCAAAAGGTCAGCAGTTCAAATCCATCAGCTGCTCCTTGGAAATCCTGTGGGCAGTTCTACTCTGTCCTATAGGGTCACTGTGAGTTGGAATCAACCCAATGGCATCTAGTTGGTTGTTTGGTTATTACATTGAAAACAAGAGATGGGCAGTTATAATAGTTAGAAATGTTTATTAATGGATGATTGTAGGAAACATGGGTGTCCTTTCCTGACATTTAGGTTTGAGTAAAAGCTTATATATTAGCACACTATTTTGAGAAATAATTTTACACACCTGGCAAAATGTTAGGCTCAGTGTCATCACAGACCTCTTGCAGAGTTAGGCTTCAGGAGTCAGCTCAAGGAAAAATGCGCCTCTTACAAAAGCTGAACAGAGGGACAAAGTCAAGTGGATGGTTTATATAAGCATCACTAATTTGTGTATTTTAAAACAAAGACATAAGTTTTCTTGATACCATTAGCTCAGAGAACATTAAATAAATTAAAAGCTTTCTTTGGACTGTTTCCCTGAAAACATCCATCTTTGGTAAGATTTCATATTTTATGAGAAGAACTATGTTTGGGAATTTATTTTTCAAATTTTAAAAAAGCTATATTCACTAAGCTTTGGGACGGGAACCATATTAAGCTGTCTCTCTGAATAAGTACGTCATGCATCATCATGTCAAGATGAGAAGAAGCATGTTTCCTTTAGCAGCAGTATATGTCAGAGAGATGTTTGACCTGTGATTTTTCATGAAAAGGTCCATTTTCAGCAAAGTCTGTTTTTACCCAGTGCATTGAATGTGATAAGGACCTCCCACTGATCAGGCAAAGGTGAGATGCATCCTATAGAGTTGGAATCTATGTAATTTATCTTTCATTTCCTTTTTCTTTTTACTGTTTTAGTATTCAGTGGCCGTGGAAATTTCTAATTTTAAATTCCTATTTCCATATCAAATTTACAAGCTATGACTTTTAAAATAAGTTTTATACTCTGTTGTTCTATGAGCACATCACAAAAAACATAATGCAAAATGCATGTGTAGTTTCTTGTGTATCAAAGCCACGTTTTCCCTTTGCCTAGCTTAATGGTCTCCTGTTTCCAATTTGCGTTAAAAAGTTCTGTGTGAAATGTGAACTCCAGTTTAGACAATTGCTAACAGTGAATGCTTGTCCCTTGGGATAATAGCCCCTGAGCTATCTTTGTGGCAATCTTATGTAGCATATTTGAATCTTTCTCTTTTAATGCCAAGTGCTCACTTTTCACATGTAAATTGAAGATGTCACTACTTGAACTTGGCCCCAGTGTGTGTATGTAATATTGTTGATTGGCGTCATAATGGTTTTTGGCCACTCTGTGAGAATTTTGTTTTTAAGAGGTGAATTTTAGCTGGGCCAAACTCAAGATGGGAGACTGGATTTGTTCATCATTCATCCTTTGTGTCAGTAAACATTTTTAAGTGCCTACTTTGTGTGACAGGATAGAATTACTGCCGTGCGATCATGTGGCAGATGTCATCAACGGGTGCTCATCGTTTAAGAGCCATTTGAATTGCCCGGGGATGGGCAAGTGGGATTGGGAAGGGTCCCCACAGAGAGGTAAGTTGGTCAGTAAAGACATCACTGAACAAATAAATCCCAAACTGAATATTGAAAGAATACGTAGTAAATCTCCACAATGGGACTGAAAAACCAAACCCACTGCCGTCAAATTAACTCTGACTCATAGCAAACATATAGGACAGAACAGACCTGCCTGATAGGATTTCTAAGGCTATAAATCTTTACGGAAGCAAACTGCCACATCTTTCTTCCACAGAGTGGCTGGTGTGTTCCAATGGCCGACCTTTTGGTTAGCAGCCGAGAGCTTTAACCACTGCGCCATCAGGGCTCCTACAATGGGACTAGGATCGTAGTGAAAACATTCATGGCAAAGGGTGTGTACAAAGCCACAGAAGCATGAGACGTATGTCACATTGTGGGAATTGCAGATAGTTCAATCTGTCTAGAGCTTGGGGACATGAAGAGAGAGTAGTGGAGGAACATAAAGCTGTAACATAGGTGGGAGTCTGATTATGAAGAATCTTCATACCATTCTAAGTAGGGTGGCCTTGATCCTGTAGGCAGTGGAGGGAACCACTGAAGGAATTTAAATGAAGGATCTTCATGCTTAGATATGTGCGTTAGAAGTAATTGTTCTTGTAGCAGTGCTGAGATTCAACTTAAAGGAGAATGGAATCTGGGGCCAGAGAATCAGTTAGTATGCACGATGTGAGAAATGACAGAGCAGTAACAGTAAGGATGGAGAATTAGAGATGGTACTAAAAACCAGCTAAGAGGTAGAATCCTCAGAACTTGGTGCATGATTAGATGTATGTATTGAGAGAGAAGAATAAAGGACAACTCTCGGGTTTCTGGCTTGGGTGACTGCACGAGTGATGTCATTGTATATGAGTGCTCAGTTAAGTCATGGGATTGGAGGTGAGATTAATGTGGGAGACAGAACAGAGAGAATCAATGATAGAGGCCCTAGGGACTGACACTTGAGGAGGCAGGAAAAGAGAAGCTTATGAAGGAGGGCAGGAGAAAATCTGAGGAAAAGATGCCCCAGAGTTTCGAGAATAGAGCGATCAAAAGTGTTAAACACTGCAGACAGTCAAGCAGGGTCCCTTGGAATTGTCACCCACCCAGTGCCCTCGAGTCGAGTAGTAGGTTTATGTAATCCCAGCAAGAGCAATTTGTGAGCAGTGCACAATAAAAAATGGGGACAGTCCGTTTATGTAACTCTTGCAAGAAGCTTGAATGTGAAGAGAAGAAGAGCAAAAGAGTCAAAGAAAAATTTTTTTTAACCTTATTTTTTGAGATTAAGAATTTTGAGCATGTTTACACACTAAAGGATAGAATCTAATGGACAGGAAGACGAACGAGACAATTAATAGAATAACGCATCTAAGAAGATACAAAGGCATGTTCTCTGGAACACATGAATACTTTTTGCAATAGACAGTAACAAAGGAGGAAAGATTACTGGGTGTAGATATGGATACATGGAAGGAGGAAAATGAGTGTAGAGCATGAAAGTTGGAAGCATGAGCAGGTTGATGTCTGTGACAAAGAGCTGCTCAGATCTTCAGATGGGAGGGCAGTTGACTGTTGGCCCAGATCCTGCCCCTCTGGAGCCACCCCTGTGTTAGCATTGAGGCCACACTTGTCCCAGGCTTCTCTGAGCTGAGCACGAGGCAGGGTGGGGGGAGGTCCAAGTGCTGGCTCATTCCTGGAGGATATGGGATTTCTCCAGCGGGTGACATTGGCTTGAGAACTCCCACTGGTTTACCAAACCTTTCTTAAAACTCTCTCCCAGTCTGAGACTTTGTTATTTCTTTCCTCCTTCCTTCCGTTTCTGCCTACAGATGTGGTCTGCAGGCTCTTCTGCCTTTTCTTGCTTCCTTCTCCAATAAATCTTTTTTATCACTCATCCTGCCTTGGTGCCTGCTTCTCAGTAGACGAAATTAGTGCAAAAAGCATGGATAAAATTTGTATATCACTAAGATAATCCTGTGTTTTATTGACTACATAAAGACATTCGATTGTGTGAATCATAACAAATTATGGATACCATTGCAAAGAATGGAAATTCCAGAACACTTAATTGTGTTCATGCAGAACCTGTACATAGACCAAGAGGCAGTTGTTCAAACAGAACAAGGAAATACTGTGTGGTTTAAAATCAGAAAAGGGGTGTGTTAGGGTTGAACCCATTCACCATACTTATTTAGTCTGTATGCTGAGCAAAATAATCCGAGAAGCTGGACTGTATAAAGAAATACAGGGCATCAGGATTGGAGGAACGCTCATTAACTACCTGCAATATGCAGATGACACAACCTTGCTTGCTGAAAGTGAAGAGGACTTGAAGCACTCGGTGATGAAAATCAAAGACTATATAGCCTTCAGTATGGATTACATCTTAACATAAAACAAAAATCCTCACAACTGGAACAATAAGCAACATCATGATAAATGGAGAAAATATTGAAGTTGTCGAGGATTTCAGTTTACTTGGATTCACAATCAATGCCCTTGGAAGTAGCAGTCAAGAAATCAAAGGACATACTGCATTGGGCAAATCTGCTGCAAAAGATCTCTTTAAAGTGTTAAAAAGCGAAGATGTCATTTTGAGGACTAAGGAGTGCTTGACCCAAACCATGGTATTTTCATTTGCCTCATATGCATGTGAAAGCTGAACAGTGAATAAGGAAGACAGAAGAATTGATGCCTTTGAATTGTGGTGTTGGCAAAGAATATTGAATATACCATGGACTGCTGGAGAACGAACAAATCTGTCTTGGAAGAAGTACAGCTGGAATGCTCCTTAGAAAAGATGATGGCGAGACTTTGTCTCACGTACTTTGAACATGTTATCAGGAGGAATCAGTCCCTGGAGAAGGACATTATGCTTGATAAAGTAGAGGGTCAACGAAAAAGAAGAAGACCCTCAACAAGATGGATTGGGACATAGTGGCTGCAACAATGGGCCCAAACATAGCAATAGTTGTGAGGATGGCACAGGACTGGGCAGTGTTCCATTCTGTTGTATATAGGGTCACTATGAGTTGAAACCAACTCGATGACACCTAACAACAACAATGCTAGCTGTTGTAAAGTTAACCTTTCACATCTCACTGGTTTAACACAATAAAAGTTTCATCCTTATTTGCATGAGGTCCAGAATGGGTATTAGTGAATAATAGGGGCATTCTTTCTGGTAGTTGTTCAGCAACCCAGATTTCTTCTGTTATCACTTCTCCATCTTCAGTGCATGACTTTCAAAGTACTGTGTTTGTTTGCATCACACCAACACAGGAAGAAAGAACATGGAGGATCACACATTGAAGATTTTTATGTACCAGCGCTGAAAATTAGCATAATCATTGTTCATATTTCCCTGGTGGAACTCAGTCACATGGCACCAACTTACTGTGGCTTGGCTGTCAGAAAGAAGAGAATATGGATTTGGTAGAATAGGCCCTGTGGGAAATAGAATGGCCAACTGAGCCGGGGGACCTAATGCTGTGAGACCTGGATGTACCAAATTTCAGAATTATGTGATTTTTTTTTCCCCAGCAGCTTCAACTGTCAGTGACCTATGAAGGAGCAGAGAAAGCAGGTGGCTGGGTTAATTCAGGATTAGGAGGTTCTACTATTATTTCAAAACTGAACAGTTCTGAAAGGAAGAGGAGGGAAAGCTTTTCTTGGTAACACCTTTTCAAATTTTCAATGCATTTCAGACTGACTTGAGAAGGGCCACAACATGGTCTTTTAGCTGCAGGTTTTAGGTCTTGCATCTGAACAGTCGGCCAGGATTTGCCTCTTCCTTCCTCCTTCATGTTGGACCCTTCTGAAGCTGAGCACTCAGAGAGTGTGACTTGCAGAGAAAGAAAGACTATTATCAATCCCTGTGAAACCACCAGATTGTTCAGATGAACCATTTAAACCATATTCATTCAGCCTTTGCTCACAACTTTCTCCAACATGGATGAATGAACCCTTCTTCTAGCTAGTAACCTTGCTCACCTGCTGACCTGGTAGTACGCAATAATTTAATTCCTGTGCTTTTTGCTTATTGTATTTTCCCTGCTTCCCATCTTCTTTCCTCTCCTTTCTTCTCTTGAATCTTTGCCAATTAAAATCTTGGACACTGCCTTCTCTCTTGCCACACTTAAATGCCATCTCTTCCACTATTTCTCCCTGTCTTCCAAAGCTGAGTGTCATCATTCAGATGGCTCTTGGCTGCCTTGTAGAAAAAAATGTTTTTGTATGAGCCTTTCACCCACTACATTTAAGACTCTTTGATGGTAGGGACTGTGACTTTCTTGTACCACCTGTCCCCTAGCACAGCGTTGTGTGTGTAGTAAAATTTTAATAAAAACTTGTTGACTGAGAATGAATAAATCTTGTGGTTGTGCAGGGGCAGTAGTAGACCGAATTAATTTCAGTTTGGAAAATCAGTCTTCTGCAGCCACAATCACATAAGAAATATAAAAGTTAAAAAAAAAAAAAAGCCAAAACCGCAGGTAATGTGTTATATGGGTGAGGGGTGGGGTGGGGTGAGGGAAATAGTCTGTAGTGATTTCTTGCATCTCTAATGATAATAGGGATATAATTTGTATTGTTTATGGGAGCCAGACAAGAGATTATATTCAAGGTCTGATATTAAACCCATTTGATGTTTAAGAAGTCAGTCAATAAGTTGGGAACTGAGGACTTGCAATCTTGACTTATTTTGGAGTGTTAATGGAGGAAAATTGATATTTTGGTTGGCTGTTGTTAGGTTGGCTGTAGGGGAGTGTAACGGATCTCAATCTCTGGAGAATAGTTTGCAGTTTGAAATATTACAGTAGATGCCTCAGGATAATTAGCTTTTTAAAAATGTATGTAAAATACTTGTAAGCGAGAAGTAATGAAGTGATGAGCAATCTTTTTACGCAGATAGAATATATCAAGTTGTTATGTTTCTATAAATCTTCTAGCAGATTGGTTTATGTTATTACTGTATTTTTTAAAATTGTTTTTGTGGTTGTTGTTTATTGTAGAATAAAAGCCTAAGAGGAAATAGTTTTGAAATATAAAGATAAAAAACATACCCTAAATATAAGATACTCTTTTTCTGCTCTAGGTCCTTTTTATTTTCTTGAAACCAGAAATACTGTGAATTCAAAGAGGTGGAGAACAACTCATTAAGAACTGAACTGAAATCACCTCCCCCTATTTAGTTTGAAAAAAAAAAAAAAGGCCTTACACTATTGGCTGGTCTAGGGTTCGTGCATAGCACGTTATTTTACCACTATTCCTTCGTAGCAACCAATCTGCCACTCTTTTTCTTTTTTAGCATGTGTTAATACAGATCATTTGTTTAATGTTTAGTGAATATTTTTCAAGCGATTTTGAAAACATCTAGGAAAAGTCCAATACTCATTTGTTTTTTATGAATAAATTATAGTCTATACTTAATTGAGTCTTAGTGGAGTCTATACTTGACTGTTGTCTTTAGAGAACATTTATTTCTATTCACCTGCTATTTGGTGATCACCATCTTTCCTAAGCTCTGTGCTGAACATTGAGATTTTAATCTGTTGATTTGCTTCGCTATATATATTTTTCTAATATGTCTTATCTTTTTGGCATTTCTGGTTCTGGACTTCATTCTTTTACATAATCTTTGTTAGCTGGCTGTGATTTGTTTCTAAATTACCTGCATATAAATTTTTATCAATGGATGTAGATGTTTTGGAAACTTTTTTTTTACACCATTGTGTTTTGGGTAAAAGTTTACACAGCAAATTAGTTTCCCGTTCAACAATTCATACACAGGTTGTTCCGTGACATTGGTTGGTATCCCTGCATTGTGTCAGCAGTCTCCCTACTTCCACCCTGTCAAGTTCAAATCCACCAGCCACTCCTTGGAAACTCTTTGGGGCAGTTCTACTCTTTCCTACAGGGTCACTATGAGTCAGAATTGACTCGATGGCAATGGGTTTGGCTTAAATGGTTTTTTTCCCCATTTCTATCCTTCCAGTTTCCCTGTCCCTCTTTGCCTTCTCCTCTTTGCTTTTGGGCAGCTGTTGCCCATTTGGTCTCGTATAGTTAACTATTCTAAGGAACACATTCCTCACAGGAGTTATTGTTTATTTTATAAGCCAATCTATTATTTGCTGAAAGGTGACCTCCGAGAGTGGCTTCAGTTCCAGGTTAAAAAGGTGTCTTCCAGGTTAAAAAGGTGTCTTGGGGAAAGAAACTTTTTTAGGGTGCCAAACAGTAAGAGAAAAATAAAGATATGTTGCATAACTGTGTGCAAAGGTCCTTTGGAACAATAATTGTTTGTATGTTGAAAGCAACTTGTGTAACGATAGCTTTAAAAAATAGTTTAACATTGATGCTTTTAGTTATTTCTATGTACATACTGCATTTGACCACAGAGAAATCCTTTAGGATAAATAGAGCCTTTGTGTGACCAATTTCAGGTCAAATATGAAATATGTGGTAAAACTACTGCTATATTTTCTGTATTTCAAATATACTTGGATTCTTCCATGAGGCATTGAAAATGCTTTGAATTTCTTATTTCAGCTTGGGTTGTCTTTTCATTCACTAGCTTGGCTAGAAGAAAGGAGCCCTTGAATACATGATGAAGAGAATCTGTTGATGTAGCCCCAGACCAATTTCTTAGTGTTTGACCACATGAGAAGTTTGGCACGGCCCTCTCACTTTATAATTACGCATCTTTAGATAGAAAAGGATTGACATCACAGTCATCGTCAAAAAGAACATTTCGGAGGGGGGCCAAGATGGCGGACTAGGTGGACGCTCCCGCGGATCCCTCTTGCAACAAAGACTCGGAAAAACAAGGGAATCGATCACATACATAACAATCTATGAACTCTGAACAACAAGCACAGACTTAGAGACGGAGGACGAACAAATACGGGCAGACAGCGACTGTTTTCAGAACTAGGAGCCAGCGCACCAGCTGACTACTTGGAAAATCTAGTTTCCCAGTGATGGCTCGGAGACAGCAGTCCATATCAAACCACATAAAGAAACAGACCATGACAGCTTCTCCAACCCCCCAAACAAAAGAATCAAAATCTTTCCCAAATGAAGATACAATCCTGGAATTATCAGATACAGAATATAAAAAACTAATTTACAAAATGCTTAAAGATATCACGAATGAAATTAGGATAAATGCAGAAAAAGCCAAGGAACACACTGATAAAACTGTTGAAGAACTCAAAAAGATTATTCAAGAACATAGTGGAAAAATTAACAAGTTGCAAGAATCCATAGAGAGACAGCATGTAGAAATCCAAAAGATTAACAATAAAATTACAGAATTTGACAACGCAATAGAAAGTCAGAGGAGCAGACTCGAGCAATTAGAATGTAGACTGGGACTTCTGGAGGACCAGGGAAACAACACCAACATAGCTGGAAAAAAATCAGATAAAAGAATTAAAAAAAATGAAGAAACCCTAAGAATCATGTGGGACTCTATCAAGAAGGATAACTTGCGAGTGATTGGAGTCCCAGAACAGGGAGGGGGGACAGAAAACACAGAGAAAATAGTTGAAGAACTCCTGACACAAAACTTCCCTGACATCATGAAAGAAGAAAGGATATCTATCCAAGATGCTCATCGAACCCCATTTAAGATTGATCCAAAAAGAAAAACACCAAGACATATCATCATCAAACTTGCCAAAACCAAAGACAAACAGAAAATTTTAAAAGCAGCCAGGGAGAAAAGAAAGGTTTCCTTCAAGGGAGAATCAATAAGAATAAGTTCAGACTACTCAGCAGAAACTATGCAGGCAAGAAGGGAATGGGACGACATATACAGAGCACTAAACGAGAAAAACTGCCAACCAAGGATCATATATCCAGCAAAACTCTCTCTGAAATATGAAGGAGAAATTAAGATATTTACAGATAAACACAAGTTTAGAGAATTTGCAAAAACTAAACCAAGACTGCAAGAAATGCTAAAGGAGATTGTTTGGCCTGATGACCAATAATATCAGGTACCAGCACAATACAAGGTCACAAAACAGAACATCCTGATATCAACGCAACTCAAACAGAGAAAGCACAAAAACAAACAAATTAAGACTAATTCTAAAAAATAAATAAATAAACAAAATAATACACACAACAGGAAATCATGGAAATCAATAGCTAAACGATCAAAATAATCAAAAAGAGGGACTAAATATAGGAGGCATTGAACTGCCAGATGGAGAGTGATACAAGGCGAAATAGAAGGATACAAGTTAGGGTTTTACTTAGAAAAATAGGGGTAAATAAAAAGGTAACCACAAAAAGGAATATCAATTCCATAACTCAAGAAAAAAGCCAAGAAAAACGTAACGACTCAATAAACACAAAGTTAAACATTATGAAAATGAGGATCTCACAAGCTACTAAGAAAAACGTCTCAGCACAAAAAAGCATGTGGAAAAATGAAATGGCCAACAACACACATAAAAAGGCATCAAAATGACAGCACTAAAAACTTACTTATCTATAATTACGCTGAATGTAAATGGACTAAATGCACCAATAAAGAGACAGAGAGTCACGGACTGGATAAAAAAACACGATCCATTTATATGCTGCCTACAAGAGACACACCTTAGACTTAGAGACACAAACAAACTAAAACTCAAAGGATGGAAAAAAGTATATCAAGCAAACAATAAGCAAAAAAGAAGAGGAGTAGCAATATTAATTTCTGACAAAATAGACTTTAGACTTAAATCCACCACAAAGGATAAAGAAGGACACTATATAATGATAAAAGGGACAATTGATCAGGAAGACATAACCATATTAAATATTTACGCACCTAATGACAGGGCTGCAAGATACATAAATCAAATTTTAACAGAATTGAAAAGTGAGATAGACACCTCCACATATATAGTAGGAGACTTCAACACACCACTTTCGGAGAAGGACAGGACATCCAGTAAGAAGCTCAATAGAGACACGGAAGACCTACTTACAACAATCAACCAACTTGACCTCATTGACTTATACAGAACTCTCCACCCAACTGCTGCAAAATATACTTTTTTTTCTAGCGCACATGGAACATTCTCTAGAATAGACCACATATTAGGGCATAAAACAAATCTTTGCAGAATCCAAAACATCGAAATATTACAAAGCATCTTCTCAGACCACAAGGCAATGAAGCTAGAAATCAATAACAGAAAAACTAGGGAAAAGAAATCAAATACTTGGAAAATGAACAATACCCTCCTGAAAAAAGACTGGGTTATAGAAGACATCAAGGAGGGAATAAGGAAATTCTTAGAAAACAACGAGAATGAAAATACTTCCTATCAAAACCTCTGGGACACAGCAAAAGCAGTGCTCAGAGGCCAATTTATATCGATAAATGCACACATACAAAAAGAAGAAAGAGACAAAATCAGAGAACTGTCCCGACAACTTGAGCAAATAGAAAGTGAGCAACAAAAGAATCCATCAGGCACCCGAAGAAAACAAATAATAAAAATTAGAGCTGAACTAAATGAATTAGAGAACAGAAAAACAATTGAAAGAATTAACAAAGCCAAAAGCTGGTTCTTTGAAAAAATTAACAAAATTGATAAACCATTGGCTAGACTGACTAAAGAAAAACAGGAAAGGAAACAAATAACCCGAATAAGAAACGAGAAGGACCACATCACAACAGAACCAAATGAAATCAAAAGAATCATATCAGATTACTACATAAAATTGTACTCTAACAAATTTGAAAACCTAGAAGAAATGGATAAATTCTTGGAACAACACTACTTACCTACACTAACACATACAGAAGTAGAACAACTAAATAGACCCATAACAAAAAAAGAGATTGAAATGGTAATCAAAAAACTCCCAACAAAAAAAAGTCCTGGCCCAGATGGCTTCACTGCAGAGTTCTACCAAACCTTCAGAGAAGACTTAACACCATTACTATTGAAGGTATTTCAAAGTATAGAAAAAGACGGAATACTACCCAACTCATTCTATGAAGCCACCATCTCCCTGATACCAAAACCAGGTAAAGACATTACAAAAAAAGAAAATTTTAGACCTATATCCCTCATGAACATAGATGCAAAAATCCTTAATAAAATTCTAGCCAATAGAATCCAACAACACATCAAAAAAATAATTCACCCTGATCAAGTGGGATTTATACCAGGTATGCAAGGCTGGTTTAATATCAGAAAAACCATTAATGTAATCCATCACATAAATAAAACAAAAGACAAAAACCACATGATCTTATCAATTGATGCAGAAAAGGCATTTGACAAAGTCCAACACCCATTTATGATAAAAACTCTCACCAAAATAGGAATTGAAGGAAAATTCCTCAACATAATAAAGGGCATATATGCAAAGCCAACAGCCAATATCACTCTAAATGGAGAGAACCTGAAAGCATTTCCCTTGAGAACGGGAACCAGACAAGGATGCCCTTTATCACCGCTCTTATTCAACATCGTACTTGAAGTCCTAGCCAGGGCAATTAGGCTAGACAAAGAAATAAAGGGTATTCAGATTGGTAAGGAGGAAGTAAAGCTATCACTATTTGCAGATGACATGATCGTATACATGGAAAACCCTAAGAAATCCTCCAGAAAACTACTGAAACTAATAGAAGAGTTTGGAAGAGTCTCGGGATATAAAATAAACATACAAAAATCACTTGGATTCCTCTACACCAACAAAAAGAACACCGAAGAGGAAATAACCAAATCAATACCATTCACAGTAGCCCCCAAGAAGATAAAATACTTAGGAATAAATCTTACCAAGGAAGTAAAAGACCTATACAAAGAAAACTATAAAACTCTGCTACAAGAAATTCAAAAGGACACGCTTAAATGGAAAAACATACCCTGCTCATGGATAGGAAGACTCAACATAGTAAAAATGTCTGTTCTACCAAAAGCCATTTATACATACAACGCACTTCCAATCCAAATACCAATGTCATACTTTAAGGGAATAGAGAAACAAATCACTAACTTCATATGGAAAGGAAAGAATCCCCGGATAAGCAAAACATTACTGAAAAAGAAGAAGAAAGTGGGAGGCCTCACCCTACCTGATTTCAGAACCTATTATATAGCTACAGTAGTCAAAACAGCCTGGTACTGGTACAACAACAGGCACATAGACCAATGGAACAGAATTGAGAATCCAGATATAAATCCATCCACGTATGAGCAGCTGATATTTGACAAAGGACCAGTGTCAGTCAATTGGGGAAATAATAGTCTTTTTAACAAATGGTGCTGGCATACCTGGATATCCATTTGCAAAAGAATGAAACAGGACCCATACCTCACACCATGCACAAAAACTAACTCCAAGTGGATCAAAGACCTAAACATAAAGACTAAAACGATAAAAATCTTGGAAGAAAAAATAGGATCTACCCTAGGAGCCCTAATACAGGGCATAAACAGAATACAAAACATTACCAAAAATGATGAAGAGAAACCCAATAACTGGGAGCTCCTAAAAATCAAACACCTATGCTCATCTAAAGACTTCACCAAAAGAGTAAAAAGACCACCTACAGACTGGGAAAGAATATTCAGCTATGACATCTCAGACCAGCGCCTGATCTCTAAAATCTACATGATTCTGTCAAAACTCAACCACAAAAAGACAAACAACCCAATCAAGAAGTGGGCAAAGGATATGAACACACATTTCACTAAAGAAGATATTCAGGCAGCCAACAGATACATGAGAAAATGCTCTCGATCATTAGTCATTAGAGAAATGCAAATTAAAACTACGATGAGATTCCATCTGACACCAACTAGACTGGCATTAATTCAAAAATCACAAAATAATAAATGTTGGAGAGGCTGCGGAGAGACTGGAACTCTCATACACTGCTGGTGGGATTGTAAAATGGTACAACCACTGTGGAAATCCATCTGGCGTTATCTTAAACAGTTAGAAATAGAACTACCATACAAACCAGAAATCCCACTCCTCGGAATATACCCTAAAAATACAAGACCCTTCACACAAACAGATATATGCACACCCATGTTTATTGCAGCTCTGTTTACAATAGCAAAAAGCTGGAAGCAACCAAGATGTCCATCAACGGACGAATGGGTAAATAAATTGTGGTATATTCACACAATGGAATACTACGCATCGATAAAGAACAGTGACGAATCTCTGAAACATTTCATAACATGGAGGAATCTGGAAGGCATTATGCTGAGCGAAATGAGTCAGTTGCAAAAGGACAAATATTGTATAAGACCACTATTATAAGATCTTGAGGAATAGAAAAAACGGAAAAGAACACATACTTTTGTGGTTACAAAGGGGGGAGGGAGGGAGGGAGGGAGGGAGAGGGCTTTTTATTGATCAATCTGTAGATGGGAACTGCTTTGGGTGAAGGGAAAGACAACACTCAAAACAAGGAAGGTCAGCCTAATTGGACAGGATTAAAAGTAAAGAGGTTTCCGAGATAAAATGAAAGCTTCAAAGGATAGCGAAGCAGGGGCTGGGGTCTGGGGAACTTGGTTTGAGAGGACTTCTAAATCAATGGGCAAAACAATTCTATTATGAAAACACTCTGCATCCCACTTTGAATTGTGGCACCTGGGGTCCTAAATGCCAACAAGCAGCCATCTAAAATACATTAATTGGTCTCAACCCACCGGGAGCAAAGGCAAAGGAAGAACACCAAGGTCACACGACAACTAAGAACCCAAGAGACAGAAAGGGCCACTTGAACCAGAGACCTACAATATCCTGAGACCAGAAGAACAAGTTGGTGCCCGGCCACAATCGATGTCTGCCCTGTCAGGGAGCACAAGAGACAACTCCTGAGGGAGCAGGAGACCAATGGGATACAGACCCCAAATTCTCATTAAAAGACCACACCTAATGGTATGATTGCGACTAGAGGAATCCCAGAGACAATGCTCCCCAGAACTTCTGATGGCACAGGACAGGAACCAACCCCGAAGACAAATCATCAGGCATGAAAAGGACTGGTCAGTGGGGGGGAGAGAGATACTGATGAAGAGCGAGCTAATTAAATCAGGTGGACACGGGAGAGTGTGTTGGCAACTCTTGACTGGAGGGGGGATGGGAAGATAGAGAGAGATGGAAGAAGGTAAAATTGGCACGAAACGAGAGACTGTAAGGGCTGACTCAATAGGGGGAGAGCAAGTGGGAGAAGGGAGTAAGATGTATGTAAACCTACATGTGACAGACTGATTGGAATGGTAAATGTTCACTTGAAGCTTAATAAAAATTTAAAAAAAAAAAAAAAAAAAAAGAACATTTCAAGGTCTGTGCTGAAGTACAGTGCTGTCAGTGATAGAATAATATCCGTAAGCCTACAAGGAAGACCAGCTAATACGACTATTATTCAAATTTACACCAGTGACTAATGCCAAAGATAAGGAAAGTGAAGATTTTTACCAACTTCTGCAGTCTGAAATTGATCAAACCTACAACCAAGATGCACTGATAATTACTGGTGATTGGAATGCAAAACTTGGAAAAACAGAAAAAGGATCAGTAGTTGGAAAATATGCCCTTGGTGATAAAAAGAATTTTGCAAGACCAACGGCTTATTCATTGCAAATACCTTTTTTTCAACAACATAAACGGTGGCTATACACGTGGACCTCACTAGATGAAAAACACAGAAATCAAATTAACTACATCTGTGGAAAGAGACGATGGGAAAGCTCAATATCATCAGTCAGAACAAGGCCAGGGACAGACTGCAGAACAGACATCCATTGCTCATATACAAGTTCAAGTTGATGCTAAAGAAAATTAAAACAAGTCCACGAGAGCCAAAATATGACCTTGAGTATATCCTACCTGAATCTGGAGACCATCTCAAGATAGATTTGGTGCATTGAATATTAATGATCAAGTACCAGACAAGTTGTGGGATGACATCACAGACACTATGCATGAAGAAAGCAAAAGTCAACAACCTGAGATATGCGGGTGATACAGCCTTGCTTGCTGAAAGTGAAGAGGACTTGAAGCACTTACTGATGAAGATCAAAGACTACAACCTTCAGTATGGATTACATCTTAACACAAAGAAAACAGTAATTCTCACAACTGGACCAATAAGTAACAACGTGATAAATGGAGAAACTTTACCAAGCATGATGTCCTTCTCAAGAGCCTGCTTCCTCCTCATAACATGTCCAAAGTACATGTCATCCTCGCTTCCAAGGAGCATCCTGGCTGTACTTCTTTCAAGACAGATTTGTTCGTTCTTCTGACAGTCCATGGTATATTCAGTATTCTTCACCAACTCCATAATTCAGAGGCATCAATTTTTCTTCCATCTTCCTTATTCATTGTCCAGCTTTCACATACATATGAAGAGATTGAAAATACCATGGCTTGAGTCAGGAACTACTTAGTCGTCAATGTGACATCTTTGGTTTTTAATACTTTAAAGAGGTCTTTTGCAGCAGGTTTGCCCAATGCAATATGTCCTTTGATTTCTTGACGGTTGCTTCGATGGGCATTGATTGTGAATCCAAATAAAATGAAATCCTTGTCAACTTCAGTACTTTTTCCATTTATCATGATGTTGCTTATTGGTCCAGTTATAAGGATTATTGTCTTCTTTGTGCATCAGTAAGTGCTTCAAGTTCTCTTTGCTTTCAGCAAGCAAGGTCGTATCATCTACATATCTCAGGTTGTTGACTAGTCTTCCACCAATTCTGAGAAAGTGTCCAGCTTCCCAGGTTATTTGCTCAACATACAGAATGAACAATTATAGTGAAAAAATATAACCCTGATGCACACCTCTTCTGAGTTTAAACCATGGAGTATCCCCTTGTTCTGTTGAAATGACTGCCTCTTGGTCTATGTACAGGTTCCTCATGAGCACAATTAAGTGTTCTGAAATTCCCATTCTTTGAAATGTTATCCATAATTTGTTATGATCCACACAATCGAATGCCTTTGTACAGTCAATAAAACACAGGTAAACATCTTTCTAGCATTCTCTGCCTTCAGCCAAGATCCATCTGATAACAGGCAGTGATATCCTTTGTTCCATGTTGTCTCAATACAGCTTGAGTTTCTGTCAGTTCCCTGTCGAAGTACTGCTGCAACCAGTTTTGAATTATCTTCAGGAAAATTATACTTGCCTGTGATATTAATGATATTGTTTGGTAATTTCCTCATTCTGTTGGATCACATTTCTTAGGGGTGGGCATGTATATGGATCTCTTCCAGTTGGCTGGTCTTCCAAATTTCTTGGGATAGACCAGTATGTGGTTTCAGCATTGCATCCATTTGTTAAAACACTTAAATTGGTATTCTATCAGTTCCTAGAGCCTTGTTTTTCACCAGTGCTTTCAGTGCAGCTTGGATTTCTTCCTTCAGTATCATGGGTGCTTGATCATATGCTTCCTCCTGAAATGGTTGAATGTTGACAATTTTTTTTTTCATCCAGTGATTCTTTGTGTTCCTTCCATCTTTTTTTTTTTTTTTTTTTGATGCTTTCTGTGTCATACAGTTTTTTGTCCATAGAATCCTTCAACGTTGCAACTTGAGGCTTGACTTTTTTTTATTCTTCAGTTCTTTCACCTTGAGAAATGCCAAGTATATTCTTTTCTTTTGGTTTTCCAACTCCAGATCATTGCACATTTTATTTTAATACTTTGTCTTCTTGAGCTTCCCTTTGAAATCTCCTGTTTAGCTCTTTTACTTCGTCATTTCTTCCATTCCCTTTAGCTATTTTATGTTTGGAAGCAAGTTTCGGAGTCTCTTCTGACATCCATTTTAGCCTTTTCTTTCTTGCTTGTCTTTTTAATGACCTTTTCCTTTCTTCGTGTATGATGTCCTTGATGTCATTTCACGGCTCGTCTGATCTTCAGTCGTTAATGTTCAATGCACCAGATCTATTCTTGAGATGGTCTCTAAGTTCTGGTAGGATATACTTAAGGTCGTACTTTGGCTTTTGTTGACTTATTTTAATTTTTCTGCTTTAACCTGAATTTGCATATGAGCAATTGATGGTTTGCCCCGCTGTCCCTGGCCTTGTTCTGTGTGATGATATTGAGCTTCTCTATCATCTCTTTCTACGAATGTAATCGATTTGATTCCTGTGTATTCCATCAGACAATTTCCACATGTTTAGTCACTTTTTATGTTGTTGAAAAAAGGTATTTGCAGTGAATAAGTCATTGAGCTTGCATATTCTGTCATGCATGAGATTTCCACCCTCATTTCTTTCACTAAGGCCATATTTTCCAGCTACTGATCCTTCTTTGTTCCACCTTTCACATTCCAATCACCAGTAATTACCAGTTGCATCTTGGTTGTATGTTTGATCAATTTCAGACTACAGAAGTTGGTAAAAATCTTCAATTTCTTCATCTTTGGCATTAGACTTATGATTTTTCCATAGAAAACAAGTATTAGCTATCAATTCACATAGCTGATCGTCAGTTATTTAAAGATGGAACCATGAATTCCCTTTTCCAAGCTATTTATGCTCGGTTCCCTTAAATATTCCTCAGAGTTTATTCCCTTCATCATTCTTATCTCCCTTTTTCTTTGCACACTCCAGTTAATTAGAGGATACCTTAAAATGTGGTGGGTAGAATTTAAAGCTGTTCTCTTGAGTAGTTTGACTGGAGCCAAGAACAGTGAACTTTGACTTCTCTTTCATTGAGAATGATCCTTTTTTAATGTGACCTTTATTAATGATGCCTTTATTAATGCAAGAGTGCATCTTAGCACCGCTGTCACACTACCTATATTGAATCAGCAGGTAACCAAACGCTGGGATCTTTTCCTATGAACCAGCTGTTCAGGACTTCACATTTAAGTCTCATAAATTTGATTGTATTCATTTTGACCCAAGTTTTAACCTTGTAAGATTTTTTTGGAATCCTTCTTCTGGTATCCCTGCTCCTGCAGTTTTTGCGTTTTTATACTAATTTGTCTTCTAGATCTTTGTTTCAGTCATTGATGAAAACGAGCCAAATACATCATCCTTCCGTCCAGTGTGATAACCACTCACTTTTGCTTTAGATAGAGTTTTACTCTTGATCATCTATGCCTGGAGAAGTTGAATGATAAAGCCAGAAGAAGGGGTGCTTTCTGACCATTCCAAATTTTACTTGTAAAGAAAGCAATTAAAAAAGAAAAAAAAAAAGCTAAGAAGGAAATTTAGATTCTGCTAACACTGTCTTTGTACATCAAAGGGATTTAAAAAACCACGAAACCCATTGCTGTCGAGTGGATCCCAACTCATCGTGACCCTGAAGGACAGAGTAGAACTGCCCCATAGAATTTCCGAGGAGCAGCTGGTGAATTTGAACTGTCAGTTTTTAGTAAGCAGCTGTAGCTCTTAACCACTGTGCCACCAGGGTTTCCCAGAGGGACTTAGGAGACCTAAACTTAAAAAAAAAAAAAGAATCAAAGTTGTTTATACTGGAGCCTAGTTATCACCTTTCCTCTGGGGGCCCATCGCTGTGGTATGGGTGTTACAGGTGGGCACCTACTATGTCTTGGCTTGCCTGAGACTGTCCCAGTTTACTCCTGTGTCCTGGGGCAATTGTTACTAACACTCTCCTTTCACTCTGAGGAGTGTCCAGCTTAGGACAATACATTTTATGATCACCCTAGTTATAGGCGAGGCTGTGACATAGCTGAGTCTTTTTAACACATAAAGTAGAGGGTCATCGAAACGGAGAAAGACCTTCAGCAATACGGATTGACACAGTGACTGCAACCATAGACTCAAGCATAACAGTGATTGTGAGGATGGCGCAGGACGGGGCAGTGTTCTGTTCTGTTGTTCATAGGATTGCCATGAGTCAGAACCGACTCAACGGCACCTAACAACAACAACATTTTAACTGCCTCCCTTTGGTTTGGGTTTGAGACCATTCCAGATTCCAAGAAATTTTTATTATATCAGGTGATAAAGTCTTTATCAAATTTATTTGGAGGGAAAAAGCTGTCTGGCACCAACTTGTATGAATCTTTGTATTGTTAAAAAAGATATCTGGACTGCCTTAAAATCAATGCCTAGTATTATTTGGATGTTAAAATACTGTAATATTTATGTTTGTCCAAGATGACTAATTCAGTTTTGTTCGAACATAATGCTGCTGAGACTATGGTCGAAAGTTTGAAGCTAAGCGCAAAGTATGTGAATATAGTAGAATCTGGATAAATTATTTGTCCTCCCTCCCTTTCCCTTCCTTCCTTCTTTCTTTCTGAAGTCTATGGGTTGTACTTTGGCATACCTGGAAAAACAACTCAGAGGGCACATCCTTGTCACAACTGTCATCTTCATGTGTCATTAGAGATTTACACCAAATGTTCCCATATCAGCTTGAATTACTTCTGTAAATTACGGGACAAAATTAACTTTCCATTACAATCCTAACAGTCATAAAAGCTCCTGTTCGAGGATGTTTTTCTCACATCCTCTAAGGTGTATCTTGCCAGGGGGAAAGTTGCATGTCTTCATTAGTTACTCAGGATTTAGTCCAGGTGTTACCTTCTAAAGTTAGGAAGAGAGAGGGCAACCTAGCACCAAATGCCCTGGTGATACATTTGGTTTGCAAGAGAGAAAAATTCTGAAACTGAAAGCGTTTTCTTTCTTTCTTTCTTTCTTTTTTTTTAATATGACTAGCAAAGTAGTGTTAAGAAGAGTCAAGCAGGTGCTGGGTATGTGCTCAACTATTTAATGGTTTTTAGAGTACTGAATGGTTATTTTTAAATGTTTCTATATTATTCTCAGCTACTCTGGATGAAAAGTACAAAGGGCTAAAAATATTTAGTTTCAGTAACATCTCTTTTAAAAGAAACCGTCCCATCCCATTTGAGTTTTTTTTTTTTTTCCATTTGTAGGAAAAGCATATTATGGCTTAAGCAGTTGAAAGAAGTCTGTTTAACTCTTTGGTTTTAGAAAAAAATAACCATCAAAAGGGCAGTAAGCTGGTGTCAGATTGCTTGGGTTTTTACCTCAGCTCCATCCTTTGGATGTGTGATCCTGAGGAGGTTGTTTAACCGCTCTGTGCCTCAGTGTCCCCATCTGTAAAATAGGAATAATGATACTGCCTGCCTCCTAACGTTGTGATGATTAAACAATAAGATACATACAGCATGCGTAGGGTAGAACCTGGCACATGCTAAGTACTCAACAGATATTGGCTATATTTACTACTTTTTAAAAAGTCGTTTTCCTTCACAGTCAGCTGCACAGCTCTGTGAACATGGCACCAGAATACAAGCTCCACTGAGGCAGGAATTTTAGACTGTTCAGTTCACTAGTAAATCCCCGGTACCAAGAGCAGTGCCTGGCCCAGTAGGGGCTCAGTCAATATTTGTTCAATGAATAAATGAGCGAACAGCAAGGCTTCATTTGGCGTAGTTGATATGTTCTTGAAAAGCTGTTTCTTAAATAGAAGTCCATTTTAAGTGATTTTAAATTTACGTGTAAAGCTGACCCCTTTTATAAGGTAAACCAGACCCATTGCTTTCGAGTCAATTCCATGTGCTATAGAGTAGAACTGGGCTCTATAGGATTTTCTTGGTTGTGATCTTTATGGAAGCAAGTCGCCAGGCCTTTCTCTGGTGCCACTGGGTGGGTTTAAACCACCAACCTTTTGGTGTAATAATTGAGCGCCTACTGTTTGTGCCAGAACATCTTTATAAAAAAGGTGAAGTGATTTGTAAAACAAATAACTACTTCTTGATTATTTATAAAATCTGATTTTGGTGGGTAAACTTTTTTAAAAAACCACAGAAAGCTATTATGCTTAGTGTAGATGGCAAAAGAAAAGAGGACATGTCAAATGTTTTACCCAAAACTTAACAAAGATCCACTTTAAGTTCAAGCCTTTTGTTGTCACTCAGATCTGGCTGCCAGGCCTCCTTTTCCCTCCAGGCGTATGCGAATCATCTTGCTGTCTTTTAGCAATCAGAACTTCAGGCCTAGAAAAAAAAAAAAAAAGAAGTTCAGGCCTAGGTGGGTATTTGCAAAAGTGGTGGTGGAACACTACCTTTCCACTGAGGGTGTGCATCGCCTCTGTTTGAGTCTTTTAAAAGAATGTCAGTTGAATGTCGTCTGGAAATGGCCAAAAAACTCTGTGGGTGGAGAGAAAAGAGGGAAGAACATGTCTTTCACTTAAAAACCTACCACCTATGAAATAAATTATAGTCCATTTCCTGTGAAGTTTTCACTGTCTGTTTTCTTGGGGAAATGTAAATATTGTATAGGATTTGTTTGCTTCTGGATAAAATACATGGTGTTACTTTTTTTTTTTTTTTTAATTTTTATTGTGCTTTAGGTGAAAACTTACAAAACAAATGAGTTTCCCATTCGGTGGTTTGTACATAAAGTGCTCCATGGCATCGGTCACATTCCCCTCAGTGTATCAGCACATTTCCCATTTCCTTCCTGGGTTCCCCGCTTCCTTTCGTCCAGATTTTCTGTCCCTCCCTGCCTTCTCATTTTTGCTTTTGGGCAAATGTCCTTTTGATCTCATATAATTGATTGTTTTAAGGAACACTTTCCTCTTGGGTGTTATTGTTTATTTTATGGGCCTGCCTATTGTTTGGCTGAAAGGTGGCCTCTGGGAGTGGCTTCAGTTCCTGCTCAACCTCAGTTTTGTTTTTATGACATATACTAAGATGCTCCAATGGCATTTTATTTTTGTAGTTAAGTATAAGTAGCTACATAGGTAGGTAGATAGATAATGAGATAGAAAGATGCCGTCGAGTTGACTCTGAGTCATGGCAGCCTTATGTACAACTGAACAAAACATTGCCCAGTCCTGCATCATCATGGTTAATGGCATGTTGGAGTCCATCATTGCAGCTGTTGTACAACAGTAGACTGACCATTGCTGAAGGGTAAAGAAGCATTTTCAATAAAATCTGATAAAATTCGTGATGATGCAGGGCTTGGAGCTAAGTGGCTTCCAAGGATTTCACAGACTCTTGGAGTCTCTGACCCCATTCTGGAGCTCACTGACCTCCTGGGGACAATGACCATGGAACGACCAAGTTCTCAGGTTCCTTGGTCTGGTGATACTTGACAGTGTGTCAAAGTGCGGTGACATGATGCAGAACAGAAGCGGGTAGGCCATGCATGGCCCTCTTCAGCCCTGATGGACTGAGAGCCTCAGCACCCATCTCGCTGAGGGCCTCCCTCATAGTCCTCTGCTTCACCAAATATGGTGCCCTTCTCTAGTCATTAATTTCATCTAATGACATGGCCAAAGCAAGTGACCCAGGCAGTGTTCTATTGTGATCCATAAGGTTTTTGTTGGCTGATTTTTGGAAGTAGATTGCCAGGCTTTTCTTCATAGTCTGGAAGCTCCACAGAGACCTGTCCACCCTGCTGGTATTTGAAATACCGGTGTCAGAGCTTCTAGCATGATAGCAACAAGTAACCCACCACAGTACAACAAAGTGACAGAAGAGTGGCCATTATTATTAGGTGTTAGGCATAAAATATGGTGTAGACAGAGGTTTACCTCTTTTTTTTTTTTTTTTTTTTACCAGGGAAAGGGGACCTATAGACTTTGCATCTCTGGGGGAAAGCCATAGAAGGCCATGTCACCTGCCAAGAACTTTATTGGGCTACACCATAACACAGTGGTTGGCTATAACCAAAAGCGCCAGTGTGTCCTCTTTCAGCTAATGTTTAGCAAACCATCAGTCTGCTCCCACAGCAGAGACGGTTGCCCATCTTCCAAAACGTGGCATCTTGAGTCATTTCCTTTATGATTTTGACCTGTCTTCTGAAAAGTGATAGAGAAAATGATCTTACCTAGTCACTCTTTCCCATACCACAAGACAGAGTTTACCTCTGAATCAGAGATGACAAATTTCCCAAAAGATCTCCCTTATTTCCCTGAGATATTAATATTTTTATGTTTGAATTCTCTGGTGGCAGGAAACTGTAAAATCTTCCCAAATTTTGTGACTCTATTTTGATTCTACTCCTAAAGGGGAGCTGCCATGCAATTAATTACTTTTGTGTATGGTCTTGTAACTCCCACCCAGGCGATTGGGTGGGACTGTGTGATAGGGTAATCGTGGCCTACCAAGGTCAGTTTTGCCTTAAAAGAGAGCCAGTTCCAGAGCGGAGAGGAGGATCCTACCACCACCAAGAAAGAACAGCCAGGAGTGGTGAGTACATCTTTTGGACCCAGGATTCCTGTGCTGAGAAGCTCCTGGAAGCAGGAGACAGAGAGAGAGAGAGAGCACGCTGTAACCCTGAAGGTGGTGAGAAGCATTGACAGCAGAGACCCAGCAGCAGAGACCCAGCTGCAGGAGACAGTGCAGTGGCCTTCTTGGCCCACAGAGAGAGTTGAGTGCCTTTGGGGAGAGGCCTAGGTCCGGGGAAATGTGCTTCTGCCAGCACGGTTGGGAAGGGGCTGTCCTGGTGGAAGAATTGTATCCTGAGTATTCCTGAGCCTGAACTTTAGCTGTTACTTCCCTTATAATAAACCCCGTAATCATGAGTATGGTTTGTGAGTTGTGTGTGGCCAATGTAATGATTTATGGAACCTAGCAGAGAAGTAGAGAGTGCTGTGTGAGGAATGGTTGGTGTCAGAATTGGTAAAGATGTTGGAGAGAGGAGGCATGTCTGACCCCTACCTCATAGGAATAAGCCTTGTGCTGTTGATCTTGATTTTCCTTCCCCCTTGTGAAGTTAGAGGAGGTCATACATTGCCCCCAAGCCATTTTTACAGGAGCAGAGATCAAATAAAAGGCAGTTCCACGGTCAGGACACTGAAAACAGGATAATAGTGAAGCAGCCAGCTCATTCCATTCCTTGCTGGTCCTGCCATTCTTCCTGTGACACAAAAAGTTAGATCCAACCTCCTCCTCGGAACCTACAGGGCTCTGCTGATCTGGCCCCGGCCGGGCGCTGCAGCCTCATCTGTACATTTTCCCTTCATTTACCTAGTATGAGCCTCTGTGGCCAGGGCCAGATTCTTCCTGAAGGCTGCTTACCCCATGCCCTACTTTTTATTTTTTTTAACTCCTGCTATCATTCAGTCTCATTTTTTCTTTTTTAAAAAACTGTTGTAAAAATATATATAGCACCAATCCGAAACACCCATTGCCACTGAGTTGATTCCAACTCATAGCAGCCCTATAGGACAGAGTAGAAACCTCATAGGGTTTCCAGGGAGCATCTGCTGGATTTGAACTGCTGACCTTTTGGTTATCAGCCGAGCTCTTAACCACTACACCCCCAGGGCTCCATATATAGCACGTTTACCAATTCATTTTTTTTATGTATATAATTCAGTGTCACCAATCACATCAATCATGTTGTGCAGCCATCACCAGTATCTGTTGGCAAGTTTTCAGTCACTATAGACAGAAACTCAGTGCTTCCTAAACAATGACTTGCCCTTTCTCCTTCCCTTCTGCCACTAGTAACCACTCTTAAGCTTTGGTCTATACCCATTGCCTATTTTAGGCATTTCATGTAAGTGAGATCATATTCGTTCTTTTGTGATTGACTTACTTCACTCAGCACAGTGTTTTCAAGGTTCATCCACATTGTAGCATTTTAATGTCACTTCCTTTGCGAAGCCTTCCCTGGTCCCTACCCTTAATGGGCACCCCTTAGATGCTCATATTTTTCCTGCTTATATTCCTTAGCCATTATTAGAATAAACAAACTGTAGGTTTGTTTATTTAATGTTTTTCTCTCCGGTTAAGACTCTCAGCCCCATCAAGGATCTGGCTGTCTTGTCTGCTGTATGTATATCCAGTTTCTAGCAAACAGGAAGCACGCAAGAAAGAGTTATTGAAAGAATTAATTTATTCATACTTTTTATTAAATGTAAAGTGTAAGTATCCAGTTCTAATGATATGCACTTTTATTAGGAGTGTTAACACTGAGACAGCAGCAATGGATTAATTAGTTGATTCCACAAACATTTGTTGAGAGGTGACAGTGCACTCTGATGTGCTGTTCTAGGTGCCCAATACCCTGGGGCTGGATCAGAGGCATGGGGAGGACGGGTTAGAGGGGGCCATTTGCCCCTGGGCGGAAGCACAAAGGGAGTGCCAGATGATGCGGGAGTGGGGATAGAAGCGGGGGCACAAGTGTAGAGATTGCCCCTGGGCACTCAATACCCTCCCTATGCTCTGGAGTAGATGGTCCCTGGCTTGGCAGAACTATCACCTGGGGGAAATCTCACTTACGAATTGTATTCTTAATTGTCAAACAGATGGTTTGGCCAAGTTTGACTCACAGAGGTTATTTGGTTTGCCAAATATTCATTGAGCATAAATCATGTGCTGTATACTGCTATGGGATACAAAGAGGAATAAAATTAGTTCCTTTCTTTCGGGGAGTATATTCACTCATTCACATAACCAATGGTTGTTGAGCACCTATGATACGCTGTACACTAGAATCTAGTCAGTAAAAAAAAAAAAAAAGGCAAATGTTTTTTCAAATGTAATGAATGTAACATAAGACAGAGTAGAAAGACTCCTGAAGAAAGGTACAGAATGCTATAGGGGTGCAAATAAAGGAATGCCTAGGGACTTCAGAAACATCCTGGATGTGAGCAGCCATCTGCGATAACAACTGTTGGTCTCTACTAGTATGAAGCAAAAGAGAATGAAGGAAACCAAAGACTCAAAGAAGAAACTAGTCCACAAGACTAATAGCCCACATGAACCACAGCCTCTTCTAACCTGAGACCAGAAGAACTAGATGGTGCCTTGCTATCACTACTGGCCGTTCTGACCAGGGACACAGTAGAAGGTCCTAGATAGAATGGGAGAAAAATGTAGAACAAAATTCAAATTCCTAAAAAAGACCAGGCGTCCTGGACAGATAGAGACTGGAGTAACCCCCGAGATTATTGCCCTAAGATACCGTTTGAACTTCAAATTGAAGCTATTTCTGGAGGCTACCTTTCAACCAAATAATAGATTGGCTAATAACACCCGTGCGTGATGTGCTCCCTTAGACAATCAACTATATGAGACCAAACAGCCACCATCTACCCAAAAGCAAAGACAAGAAGGTAAGGAGAGGAAGAGAACTAGATGAATGGAAACAGAACAAACAGAATGGAAATAATGAGAATCCTGACACATTGTGAAAATTGTAACCAAGGTCTTGGAACAATCTGTATAAAAATTGTCAAATGGGAACCTAATTTGCAGTGTAAACTTTCACCTTAAACACAATAAAATATTTTTAAAAAGAAGAAGAAAAGAAAGAAATCAAAAAACATATTGCATTGGGCAAATCTGCCGCAAAAGACCACTTTGAAGTTCTAAAAAGCAAAGATGTCACTTTGATGACTAAGGTGATCCAAGCCATGGTTTTTTCAATCACCTTATATGCATGTGAAAGCTGGATAATGAAAAAAGGAGACAGAAGAAGAACTGATGCATTCGAATGGTGATGTTGGCAAAGAATAATGAATATACCATAGACTTCCAGAAGAATAATCCTTAGAAGTGAGGATGGCGAGACTTTGTCTTGCTTACTTTGAACACGTCATCAGGAAAGACCAGACACTAGAAGAGGACATCATGTAAAGTAGAGGGTCAGTCAAAATGAGAGAAACCCTCATTGAGATGGATTGACAAAATATTCACAACAGTGGGTTCAAACATATCAAAGATCACAGGACCTGGTAATGTTTCCTTCTGTTATATATAAGGTGGCCATGAGTCGGAGCCAACTGGAAGGCAACTAACAGTAACAGAATCATCACTTATAATTAAGACACAGACTTAAAATAGATTACTGCAAGAAGCTCTAATCTGCTTCACTGAAGTTTAAGTTTCTTTAAGGTAGCACCCAAGATCCTTCACTATGTGGTCTCCCCCTCCCCAGCCTCTGTTCCATCCCGACACTCTGCACTCCAGCTACATTTAACTTCATTCAGATTTTTAACCTGCCATGCTTTTTCTTCTCTCCATTTCCGTCTTTCTGCTTGGAACTCCCTTCCTGCATTCTACCCTGTTTTCATCTGGCTTAACTCCTGCTTATTCTTGAGGTTCCATTTGATACACAACGTTCCCCAGGAAGCCTGTCAGCACCAGGCATGTCCCTTAATACGCAGCATCGGCAATTGTATGTTTTAAGCCTCTATCTTCTCTGGCTGGACTGTGAGCTCCTGATAAGCAGGACCTGTGAAACCTTGTTCATCTTTGTATTCCCAGTATAGTCATACTCACTAAAAAAAAATTTTTTTAACTGGGGCAGCGGGGGAAGCATCCTGGAAAAAGTAGAGATTGAAAAGTTCCTCAAAGAATAGGTAGAATTTTAACAGTTAAAGCTCTGGGGGAGGAAATCCTAGACGAGGGAACCACCTGGCTAAAGGCATAAAAATAGAGATGGAAAAACCTTCCAGGAGCAGCAGTTAAAGCCCTGACAAAGTCTTAGGGTATAGGAACCAATGTAATTGATTTTTTTCTTTTGTATGGAAACTTGTTGAAGCCTGTCTTAAAGAGTTCTGAAAAGAAATAGAGCAAAGAACCTGAGTTTTTCAGATCATTTGGAGGAAATTGCTTTCAACAGATGACAATAATAACAAAAGTGAAAAATTATATTTAAAATAGGTATATATTAAAATAAGTATTATAACTTTTAGAAGTTGATCATCTCCGTTGTACTTACTACACTTATAAAAATGCAGTAACTTAGTCTGCTTTATACCTGTTTTGTGCAGATTATTAAAGGGCAAGAGAGTATGGTAGAAGCACAGAATGATAGGATAAAATTGGGACCCCCTAGGGTTCCCATACATGGCATCTAAGGTTAATTTTGACTTAGTGGTTCCTGGCTCTTAGTATTCTAGGTTGAGTAAAGTATCTTCGATTCATCCTGTTCCAGCAATAATCATTCAGACTCAGCCCACCGATTAATCATTCTAATTTAACTTCTGCCACTTCCTTCCCACTTCTGTTACCTTGATGGCTTCTTTAGCTGTCATCCATTCCACCTCTTTATGCCTTGTTATTCTGTCACTGCCAGCCTCCTGTCTTGGATTGAGGATCTGGGTCTAGAGACCTTTGAAACAGATTTCGGGAGAGCAAGTCTTCACAGATTTTTGTCCAGCTCTTTCTATTCCCAACTCCTGTTTTTGTTTTTAATCCAAATACTAAAAATTAAAAAAAATCAGGCTTTATTTATCCCAAATTATTACTAATTACCTCATAGCCAGGTGTGAAGTTTATCTGTAGGACTGGATCTAACTAAACTAATGAGTGATATAAATGATCATATCAAGGATATACTTATGCCTTAAGAGAATAAAATTCCTTTCAGCCAGTTTAGAAATACCCACTTACTTTAAATATGGAATTATATTTTAAGGAGGAGTTTGCAATGCTTAGAAAATTCTTATCAGTTTATTAAAAATCACTAAAACGTTATATTTAAAGCAAGACTCCAGGCAGTGTTTATCCTTCATGGTTCTTGGTTAGTTAATCTCAGCAGGTTAAGAAAGATTACCTGGAGTTTAGAGGGACCCGTGAGGGTGGATGGGGCTCAGGGAAGACACTCAACAGCAGCTTTGAGGGAGGAGTCAAGTCTACCAGGTGATCATGGGGTGTACCAAATATGGCATGAGACAATGGTCCCTACAGCACAGACAGTATTGTGTGTATGCATGAACATGTGTGTATGGGGGTGGTGTCCTGACAGATGAGCTGTGGTCACATAAATGGTGACCCAGAAACACTGGTCCATCCAAGTAGGCAGCATTGTGTTGACAAGAATTTTTGGCTCAGCTGTTATGCTGGTGTTCTGGGTCAGGGCTCTAGTTCCTGGGAGGGAAGTTGGAGACATCACAACAGAGCCCTGCTTGACTGTCATGAGCTTTACAATTCCTACATCTGTAAAATGGGCGTGATAACAGTAATTACCTCATGGGGTTATTTTAAGGGCTAATTGAATGAATATAGGTGAAGCCCTTAGAATATCTAGTACATAGTATTTAGTAAGTGATAGCTATTATTATATTTACATGGAAGTAATAAAACAGTATTTCTTTTTTTATTGAGGTGAAATTCACATAACATAAAACTAACCATTTTAAAGCATACAATTCAGTGACATTTAGTACATTTGCAGCGTTGTGCAACCATCACCTCTATCTCATTCCAGAACATTTCATCACCCCCAAAGGAGACCCATACCCATTAAGCAGTCATTCCCCATTTCCTCCTTGCCCGCCCCAGCCCTTGAAAAACAGTATTTCTTTTTAAATACCCTATAACTGAGTTTTATTATTCCTCAATTCAGTTATTCCAATCAATGAAATTTTACTGCATTTTAGATAGATGACTCTCAGAGGTTTTTTTTTTTTTTTGGGGGGGGAGCTGTTTAGTAGTAAGTCTGTTCGTGGGAAAGAAAATAATTTAAATGATGAATAAATAAACATGATTTTTTAGACCAATCATCATTTTTGCTAAATTCATAGTTTTTTTTTCCTCAGTGGTGCTAAACTTTAAAGTTCTTTAAAGGGAAAGAGGATACAATTAATTACTTCATAACATTAGGGAAAGTGTGGATGAACATTACATAAAAACCATAGTGCTACTCAGAAAATGTCTTCAATGGAAAGATAATATTTTCTTCTGTTACTGTGACAAAACTTTTATGATCTAAAAAACAACAGCAACAAAAACCAGCTGAATAATCCAAGTGGTTTTCCCTATCTTGATCATTAAACATTTCCTCCACAGTTTCGTCTAGAGTTTGTCAGGATTTCATTGAAAATGATACCAAAACAAATTAGTTTTATTTGTTTAATTTTTTTTGTTAACACTTCTGGAATTATTGACATCACAAAGATCATAATCAGCATCTTAGGAACTGCATAAAATTTAATAACTATGAGGAACTTTAAAGTTGATTTTCATGACTAGTTACATTTTTTGAGACTTAGGTGATTTGCCCAAAGTTCAACAGCTGGGACTTCTGAATTTTTTGCGCCAAATTGTCTTTTAAGTTTGAACATACCCTGAAAGTTAACTGTCTTTCATTTAGATGATGTTGTTGTTGTTGTTAGGTGCCATCAAGTCAGTTCTGACTCATAGTGACCCCATGTACAACAGAACAAAACACTACCCAGTCCTTAGTCATTGCTATGTTTGAGCCCATTGTTGCAGCCACTGTGTCAGTCCATCTCATTGAGGGTCTTCCTTTTTTTTCACTGACCCTCAACTTTACCAAGCATGATGACCTGCTCCAGAGACCGTTTCCTCCTGGTAACATGTCTATAGCACGTGAGACAAAGTCTTGCCATCCTCACTTCTAAGGAGCATTCTGGTTGTATTTCCAGGACAGATTTGTTCATCCTTCTGACAGTCCATGGTGTATTCAATATTCTTTTCAAACACCATAATCAAAGACATCAATTCTTCTTCGGTCTTCCTTATTCGTTGCCCAGCTTTTGCATGCATATAAGGCAATTGAAAATACCATGGAATGAGTCAGGCTTACCTTAGTCCTCAAAGTTATATCTTTGATTTTTAACACTTAAAAGAGATCTTTTGTAGTAGATTTGCCCAGTGTAATGCATCCTTTGATTTCTTGACTGGGCATTGGTTGTAAATTCCAGTAAAATAAAATCCTTGGCAACTTATGTATTTTCTTCGTTTATCACGATGCTGTTTATTGGTCCCACTGTGAAGATTTTTATTTTCTTTATGTTGTGTAATCCATACTGAAGACTGTAGTCTTTGATCTTCATTAAAAGTGCTTCAAGTCCTCTCGGCTTTCAGCAAGCAAGGTTGTGTCATCTGCATATCGCAGGTTGTTAGTGAGTCTTCCACCATTCCTGATGCCACATTCTTCTTCATATAGTCCAGCTGCTCGGCTTATTTGCTCAGTATACGGATTGAATAAGTATGGTGAAAAGATGCAACTCTGATGCACACCTTTTCCGATTTTAAACCACGTAGTATCCCCTTGTTCTGTTCAAACGATTGCCTCTTGGTCTGTATACAGGTTCCGCATGAGCACAGTTAAGTAAACATCTTTCCGGTATTCTCTGCTTTCAGCCAAGATCTATCTTACATCAGTAGTGATATCCCTTGTTCCACATCCTCTTCCGAATCCAGCTTGAATTTCTGGTAATTCCCTGTCAATGTACTGCTGCATTCATTTTTGAATCATCTTCAGCAAAACTTTACTTGTGTGTGATATTAATGATATTGTCCAGTAATTTCCCCGTTCAATTGGATTACCTTTCTTTGAAAGGATCTGTCATGGCATAGTGGTTAAGAGTTATGGCTGCTAACTGAAAGGTCGGCAGTTTGAATCTGCCAGGCAATTCCACTCTGTCTTCATAGGGTCACTATAAGTCAGAATTCACTCAATGGCAACAAGTTTGTTTTTGTTTTTTTGGTCATTTAGATAGACCACCAAAGTACACTGGAGGGGTTCCTGACCATATTATGTAAATATTATAAATGTACTTGGTAGGTGGATTTTTAAATATTTAAAAGGTAGTAATTTAAAAATGAAAACCAAAATACCCCCAAACAAAATCCCCCTGAGTGTAATTCTTTACGTAATCTCTTCCCCCCTGCCTGCCACCTAGTTGTTTTTAGAAAAATATGCATTTATCTTTGAGTGGTTTATATTATCAATCTTTAACTAGTAATGGGTAGTTAAAAAAATAATAGGCAACATTAATGATCCCTTTGTCAAGCATTTCAAGTTGTGAGGGACTGGTGGAGAACAAGAGGGCTTCCCAGGCGTGTGACTGATAGGCTTCCTTCTTCCTGCCCACATCTCTCCCCTCTTTTCCACCCACCTTGGGTTTAGCTGGGTCCCACCTGGCTTTTGACAGCCGATAGGAACCAAGGGGGGAAATAGGGCTAGTAACTATTGTGCTAGTGGCTTGTGCTGTTTTACTTTTATATATATTTTAATCCTCTCAGCAATTCCCATTTTATAGTTGAGGAATAGAACATCATACCCATGCAGTCAGACTCCATTTTGATCTGTTGATCATCAGGCCAATAGAGCATGTATGACTCTTCTTCCCAACTTACTCCCCAACCTCCTCTGTGAGAGATGAGAAGGGGGAGCAGAGCCATTCAGTCCAATCCTGGGTGCCGTTTAAGTCATCAGGTAGCAGTACTTAGCTGATTTTAGCTGTGCTAGGTAAAATCACACCACTGACCAGTGGTGCTATTGAAAAGTGCCCTCTCAGCATCTTTTCTCCATTGTTAAGTGATACATTATTATAACTTATTTTTTTATACCTGTATGTTTTTATAGTATATGTTGTATATGAACTATGTATACATTTAGTCAGCTCTACATTTTTCAATCTCGTAGAGAAGAGCGAGGGTGTCCAAACATAATATCTCTTTGGCTTTGGAAACGTCATTATATACTATGAATTAGCAGATTTAGCTTCTTAATTATGTTTTGCTGCAGCCAGTGTTGACACGTGTCTTCTCATAGCCTACAGATGTTTGTGATGCAGGAAGGAGCTTGGTTCCTGACGGGGTAAAGCTAACGTGGGAGCCAAAGTTCACTCCAGCTAATCCACAGAGTAGATAATGTACATGCCATGGGTTAATAGTTGATTTTGTGTAGACCATGGTTTTGAAAATCACTTAGCTTTTTTTTATTTTGAAAGTAACTTTGCTTTCTTATTTGGGTTATTTATTGATTGTAATATTTAAGATTTTTGGACTGGATCTTCTCTTATTTAATTTGTGATTCTTGTAAGGTTCTATTATGTTACAGTGGGATGGGGGAACAACTATTACTTTTCTTTGCGTCTTTTCCTTCATATAAGAATTTTATAAACCAGATAGTACCAGCGTATTTAAATAAAAAAAAAATTTTTTTTTTTTAAATAAGCCTGTCTAAATATCACGTTGGCGCAAAGAGTTTGCATTCAACTACTAACCTAAAGGCTGGTGTTTTGAACCCCTCCAGTGGTACCATGGAAGGAAGGCCTGGCAATCTGCTTCTATTAAGATTTTAGCCAAGAAAATCCTATGGAGCAGTTCTAATCTGTAACATACAGGGTTGCCATGAGTCAGGATTGACTCGACAGCAACAGGTTTGGTTTTGGGTTTTAGTTTAATTACTAGATCAAAGTTAGGTATTTGAAAAAATCATTGTCACATTAATTATATCTAAAATTTATATTTTAAATTAAAATTTTTGAATAAAGGTAGTTTACCTCCTTGAAGCACAAAACACTCTCCACTGATGCTGAAATTACTTTACAAACTATTTTACACTCTTTATAAGGCAAAATAAATTTTCAAAGGGCTTAGTATGTGTTGAACTTTGAATATTTAATAAAAAAATAATGTTGAAAAATACAGTATGTTTTTGTTTGCTCCAAAATGTTTTTAATTGAACTTTTTTTGATGTAGCACATAACTAGCTTCAGTAGAATTATAAAGATTTTTAAGTAGAAATTTAAAGATTAGAGCATAGCTGTGACCTATCAGATTAAATTTATGTCTTTATTTGACAAATGTGAAATAGTGGTAAATGTTTGCTCTGGGATTGTATTCATATCTTTATTTTTTCTAGTAGTTCCACTGTTTGATCTTTATATGGTGTTTCTTTGAATTTTTTTAAATAGCAAATACACACACACGTATGTATATATATGTATTTTTTTTTTCTTACTATGGAGATAATGTATGTCAATGCTGAAAGCTTAGTGAAAACAGAAAAACAAACATGACCTTTGATCCCACCAGAGATAACCATCATCTCTTAGTCATATGAAGATAAGATTCATCTCTTAGTCATATTGGTAAGATTTATATCTTAGTCATATTAAAAAAAAAAAAAAACCCGTTACAGTCGAGTGAGTTCCGACTCATAGCGACCCTATAGGATAAAGTAGAACTGTCCCATACGGTTTCCAAGGAGCACCTGCCAACCTTTTGGTATAAATATGTGTAAACAGCCAAAGATTTTGTATTATATAAAATACACATTCACACACACATATACACATGCAGTGAAACCTGTGCAAGCTGGAACTTGCGTAAGCTGGAAACCTGTCAGAGAAGGAAAACTCAGATATTTTCCACTAATAGAAAGCGATAGAAAAGTGGTAAGTTACACCTTGTCAAAGGCGGAATACTTGCCAGACCTAGAAAAACAGGGCAGTCTCGTTGAGTTCCGGCTCTCACAGGTTCCACTGCATAACACACACACACACACACACACATATGCATATTTTTTCAAGTAAAAAATCATAATACTTTATAGAGTGGCTATGCTCCTTTAATGTCTCATTGGGACCTTGCTGTAATTCTGGAGCTGGCACCTGGCTCAGGCTCACCCATGACATTTTCGGTTGATCTTTGTCTTGTTTTCTTCCCAAGCTGACCTTCAAACAGAAAGTTCATAGCCTCTTCTCAGCTGTTAATGTGATTTATTTCTTATGTCTGGGAAGTCAGGATTGTTGCTGAATGCATTGTCTTAAGGGGATCGAGGTTCTTGATTTAATGCCAGGACATTCCCAGCTGACAGAAAACTAAAGTCACCAACCCCAATTGTAAAGATTACCAAGTTTGTGGCTCAGGGACATTTTAGATGACAGGTCAAGCAAATGTTAGGCCACTTCTGGCACACCCCATACGTGTTGGGTTGTCTGTTGATTGTAATGCAGTATCATTGTTGCACTGATCAACAGACACCCCAGTGGCTTGTCAGTCTGAAAAATTTTATGCAGCAACTAAATCGCTTTTCCTTATTCTTTAAGGACAGTATTTGATTGCGTTAGTCTGTTTTTAACTTTGCAATTCTGGTCCTGTAGCAAAATGTATTGTTTTCCTAATTTTCAAAATTGGAAGTGCAGTATGTGCTTTTAAGGTTTCTAAGGATCACAGCTAGTAAACTATTAAATATAAATGGAAAGGAGACATCTGATGAGCTCCACACACGGCCGTGTTACAACTCTTAATCCCCCAAGGATGAAACATGTCATCCCTTCTAACACTGTGAGGAAGAGCCATCTTGTAGAAAAACAAGATGCAAGTACTATTTTGATTAAAAATAATTTACTAGAGTTGTCATCTAGTTAGTCAGTTGGCCTGGGGAACATTAGCGCTAGTGATTTGAAAGCCATCGTGAGCCTCCCTCAAGCAAGACCAAGCTGGTTTCCTTAGATTCCTGTTTTGTGCCTTTACCACCCTCAATTAGCTTCTTCCCAGTATGAAACAGTGGAAAGGCAGAGGGAGAATTTAGAGCTTAGCTTATTAACAACAGATTTTTTTTCTTTGTATGTATTAGTAACCTAGCAATAGAACTAGTTTAAATAATTTTTAAAACATGTCATAATTTCAAATGGACATCAGCATTTGTGCTGTTGTATGTATATGCAAATACCCTAAGAAATCTAGTATTTTATCAAAAGGTACAACTCCAAAAAATGAAACCTACTAACTTGTTTCTATGGTAACCACTATTGAAATGTATCTAGCTGGCATGTGTCTTCACATAATTTTTCTCTGAGAGTTTCAGGGAGTTCATTAAATTTACTTTCCTGACAGATAGATAGATGGATGGATGGGTGGATAGATACAGATAGATGTAGACATAGGGAGATACATAATAAAAAAAAAAAAATCGTTTTATTCATTGAGGATGTGAGACTGTTGTAAAATTCCCACGAATTCATATAAAGTATGACTTCATCCTTGTGCATGAATATGTTTGGCTAAGGGACAAGTCCATTGTTTTATAAATTTAGTTTAAACCAGTAATGGAGCCAGGTAAGTACTGATTTCTAAAAAAAACAGATTGATCTTATTTCCTAAAAGTTTTCTGGTATTTATATATGGAACTGTTAGATTCAGCACATGTTGATTTCCAGAAGGACAAAAGTCATTAAAATTCACTTTGTTATTCCTACAAGACCCTGCATGAGAAGATGTTGGATATTTTCCTTTATTCCTCTTGCATAGTTGTCTTTGTTACTCAAGTCTCTGCCTTGATATGGTTCTGACCTGGGTTTATAAACCCTCCTTTTGGCCCTTCTTCCTTGTCAAAAGTTGTGTCAGGTAAATACAGTGGAAGTCACAACTTATTCAGAGAGCTCAATATTTCCCAACAGCTCTATTCAGAGCAGCTGACTGCAACGTGACCAGTCATACATATGGGATTCCAAAGAATTTTATATTTAAGATAAAGTAAACTCTTGGTTTGTTTTGAGAATTTGTCCTCCTCTCCTGAGGCCTGTAATCTCACAGAACAAACAGATGTGGTCAGTCTTCTTGTAATATAAAATGTACAGTCACTAAGAGTGTTAATGTTATGGTAGAGCTCCTGGTGTTTAGTCAAGTTCAAGGGGAAACATTTTATAAGGTAAAGTGGCAGGAAATTGAGACATATTGAGGAAATAAAGCTACGCTGGGGCCCAGCAACCAAGGAATTACATTTAGTCTGCAAGGATGGCAAAGGAGCCAGGATGTCTCTGAGCCTGCTTTCATTAGACATGGTTGGCCACAGTAACACTTAATTACTTGCTGAGGAGGAATGAATATTTAACTTAAAGGCCCTTTCTCTATATTTTCAAGTTTTCAGTCTGATGGCACCTAATGACAACAATCTAGGCTGCTAAGATAAGAGTATTGTCACTCCTGGGTGGTGGACAATGGCTTTTCACAGTTTCTCAGATTCCATTGGCATAGTGTAAGACCCTATAGTCTTTAACTTTAGTCTGTAGTTTCAATGCCTTCAAGAAGTAAACGAATAAAGACAACCCACTTCAGTGTCCAGTGAGTTGAAGTATGATAGCTTCAAGGAATCCAGGTTCTCCTATTTTCTTGTATCCCAGAATCTCCCTTTTTTTCCTGTCTTCTTTATTCCCCCTGTGTTCAAGTTCTACCGTTTCTCTCCTGGGTGGTCACAGTGACCTCCTTCCTAGCCTCCCACCTTCCACATATGGCCCCTTCATTCGTCTTCCGTGTTGCCAACCAGAATGATGTTTCTAAAGGCGAAACTAAAAGTCATGTCATGACTTTGCTTAAAATATTTTAAAGCCTTCTCTTAACAGCACGCTCCTTTGCAAGACACCTAATATCCAGAGTATGTAGGACCTTCTTCCCTTTCCTTCCCCCTCCCTCTTCAGTGTTCTAGACAGACCTTTGGTTTCCCAAAAGCTTTGAACTGAATGCTTGAATTCTTTTTCAATCCTACCCTGCAGGCCTGAGCATCCCTCCTGCCCCAAGCTCATCTCTATCCTGGTGCACTGCTTTCTAATGGTTATTTGACTTACCTTCTTCACTAGACTCTAAGCATCTTGAGGGCTATGTCTTGCTTGTGTTTGTATATTTAGCACCTGATATATAGTTGTTGTTGTTAGTTGCTGCCAAGTTGGCGCCAACTCATGACAACCCTATGTACAACAGGATGAAATGTTGCCTGTTCCTGTGCCATCTTCATGATCAGTGGTATGTTTGAGTCCTTTTTTGCAGCTTTGTATAGTACCTTCCAACTTAGGGAGCTCATCTTCCAGCACTATATTAGACAATATTCTATTGTGATCCATAGAATTTTTCATCAACTAGTTTTCGGAAGTAGATCCCCAGGCTTATTTTCCTAGTCTGTCTTAGTCTGGAAGCTCCTGAAACTTGTCTACCATGGGTGACCCTGCTGATATTTGAAATACTGGTGGCACAGCCTCCAGTCTCATAGCAGCATGTGAGCCACCGCAATATGACAGACTGACAGACAGGTGGTAGGATATATAGTTGGTTCCCAGTATAAATGTTTATTATGTGAATAAATCAGTGAGTGGTTGTATCACACAGGAAGCAGAGGTGAAGGAGAAGTTGCCTTTAATTTGTAAAAATAGACATGAGTTGCAGTTTATAGAGATTTCAAAAAGAGTGAGGCTGGCTGGTTGCTCAGGGTTGTCATCACAAGGACATGGCCCTGGTGGGTAGCCACAGGACCGAAATCAGTTTTACTAGGTCTTTTAGAGAGATGAGACTTGTAAGAATTGACTTATAATTAAATGTATGAGGGATTAATTTGTAACTGAGATGTTTTGGTATTCCTTTACAGAGAAAAAGAGAGCTATAAGGCAGTACAGCTGTGAGTCGTTTGCTCAGGTCACATCCTCTTGGTCTCTAAGCCTACTCAGGAGACCAAATGTTAGAGCTTGTTAAGTTTTAGTGTGATGAATAATTCAATCTTCTCTTGTTGTCCTTAAGGGATTTACCATCAAGCTGAATTATCTGAAGGAATGATTTTTTTTTCTTATAGAAGGGTATAGCTCTCTAAACCAGTGACTTACACACAGTCCTTAACAGCAGTCAGAACAGTTTTACCTTTGTTACGTTAATAACTGACACTTATTGAACGTTTACTCTGTGCCAGGCACGATTCTAAATGCTTTATATTAACTCAGTCCCCGTAACCCTATGATGTATTTACTATATTAACTCTGTTTTACAGGTGAGGAAACTGAGAATAAGGATGTTAAGTGATTTATCTAAAGGTACCCAGCTTCTGAAGGAAGCTGCGAGTGGAAGCCGTTCAGACTCTAATGCCTATACAGTTAACTACACATTGACCTATCTTTCTAAGAATACAGCCAACATTTATTGTGCGTTTGACTTATATTACTTCATTTAATTGTCACGGCAAGTGAAGTGTATTAAGACTTTTTTGGTTACAAGTGGCAGACTAACTTAAGAAAAGATTGAACTGTCCTATAACTGAGCCATCTTTGCGGGCTTAGTGGCCGGCTACTATGATGAATGCCCCATTGCTGTGGTGGAGCGGCTGTTCACAAAGGAAGAGGGGCGGGAAATGGACAAACAGAAGTCAAATGAGGAAATGGAGGTTTGTTTAGAGAGGTTAAGTTCAGGGTCACTCAGCTAGCAAGTGGCAAAGGTAGGTTTCAGAACTAGGCCACAGGCCTCCAAAACCATTCCATGTTTGCCCTGTTTTTTAGGAACTCTCTGCAGACTGCACATCCTTCTGCAACCACCCAGTCCCCAGCAGGTTATGATATCATTGACCAAGAAATCATTTTCTCTTTTTCGTTTTAGTTAAAGATACACTGGTCACATTTCATGAACCCAGCTGTCTCCTAAATGCAGTGTACATTACTTTGTTTAATCCTATAGTACCTTTTAGGCCAGGATATTTATATAAATAATTAAGTTTGTCTAAAATATATCTGTTTTTACTACTTTCCACTTCAGAGGCCGACCTTTTTCTGTCCTGGCCTCCAAATTCTGCAGAAGTCTTTACTACAGCCCTGAGACCAGACCAGTGCTTTTTCGGGCTAAGGTTTATGCAAAACATTGATCTTCATGGGAAATTTGGTTCTTGCTCACTTGGGTCTCAGTTCATGGAAATGTTCAAAAGTTCAAGCAGCAGGCTATAGATATACCAACAGTATATCTATGAAAAGCTGGCTTATGCTCTCTCTGTCACCCCACAACCGTCCTGCATAGATTTCTTACTAGGAGAATACTCTCTGAAGGCTGCCTGTGCTTTGCAATTCTGAGTCTGTTTATGAGGAAATGACAGCATTTTTTAGCATTTGCACCACAACGGATTGAGCCCCTGATCCTTGATGTGTTTAGTTTTGACATGTGCTCATCTCTACATCAAGCACAGAGGAAGCCACAGGAAATTGCTGCCTGTATTTCCAGGAAACTTAACTACATCACTGGCTCCCCTATTCGCACAACCAGAAGACCCTGGTGTGGGCATCAGCACCACTGATGAGGGTGGTGATAAGGAGCCAGGGAGTGTTCTCATCCCGTGCTTGCCAGTGAGAACATAAAGAAGGCAGGCTCGTCAGACTAAAATGAAAACTCTAAATCTGATTCTTAAGATATTCAGTCCTTGAAAATGTAAATACTGACTTTTGCAAATGGTTAATGTGCTTGGCTGCTAACCAAAAGGTTGGAGGTTCAAGTCCATCCAAAGGCTTATTGAAAGAATGGCCTGGTGATATACCTCCAAAAGGTCACAGCCATTGAAAACTCTACGGTGCACAGTTCCACTCTGACACACACAGGGTCACCATGAGTCAGAGTCAACGTGGTGGCAACTGGTGGTGGTAGTGGATGTGTGTAATCAAGTATAATTCCACAACAAAGTGTTGGGGGCCCTTACTTGTTCTGCTCGGGTTTGGTGCCTTGTGCGTGGTCCACAGGGCTGTGACTGGCACTCTTTCTGATCACAAGGGATTGAAATGAGATTCAGAAAATTTTTACATTAACCTGTTGAATTGAGGGATATAAAGAGCATGAGGTTACACTGACCATCTACTATTCTTTAAGAATGACTATAATAATGATAATAATCATGGCTAACGTTTATTGAGTGCTTACTGTGTGCCAGGCATTTGCTAAGGACTCTGTATGAATTATTTACTTTAACCCTCACATAAACTCTAAGAGGACTTTCTCTATTATCCCCAATTTTCTAATGAGACAACAGAGACTTAGAATTTAATAGCTTGTCCAGGATCACACAGCCAGTTGTTGTTAGCTGTTGTGGAGTTGGCAATCCCATGCATAACAGAATGAAAACACTGCTGGGCCCCATTTTATCCCCATGATCGATTGTGGATTGGACCGTGATGCATAGGGTTTTCATTGGCTGATTTTTGGAAGTAGATGACCAGGCCTTTCCTCCTAGTCCATCGTAGTCTGGAAGCTCTGCTGAAACCTGTTCAGCATCATAGCAACACACAAACCACCACTGACAGACAGATGGCGGCTGTGCATGAGGTGCCTTGACCAGGAATTGAACTCAGGTCTCCAACATGGAAGGTGAGAATTCTACCACTGAACCACCAATGTCCCCCTCACAACCAGTAGAGGACACAAAATTCAAACCCAGGTCTATCTAGTTCTAAGCCAGTACCCTAGCCAACACTGTAAACAGTCAAGTAGATTTTCCTGGCGGTGGGGTAGGACTGGCAGTCTGTGTGCACAGGCAGATGGAAGCAGACAAGATCCATCCAAGCAGGCTGAAGACTTGTTCCCAGAGAAGGCTTTGGTGTAGATCTGCCTTAGTGACATTCTCACATGGAAGAAAGGATCGGGTGATAGTCCAATAAATACCACAAGAGAATTTATGTGTTTTCTGGGTGCTGGTCCAAATCAGAGGAGCAAAAATGTAGTTTCTCACCTCATCAAGATCTCAGCTTCCTAGCACAGCTCTCTTCTATATTTTACCTTGGAAATTCAAATTCTGATTAATACAAGTGTGAGAAATTGATGTTGTTTCAGCTTTTCTGTGAACTGAAACAGATTTTCATTTAAGCCTGAAATCTCCTGTCTTATAGATCAAAAAGAGATGCCCTGGAAGAGAAAAACAAAACCCGTTGCCATCAAGTCGATTCAGACTCATGGTGACCCTATAACACAGGGTAGAACTGCCCCATAGGATTTTCAAGGAGCAGCTGGTGGATTCGAGCTGCCGACATTTTGGTTAGCAACTGAGCTCTTAATGACGTCTTTAAGAGTAGTGACTCCATAAATATTTGAGATTTAATGAGAACTATTTATTTATTAATACCCCACATTGTTGTAAAAAAGATTTGGATTTAAAGATACATTTAAGAAAAGCAGATAACAAAAGGTAAAAACATGTGGATAAAAAAAAAAAACCAAACCCGTTGCCATTGAGGTGATTCTGACTCATAGCGACCCTATAGTGGCGTAGTGGTCAAGTGGTATGGCTGCTAACCAAAAGGCTGGCAGTTCGAATCTACCAGGCACTCCTTGGAAACTCTATGGGGCAGTTCTACTCTGGCCTATAGGATCGCTATGATGAACATGTGGATAGGAATCAATAAAGGATGTCAAGGTCATTTATGAACTTGTTAGAAATGTCCATAAATGTGGTTTTGAGCTTTCTGACAGCTATTGTGAAGAAGGAAAGAGAAGTATCATGGAAATTGATTTTCAAAACCCAAAAGAAGAGAAGCTCTCTTAAAATTTTGGCAAACGCATAGTGTGTAACTCTACACAGGTGTGTATTAATGCTGGTTTAAAGTTGTTGGTATGCAGCCCTTCTGCACACCTCTCTGCTTAATTTTGGGACTTGTATCTATGCATATGTCTACTTCTGGATTATTTCTGGCCTGATAATCTGGTTTGTGTATTATCTGTTTCTTCATTTCTCTTCCTTCTGGGCCTGTCGTTCATCTCCTGGACATTTCTTTTTTATTAGCATTTCTGCTAAATGATAAGCAAGAAAAATAAAAATAAACACACACTCTAGCACTCAGGTTTGCTGTTTACAGAGATGGTTTTAATGCTTTTTAGCTAATCAGAATTTCAGCAAAGATCTCTCTACATCAGTCTATTCGTAATAGAGCTCTTGGCAGTCTCAGGGCGCAGCCCACCCCTGTGTGGGCCACAGGTTAAGACAGGGAGAGATGCCGATAGAGTTAGGTTTGACACCACTATACCCAAGATAAAAGCCATTCCTGATGACTTGATGTAGATTGTGAGAAGGGTAGAAACTGCTGATTAAAACAAGGTGTTTTGATTACATGGATTTCAATTATAAGTATTTCCCTTCTCTCAAGTTATAAAGAATTGATAGTCTTGCAAGGCACCCGTGTTGTATATTTGTGCCCTTAAAAGGCCTGGATCACAGGCAAGATTTTTTTTTAACTTTTCTTTTCTTTTTTCGATCAAATATATTGTATCTATTGAAAGTTTGAAGATCAGCGCATTCCCTCCCTTCCAAAAATAAGAAAGCCTAGCTTTCACTAGAGTTCTTTTCATCTCCAAGACTGTCTCAAATATTGACTAATTAAATAGAAATGGAGGAAGTCTGGCTAAATAGCCTCTCTTTGAGGACCAGCCCATTGGACTTAAAATGCACAGTGATTTGCTGTATCTTTGAAAACAGAAGCAACTAGAAATCTTTTATTATTGGCCATAATAGCAAGTGGCATCTCTGATTATGTTTGGCAGCTGACATATCAAATAGCATTTTAGTTGGTTGTTATACATGAGATAGTAGGATATGAGTAGACTAAAAATGAGACTTTACAGCCCTGGGATATGGAATATCTGACATCTAGGAGTTGCCATAACAACTCATCAGGATGTTGCTTTATAGTCTTTTAGATTAGGTTCTGGCTCAGGGTTGCTGGATTGGAATTGGGTCGGGGGAAGTGGTAACAGGATATGAATATTTTACCTTCACAAAATGGTATTGGAGTTTGCAGTTTGTTCACGTTGTAAGGTCAAGTAGAAATGACATTGAAGAAATATTTAAATACTACAGAACTCACACAAGGTCGCATTTGCAGAGAGAATACTCGGATGGAGTGGTCTAAGACTTAGCAGCTGAAAGGCAGGATTTCCTGTCCTTGGTGGATGGATAAAACATATGCAAGTGTCCTTAATACATGCACGTCCCTGAACAGTTATATGTAAATGAAAATTTGGTAAATTAACCTCTTTTTATAATTGTGTCATACATTATAAAATTGGAACTGAACATCCCTAAGAAAGCAGTTTGGCTGCAAAGCAAACCACAGCTGCTTTTAGTGCTCCATAGCCTCTGTCTTCACTGGAAATGGCGTTCAGAGTGTGGAATTTGGATCAGGAAAGGAAGGGGCTGGAGAACAGGGCACCACATTCCTCACCTGTCACATTGGCTTTGGAGTTTCCCATATGATCATGTGTGTCTCAGGCATGCTTCTCACCAGGGTTGATACATGGAAGCAGCTTGCAAACTGCAGAGCTCTGTTACTAAGTCTGATCCTAGTTCTGCAAGTAGCAGTGTGATCTTGGACAAGATACATTTCAACTCTGGGTTCCTCACAGGAAATGAGGGAGTTGAGCTTCCTCTGGTTGTCAGGTTGTGCTATTTATCATGATGTGGGCCAGGGCCAGGGTGCTACAGTTCTCTTCTTTGCCATGAAACCCATGTTTTCATTATGACTCTGCAGTAAAACTACCCCTTCATGGTTAGTGGGATATCATAATAATTAAAGACAGGGCAAAAGGATTCATCCCAATTCCCCAAATTTTTGGTTATATAATTGTGGTTTTTCTGAAGCAAAGACTGTCATGCAATGAGGGAAGGATGAAACCCCAGTCAGAAGATAGTCAGTTCCATTAAGCCCTCCCACTCCCACTACCATTGTCATCAGCTTGCCGAATCTTTACTGAGCATTTTCTATGTGGATGGAGACCATGCTAAACACTTTATGTACCTCATACCCTTTAGTCCTTACAACAAACATGTATGAATATGAAATATATAAAATTGATTCATCGAATATTTACTGTGTACCAGGTTTTATACCAAATCCTCAGAATAATCCAGTGAGGTAAATAAATGAATTAACTCAGTCCTTACAACAAATGTTGTTGTTGTTGCTGTTGTTAGGTGCCATTGAGTCACTTCTGACTCATAGTGACCGTATGTACAACAGAACAGAACAAATGCCCGATCTGTGCCATCCTCACAATCATTGCTATGTTTGAGGCCACTGTTGCAGCCACTGTGTCAGTGCATCTCATAAATGGTCTTCCTCTTTTTCGCTAACCCACTACATTACCAAGCATAATGTCCTCCACGAAGGAACTGGTCCTTCTTGATAACATGTCCACATATGTGAGATGAAATCTCACCATCCTCACTTCTGAGGAGCATTCTGGCTCTACTTCTTCCAAGACAGATTTGTGCATTCTCCTGGCAGTCTATGGTATATTCAGTGTTCTTCACCAGCACTATAATTCAGAGGCATCACTTCTTTGGTCTTCCTTATTCATTGTCCATTTTTCTCACCTATATGAGGCAATTGAAAATATCATGGCTTAGGTCAGGTGCACCTTAGTCCTCAAAGTGACATCTTTGATTTTTAACAATTCAGAGAAATCTTTTGGAGCCAATTTGCCCAGGCTCAGTAAGTCGATTGATTTCTTGACTACTGCTTCCATGGGCATTGATTGTGGATCCAACTAAAATGAAATCCCTGACAACTTCAATGTTTTCTCCATTTATCATGATGTTGCTTATTGGTCCAGTTGTGAGGATTTTTGTTTTCTTTATGTTAAGGTGTAATCTATACTGAAGGCTGTGGTCTTTGATCTTCATCAGTAAGTGCTTCAAGTCCTCTTTGCTTTCAGGAAGCAAGGTTGTGTCATCTGCATAATGCAGTTTATTAATGAGTCTTCCTCCAATCCCGATGTCACATTCTTGTTCAGATAGTTTCACTTCTCAGATTATTCGCTCAGCATACAGATTAAGTGTATGTATGGTGAAAGGATACAGCCCTGACACATACTACTCATCTGTCAGTTCATCGTACTGTGGTGGCTTGTGTGTTGCTGTGATGCTGGAAGCTATGTTGTTGTTATTAGGTGCCATTGAGTCATTTCTGACTAATAGCAAAAAAAAAAAAAAAAAGCAACCCTGTGTAAAACAGAATGAAACACTGCCTGGTCTTGCACCGTCCTCAAAATTGTTGTTATGCTTGATCCCGTTGTTGCAGCCACTGTGTCAGTCCATTTTGTTGAGGGTCTTCCTCTTTGTCGCTGATTCTCTACTTTACCAAGCATGATGTCCTTCTTCCGAGACTGATCCCTCCTGATGACATGTCCAAAGCATATGAGACGAAGTCTCCCCATCCTTGCTTCTAATGAGCATTCTGACTGTACTTTTCCAAAATAGATTTGTTCGTTCTTCTGACAGTGTATAGTATATTCAGAGTTCTTCACCAATACCATAATTCAAAGGCATCGATTCTTCTTCATTCTTCCTTATTAATTGTCCAGCTTTACATACGTATGAGGCAATTGAAAACACCATGGCTGGGTCAAGCACACGTTAGTCCTTAAAGTGACATCTTTGTTTTTTAACACTTTAAAGGGATCTTTTGCAGCAAATTTGCCCAATCCAATAGGTCCTTTGATTTCTTGACTGCTGCTTCCATAGGCATTGATTGTGGATCCAAGTAAAATGAAATCCTTGACAACTTCAATCATTTCTGTGTTTATCATGATGTTGCTATTGGTCCAGTTGTGAGGATTTTTGTTTTGTGTTAAGGTGTAGTCCAGACTGAAGTCTGTGGCCTTTGATCTTCATCAGTAAGTGCTTTAAGTCCTCTTCATTTTTAGAAAGCAAGTTTGGGCCATCTGCATATCACAGGTTGTTAATGACTCATCCTCCATCCTTGGTGCCACACTCTTCTTCGTATAGTCCAGCTTCTTGGGTTATTTGTTCAGCATACAGACTGAATAAGTATAGTGAAAGGATACAACCCTGATGCACACCTTTCTTGACTTCAAACCACATGATATTTCCTTGTTCTGTTTGAACAACTGCCTCTTTTTCTATGTACAGGTTCCACATGAGCACAAGTAAGTGTTCTGGAATTCTCATTCTTTGCAGTATTGTCCATGATTTGTTATGATCCACATAGTCAAATGCCTTTGCATAGTCAATAAAACACGGGTAAACGTCTTTCTGGTATTTTCTGCTTTCAGCCGTGATCTATCTTACATTAGCAATGATACCCCTTGTTCCACATTGTCTTCTGAATCCGGCTTGAATTTCTGGCAGTTCCCTGTTGATGTACTGCTGCAACTGCTTTTGAATTATCGTCAGCAAAATTTTACTTGTGTGGGACATAAATGACATTGTTCTATAATTTCCACATTCTATTGGATCACCTTTCTTTGGAATGGGCATTAATATGGATCTGTTCCAGTTGATTGGGCAGGTAGCTGTCTTCCATATTTCTTGGCATAGATGAGTGAGCACCTCCAGTGCTGCATCCGTTTGCTGAAACATCTCAATTGATATTCCATCAATTCCTGGAGCCTTGTTTTTCATCAGTGCCTTCAGTGCAGCTTGGACCTCTTCCTTCAGCATCACCAGTTTATGATCATATTCTACATCCGGAAATGGTTGAACGTTCTTTTTGATACAGTGACTCAGTTTATTCCTTCCATCTTCTTTTGATGCTTCCTGTGTCTTTTAATATTTTCTCTGTAGAATCCTTCAGTATAGCAACTCGTGGCTTGAATTTTCTTTTCAGTTCTTTCAGCTCGAGAAATGCCAAGTGTGTTCTTCCCTTTTTGTTTTCTATCTCCAGGTCTTTGCATATGTCATCATAATACTTTTCTTTGTCTTCTTAAACCACCCTTTGAAATCTTCTGTTCAGCAATTTTACTTCATCATTTCTTTCTTTTGCTTTAGCTACTTGCAGTTTAAGAGCAAGTTTCAGAGTCTCTTCTGACATCCATTTTTGTATTTTCTTCCTTTTCTGTCTTTTTAATGACCTCTTGCTTTCTTCATGTATGATGTCCTTGATGTCATCCCACAGTTTGTCTAATCTTTGGTCATTAGGGTTCAAAGCATCAAATCTATTCTTGAAATGATCTCTAAATTCAGATGGGATATACTTAAGGTCACACTTTGCCTCTCGTGGGTTTGTTCGAATTTTCTTCACCTTCAACTTGAATTTGCAAATGAGCAATTGATGGTCTGTTCCACAGTTGACCCCTGGCGTTATTCTGACTGATGATATTGAGCTTTTCCATAGTCTCTTCCCACAGATGTAGTCGACTTGATTCCTGTGTATTCCATCTGGGGAGGTCCACATGTACAGTCACTGTTTATGTTGTTGAAAAAAGGTATTTGAAATGCAGAAGTCATTGGTCTTACAAAATTCTGTCATGCAATCTCCAGCGTAGTTTCTGTCACCAAGGCCATGTTTTCCAACTACCAGTCCTTCTTCTTTGTTTCCAACTTTTGCATTTCAGTCTCCAGTAATTATCAATGGGTCTTGATTGCAGGTATGATCAATTTCAGATTGAAGAAGTTGGTAAAAATCTTCAGTTTCTTCATCTTTGGCCTTAGTGGTTGGTGCCTAAAATTTGAATAATAGCCTTATTAACTGGTCTTCCTTATAGGCATATGGATATCATCCTATTACTGACAATGCTGTACTTTAGGATAGATCTTGAGACGTTCTTTTAGACAGCGAATGCAATGCCATTCCTCTTCAGTTTGTCATTCCCAGCATGGTAGACCATACGATTATCTGATTCAAAATGGCCAATACCAGTCCATTTCAGCTCATTAATGCCTAAGATATTGATCATCATGCATTCCATTTCATTTTTGACAACTTCTAATTTTCTTAGATTCGTACTTCATACATTCCAATTATTAATGGATGTTTGCAGCTGTTTCTTCTCATTTTGAGTCATGTCACATCAGCAAATGAAGGTCCCCAAAGTTTACCTCCATCCACATCATTAATGTTGACCCTGCTTTGAGGAGGCCACTCTTCCACAGTTGTATTTTGAGTGCCTTCCAACCTGTGAGGCTCATCTTCTGGCAATATATCAGACAATGTTCCACTGCTATTCATAAGGTTTTCACTGCCCAGTTTTTTCAGAAGTAGACTGCCAGGTCTTTCTTCCTAGTCCATCTTAGTCTAGAAGCTCCACTCAAACCTATCCACTAAGGGTAACCCTGCTGATATTTGAAATACTGGTGCCAAAGCTTCCAAACAGCAGCACACAATCCACTATAGTATGACAAACTGACAGACACATGGTGGGCTGGCCACTGATATGCCACTGCTGATTCAAATACCAGCAAGGCTGCCCGTGGTAGACAGGTTTCAGTGGTGTTCCCAGACTAAGACAAACTAGGAAGAAGGACCTGGCGATCTACTTCTTAAAAAATTGGCCAGTGAAAACCTATGAATAGCAGCAGAACACAACAGAGGTAAATGTTATCGATTATCTTCATTTTTATAAAAAAAAAAAAAGGAAACTGAGCCATAACTAATAACTAGTGGGTCAGGGATTTGAATCCAAGTGATATGGCCTCAGAGCCTTTCTCATAACCTCTTTGCCTATGGTTCTCCACTCTCACATGACATTATCGTTAACTTGGGGAATTTTTAAAATACAGCAGTTGAAGGGGGCCCATTTCAGACCAGTCAAAATCTCTGAGGTCATAGCCTGCACCCCTGTACTCTAATAAGTAGCCTTTGATGGAATACTGGAGGTTAAGCGGCTGGGCAAGTTGACTGTAGCCCCACAGCCAGCAGATGTCTGACCTAGGACTTGCCTCCAGACCTGCTTGTTCTAAAGCTGAGTGCCTTGGTGGCACAGGGGATGACATTACAATTACTACTGTTGTTATCACAGGCTCGCACCTACCACCATGCCTAGTTCCCTCTTCCTGCTCTAAATCCCAAAGCTGTAAGTTCTTTAGGGCCTTTTAAAGACTGTGTGTAATACACCGTATTATGAGGATCAGAGAACACAATTCTTGTTCAAATCAAAGCAGTGATTTCCCACTTGAAAGTTTCAAACCTTTACCATCACCTTCACTAACTGTAATGTAAATTAATTTGCTCTTTCTTCATTGAGCTAAGTTTTCCACCAGAAGAGGCTAAGACAGTGGTTCCCAAACTTTGATGAACATTTCAGTCACCTAGGGATCTTTAAAGTGTTGATGCCTGGCACCCATCCCAGACACTCTGCTTTTTTAGTTTGAGGTGTGATCTGGACAATTGGATGTTTAAAATCTCTCCAGGTAATTCTGATGTGCAACAAAGTTTGAACCAGTAGTTTAAAATCGTGGTCTGGTATGTTCATAGGTGTGTGAAGGACTTAAGACTATAGAATAGCCTCTGAAGACAGAGCTCACTCATCAATTCTCTGAAAGGTTTCACCACCGGCTCTTTTCTGCCTTTTAACTGGTGTGATTAATTTGCATTTAATTCTGCTCAGTTCACTACCCGACTTGGAGTTTCTCCTTGCTGTTTGGTTTCTCCCCAAAGGTTGTTCTTATACTTTGGCTCTTGGAGTGATACTGGTGACCTCTCTGTGAGATGTTGTTATAAAGGTCTCAGCCTCATTTGACTCTTACTTATTTTCATTTGTCACACATTTTTTTAAGTGTTTTTACTTTTAAAACATTTTTATGGTTTTAACGTTGCTTCTTTCTTCCAAGAGCAAAATAAACACCTCTTCCGTGTAATGCCTTATAATAATAAACTACTCTTGCTTCTTTTCTCAAAGTGACTGACCATCAGATTCAATCATGAGACACGACTGGCACATCTACAGGGCTTACCAGTTTATCATATCTTACAGATACAAGAGGATGGAAAGTTGGAGATCACGTAATGAAGAATTTGTGGAGACTTTATCCTCAAGGAAAAGTCAGGTTAACATAATCAGTTGGAAAATATAGCTAGATTACAAAAGCGTTTTAAAGTGGAAAGGTAAATTTGTTGACCAATTTGCAAATGGACTTGATTGATCTACAAATTCTTTTTTCAGTAAGGTGGATCTTAAACTGGGATTTTTTTTAAAGTGAGAGAGATGTTGTTTGGTGGATAGAATAGGTGAGTAATTTGCAGATAGGACAGCTCTTGGTAGATTCTGGAGGTGGAGAATGGAGCATCACAGGCCGCTTGGACAGCCAGCTGGTGAGCAAGTATAAATGGGTTATGGCAGATAATGAGCAAGGATTGGTAGGTGGAAGAGGTGCTGTGTGTGATTTAAGAGCAAGAATACTTTGGAAGAGCTTAAAAAGGAAAAGGTATATTAGAAGGAGTTTCTGTTTTCCTTCGTGTGGTGGTGGAAGTCTAGTTGGTCCGTAATTGTGTTGGTATTTTGGATCACTGAACAAGGCTGGTAGTTTTGGGTTGGTATTGTGCTTTTCTTGAGGGTAAGTCTTTTGAAATTAACTCTGCTCCTTTAGGTTTAAAATTTTGTCATTCTGATGTCCTGTCTACATCTTGCTGCTGTAATCTCCAAGAAAAGAAAAGGAGGTTAGGAAGCCTCTCTTTTGAAATGGAAGGGTCAGAGCAAGCAGGGGGCTGTCACGGTTGTTTCTCTTTGTTCAGGAATTAGAACATGTGAGCAAGTGGTTCCACCCTTCGTCTTGTGAGCTGTTTTCCTCCGATATTTCCTAATTTTTCCCATGACGTTTCAGTCTGTTTCTTCACAAGATGGTAAGGCTTGAAAGACCCCATTGTTTTACAGGAGTGCGAGCTAGCGCACATTTGCTGATCTGGGCGGCTGGGGTCTGAGTGTGGGTGGTATATGGCTGAGCAAAAATGCAGGCTGGGCATGTGTGGATCATGTTCCTGGTAATGGCAAACACTTTTCCGTCAAAAGCAGTTTGTAGAGTATCTTTTTACTTGATAGAAGGTGTTGTATTTTAAAAATATTACTCACAAACTGCAGTCTACCTTGATTGACAGAAGTAAGGACATTGTATTGGGCTAAGGAAAGTTTCTTAATGGCAAGGCAAATAGAGCAAGACCTTATCCAAACCTTACTTCTTCTTCAGATAAATACCACCTTTTGTTCTTGTAATGCGCACACAGTCCTTGAAGGCCTGGCCAGGATTTATATGAGCTCTTGGAGTAGCAGCCCTGCATATTCCGCGTGGCAAATTCCAGTCAGTTTGTACTTTTTGAGGGTGCAAGCTATTAATTACAGTAGGAAGAAAACACTGTAACAGATGAACTGCAACTATAGCCTAAAATAGATTTTTTGAGTAAAAGAAATTGTGATTTAATGTTAATAAGGTTTTCTTTAGGCGATATAATGAAATTAATGTATTGTCTTTGTAGTAATGTATAAGGAATCAGGCTCTGTATTTGATTATTGTCTTTGTAGTAACATGTAAGGAATCAGGCTCTGTATTTGATTAACAACAATAGACCAGCGTTTGTATAAGACTTTAGAAGTCACACAAACATTTTCAATCAGATTTACAAAATTCCTCATTTTTTAATTACAGCTTTATTGAGACAGAATTCACATAACTTTCAATTCCTCCTTTTAAATTATAAAATTCTGTGGTTTTTAATATATTCACAAAGATGTACAGCCATCACCATGATTGGTTCCAGAACACTCTCATCACACCCAAAAGAAACTGTCCATTAGCAGTCTGTCCTCAACTCCCTCCATTTATTTGCCTGTTATGGATATTTCATATAAATGGAATCATACCTTATGTGGTCTTTTGTGATTGGCTTCTTTGACTCAGCATAGTGTTTTCAAGGTTCATTCGTGTTGTGGCATATAACAGTATTTCGTTTCTTTTGATGGCTGAATAATTTTTCTTTGTCCCCATCACTTTTTTAATATTCTCCATGGCAGCAGTGACGCTGGGACCTGAAATCAGTGTTGTGAGTCAATTGTGTGCATCTCTTTACAACTCCATGTTTAGCGATTGGTATCAGCCACAGTGAAAGTTACACCATGAAAATCACTCATGCTACAAATCAGAGCTCCTCTACTCCCAGGGTCTTTTGTTAAACATTTAGAAGCACACTATGGCCCAAAGTGGAATGGAAAGTCAAGGAATCTTCCCCTGAGGCAAGTAATGTACTGTTTTCACTTAATTCAGCAGTCAGAGGGAACCTTTTAAAATATGAGCCAGGCTGAGTGAAACATGTCAATCACAAAAGGACAAGTATTGTATGAGACCACTACTGTAAAAACTCACGAAAAGGTTTACATACAAAAAGAGACAATCTTTGATGGTTACAAGGGAGGAGAGGGTTGGGGATGGAAAAACACTTAATACATAAGTGGAAACTTTGAAGGATAAGACAGTACACAATACTGGGAAAGCCAGCACAACCTGTACAAGGCAAGGCCATGGTGGCTCCATAGACACATCCAAACTCCCTGAGGGACTGAATTGTTGGGCTAAGGGCTATGGGCACCATGGTCTCAGGGAACATCTAGCTCAATTGGCATAACAGAGTTTATAAAGAACATGTTCTACATTCTACTTTGGTGAGTAGCGTCTGGGGTCTTAAAAGCCTCTGAGCGGCCATCTAGGATACTCCACTGGTCTCACCCGTTGGGGAGCAAAGAAGAATGAAGAAAACTAAAGATTCAAGCAAAAGATTAGTCCAAAGGACTAATGGACCACATCTACCACGGCCTCCACCAGACTGAGTCCAGTACAGCTAGATGGTGCCCGGCTGCTACCAATGATTGCTCTGACCAGGCTCACAATAGAGGGTCTTGGACAGAGCTGGAGAAAAATGTAGGACAAAATTCTAACTCAAAACTAAAGACTAGACTTGCTGACCAGACAGAGACTGGAGAAACCCTAAGAGTATGGCCCCCAGACACCCTTTCAGCTCAGTAATGAGGTTGCTCCTGAGGTTCACTCTTCAGCCAACGATTGAACAGGCCCACGGGACAAAACAAGACTAAAGGGGTGCAGCAGGCCTGGGGCAAGGACTGGAAGGCAGGAGGGAACAGGAAAGCTGGTAATAGGGAACCCAGGGTTGAGAAGGGAAAGCGTTGACTTGTCGTAGAGTTGTTAACCAATGTCATAGAACAATGTGTATACTAACTATTGGATGATAAACTAGTTTGTTCTGTAAACCTGCATCTAAAGTACAATAAAATAAATAAATAAATATAAGCCAGGTCATGTGGCTTCTCTGTCTAAAACCGTCCAGTGGCTTCCCATTTTTCACTTGGAGTAAAAGCCTCACTGTGGCCTTTCAAGATCTGGCTGCCCTAGGCCTCTTTTTCCTCATCTGTACTTCCTCCTGGCTGTTACCACCAGACACCTGCTCTCATCCCTGTTTCCTTAGGACACCCTAGGCATACTCCTGTCTTAGGGCCTTTGCTCTTGGGCAGTGGTTCTCAAACTTTAGGTACAACAGAGTCACCTGGAAAAAAAGGGCTTGTTAAAGAACACATTTCTGAGTCCCACCTCAGCGTTCCTGAGCCAGTAGCAAGTTCTCATTTGGTGCTGATGTAGATGGCCCTGGAGTCCCATTTGGGAACCACTGGGCTAATGGGTGTCCTCTTGATTTACACATCATCTCCTTCAAGTCTTTGATCCAGTTTCACCTTCTCATGGAGGCCCACCCTGGCTGTCTTACTTAAAATTGCATCTTTCTTCCTCCACCACATTTTTAATCACCTCACCATGGTCAGTAATTTTTTTTTTCCACAGAAACTTACCACCTTATAACAAAAATAACTTATTAGTCTTCTTCTTTGTGTTTATTGTCTATCCCCCTACCCCCACTAGACTTGAAATTCCACAGAGGTAGAGGATTTTGTCTGTTTTCTTCAATGATATATTCCAAGTCTCTAGGACAGTGCTTGGTACATGGTAGGTGCCCAGTAAATATCACTGAATAAATTAATGAATGAGCAACATTGAGAAATGGGTAATATATTCCAGATTTTGGTCCTAGCCCCTTTAATTCTAACTCAATAGAGAATCTTGCGACACCTTCTGCAGTGTTGTTCTTAACTTCACTGCTTTTAGGATAATGAGGGTGGTATCTGCCTGAAGCTAAAGTTTGGAAAAGGCTTGATGATCCTTAACAGTAGGTGCACCAAATGACTGCTCTTTGATTTACATTTTTATCCTCACAGGCCCCAAGCCAGTGGTCTTCAAACTCTGATCTGCAGAAGTTCCCTAGAAATGCTTTGAGGGGCTTTGCAAGCATTTCATTTGCATTTCATTTTTAATATACTTTAAACTGTTTTTTTACAACTGTAATAAAAAAAATCATGCACACTTAAAGGTGTTACATACCAAATTTTAACACATTGGGACCACCGAAGGATTCACTTGGCCTATCGAGTTAACCTTGAAGTAAAGGTTTTTTTCTGCTGTTCTGGCTTATACATTTCAACTTCTTATAAATGAGTGAGTGATCAGGAAGTCCTGTACCAGTCTTTTTCAGATTCCAGTCTGCTCATAAATCGAATGAGGGAATTCCTCCTGTCGCACACATTCAGCATGCTCGATTGCATGCCAGGCAGAGCTCGGGAGCCTCTGTGGGATGGAGGCTTCTGCATGGATTAATGGCCAGTGATACAGGACTAAAGTGAGCACAGCATACATCACTTAGTGACTTATATTCTGTTACAGGGTTGTGTATACCTACTCTACATTTTGGGTGCTCCTCAACTGACTTTTAAGGCAATTAAGTAATGGTCATATTATTATCACTGATGAAAATTTGAAATAAAAAAAAAATCTGCATTTTTTTTCTAGCTTTTGGATTAATTTAATTGAGGCCTATCAATTCAAGATCATTGAGATTACAAAATGAATTATTAATAGCTTCTGCATTTCCTATACAAGTATCTTCTGCTGTTCCAATCCACTCATTTCCAGAATTCAGATGCTGAGAGTTCCCATAGTACATTCCAGTAGCAAAGGATACAAGGTTATTTGTGTCAATTTAGTTTCTGAGTTTCAGGTAGTAAGTAATGAAAGAAGCAAGAGATTTACCGGAAAATTTGTCTGAATCTATTCAGTCCCTGGGTTTAGATAGCAGGCATTCAGATAGTGAGTGATAACCTGGAGTTATCTCTGAGCATCTGGATTTTCTTAATACAGGGTAACCAGATACAATGGAGAAGTAAGTCATATACTGGATCAGTTTTTTGGAAACCCTGGTGGTGTAGTGGTTAAGTGCTGCAACTGCTAACTAAAGGGCCGGCAGTTTGAACCCACCAAGCGCTCCCTGGAAACTCTATGGGGCAGTTCTACTCTGTCCTATAGGGTCGCTATGAGTTGAAATCAACTTGGCGGCACCGGGTTTGGCTTCTTTGGTTTTGAATCAGTTTTAAATGTCAGTCAGTGAGCACCCTACAGTCTGAAAACCCCACTTCCTACTATCTGAAAAGTGATGCTGGATACATTATACAAAATGGTTTAAGGAACATTTGTATACTTTGTGCAACATTTTGTTGCATATCCTTTTATTATTGCCCTTAACAGTTAGTTGTAATTTGTTGTTGTGTCTCCTGCACTATTTTTGAGCTCCTGGAAAGTAAGAACTGTGTCTCATTTAGTCTTGTTTCCCTGCTGTTTGGCATTGTAGCACATGGGGGTATTCAGTACATGTTTATTAAAAGACATTGCAGTGCAAAGCAAACAGAAGCAAGCTTGAAAGGAACGATGAAACCTTATATTAAATGCATAATCAGCAACTTTTCACATTAAGCACAAATTTTAAAGTAAAAACATATTTGATGGTTTTGCTATTGCTTCTCCTTCATCCTTCACATATAGTCATTTAAAGTCTGATGAATTCTCTCTAGAAACGACTTTGATTCTGACTCCGACTCCGGATGCCATCCTACTTGCCACACCTCTTGGTTTTGAGCCTCTTCTTTTCATGGCTTGCCTGGCCTATGGAAGCAGCCTCGAAATCCCTCTCCCAAGTCCAGTCCTCCCCCTACTTCTCCCCACTGTTACTGCAGTCGCCTTTTTATAAAACAAACCTGAGTATATCCCTAGGGCAACACTGCCTGCAGGATAGGAGTCTCTGGGTGGTGCAAACTGCTAATGCACTTGGCTTCTAACCAAAAGATTAGCAGTTTGAGTCCACCCAGAGGCACCTCAGAAGAAAGGCCTGGTGATCTATTTCTAAAAACCCAGGCTTTGAAAACCTATGGAGCACAGTTTCACTCTGACACACAGCATATAAGTCACAGTCAGCTTGATGACAACTGGTAACTACTTGCCTGCAGGATAAAGTCTAAACCTGTGCTGTCCAATACTGGCCACAGAGGTGGGTTTTGAGCACTTGAAGTGTGGCAAGTCTGAATTGGACTGTGCTGTACATGTAAAGAACCCTGGTGATACAGTAGTTAAGAGCTATGGCTGCTAACCAAAAGGTTGGCAGTTCAAATCCACCAGCCAGCCGCTCCTTGGAAACTCTATGGGGCAGTTCTACTCTGTCCTATAGAGTTGCTGTGCCTTAGAATGAACTCGATTGCAATGAGTTTTGTTTTTTTTTTTTTGTACTTGTAAAAATCACACCATATTTCAAAGACAAAAATACGTAAAATGTCTCATTAATAATTTTATATTGATTATGTATAGGGTCGCTATGGGTCAGAATCAATTTGATGGCAATGGGTTTGGTTATTTATGTATTGGAATGATACTTTAGATGCATAGGGTTAAATAAGATACATCATTAAAATTAATTTCTCCCATTTCTTATTTTATCTTAATGTAACTACTAGAAAATTTAAAATTATATATGTGGTTTGCCATATATTTCCGTTGGTCGGTGTTGGTCTAAGCTATATCATGATATTTAAAATTTCTTGTAATCTGGCCTCATTTATTTCTTCAGCCTTTGCCCACCTCAAAATTTCTCATAATCCCCAGGACCCCACAAGTTTATTTATACTTCTGGGTTTTTTTGTTTTTCACATTCTGTTCTGCCCGATTAAGTACTCTTCCCTTTCTGTGTTCGCTATCAAAATCCTACTCAGACTTTTAACCAGTTCCTGTGGAGTAGTCTGATTCATGTAGACCCCGTGTGTGTCAGAGTAGAACTGTGCTCCACAGGACTTTCAATGACTGATTTTTCAGAAGTAGACCGCCAAGCCCTTCTTCCAAGACACCTCTGGGTGAATTTGAACTTCCAACCTTTTGGTTAGCAGCCAAGTGTCTTAGCTGCTTTTACCACTCAGGGACTCTGGACTCGATTTAATTGTCCCATGCTGGTGGAGTTATGCCCTGTTTCCTCAGACAGAATTAGCCACTCCTCCTTATGGATGGAGCTCTTGGTACCCCCATAGTTCTACTTGCCTTGCTACCCTGTCGTTAGGTGTCTTCTTAACTGGGGAAAGGGCTGCAGTTTGTCTCTCTGGTGACCCTAGAAGGCAGTACCTGGTGTGTAGTAGACATTTAATTGACGTTTATTAAGTTAATTTATGAATTAATTTTGTCCTGCTGCCACACACTGCTATTTTTACATGCATCAGGCCTTGATCATCTTAGTCATTGGCCTTGGAAAAAATTAGATGCTGAGGCAAACAGGACTGAGCCGTAAGCCTGATTTTAGATTTTTGTGTTCCTCAGCACAGTCTCTTAGTGTTTTTACTGATTCACTTACAACAAATTAAAAAAAGATAAATTTATAAAATTCATGGGTATGGTACAGACTAAAAGTATAAAATAGCGTAAAACGAATGCTTCTTATCTATTTTATTTACTGGGATTTCATGCAAGATTTTGATTGAAGGTTGTACAGCTAAACAAGTTTGAAAGTCACCGTCGTAATGATAAATTTCATTCACGTATCCATTCCAAAGGTTTCGTTCTGTTTTTGATAAAGTGGTTTCTAGTATCATGCTGATTCACATAGAGCGAAACTTCTCAATTGACTGCAGATTAAAAGCTTTCAAAAAGGCTGACGTTTAGGCCCGCCCCCAGAGATCCTGGTGTAATTGGACTAGTGAAAGAGAGCCCAGGCATCAGTATTTATGAAAAACATAAAACCAATTACTGTTGACTCAGTTCCTCCTCATGATGACCCCATGTGTGTCACAGTACAACTGTGCTTCATAGGCTTTTCAGTAGCTGATTTTTCAGAAGTAGATTTCCAGTCCTTTCTTCTGAGGCACCTCTGGGTCAACCTGAACCTCCAACCATTTGGTTAGTAGCTGAACACATAAAACATTGGCACCACGCAGGGATTCCATGAAAAGCATAATTTTTTTTTTTTTAGGGACTCCATGAAAAGCATAAATACGTTGTAATGAGATGATTTTGCAGTCCTTAAAGGATCAGGTGGTTAACTACGAAAACGTTGACATTTTGATCTTTTTTTTCTTTGTATGAATCATATTTTGTCATTATCTTTCTCGGGAGTAAAGCTAATGCAGTCTTAAGTTTGTGCTGTGCTTTGGGGGCTAAAGCAGCATTTAGTGGAACGGTTTCCTTTGACTTCTGAAATTCAAAGTTCCCTTTTTTGTCATTCTCTAGAACCTACACGAGGCAGTGTTCCTTATTGATAGAAATAGCTAACAAAAGACCTATTTCAGATTATGGAAATGAGGGCTGACAAGGGCAGTCAGTTTAAGAAGTTTGCACAGGTAGTGGCCTTCCACACATCCTTGTTAGCCTGAATAAACAGTACTCCCCTGACAAATCCCCAGTAGCTCTGACACACTGATAAAACCTGACATTCTGGTTAATCACATTTTACTGATATTCTTCTTTTGTTCCTGGTATGTAAGAAACAAGCTTTTTTTTTTCTTTCTTTCTTTTAAGGTGCAAGAAAGAATTAACTTCAATTTCCTAGTTCAATAAGATGGACTGGTATTGCAGACATTATCCTTGTGCGGACAGAGAGAAAAATTACCTAATTTCCGTTTATCAAATATCTCTTCATAAGATTTTTAAATGTTATTAAAAAAAATACATTAAATCCTGTAAAGACGACTATCTAGGATAAATACTTTGGAAACATTGTAAGAAATCCCTGAACTTTGTTATGTTCCATATAACTACTACATAATGTTCAGATGTAAATAAGCATAAATTTTGCAAGTTATCAGTTTGTTGCAAATGGCTGCATGCCCTTATTCTTCTAAAGTGTCATCTCTTTCCTTTTGGGAGCTGTGGAGGGGGCGGGAACTCAGAAAAATAAATACTTTGGATTGAATCTTTTTGTGGAGAAAAAGGAATATAATCCTGTTGTTAACTTGGCTATTTGTAGTCAGTATGTCATCTTGTGTGAGACTGACGTCATGCAGATTGAATGCAGAGGCAAACTCAGGAGGCTTGCTAGTGTGTGTGTGTGTGTGTGTGTGTGTGTGTGTGTGTTAAGGTCCAAGTCCCAGAATATGAAGTGAGTGTGAAGGGCACCACAGCAACCCCTGGATCTGTCAAGAATGTACCTATTTTTAACATGCTGTATCAAGTGTCAGCACTCAATAGGAGATGAGGAAGGGGGTAGAGACCACGTTGTACAGATCCCGCGGATGGTAAACAGCCCTCTGGCGTGTTTACAATACAGCTGTGCATTCTTAATGGCTCTGCCCCTGCCATGTCAGGTAAAGTTTTCTTTGCAAGTGATGAATGGTGGAGAATTCTTTAGCAGAGGGAACCAAAGGAGCTGAGAGGAGGAAAGGGGAAGAGAAGAGCAGAAAAGAGAGAGAAAAAGAAACACGCAGCTCCAGAGGGAGATGGTCTGTGCTTTGCAGTTGCTTGTGTGGATAGAAACCAGATGGTAAGCTGGAACACCCGCTTGGCTATCTGAGGAGCCAAACATATGGTTAATGGTCGGGAGAAATAGCTTTCAGAGCCAGGGTTTTGCTGACTGCTTCGTATTACAGATTATTACAGTGTGTCATTACATTGCCAACCTAAGTGCTTAATACCCACTGCGGGTGCTGGGCATACACTTACAAGAAGGACTTTTAGCTCTTTGTTGGCTCCGAATGGAGAAATGACATCATGTGGTGGGGGTGGGGTAAAATGCCTCTTTGGTGTTGGGAGGTAAGGAGAAGAGTAATTTTGTAGTGGGAACAACTTTTTTTTTTTTTTTTTAATACAAGCCAAGCCTTCCCTCCACTGAACTCTCCTGTTTTCTGAGAACCTTTTTTATACTAGACACACACACACAGGGACCTTCTAAAAAGGAAATCCCAAACACAGGCCATGTTCCCTTACACGGTTTGATTTGACAGCCCTGGTCACCTGGAAGCCACTGCACTGCACTCACATGCCGGGCATTTGAAGTTTCTGTTTGGGGAGATTTGGGCAACAGCAGGCCTGTGTTAACTAAGGAACTGCTGAGCCCATTCATCTGCTTTTCACGGCCCGCTTCCTTTTATTTTTAGCCAAATCCGTCAGGCCTGACAGGCGGGTAATTTGAGCCAGAGAAAGGGCAGAGCTCCAGGTCCTTTCCACAAAGCAATTCTTCTCCTCCCTCCTGGGAGGGCTCCAGACTTGGCCTGCTTCAGGCAGATGGATTTGTTGAGTCATGTGAGATCATTTACACAAAAACACAGTGAGGCAGTGGAAATTAAAAAAAAAAAAAAAGAAGGAGGGTGGGGGAGAGGAAGAGGAGGGGAAGCCAGGGGGAGTGTGTGCTGCCGTGGCTGCTGGGAGCGTAGGAATTTTGCAGCGAGGCAGCTAGACTGAGGAATGCCGTAGATTCATTTGTGTATAAGGTAATGTCTAGTTTACAGAGCGGGTGGAGCCAGGGTAGAGAGGCGCCTCAAATAAATCTCCTATATTTAAAAGAGGAAGGAGGTGTGGGGAAACTTTCTTTCTTTCTTTCTTTCTTTTTTTTTGATGTTTAAAGCAACACTTGCCAAACAAAGAACACACTGTTGACAGCATTGGGTTCCAGTAGCGGTAAACTACCAACAGGATGGTTTATAGAAAATGAGTTTGCTCTGTGATGTAATACGAGTTTGCTTTGTCCTGACGCCAGAATGACTGAGGCAGCAGGGAGGGAGAAGAGTAAAATTGGAACATGACGCTTGGTTAATGGTTTCCAGAGGTTATTCAGCAGGACTTGAGCGGAGGGAAGAAAGTGGGACATTGTGAATTACTGTGAGGTGTACCATAATTGCGGTAGGTAAAATAAAGTCATTACTATGGTTTCTTTGCTCAAGAAGAATTGAGCAATGATTTTTGAAATGCCAAGGAAAGTATCATTTTTTCCCTACCACAGAATTCATTTGCCTTAGCTTCTGAGGCATTAAAAAAAGGCTGACTCTTACATCATGGTAAACAGTATTAACATTTTAGTGAATCAGTTTTGTTACGTATATACCACAAGCTTTAAAAAATTGTCTTCTGCTCATTCATGAATTTTTTTTTCTTCTTCTTCTTCAAATTGCTCACATGCGTTAGTTGTGCTTGGATGGGGTTTTCCTCCCTTTTGCTGGAATAAAAGAATTAATGAGAAAATAATGACTGGGTTATCTAAATGTACATTTTCACCCCAAATGTAATGAAGGTATGCCATGTAGAAGAAAGGCAGTATTTTGGAAAAGGAATAGAATGTTAGAAACAGGAGCATTTTAAAAAATGCACTGTGATTATTTTCATTATGATGCATTTCTGCATTTAGTTAGAGACCTACCATGCAGCTATTTCTTTTTCGCAACTCTAGAATGTAAATCAGCGTCACATTTCTTTGTATTTTATTGGTATTTTAAAAATTGAAATATTTTGCCTTTTTTTTTTTTTCCAAAGCTGGGTACACTAAAGTTACATATGAGATTTTATTAACCAGGATTGGTGCAAATGGTTAATATACTCAGCTGCTAACGGAAAAGTTGGAGGTTTGAGTCCACCCTAAGGTACCACAGAAGAGAGGCACGGCGATCTACTTCCAGGAAATCAACTACTAAAAACCCTATGGCGCACAGTTCTACTCTGACACACATGAGGTTGCCATGAATTGGAATCAACTTCACAGCAACTGATTTGATTGGCTCAGAAATTCTTTCTGTTAATTATCACTCTTGAATTGTGATAGTAGGCATTCAGATCACCTCTTGACCTGGAATAAACACGGCACTATGCTGATAACATTGGAGCCACTTCACTCTTCCAGTTAGTTAAAGTAGTTAAAGGGCAACTTTCATTTATCTTACTTGAGAGAGAACTGGCAAATTTTTCTGGTGGTTGATTTTGTGCGTTTTGGAGCTCTAGACTGCATGATATCAATGGTATTATTTATTTAATGTGATTATGAGTTGACGTGGTTTTAAACCTACCCATATCTTTGAGTGTTCCCACTACATTAACGTTTTGCAGTCTTGGCACTATTGACATTTTGATCCAGATGATTATTTGTTGTGGGGACTATCCTGTGCATTGTAGTATGTTTAGTGGCATCACTGGCTTCTAACCACCAAATCCCAGTAGCACCCTTCCCCAGCATGACAACCAAAAATGTCTCCAGACGTGGACATATGTCCCCTGGGAGCAGAAATCACCACCAGTTCAGAACCACTGATCTATTGACATTCTTGTTCCGGCTTAGAAGTTCACTCTCAACCTTGTGAGTTGGGCACTGAATTATTTCTGAGATCATATTAAAAGGTATATATCATGATGTTTTCCCTCCTTCCATTTTTCCTAAAAGGAGGAATCCCAAGTTAGGTAGAGTTTTGCAAGGCTCAGACAAGGATATTTTAGGGGAAAGTTTTTCCCACCGGAAGTCTTGGGGTTTTATTTCACAGGACAATCTCTCTGTTAGAATTCTGGCCTTAGCAGGTGGAACCCTTCAAAGCTGTGATGTAGCGACTTTCCCAGAGTTGTTTGAGAGGAAATGGCTCCACTGTCTGAACCCAGGGATGTTGACATAAACAGAAAGGGAACATTTCATCAGGGACCCAGACAGAGAGCCTGGGCCACAAGTTCAGTGGCTCTGTCCAGGCTCACCGCCTTCATATCCAGCCCCAGAAAAAGGGAAAGGCAGTGACGACAGGTCTTTCTTTGGAGCAAAGCAGACATCATCTTTTCTCAGTGGCCATGCTCTCAGAAGCTGGAACTCTCATTAACAAGGAATGTGGCGCTTTCCACAGGCTAAGGCAGGCATAAATTTCCTCTGTTTGTTTTGTAAGGACTAGCGTAGACTGCTGTAATGAGATCAGAGGATACCCCAGGGACAAGGCCTCCAGGTCGGCTGCTAGGGCGGCTCTCTGTGGCTGTTCTCTTGGCTGCTGTAGTGGAATGCAGGGACTCTCTCCAAACCATGGTTGTGATGTGGTGAGATGGTTGTGCCTTTCGTTTTGTTTCTTGCTGTCTTTGCCTCTCTAATTTTACCAAACGTCAGGGTGCAGTCATCCCATTCTAAATCATGGAAAAGTTAATGTAAGGCAGATTCCTTTCCAGGGAGCTGAGGATGGACTGAATTATGTGCAGAAAGTACAGCCTTGTGCAGGAAAGTGGCCTGCTTCCTTGGGGAAACTGCCTGGACTGTTGCTGATGTCTGAGGGTAGATTCCTCAATGCTTCGGCTACCAGAAAGCTCTTTCTCACCCAACATCACTCTGTTATGGACAATATTTAGGGTATGAATCATAACAATGTAGCATATGCTACAAAGAACATATTTCTGGCTTCAGCTTCAATTACAGCTAAATGGCCACACGTGGGACCCTAAATATGGCAGAACTGAGTTCAGGGAATCCAAGACTGGACATTTCTGGCAGAATAGTGTATTGAGCTGGTGTAGCCTGGTGCACTTCTGACCTACCATCCTTCCCCTAAAAAATCCATGAGCATGTTGGATAAAATCTAAAATATCTTCAAATACAGAGTCAAGCTTGAAAGCAGGATAAGGAATTTCCGGGTGGTGCTAACAGTTAATACGATTGGCTATGGCTACTGACCAAAAGTTGGAGGTTTGAGTCCATCCAGGGGCTCCTTGGAAGAAAGGCTTGACCGTCTACTTTTGAAAAATCAGCAGTTGAAAATGCTGTGGAATGCATTTCTACTCTGACACACATAGGGTCTCCATGACTCAGAATCAACTCTACCACTACTGGTTTTTAGAGGACATGGACCCCACTAGTCTGCAGTGTTTCAGACATGGCTGGCCCTAGGATCTAGATATTGGGATGTTAATACATAGGCACTCCTTGTGAAAAGGGGCTGAGAAAAATTTCCCCAGAGTCTGTCTAAGACTAAGTGTATGTGTTTGGGTTACAGGAATGGGGAACTAAAATCCAAGTTTACACTTTGGGGTCTGTAGTTACACTGCCTAGGCAATGCAGGAATTCCAGTTGCATTTTGGCATAGAAACTGGCTTAAGAGTGCTGAAAGCAGTAGCACCCTGGTAGAAACTAATACCAGATCCTTATGGAGAGGTGCCGTGCCTCCTCAAAAAAGACCACGTCACACTAAAGAGAAAGTCGCAATGAAAAGTAAGAATCCGAGACCCAGCAAAACAAGAGATTAACAGTGAATCCCTGAGATTGGTTTTAACTGGGGCTCATCATGCCAAATAAGGCTTTCTTCTGGGGATTAATAAATGGTTCTTCCCAGAGGAACAAGGCATCAGACCCATGCTGGTTTACTAAGCACCTGAGTTTCTGCTGTAAACACTAGCCCCCATAAAGGTGATAGTCCCTCATCACAGCTTGTCCTCAGGGTATTCTTGAGAATATTTAAATTCCTCAATTGGAAAGTTTTTATTAGAATGTTAGCTGCCATGAGCTTCTCTGAAGAGTTACCTTCCTAGACATTTCCCTTGTCATTGCTTCCTTTTCAGTAGGTCATTTTGAAGTAACCCACTAGGTTTTCTGTTGAGTTGTTTCAGCTTCCCACCAAATCACAGGAAATGTTCGTCTGAACTGTTCAACAGACCGCCCAAGGGAGAGGGAAGCTAAAAGTGTTCGGAGGGCTCTGGAATTCTTTCAGTATAAAACCAAAGAAACCTGGCTAAGTCAGGCATAATTGGTAAGCTTTTGTCCTAGATGAATAATACAGTTCAGCTTTCTCAATCCAAAGCAGCCACATGGATCAGAGTATTGCCCAGAACTCTGGATGGCAGCCACCAAGCGTGTCCCATGCAGTGACAGGTGCTGATGGCAAACGTGAATTGTGGATGCTAAAATTAAAGAGTGATTCCTTTATTTATTAATAGAGTGATGAAATCTCTTGTGTTTAATTTTTTTCTTCTGAGGTACGCAAAGGGTGGTATTCCCAGTATTATCCAAATAGTGCCCCTGTACCTAAAAGTAGGAGTCCTGGTAACACAGTGGTTAAAGCACTTGGCTGCTCACTAAAAGGTGGGTGGGGGGAATCCACCAGCTGCTCTGCAGGTGAAAGATGTGGCAACCTGCTCCCGTAAAGATTATAGCCTTGGAAACCCTCTGGGGCAGTTCTGCTCTGTCCTGTAGGCTTGCTATGAGTTGGAATAGACTCGATGACAGTAGCGGGACCTAAAAGTGGTGCCATGCTTCTCAAGAAAAAACTTCAGTATTTTATTCTTAATTTGGACCTATTTTATCATTTAGTCTGAAAATATTGTGGTCAAATGAGAAGTGGATATAGATGCTGACTTTAAAGTGTTAGAAGAGGATGGAGTGAGAGGACAGAGGCTCAACTGGTGCTGGATGTGAGGAAGACATTCCTAAACGTTATAATTAAATGTGGCACAATTGCGAGCCTACTCTGTGTAAAGCAGTGGATTAGGTGCTAGGTACTTGGGTACTGGTATCAAACAGACAAGATTTCTTCTCTTGAAGTGCCTGTTATTCAGTGGGCTATGGATTGGCTGGAGACCAAGTCAACAAGTTCCAACGTACAACGTTGAGTATATCCCACCTGAATTTAGAGATCACCTCAAAAATAGATTTGACGCATTGAACACTAATGACTGAACACCAGACGAGTTCTGGAATGACATTGAGGACATCATACATGATGAAAGCAAGAGGTCATTAAAAAGACAGGAGAGAAAGAAAAGACCTAAATGGATGTCAGAAGAGACTCTGAAACTTGTTCGTGAATGTTCGATAGCTGAAGCAAAAGGAAAAAATGATGAAGTAAAAGAGCTGAACAGAAGATATCAAAGGGTGGCTTGAGAAGACAGAGTAAAGTATTACGATGACATGTGCAAAGACCTGGAAATAGAAAACCAGAAGGGAAGAACATGCTCAGCATTTCTTGAGTTGAAAGAACTGAAGAAAAAATTCAAGCCTCGAGTTGCAATACTGAAAGATTCGATAGGGAAAATATTAAACAACACAGGCAGCATCAAAAGAAGATGGAAGGAATACACAGAGTCACTATACCAAAAAGAACTGGTCAATGTTCAACCATTTCAGGAGGTAGCATGATCAGGAACTGATGGTACTGAAGGAAGAAGTCCAAGCTGCACTGAAGGCATTGGTGAAAAACAAGGCTCTGGGAATTGACAGAATACTAAGTGAGATGTTTCGACAAATGGATACAGCGCTGGAAGTGCTCACTTGTCTATGCCAGGAAATTTGGAAGACAGCTACCTGGCCAACCAACTGGAAGATATCTGTATTTACGCCTATTCCCAAGAAAGGTGATCCAACTGAATGTGGAAATTATATAACAATATCATTAATATTACATGCAAGCAAAATTTTGCTGAAGATCATTCAAAAGCGGCTCCAGCAGTGTATCAACAGGGAACTATCAGAAATTCAAGCTGGATTCAGAAGAGGACTTGGAACCAGGGATGTCATTGCAGACGTCAGATGGATCCTGACTGAAAGCAGAAAATACCAGAAAGATGTTTACCTGTGTTTTATTGACTATGCTAATGCATTCGACTGTGTGGATCATAACAAATTTTGAACTACATTGCAGAAAATGGGAATTTCAGAACACTTAATGGTACTCATGAAGAAATTTGTACGTGGATCGAGAGGCAGTTGTTTGAACAGAACAAGGGAATGCTACATGGCTTAAAGTCAGGAAAGATGTGCATCAGGATTGTCTCCTTTCACCATGCCTATTCAATCTGTATGCTGAGCAAATAATCCTAGAACCTGGACTATATGAAGAAGAATGGGGCATCAGGATTGGAGGAAAACTCATTAACAGCCTGCGTCATGCAGATGACACAACCTTGCTTGCTGAAAGTGAAGAGGACTTGAAGCACTTACTGATGAAGATCAAAGATCATAGCATTCAGTGTGGATTACATGTCAGCATAAAAGAAAACAAAAATCCTTACACCTGGACCAGTAAGCAACATCATGATAAACGGCAAAAAGATTGAGGTTGTCAAGGATTTCATTTTACTTGGTTCCGCAATCAACAGCCATGGAAGCAGCAGTCAAGAAATCAAACAATGCATTACATTGGGGAAATCTGCTGCAAAAGATCTCTTTAAGTGTTGAAAAGCAAAAGATCTTGCCTTGAGGAGTAAGGTGTGCCTGACCCAAGCTATGGTGTTTTCAGTCACTTCATATGCATGTGAAAGCTGGACAATGAATGAGGAAGAATTGATGCCTTTGAATTGTGGTGTTGGCAAAGAATATTGAATATACCATGGACTGCCAAAAGAACAGACAAATCTGTCTTAGATGAAGTACAACCAGAATGCTCCTTAGAAACAAGGATGCAAAACTACATCTCACATACTTTGGACATGTTATCAGGAGGGATCAGTCACTGGAGAAGGACATCATGCTTGGTAAGGTAGAGGGTCAGTGGAAAAGAGGTAGACCCTCAAAGAGATGGATTGACACAACGGCTGCAACAACGGGCACAAGCATAACAATTGTGAGGGTGGGGCAGGACCAGGCAGTGTTTCGTTCTGTTATGCATACGGTTGCTATAAGTCGGAGCTGACCCTACGGCACCTAATAACAACAACAACAGTGGATTGGCAGGTAAATACTTACCCGCAATTTAAAGCCGAATGAAGTAGAGCCGAGTGATAATGGAGAATCAGGAAGATGGACAGGAACCTTCTTTGAGCACCCATTTCAAGTACTTTTTTCAGGTTAAGCCATTTAATCCTCAAGAGAATTAAGGAGATATAAAGCATTTTTCCAAATTTTATAGATGAAGAAACAGAGACTCAGAGAGTCAGTGACGTGCCAGAATTGCATGTCAAGAAGCACAGTTGATATTCAAAATAACTGACTTGGCTACCCAACCCAGCTTTCCCCACTCTACCACCTGGGCTTGCCATGCCTGGGGAAGCCACCATAGGAATAACCCTAGAGGGCTGTGAGGCAGGTGGCAAGCCACCACGCTTGGAGATTTAGAGGAACAAAGAATCTCCTGACTGACATTGACGGTGTATGGTAGAAGAAGCAAGAGATTTCACGTCATTTCTCAATTTTCTGACTTTCTTGAACATTAGGAGCTTGGGGAACTTATGCCTTGTTCCTTCTTTGCTGGAGCCAGAGATGAGTACCAGATCCCACATCCCCTCCACTCCTCCATGTCTTCTCATACTTGACCATTCATTCATCTCATTCTTTCTTGACATCTGAATTTGCAACCCTCGCTTTAGATAGGAGCCCTGGCGCAGCGGTTAAGCACTCAGCTGTTAACCGAAAGGTTGGCAGTTCAAACCCACCGGCCACTCCATGGCAGAAAGATGTGACAGCCTGCTTCCATAAAGATTACAACCTTGGAAATTCTATGTGGCAGTTCTGCTCTCTCCTATGGGATTGCTATGAGTAGAAATCAGCTTGATGGCAATGGGTTTTTTTGTTTTGTTTTGGGAGGGTTCGGGGGGAGACTTTAGATAGTCACCCAGGCAAGAAAATGGGCTGGACAAGGCAGCCTGTGACTTTTCTGCTTTGTGCTTTTAACATGAGATATTCGTATGTCAGTGGGTGACCACCCTGAAACTAAACATTAGATATCCTGACTTCTGGTCTCATTCCTTTACAATTTGAGTAAGAACAGGAAACCCCTAGCACCTCTGCCATAAGTGGTTCTATGAAAAGCAACGGACACTCTACTGACCCTTCACCTGTATCTGTTACTCCCCATCTGGCTCTCAGGACTACTCGTGGTACCAGAGTATGTTCTCCTTCTTCCTAATCCTGTCATTTTCTCATTCTTATCATAATTTCCTAGTGAGCTTGTATGCTAGTTAAAAATTTCAGTATTTATATTATTTTCAAATTACCTACCCTATCTTTAGGAGTCCCTGGGTGGCACAAATGCTTAAGCATTGAACTACTGGCCAAAAGATTGGCTATTCGAACCCACCCGGAGGCAGCTTAGAAGACAGGCTTGGCACTCTGCTTCTGAAAGGTCATAGCCTTGAAACCCCATGGAGCAGTTCTACTCTGCACGTATGGGGTTGCCATGAATTGAAATTGACTCAATAGCAACTGATAACAACAATGATGACCCTCTCTTCGGGGAAGAAAGCTTTTGATGGTTCTTAATGGGACGATGCTCTCATCCTCTGATTGAGGAAGTACGCTCTCCACTGTGTGTTGTGAAGGCAGGCACAGGGGAACAAAGTAGGATGGCAAATGTTGCTCAGTCTCTTGAGGCAGAACCATGTTAGGGCACATTTGCTGCCTAAATGTGGGGGCTGCAAGGACACCCAGGTCCTAAACAACCAGAGCCACATGTCTGCTGTAACTTGAGGATGGAGAAGGACCTGCAAGAAGTTACTCAGAGAGCTTTGCACTGGTCCTCTTTGACTCTCTTTCAAGAAGAAAGGAATGGGCCAGCTACTTGTGAGGTGTGTGTGTGTTTTTGTATATGTGTGCAGGGGAGGCAGGGGCTACTTTGTTCCTTTGCCCTTGGCTCCTTTAATCCCAGCATCATGCCCCATACTGTGGAAGGGAGGGATTGTATGTCTGTAATAAAATGGTCTTGACCTTACACAAGGACCTCAAGTGAAGATTCAGTTAGGACTTAAATTCAGAGTCATGTGAATTTCATCAACCCATAAAAAGTCCACAGGATGAAGGAAACTAGAGATTTCTCTCACCTGTTCATCTGATTGCCCAAGCTCCTAAATCCTAGCTTTTAGAGAATTTCCCCTAGATTCTTGTCCTCTTGCCTTCTTTACCTTTTTTCTTCCAGAGTCTGTTGGTCTTTTAATTACCTCACTTATTCCTTCCCCACCAGCTGGTGTGGGTCTCTGGGCTTCTGGATAAGGTGATGTAGAGGGGAGAGACAAGAGACCATTCGACAGACTGATCTCAGGGTAGATTATATCTAAAGTCCTTTCACACTGTGAAGAATCACCTGTTCATTCTTATTGGCCAGTCTCCCATAGGAATGTTTGAGCTATCCAGTTTTGAGTTCTATTATAGAGGCCTCCAGTTTTTCATAGTAGAATGAGGATCTTGGTTGGGGTGGGAGTTGGAGTCAGGAGAAAAGCCCATCTCATCGTAGTTCCCTTTATATTCACAAAAAGTATTTGTTGTGTTTTCAAGGGTCAAGAAACAGCATAACATACACACACACAAAAACTGCCACTGACACTTTTAAGCTTCTCCATGGAGTAAGGAAAATAAAAAAAAAGTTTGCTTATGCTGTTCTCACCACACCTCTATACCACATTAGCAATGATGCAGGCATAATAGACTTTCCTCAGTGGTAGGTTGAGGTTGAGGTAAATAAATAGTGGTGAAACAGGTAGGCCCAGTCTTAACTTTCCTCCAACTCCTACTTGATGATAGCTAAGCCAAGGGAGTGTATATGATCTTAGAGAAGCCACAGGACATGGAGCCTGTAATCTCTTGGTCCCTTCAGAGGTGAGGGCCTGGCTGGTGAGGGACATGTGGCCAAATTGTTGAACCTTTGTCTGGGTGTCTTTGTTGACTCACCAGCCCTTTAAATTTCTTCTTTCTTTGGTTTTTTATTTCTTCTTCCTACACTTGCTTTGTCTGCACCTTCCTCTTCATAGGTACTTCTTCTACTCACCTGGAAAGATGACTTGCATTTCATTAACCCTTTGGAAGCCTCAGGTTAGCCACAGGCTTTGTTGTCAGTTGAAACAACTCTAGAATCAGTGGATGGAAGTCACACATTGGCTTATGGGATTGACTTTCTCAAGGTACCCTTTAAAGGCATCTGTACTTTCCATTTGTTCAATTCTAGAAGAATCCAACTTCTCAAATGATTAAAAAGTTAACTAAGTAATTGTTGTTAGGTACCTTCGAGTTGATTCCGACTCATTGTGACCCTATGCACAACAGAATGAAACACTGCCTGGTTCTGCACCATCCTTACAATTGTTGTTATGCTTGAGCTCATTGTTGCAGCCATTGTGTCAATCTACCTCATTGAGGGTCTTCCTCTTTTGCAGTGACCCTGTACTTTGCCAAGCATGATGTCCTTCTCCAGGGACTGTTCCCTCCTGACAACATGTCCAAAGTATGTAAGACACAGTCTCGCCATCCTTGCTTCTAAGGAGCATTCTGGTTGCACTTCTTCCAAGAAAGATTTGTTCACTCTTTTGGCAGTCCATGGTATATTCAGTATTCTTCACCAACACCACAATTCAAAGACATCAATTCTTCTTCGGTCTTCCTTATTTATTGTCCAGCTTTCACATGCATATGATGCAATTGAAAATACCATGGCTTGAGTCAGGCGCACCTTAGTCTTCAAGGTGACATCTTTGCTTTTCAACACTTTAACGAGGTCCTTTGCAGCAGATTTACCCAATGCAGTGCATCTTTTGCTTTCTTGACTGCTGCTTCCATGGGTGTTCATTGTGGATCCAAATAAAATGAAATCCATGACAACCTCCCTCTTTTCTCCATTTATCATGATGCTGCTTATTGGTCCAGTTGTGAGGATTTTTGTTTCCTTTATGTTGAGGTGCAATCCATACTGAAGGCTGTGGTCGCTGATCTTCATTAGCAAGTGCTTTGAGTCCTCTTCACTTTCAGCAAGCAAGGCTGTGTAATCTGCATAATACAGGTTGTAAAGAGTCTTCATCCAATCCTGATGCCTTGTTCTTCTTCATATAGTCCAGCTTCTCCAGTTATTTGCTCAGCATACAGACTGAATAGGTATGGTGAAAGGATACAACCCTGATGCACACCTTTCCTGACTTTAAACCAATTAGTATTTCTTCTGTCCAAACAACTGCCTCTTCATCAATGCAAAGTTTCCTCATGAGCACAATTAAGTGTTCTGGAATTCTCATTCTTCTCAATGGTATCCATAATTTGTTATGATCCACACAGTCGAATGCCTTTGCATAGTCAATAAAACGCAGCTAAACATCCTTCTGGTATTCTCTGCTTTCAGCCAGGATCCATCTGACATCAGCAATGATATCCCTGGTTCCACGTCCTCTTCTGAAACCAGCCTGAATTTCTGGCAGTTCCCTGTGGATATACTGCTGCAGCTGTTTTTCAATGATCTTCAGCAAAATTTTGCTTGCATGTGATATTAATGATACTGTTCTATAATTTCCACATTCGGTAGGGTCACCTTTCTTGGGAATAGGCATAAATATGAATCTCTTCCAGTCACTTGGCCAGGAAGCTGTCTTCCATATTTCTTGGCATAGACGAGTGAGCACCTCCAGTGCTGCATCCTTTTGTTGAAACATCTCAATTGATATTCCGTCAATTCCCAGAGCCTTGTTTTTTGCCAATGCCTTCAGTGCAGCTTGGACTCCTTTCTTCAGCACCATCGGTCCCTGATCATATGCTACCACTTGAAACGGTTGAACATCAACTAATTCTTTTTGGTATAATGACTCTGTGTATTCCTTCCATCTTTTTGATGCTTCCTGCGTCATTTAATAGTTTCCCCATAGAATCCTTCACTATTGCAACTCTAGGCTTGAATTTTTTCTTCAGTTCTTTCTGATTGAGAAATGCCGATTGAATTTTTTCCTCAGTTCTTTCAGCTTGAGAAGTGCTGAGCGTGTTCTTCCCTTCTGGTTTTCTATCTCCAGCTCTTTGCACATGTCATTATAATACTTAACTCTGTCTTCTCGAGCCGCCCTTTGAAATCTTATGTTCAGTTCTTTTACTTCATCATTTCTTCCATTTGCTTTAGCTGCTCGACGTTCGTGAGCAAGTTTCAGAGTCTCCTCTGGCACCCTTCTTGGTCTTTTCTTTGTTTCTTGTCTTTTTAATGACCTCTTGTTTTCTTCATGTATGATGTCTTTGATGTCATTCCACAACTCGTCTGGTCTTCCGTCACTGGTGTTCAGTGCATCAAATCTATTCTTGAGATGGTCTCTATATTCAGGTGGGATATACTCAAGATCATAAATTTAGCTTTCGTGGACTTGCTCTGATTTTCTTTAGTTTCAGCTTGAACTTGCATATGAGCAATTGATGGTCCATTCCGCAGTTGGCCCCCGGCCCTGTTCTGACTGAATCTGATACTGAGTTTTTCCATCGTCTCTTTCCACAGATGTAGTCAATTTAATTCCCATGTGTTCCATCTGGTGAGGTCCATGTGTATTGTTGCCATTTATGTTAGTGAAAAAAGGTATTTGCAATGAAGAAGTCATTGGTCTTGTAAAATTCTCTCATTCAGTCCCTGGCATTGTTTCTATCACCAAGGCCATATTTTCCAGCTACCGATCCTTCTTCTTTGTTTCCAGATTTCGAATTCCAATCACCAGGAATTATCAATGCTTCCTGATTGCATGTTCAATCAATTTCAGACTGCAGCAGCTGATAATCTTCTATTTCTTCATCTTTGGCCCTAGTGGTTCGTACATGAATTTGACTAATAGTCATACTAACTGGTCTTCCTTATAGGTGTATGGATATTATCCTATCACTGACAGTGTTGTACTTCACTATAGATCTTGAAATGTTCTTTTTGACAATGAATGCAACACCATTCCTTTTCAAGTTGTCATTCCCAGCGTAGTAGACTATATGATTGTCTGATTCAAAATGGCCAATACCAGCCCATTTCAGCTACTAATGCCTAGGATATCAATGTTTATGTGTTCCATTTCATTTTTGACAATTTCCAATTTTCTTAGATTCATACTTCGTACATTCTAGGTTCTGATTATTAATGGATGTTTGCAGCTGTTTCTTCTCATTTTGAGTCATGCCACATCAGCACCTGAAGGTCCTGAAAGCTTGACCCCATCCACATCGTTAAGGTTGACTCTACTTCAAGGAGGCAGCTCTTCCCCAGTCATCTTTTGAGTGCCTTCCAACCTGGGGGGCTCATCTTCCAGCACTTTATCAGACAGTGTTCCGCTGCTATTCATAAGGTTTTCACTGGCTAATGCTTTTCAGAAGTAGACTTCTGGGTCTTTCTTCCTAGTCCGTCTTAGTCTGGAAGTGCAGCTGAAAACTATCCTCCATGGGTGACCCTGCTGGTATCTGAATATCGGTGGCATCGCTTCCAGCATCACAGCAACACACAAGCCCCCACAGTAGGACAAGCTGACAGACACGTTGGGGAACTAAATAATAGAATCCTATTACAGAAACATTGAAAAATAGAAGAAATAGGAAACACTCTTAATTCCATCATGGTAACTCTGACATCTTTTCCTAGTGCTTCATAGTTAAGATGCAGTCTCTTTTTTTAAGTTGTGAATTTCTCTAAGCTTCTTTATGAACTGAATTGGTAACCAAATAACCAGGTATTCTGTTTTGAAACAGACTGAAAGTACTCGATAGAATGAAACCAACCTTTAAAGCTGCTGTCCAGAAGTGAACTGACGCCAACTTCTAAAACTGCCATCTGTTCTGTGAGGCATTTTTTAAATAGTGGTTATCTTTGAGGTGTATATTCATTTTAATTATGTTGGTGGGAGAAAAAAACCCACTGCCGTCGAGTTACTCTTTATTTGTGGTCTTTACATATGTTTTATTTAGAAGCATCTTGAAACAGAGTCCAGGCTCTAGTGCTTACTACGGCATGACCAAGAAGAATTCTTTAGCCTCTCTTAGTCTGGTTTCCTAGTTAGGAAAACTACCACGCAGACTGATAGCAGCACTAAACGAGAATATTCACATAGAAGTGCACCTCACAGTTTTGAGTACTATACAGCTAGCTGTATGAAGTTCTTAACAATATTTTATCAACATTGGTTTTAAGCTCCTACATTGAGAGCCTGCATCATCTCAGTCTGTGTGAGTGAGAGCAAAGAAAAAAAATCTATTCAAAAGTATTTATTAAGAGCTTTCTTTGTAGATAATATTTCCCTCAAAGAGTTTTTAGTCTGACTGGGTTGTAGAACCAAAATACCTGAAAATGACATAAAGGGAAGATCCATAATTTGTTTAGTGTGAACTACATACCCAGATTCTGAGGGAATGGGAATTGTAGCATGATTGAAGCTGGGTGGGGTTCCTTGGGGAAATTGCCTTCAAGAATCCTTGTCTGTCTGTTATTATCTTCTGTACCCACCTTTCCTGTGTTGTTACCACTGTGTACATTTGAGTGGAATTGTGACGTTAGCCATCCTTGCAAGGAAGGCATTTGGGCAAGCTCCCTAGTTAAGTTAAATGGGCATTCATTTTTAAGTGAACCAAATACCTATGTTGGAAAGGAAACAACATGTACAGAGCATTACCTTAAAAGTCTGAAATTCATTAGCACCCGCTTCTGGAAATTCAGAGTGAAATTTATATCTTTAATTTCTTTTCAGTCACTTTAAAATTTATTGAATTAGACGTTGAATTTTCCGACTTTGAAGTAATGATCACCCAGGCATCCTGTACAATGAGGATGTTTGGGTTTATTTCTGCTGCGAAGTCAGAATTCCAGGGTGTCTCCATGTGGTACCTCAGAGTTAAAATACGTTGCTGCTGTGACTGAACGTGCTGTTGTCTTTGGAATCTATGTGTCCCAAATAGCCAGGGAATAATCTGCAATTTCCTCTCCCTATCTTCCGATTTGTAAAAGGAGTTTAATAATATTATGTTCATAGAATAGTAGTAGTGTGTTTGGGGTGGTAGGAGTTTACCTTTTGAGAATATAAAATACATTGCAAAACCATTTCTTCGTGGTGAAAGATGCAAATATGGAGAATACGGCCTTGAGCTTGCTCGTGTCCTCAACTCAGTTAGCAGACATGCCCTGCCCCTGGGTTAGACACCTTCTCTAGTGGACAAAGCCTAATTACTAAGAACTAAAGGTGATTATGGTGGGCTAGTGGAACAATAGTGCTTTTTAAAGAATAAAAAATATATACTATTTTTAATTATAAAATAATGGCAACACAGAAAAATGTTCAATAGGAAAAGCACTGCAGTTCCAGGTAAACCTCCAGTTCCAGTCTTTATAGGAAAGTTCACGTTTATAAATCCTTCTTAGGCACAATCTGAATAAATCACACACACATTAGGTGATTATAAGGGACCTTCAATGTTTTGTTCCCTTATCAAATCCACCCTTAAATATCTTTCAAAAGAAAAGGCTAAAAATTTATTGAAATGGTTGAAGTTTTTTTTTTTCTATTTTTTTCTTAGTATTTGATGGTTTAAGAACCCCAAAAACATATAATAAACCATTTTACTTTAAGATGTAATTCAGGTGGATCCAAGAACCAGTTGTTAGTTGCCATTAAGTCGGCTTTGACTCATGGCAAGCCCATGTACAGTAGAACAAAGCATTGCCAGGTTCTGAACCATCTTCATGATCATTGGTATGTTTGAGTCCACTTTTTTGTCAGTTCATCTCATCGAGGGCTTCCTTCATTTTTGCTGACCCTCTGCTTTACCAACCATGATGTTGTTTTCTAGTGATTGGTCTTTCCTGGTGACATGTCCAAAGGAGCACTGTGGAAGTTTCTGCCTATTAAGCCCTGCCAGTGATACAGTCAGGCTCCAGCATAAATTTGTATGCTTCTTTGGGTCTGGCACTCAGTAGGTTTTAGTAGGTAGCTAATTCCTTTCCCTTTCTAGGGAGGTCAAAGCCTCAACTAGAAATTTGTGAGTAACTGGTCTATCCGGCTTACTGGTCACTATTTCCTTAGTACAGGGCACCTCCTAAGTGCTCCAAAAATAGATCTTGAATGGATGAATGTTCTTGTCCTTGTGTATCTGCAGTTACTCTGAGCATGTAATATCCTCTTCTCTCTTGACCCTAATACTCTTGTTTCGACTCTCTAGACCTGCACTGCCCAATATGGTAGGTAGCCACATGTAGCTATTTACATTTGAATTTAATTAAAATTACATGCAATTAAAAATTCATCCCTTCAGTTGCTACTCAACTATTTCAGGTGCTCAATAGCTGCATATGGTTGTTGTTGTTAGGTGCCATTGTTTCACTTCTGACTCATAGCGACCTTATGTACAACAGAATGAAACACTGCCTGGTCCTGCGCCAACCTCATAGTCATTGCTATGTTTAAGTCCATCGTTGCAGCCACTGTGTCGATCCATCTAGTTGTGGGTCTTCCACTCTTTCCATGACACATGTGGTTAGTGGCTACCATATTGGACAGTGCTAGGTACAGATCATTGCCATCATGGTAAAAAGTTCACTGAAAAGAGGACTGCTCTGTGTCTTTCTGAGCACCAGCTGATGAACATCTTCTGTTTTTGTGTTCTCTGTGCAGCTGTCTGCTTCAGGAAGTGAGGGCTCCAGGAACGAGGAGAATCTTCAAGAGCTGCCTTGCATGGTGACATGTCTGATCTCTCACTCCAGTCCCTGCAGCATGAACAAGGTAAGAGGTACTTTGAGGATCAGTATTTGTGTTCTCTTTATGGTACCGTGATTTTCCTGGTTGCATAATGTCTTTTCATGGCATGGAGGATGCTTCTCCTCCCAGAAACATCCCAGATGTTAGAGAGTTGTCAGATCCCAGGGATGCCATGTTTACAGGCAGAGTCACAGGAGCCAGTGGCCACTATATGGTTGTATAATCCTCCTGAGGCATCACTTGTTTGCTTGAGCGCTCTGAGTATGGAAACGTTGATTTGTTAATATAACTGCCTTGGCATGACTATTGGAATATCGAGTCTCTGGAGCCAGACTACCTGGATTTGAATCTCAACTTTTCCAGCTAGTAGCTTCAGTAGCCTTGTTCAAGTGGCTTAACTTCTCTGTGCCTCAGTTTCCTCATTTGTAAAATTCTTGATAATAATAGTACCCATTTCACAGGGTTGTTGTAAGGATTAAATGAGTTAATACATGTACCAGTGCTTACTGTAGCAGCTGTCTCCATCATGAGAATTTGAGAAATATTTGCTCTGGTTTTTTTTTTTATATATATATTGCGGAGACTGTTGTTCCTTAGACATTTTTGCAAGAGAGTCTGAGGTGCATCAGCAGTGCTTCCATTTATTCACTGATGGATTAAACGAGAAGTGATTGATTACCAAATGATCACTCTGGAGATAAATGAAGATTAAGGCTTGGGCCTTGTCTTTGGCAGGTGACAATTTTGGGTCGTTCTAATGAGGTTTGTACCAGAAGTTCTGGAAGCATAGGCGAAGGAGCATCCAGCTCTGGGGAAGGACAGTATAAAGGAAGTGATATTTTGAGTTGGATCCTGGATGATAAGTAGTAACTTTCTGAGCAGAGAAGGAAAGGTAAGACATTTTAGGAAAAAATAATAGTCTATGTTTAGGCCCAAAGGCATATGAAAAAAGTATAGCCTGCTTGGAGAAAAACAACTTTTGGTATGATTGGAGCAAGGTTTCTCAACATGTACACTAGTGACTTTTGGACTGGGTATTTCTTTGTTGTGGGAGGCTGTCCTGTGCATTGTAGGATGTTTAGTAGCATCTCTTCCCCGCCCCCCAAGTCATGACAGACAAAAATGCCCCCAGACATGGCCTAATTCTCCTGGTTGGGCAAAATTGTCCCTGGTTGAAAATCACTGAGCTAGAGTGTGTGGTATGAGTGGAGGAAGAATAGATTTGACCCCAGAGAAGGAGTCAAGGGCCAGATCCTGAGAGCTCCTGTAGGATTTAAAGCGGGAGAGTGACATTTCCAGAGTCCTGCGAACATAGGTATGTTACTGCGTTATCTGTGGGTTGTGATGGAATTTGTCAGCGCTTTCAGGCAATTTGGTCTTCAAAAGGTATTATAGGATCCCTAGGCTTTAGTTTGTGGAAATCCTTTTAGTAAGGACTCCCTTTCCAGTGGTGATTTTTCTCATGGCCATTTGTTCTGCTTCTCAAAGGTGGAAAGGGCCATGTGTTCCTTCAGTGCTTTGGGGGGATGCTGGAAAACGTCTCTATACATTTATCCATTTCCCTGGATCAAAGTTTCATGGTAGACTATTACTGCTTGACTCCATCTGAAAAGCCCAGGAAAAGAAAAGAAAGGAACTTTTGGAAGGTTTTCTTTTGGCTGAGCCAAGCCAAAGAGAAGGAAATATTATGCTGAGTTTATCTTTCCTCTAACTTAAATACTTACTCTTAAGCACTCTTAGAGGAATGAGCTTTTAGAATACTGGAAGGTGGGCAGGATATTCTGCCCCAGAGACATGATGGGAAGGGGCAGCGTTCAAACCAAACCAAACCAAACCAAACCAAACCCAGTGCTGTCGAGTCGATTCTGACTCATAGCGACCCTGTAGGACAGGATAGAACTGCCCCCACAGAGTTTCCAAGGACCGCCTGGCGGATTTGAACTGCTGACCCTTTGGTTAGCAGCTGTAGCACTTAACCACTATGCCACCAGGGTTTCCCGGGGGAGGGTGGGTTGTTGCAAACCTTAACTTCTATTATTTAGAGTTTGGTGTACTGAAAAGCAAAGACAACTCTTGAGAAATCTCCCATTGGAAAGCCCAGTTTGCTGTGATGGCTTCTGCCCATGTTTCTCAGGGCAACTCAAGACTTGATGTTATAGGCTGTCTCTTGACACACAGCTGGGAACCAGACTGCTCAGAAATTTTAAGTGTCTCAGTAGGTGTGTCTGTTGCCTGGGAAGTTATCTTCTAGTTGAGTGGCCCAGTGAGTGCTTTATTTTAAGTAGTGATTAAACATGATGTGTAACCATTATAAAAAATACATTTTTCTTATGATTTTCTTGGCGTAAGACAAAGAGTAGGTCACCCTCTGGGAAGTAAACCACTCTTCTTAACACAAATAACACTAGAGAATCATCTCATTAGTTAGAACAGTTAGAACATTGGGAATAGCTTTGTGGGTGTGACTGATTTTCTGTGTTGATTTATTCCTAGAAAGTTGGAGACATTTGAATTGTGTGCTCTCTTCTTCCTTGTGCTGTAATCCTCTCCTTGCCTGTCACACCCACTCCAGCTGATTTGAACACTTTAATTAGGTGTCCGGATGGGAGGCGGCCCCAGTGCTCTGAGCTCTGTGCTATTCCTGGGAATCACCAGGCCCAGCACAGATTATGTTAGGCATTGATAGCTCTCTTTTGGGTCAGTCAAAGGAGATACGCCTAGACAAAGCACAGAGAAATGGCCTGTATTTGGCAGTTTTTCTGACTAACTTAACAGGGCTGACCTGGTAGCCAGTGAACTGTCATCCACCAGAAGGGACCTTTCATTCCTCACATTCCTACTTGTACCAGGGCCTGAAGACACAGCAAGAATGGGTGCAGTTCCAGTTCTTGAACAACAAACTATCAGAGGCCATCCCTGGAAACAATGCTTATCATGAATCTGGTGCCCTTTCGTGAGACCAGTGTACGTGGCATGTCAATCTGATAACTCATAAGATCTATAGGGTCGCTATGAGTCAGAATCAACTTGATGGCAGTGGGTTTTTTTTTTTTAAGATCTATACGGAAAAGACACCCTCACATTTATTCACTTTTTAGTATTATAAGCAGCCTCTAACAGTTATACATTCTGGGCTTTGTGTTCTAGCCTTATATGTTAAACATATTACGGGTGCACACATTTCCCAGGGTCTTCATTCTCCCTACCCCTCTGGAGACTTGAGGACTGTCTTTCCAACTTTTCTTATGCTCGTCAGATCTTTTGTGTAATAGCTGACTTTCCAATCTTTATATTGATCAAAAACTTTATAATTGGTGCTTCAATGGGGAAAGAAGAATCTCTTTAATAAATGTCCGGAAAATTGGAATTCCACATGCAGAAAAATGAAACAGGATCCTTGCGTCATGCCAAACACAGAAACAAATACAAAGTGGATTAAGGACCGAAATGTACAAACTAAAACCATAAAAGTCTGAGAAGAACAAGCAAGAGCAATGCTGTCAGGCCTAGCTTTTAACACTGGATTATTTAATATAATGACAAAAGCACAAACAGCCAAAGACAAAATAAATAAATGGGACCCCATAAAAATTAAATACTTTCGTTTATCAAAAGACTTTACCGAAAAAGTGAAAAGACAAGCTACCGATTGGGAGACTATCTTTGGAAACCGTATATCCAACAAGAATCTAATAACCAAAATATATATAAAACTTTAACAGCTTAACAACAGAAAGACAATTAACCCAATCATAAAATGAGCAAACGATTTGAATGGACATTTCGTCAAAGAGGACGTTCAAATAGCCACCAAACACATGAAAAGATGCTTAGCTGTTAGCCATCAGAGAGATGTAAATCAAAACCTCCACGAGATACCATTTCTCTCCCACTAGGACGGCTAAGATTAAAAACAGAAAATAATAAATGTCGAGGATGAGGAGAAATTTGAATCCTTATTCATTACTGATGAGAATATGAAATGGTGCAGCCATTGTGGAGGATAGTGTGGCGGTCCCGCAAAAAACTAAAAATAGAACCACCTTATGACTCAACAATTCCACTCCTAGGTATGTACCCAAAAAACTTGAAAGCAGAGACACAAACAGCGACCTGTATACCAGTGTTCATTGCAACATTATTCACAACAGCCAGAAGGTAGAAATAATCTAAATGCCCACCAGCAGATAAATGGATAAGCAAAATGTGGTATCTACATACAATGGAACACTGCTTAGCCAGTAGGAGAAATGAAGTATTGATACATGCTGCATAGAAGACATTATGCTGAGTAAAACATCAGTCACGAAGGGACAAATATTGTATGACCTCACTTATATAAAAAAGACAAGAAAAGGCAAGTGTATAGAGACCAAAGTTTATTAGTGGTTACCAGGGGTTGGGGGGAGGAGGAAAGGGGAAATTAATGGTGATGGAAATATCATATTAAGGGTAGGATTGCCCAGCTGACAGTAAGTCGTACACCTGTAAAAAGTTGAAGTGGCAAAAGTTGTGTGATAGATAATTTACAGCAACAACAACAACAACAAAAAGAGTAGCCGCTGAGGATGCTTATGTACAGCCAAAAACCTCATGGGATTTGGTTCCTTGGTTTGAAGGTTTAGGGTCATGGTTTCATAGGACATCCCAGTTAATTGGTCTAACAATGTGTTTAGTGCATCTGTTCTACCTTCTAGTTTGTTGCTTAGTGCCTGGGGTCTTAAAAGCTTGCAAGCAGCCATCCAAGGCACAATAGTTGGTCTCTATTCACTTGGAGAAACAGTGGAAGGAGGAGAGTCAGGAATAGGAAGAAGATATGAAATGTGTGGCTAATTGCTTCCATGAACAACTGCCTCCTTTGCCATGAGACCAGAAGAACTGAATAGTGCCTGGCTACCATACCATCACTGAACATTTTGATCTAAGATTCTATAGAAGCATCCTGATTAAAAGGAGGAAAATGTAGAACAGAATTTCAAATTCTCATGGATTCCAGACTTCCTAGAGCCATGAAGTTTGGATGAACTATTGCACTGAGATAATCTTTAAAGCTTAGACCAAAATTATCTCCTGGTCTTCTTAAAAGCAAACAATAGTTTAGCTTAACTAGTAAAATGTGTCTGCCTTGAACATTATGCTCTTTTAATAACTATCTGAGATCAGGAAACCCTGGTGGTGTAGTGGTTAAGTGCTATGGCTGCTAACCAAAGGGTCGGCAGTTCGAATCCACCAGGCTCTCCTTGGAAACTCTATGGGGCAGTTCTACTCTGTCCTATAGGGTCGCTATGAGTTGGAATCGACTCGATGGCACTGGGTTTGGTTTTTTGGATATGGGATCAAATTGATAACAGCAACTCAAAAGATTAGATAGGAACCTTAGGCAGCAGTGAACTTACGTTAATGGGGGAAGAAGAACTCAAAAGGAGGGTTAGAATGATTGTGAAACTCAAAGAATGTAATCAGTGTCACTAAATGGTATGTGTAGAAACTGTGGAATTGGTGTATGTTTTGTTGTATATTCTCAACAACAACAAAATAAATAAAATTTAAAATTTTTTTAATTGAGATATATCTTTAAAATTTTGTAAAAATCTTTGTAATCTCTGCTTTCTTAGTCATTCTGTTTATATGTATAAAAAGTTATATGTAATAGATTATGAATCCGTGCTAAAAGGAGGGATTAGTGATTCGAGTTTGTGTTATCTGTGCCTTATTATGCTGCAAAGAGAGGACTTCAGTGTGTTACTTAAAAAGAAAAAAACTACAGCCAAATGAGAGGCAAATTTGACAGGATGGGATTTTGTAGAGGCAAATTGGGCAGGATGAGGTACGTTCAATAAATACCACCATGTAATTTCACAAAACTACACTAACAAGAGCTTGAAACTAACCCTTGAAACCTCTCTCACCCTTAGTAGCAACCTTGGGATTCTGATACTAAATTCTCTCCCTCGTAGCCATTGTTTTCATGAAGGCATGTCACATGCTTTTCTTTGCCTTAAATTTATGAGGACACTCCATCTGATTGAAAAATAATTGATTTTTTAGTTATTACACAAAATGTTCTTTCCCCTCACAGTGAAAATTAATCTTCTTGAGAACTGTTTCTTCCCTGGTTACGTTCAAATAAAGCCAGATCTGGTTTTTATTCCTTTGGACAAATGCCATAATATCAAATGAACTAGAATCTTTTCTCTTTGTTGGTGGGTAGATCCCACCATTTTCCTTAATATCTGCCCAACAGATTTTTTTTTCTCTGAAAGTTTATCAGGATTTAGCTCCACGTCTCACTGTGCCAGGTTTGAGGCAGTTTCACCTTTACTCTCAGATCAGTATCTCTACCGTCAACTAAAGAGTAAAGCTAAAATTCAGTTTCTGTCTTCATTTAGAGTTTTTCTGGCTTGCGCCTCCTTAACACCAAGCAGGGACATTCAGAATTCATTACCCCGAGCTCCCCCACCTGACCCCACTGGGTTATGGTGCTTGAAATGCCAATGGATTTAAAATGGGTAACTCTTGCTGATAAAACATCAGCTTCTCCAAAACATGTTTACCAAGTGAATATTATGTGCCCTGCATTGTGCTTTCAGTGTGTGAGTGAACAAAACAAAGGTTTCTGCAGTCTGAAGCTTCCATTCTGGCAAAGGTGAGGTGAATCATCACATACCAGAGACTGAATATTTAAACAGAAATCTAATGTTAAAAAATTTTCTGTGTTAAATGTCAGATACTCTGAGGGCAAATTAATAGAGCCACTGGATGCAGTGTAAAGAATTGGTAACTCATAAATGTATTTCTCTCTTCCCCTTTCTAGGACCACCCTCATTGGTTACACCAAATGACCAATCTATATTTAATGAGGCTCCACTGCCATTTTCTGAAGGCAATATCCAAATCTCCCTTGCAGCAGCCTTTGAAGAACTATAGCAGTTTAAAAACTAGTGACAATATAAGTAAAAATTAAATGATCCTAGAATGAGGAAGGCCTTATTAATTTCTACTTCCATAAGATTACAGCCATCGAAAACCTTGAGAGTGCAGTTCTACTCTGACACGCATGAGGGGTCGCCAGGAGTCAGAATGGACAACAGCAACGGGTTTGGTTTTATTGATTTCTAGTGCAGAAATTATAAAGAAAGATAATTTATTTGACTATAAAAACTCAAAATTTCTTTTCATCAAGAAGTATTCTGACTGTTTTAAAAGACAAGAGAGATAAGCTGGGAGAAGTATTTACAACTTATATGGCAATGAGTTAACTAATTAATAAGATAAAGATGAGTACTCTAACAGAAAATGACAGAAAGACAAAAGACAGAAAGAAGAAACCGAGAAAAGAAGAAATATGATCAATATAAGAAAGTGTTCAACCTCTCCAGTAATCAGAGAAATTTAAAATGGTGAGATTTTACTATCCACCTATAAAATTGACAAGGATTTGTAAAACTTACTCTTGAATGGAAATATCAGACTTACTCTTTCATATCCCAAAACTCACTGTTGTTGAGTCAATTCCAATAGGGCAGAGTAGAATGCCCCATAGGGTTTCCAAGGCTGTAAATCTTTATGGAAGCAGACTGCCACGTCTTTCTCCCACAAAGCAACTGGTGGATTCAAACTGCCAACCTATCGGTTAGCAGCAGAGCACTTAACCAACCGCTGCTCCACCAGGGCTCCACCATGTTTCTCAAGAGGATTTAAACAATGTATATCAAAGCCTCAAAAATGCACACACCTTTGACCCAGAAATTCCATTTCTAGAACTTGAACTGAAAGAAAACCTCCATGGATGTGTGCAAAAATTTAGCTAAGGTGTTCATCACATTATTCTAACAGTTTTTTTTTAAAGGCAGTAACCATTTTTAACCATGGTACAGCCATACGATAAAAATGCTAAGGAGTGATGAAAGAATATTTAATGACACAAAAAAAATTATAAATAACTTGTGAAAACAGCAAGTTACATGACAATATGTGTAATCTGATTATTTCATTTTTAAAGGTAGAAGTATGCAAATAGAACAAAAATTGGAGATAAACATAAAAATAGAGTATGACCTTCTTTTTGCTTGTATATCCTAAACTTTCTTTAGCAATGTGTGTTTCATTTATAAACACACATTGATAATAATAAAGATAATATTTTAAAATAAAAGATAAAAAATTATAAGATATGAATTTCACTGTATTTTTAAAATACACATAGTAAAAAGACTGGAATGAAATTGCCCAAACGTTGAAAAATGGTTCTTTCAAAGAGCGGCTCATGGGATGTATTTGTTTCTTTTAAAAAATTTTAAATATTTTTCTGTTGTTTTTAACTTTCCTACAATAAGTATGTGTATAATTCATTAATAATAAAAACATAAGCATTTTAAAATAAATACTGTTTTTGCTGTTTTGTGTTTGAGGTGCAACTGGATGAAGATATTTATGAGACAGATAGAAGATAGAGGTAGAGCCTTTGGCCAAATCAGGGATTTGGATTTGTGAGTCATCCTATGGGACATATTGCCAGACAGCAGCATTTTAGTGTAGTAATAATTTGGAGGCAGTAGTAAGTAGAGAAATGCTTGAGAAAAAGATGTTGCCTTTTGATTCAGTGGCTCAGATTATTTTAAATGGATGTTACATCCTCTTACTTAGTATTGTTTCTTTTCTGCCATGCACCTGTTCAAAGACACTACTGATGTACACAATTGGAGCTAGATCAGTGATTCTCAAACTGTGGTTTGTGGACCCATGGTGGGGGAAGGCTCTGACACCCTTTCAGGGGGTCCATCCACAAGGTCAATAATTTTTTTATAATAATGCAAAGACACAATTTCCCCTCTCACTCTCTTTCTCTCGAGTATGTTGTATAGTGTTTCAGAAGGCTACCTGCCACGTGATGATATTATCCCAGTGATGGCTGTTGGGATGTTTGCTTGTGTTTCATGTTTGAAAAATTTGTTTTCATTTATAACATGGTAAATATTGATAGATATGACTCATAAACAAAAGCTCATTAGGCTCAACAGTGATTTCTAAGAATCTGAGCAGGTCCTGAGAAGAGAGTTTGAGACCTGCTGAACTGGACCTCTGTGTTTTATATTTGGCAGTCCTTGTTCCAACAAGGGATCTCTGGGTGGTACGACAGTTAACACACTCAGCTGCTAACCAAAGGGTTGTTGGATCAAGTCTACCCAAGGCACCGCAGAAGAAAGCCTAGCTGATCTACTTCCAAAATATTAGCCACTGAAAACCCTAAAGAGTACAGTTGTATTTTAGCATGCATGGAGTCATCACGAGTTGGAATCGACTTCACAGCAACGACAACTCTAGCAAAAAGCTGGACCCTGGGCTCTGAGCAGAAAGTGTCCCTAGAAGAAAAAAAAAAACAACACTATAGCATATCTTTTCTCACCTTCTACATCTTTAAGGAATCATCCTCCTTACCAGATTGCTATAATTGATTCCAATTCACAGTGACCCTATAGAACAAAGTAGAACTGCCCCATAGGGTTTCCCGGGCTGTAGTCTTTAGGAGAACAGACTGCCACATCTTTACCCCGCAGAGCGCCTGGTAGGTTCAAACCACCCACCTTTCAGTCAGCAGCCAAGTGCTTAACCACTGTGCCACCAGGGCTCCTTGTTGTTGTTGTTGGGTGCTGTCATAGGTACAACAGAATGAAACACTGCCCAGTCCTGCACATTCCTCACAATTGTTGCTATGTTTGAGCTCATCATTGCCGCCACTTTGTCTATCTCACTGAGAATCTTCCTCTTTTTCCCTGGCCCTCTACTTTACCAAGCATGATGTCCTTCTCCAGGGATTGATCCCTGGCTTAGGTCAGGCACATCTTAGTCCTTAAAGTGACATCTTTACTTTTAAACCCTATAAAGAGATCTTTTGCAGCAGATTTTCCCAGTGCAGTTGGTCATTTGATTTCTTGATTGCTGCTTCCATGGGCATTGATTGTAGATCCAAGTAAAATGAAATCCTTGACAACTTCAGCCTTTTCTCCATTTATCACGATGTTGCTTATTGGTCCAGTTGTTTTCTTTATGTTGAGGTATAATCCATTCTGAAGGCTGAATGATCTTTGATCTTCATCAGTAAGTGCTTCAAGTCCTCTTCAATTCAGCAAGCAAGGTTGTGTCATCTGCTTATCGCAGGTTGTTAATGAGCCTTCCTCCAATCCTGATGCCACGTTCTTCTTCATACTGTACGACTTCTTGTATTATTTGCTCAGCATACAGATTGAATAAGCATGGTGAAAGGATACAACCCTGATACACACCTTTCCTAATTTTAAACTACACAGTATCCCCTTGTTCTGTTTGAAAGACTGCCTGTTGGTCTATATACAGGTTCCTCATGAGCACAATTAAGTGTTTGGAATTCCCATTCTGTGAAGTGTTACCCATAATTTATTGGGATCCACAGAGTCAAAAGCCTTTGCATAGTCAATAAACATCTTTCTGGTGTTCTCTGCTTTCAGCCAGGATTCATCTGACATCAGCAATGATATCCCTGGTCCCACGTCCTCTTCTGAATCCGGCTTGAATTTCTGGCAGTTCCCTGTCAATACACTGCTGCAGCCACTTTTGAATGATCTTCAGCAAAATTTTGCTCGCATGTGATATTAATGATATTGTTCGATGGTTGCATCACCTTTCTTTGGAATGGGCACAAATATGTATCTCTTCCAGTCAGTTGGCCAGGTAACTGTCTTCCAAATTTCTTGGCACAGGTGAGTGAGCACATCCAGCGCTGCATCCATTTGTTGAAACATCTCAACTGATATTCCATCAATTCCCGGAGGCTTATTTTTCACCAATGCCTTCAGTGGCGCTTAGACGTCTTCCTTTAATACCATGGGTTCTCGATCTTATGCTACCCCTGAAATGGTTGAATATCTACCAATTCTTTTTAGTGCAGCGACTCTGTGTATTCCTTTTGTCTTCTTTTGACGCTTTTTGCATCATTCAATATTTTGCCCATAAAATCCTTCAGTATTGCAGCTCAAGGCTTGAATTTCTTCTGCAGTTCTTTCAGCTTGAGAAATGCCAAGTGTGTTCTTCCCTTTTCGTTTTCTAACTCCAGGTTATAATATGTTACTGTCTTCTCGAGCTGCCCTTTGAAATCTTCTGTTCAGCTCTTTTACTTCGTCGTTTCATCCATTCACTTTAGCTACTCAGCATTCAAGAGCAAACTTCAGAGTCTCTTCTGACATCCATTCTGATCTTTTCTTTCTTTTTAATGACCTCTTGCTTTCTTCATGTGTGATGTCCTTGCACAACTCATCTGGTCTTCCGTCATTAGTGTTCCATGCATCAAATCTATTCTTGAGATGATCTCTAAGTTCAAGTGGGTTATACTCAAGGCCATACTTTGGCTCTCATGGACTTGTTCTAATTTTCTTCAGTTTCAACTTGAACTGCCATATGAGCAGTTGATGGTCTGATTCGCAGTTGGCCCCTGGCCTTATTCTGACTGATGATACTGAGCTTCTCCATCATCTCTTTCCACAGATGTAGTTGATTTGATTCCTGTGTATTCTATCCAACGATGTCTATAGTCACTGTTTATGTTGTTGAAAATGATATTCGCAATGAAGTCATTGATCTTGCAGAATTCTATCATGCACTCTTCAGGCTTGTTCCTGTCACCAAGGCCGTGTTTTCCAACTGCCAATCCTTTTTTTTCCAACTCTCCCATTCCAATCACCAGTGATTATCAGTGCATCTTGATTGCATGTTTGATTAATTTAGGACTGCAGAAGTTGGTTAAAATCTTCAATTTTTTCATCTTTTGCATTAGTGGTTAGTGTGTAAATTTGAAAAATAGTCATATTAACTGATCATCCTTGTAGGCGTATAGATATAATCCTATCACTGACACCATTGTACTTCAGGAGAGACCTTGAAATGTTCTTTTTGACAATGAATGGGACGCCATTCCCCTTCAATTTGTCATTCCCAGGATAGTAGAACGTATGATTGTCTGGTTCAAAATGGATAATACCAGTCCATTTCAGCTCACTAATGCCTAGGATATTGATCTTTCATTGTTCCTTTCATTTTTGACAACTTCCAATTTTTCTAGATTCATGCGTACATGCACATTCCAATTATTAATGGAAATTTTGCAGCTGTTTCTTCTTATTTTGAGTTGTGCCACATCACCAAATGAAGGCTCTGAAAGCTCTATTCCATCCATGTTGTTAAGGTCAACTCTCCTTTGAGGAGGCAGCTCTTCTCTGCTTGTATTTTGAGTGCCTCCCAACCTGAGGGGCTCGTCTTCCGGCACTATATCAGAAAATATTCTGCTGCTATTCATAAGGTTTTCACGGGCCAACTTTTTTAAGATATATATTGCCAGGTCCTTCTTCCTAGTCTATCTTAGTCTGGAAGCTCTGCTGAAACCTGTCCATCGTGGGTGACTGTGCTGGTAATTTGAAATACCAGTGTCATAGCTTCACACAACACATAGCAACCCACAAGCCATCAGAGCACGACAAACTAAGAGACAAGTGGTGGAGTGCTCCTTAGTCCTTCTAAAAACTTCATTTTTATAGTCTGTGAGGCTGAAAGGAATATTGTTGGCAGGAGGCCAGAGTAACACTTGTGTTACATGTAAATTGGGTTTTTTTGAATGCGTTATGTATGGAAATGGGGAAGTTAGACCTCCAGACTCTGTTTCCATTTGCATCGTACTAGGAAATTCAGTGACTTTTAGTAAGAAAATAGAAATATAATTCTCTTCTGAGAGGTATGAGAGTGTAAATTTAAAACAAACAAACCACGTAATGCAGTAGATGGTTGATTTGGCAAGAAAGTTAAATTTAAAAGACTTAGCTGCATATGTAATGCTTATTTGTCTTTAAGATGTGCACATGCATATAACTTGTGTGTGTAGGTACATATACACATATATAAAAGTTATGCACGCCATTTAGAAAATTGCTACGTAACTTATGTAGAATTATCTTTTCATATAGTCATTTTGACTACAGAAGCAATATTAATGGTTCGATTTAAGTTCCAGGTGCCTCTGGGTGGCACAAACAGTTAAGCGCTTGGCTGCTAACCGAAAGCTTGGCAGTTTGAATCCGCCCAGAGTTGCCTCAGAAGAAAGGCCTAGCGATCTAAAAACATTGAAAACCCTATGGAGCACTGTTCTACTCTGACACACATGGGATCACCGTGAGTTGGGGTCAGCTCGATGGCAGCTGGTTTGGTGTTTGGTTTATTTCAGTCCCAAGGCTCTCCTGCTTTTCACTTAGTCACAAACACGTTCCAGTCGTCTCTTCTAAGTCAGCTCCTGCCCTGGGACTGTGCACACACTGAAGGATTCAGGTGGGCACACAAACCCCTGTCATGTGGGTGAAGGTGTCACGTGACCTGCCTTAACTTATCAGGACCATATCAGAAAAGGAGGAGATTCCAGACAAGTCAGAGGTAAATTAAGGCTTCAGAGCAGAAAGGGTGGACTTCTGGTTTGTTTTAATACCATAACCACCGCAGCAGAGGAGAAGGGCATGTGTTTTGACATGACTGTAACCTAATTTCAAGTCTAAGAGGCCTAGTTGTGAATAATGATAAGCTCTTTGAAATGTATCTGCAGCTACTGACCATAAAACTGGTTTCACTTGAGCAAAAGGGGATGCTCAGTTCCGCTTTGTTCTTTTTAGTGGCACTTTCACACATGTAGTGATTGTCAGTTTTGGAATCTTGTTCATCCTTATTCCTTATGGATTTAAAGAAGAGGGTGTAGGATTTTCTTGATGAAAATAAGATCTGCTTTTTTTAAACCGACCAGCTGCCCTGTGCTACCCTTCATGTGGAGCTTGAATCAAACGTTGCCTGAACTGGTGTGTTCTCGTTCTGCATCAGAATATTGAACTGAGCACACACCACTCAACAGCATAATTAGAGGGGCCCTCTGGACACTTGGCTGTGTGCTGCGACCTCTTCGTCACTGCGACCTGTAACAAAGGGGCTAGTGGATTCTGGCCTTTGTGATTCCTGTAGGGGAATGCTTCTATCTTCCTCCTCGTCAGAGTCCTCAACTCTGCCCTTTCTCCCCCAATTTAGTAAACCTTATGGATACAATTAAACTACATCCTATTTAGTTAATTGGTGATTGGAATCATGATTGTTTTGTTAGTTAATCTGTAGTTGTCCATCTTTAGAATAGGAACAATGGACTTAATTTGCCTGATTTTGCAAACCTATCATCTCCAATGGTGGGATCGCTGTATATGAGGAGAAATGCGTAACTACAGAGATTACTTCCAATTCTCTTATTAATTTGAGTACCTAATTCTTTAGAGTGGCTTTTTTCTCCCTTTCTGTGATGGCGAGGCCTGGTAATGGGTGGCTGCTGGTATTCTTTCCAGCTTCCTATTATCTTTTGTCTCTTAAAGTAAACTTAACATTATTTAGTTCTGTAAGATGCTTTCAGAGAACCTCGTGCTTTTGAATATATGTTCATCATTGGCTTTGTTTTTTTTAAAAAATCTCATACTGGGTGATGAAATTTATATATGTACTAGATAGAGGAGAGATGCTTAGAGTATATAAAACTGTGCAATTTGCCAACATTTTCCAGTTAATGTTCAGAAAACACATGTTTTTAGTCTCAGAAATAACAAATGTTTAGGTTCAAATGAAAACGTTTAGATTTGGTTCATCACAGAATATATATTCTTCTCGTTTGTTTTTTGGTTTATCTTTCTTTTATGGAATCGTTTCATAGCTTCTTACCACCTTCATTCACACTTTAATAAGGTGGCATTATCTTGAGAGGCTCGTCTCAATTAGATAAAAATGTAAGCAATTAATTAAGATAACCAGCCTTAGCCAGAGAGGTAAAGTGTCATCCCATGTCAGGGTGGTCAAGGAGCACCTGTTAATTAGAACAGAAGGGAAACTGCAGCGAGTTATGGGGAAAAAAACCACGCTGGATGAAATTAGCAATATCTGCTTCTCTTGCTGTTTCTTCAAATCCAACCCATAAACAATTTGTTGTGACAGCTTTAGACTGGGACTATGGTGTTTCGGATGAGGTCTGATTATAGCTAAAAATAGACGTGTCGCGAAGATCAGAAAAGGAATATTAAACAACTGAAATTTTGTGAAAGACTGATGCTGTTTCATTGTAATAATTTCCCCAAAGGCACATTAGTAAGGCTGCTAAATACAGACTTTAATAGACTTTAATAATGTGTACTTTAGAGCCCTGATACACAAAGGAATAATGTATAAAACATTCATTATGGAAAATTGCTACCTTTTTTATTTAATAAGAAATCTGTTGAAACAAAACCATTGCACTGCCTATGGCATTATGTTCCTGGGTGTTCGCAGGCTAAAGAATAATAGCCACCTTTTTACCTTTTTTTCACCTATTTTAATCAGGTTGCAATCATATTTGCTTATTTGCTCCGTGAATGAAAATGGGGATTAAGAAAAAGAAGTATTTGCGTTAGATGTGGACGCTTGTTCACATTTCAGCTCGGCCTCTTGTTAGCTATGTGAAGAGCTGTGGAGCAAGCCAAGCCCCGTTTCTTCATTTGCAAACTGGGGATTGTTCTTTTTCTCTCCCAAGATTGTGGTAGGAATAAGTGAAAATGTTGACACAGTGGTGCCTGCACATAGTAGGTACTCAGTAAATGGTTTCTATTTTGATTACTTTCTATGTGTGTTTATCTTTATATTGCTTGTTTCTGTGGATGACTGTTGCGTGAGAGGAGGTGGAGGAGTGGGGTGGAGAGTAGGAAAAAGCAATTAAAAAGAAGCCTTGGTAAGCAGCTCTGTGGCCAAACCTTGTGTTGGATTTCAATTTGATTTTAATGTGCTGCTGCTGAGAGCCGTGCTGTTGAAAAGAGAGAAGAGTAAGAAGCAGATGCTCTTGGAGGAACAGTGGGGGCATTTATCTCTTTTAATGAGATAACATCATTAGAGTGACAAAGTGCAGCGAATCGATACTTGAAATGGACTGCTGCTATCTTCCCAAAGTACACTTGATTGTTACACTTCACAGCGTTAGAATCTGCTGAATCACGAAGTCTGTCTTATCTGTTATTAGAGCCACTGGCTTTGATCTCACAGAAGAGAACCACACCATCGGGATCTCTAGAAGAGTAGGAACCTGATTAGTTGGATAAACGAGAAAAATCCGAGGTGATTTATAAGCTGCTCAGATCCCCTGTAATCAAGGAACCTCAGAGAAAGGAGGTTGGGCTTCCTTTTTCCTTTGACTCCTTTAAATGGCTGCACATCCTACCTCGCTTCCCCTCCGCTGCTCTCCTTGCTCCCTGTCTGCTTCTTGGTGTAATGTCAGAAACACTAATCATGTCAGACTGTGACACTGACGGCCCTGACATTCACAACAAAGAGACAAGAAGGAGAGAAGGGGAAGAGACAGGGGACAGGGAGATGGGGAAGAGCAGCAGGCAAAGTATTTTTTATTGTACATAAAATCCATAGCTGCAGAATCACTAACATTCTGGAAAGATCGCATCCTAGGAAGATTAAAGCAGGCGCAAGGTGGATTCTGATGGTGATTAAAATTGGGCTGGGAAGATTTGGTGCCACTATTTTCTGCTGCTTCTTTTAGATTTTAGTATGTAGCCTATATTATAATTACTCTTGCTATGATTTCTTCTTACACAAAAAGAAAAGAGCATTTAAATTTCTTTTTTTCTCCCTTCCATCATCCCAGCTTTTCTCTTTGAAACAAAGCAAAGTTAAACACAGATCATAGCAGGAAGCGTGTGCTCTGAGGATTTTTCCATTTCATTACCAGATTCCCATAGTTTAATCTGAACAATAACCACTTCAGGAAAGACGTTGTTGGTGAGGGATGTTTCAGACCGGGACAAAGCTGAATAGGAACTGTTCAGTATCATCCTCCTGCCATCTTCCCCGTGGCCTCCCCAGCACCTGCTTAAGGATGCCGGATGCAGGAAACGCCTGGAGTTACCCATTCCCTAACAGTTTGGAGTGGGCCTGACTGTTGCCAGGTCTTCGAATACCTTTGAGATTTGTCTCTGCCTTAGGCACTTTCTCCATTTTGAATTCGTTCTGGTGAGTGGTCTCCGGTCTCCGTCTTGGATCAGTCATGACCTGGAAGCCTGCTGCCACATCTCACATGTGTTTTGAATCCAGATGCTATGATCTAAACTGAGCTCTGAGCTCAGGCTGAATCATCCCAGCCTTTGTATAAACATGAGTATCCAGCTGCCAGCTCAGCTTTTGAGGTATTTTGAATTACAGTTTTCCGTCTTAGCTAGATGGAGTCCCTGAGTAGCAAGAACAGTTAAGCAATTGACTACTAGCCTAAAGGTTGGGGGTTGGAACCTACCGGAGACACCTAGAAAGACAAGCCTGCTGATCTGCTTGTGGAAGGTCACAGCCTTGAAAACCCTGTGGAGCAATTCTACTCCTCACACATAAGGCCAGTGTGAGTCAAAATCAACTTGAGAGCCACTAACAACAGTCTTAGCTGGGATATCGGTCCTCTTACTTTTTCTTCATGTAAGGAAAACGGTGTGTTTACTCCCAGTTAGTTACCCTGTCACAAAGGGTAGCTAACTCTTTCTATCTGTATATAAGATCAAAAGGTGTTACATAGTGGCTTCTCTTCAGAGTTGATTAAAAGTAATGTTAATTGAAAATATAAATCAAAACTACGATGAGATGCCATTTCACCTCCAGTAGGACAGGTATGATCAGAAAAGTGGAAAACAGCAGGTGTCGGGGAGGGTGTGGAGAAATTGTAACCTTCATCTATTGCTGGTGGAATTGTAAAGTGGTAGAATTTGATGTAGAAAACAGTTCAGCAGTTCCTTGAAAAGTTCAACATAGAATTACTATATGACCCAGCAATCCTACTTCTAGATATTTACCCAAAAGAATTGAAAGCAGATACTTGTATACCCAGTTCCTTGCAACATTATTCACAATAGTCAAAAGGTGGGAACAGCCTAATTGTCCATCAGCAGATGAATGGAGGAACAAAATATGGTATATATGTATAACTCAGCTCTAAATAAAATTGAAGTCCTGACACATGCTAAACATGGATGAGCCTTGAAAACATTATGTTAAGTGAAATCAGTCAAATACAAAAGGATAAATATTGTATGATCCCAGTTACATGAAATACCTAGAATTTGGCAGATGCAGAGAGACCAAAGTTTATTTAGTGGTACTAGCTGTGGGAGGGAGGGGAGAATAGCAGGCATGGAGCTTCTGTTAAGGGCGATGGAAAAATTTGGAAACGGATAGTTATGGTTGCACAACACAATGAAAGTAATTAATGCCACCGAATTGTACATGTAAACAAAAATGTTGAAATGGCAAATGTTTTGCATCTATTTTTTTATACCACAATAATAATAATAAAGTGTTAACAGAGCTCTGAAAAACACTGAAACTTCATTTTACAGTGTTCTGGTCCTTAGTACCCAAGTAAATCTTCACATATTTGGCCTACTTGTGAGAAATACCTCTCCGAATTTGGGGATGGGGGAATGAAAAAGGAAATTCTAGCGTAATTTAAATTATATATACAACTTTGACATTGTGGCTTCTTTAAAATTCTTGAGGCAGTTCTACTCCTACTGGCTTTACTGAAATTACTGACTGTAAACTTATACCCTAGAGAGCATTTGGGGGAATTACCCCAAAACAGCTTCCTGTAAACTCAAATTTTCTTTGAAGTTACTTTTTATCCTAAGAATTTGCACAGATGTTGCATTGTTCTCTGTGGTATATCTATTTTTGTTTTCATGTAAAGTAATTTAAAATTACTTGCCAGTTAAATTATATGATTAAAATAATACTAGCTACTATGACAAGTAAATTCTCAAAATTCAGTAGTTTAACACAATAAAAGTTTATTTTCTTGTTCAAGTAGCAATCCAGTGTAGATATTTCTGATTAATGAAGTGTTTTTATAAATATCAGTGATGCACGAATCTTGAATTCAGCCTCCTTCAATCTGTTGGCCTTGCCGTCTTCTCGACTTGTGGTTGCCTGCATCTAGTCGGTGGAAGGGAAAAGAGTGCATGAAGACAGAATATTCATTTCTTAATCACCATGACCCTGACGTTACTCAACATCTCGCCTCATATTTCAATGGTGAGAACTAGATGTTCCACCCAGATGCAAGGGGGCTTGGGAAATGGAGTCTCTGGCTGAATAATGACTGGGCTAGATGGCGGCAGACACACGCCCCCCATGAGCCCACCCTATCTTCAAGTGAACACTAGGAAAATGGGCCACGTGTAACCTGAGCCTTCCAGTGCTCCTGGGCATACCCATTATGGGACACTCAAAGAAGCTGTAATAGTATCTCATTCGAGCAAGTTTGAGAATTCCATTCTAGGGTGGCCAGGAATGCTTTCCAGGTAACATTGTTTAAGTATTATATGTAAAGGAGTACCTAAAGTTGCATACTGGTTTATTTTCTGAAGAATCTAATATATTAGCAAGAAAATTTTATTTACACAATAATTGGCATTTTTCTTCCTCCTTTTGAACTAGCAGAATCTAAATTCATGAGGATTTGCCCTCATTAATAAATGCTATACGAATTAATAATACTGTAGGAATGGTTTCCTATAGTACGGTAACTTTTTTGTTGAATGTTCTAGTCTTACCGAAAATTGGTGTGCATCCGAGAGGGAAAAAAGGATCATGTGAGTGCAGAGGACAATTACGTAACCTGCTTCTGCTCGTCTCAAGTGGCTAGACTTTAGTTTTTAGTTATAAAAGTCTTGTCTCTCCTTCCAGGTTAGTCATTATTTCTAAAGTTGAACGTGGGTTTTATAAGTGACTAAGTAATTGCTTTGTATGTTCCTTTTCAATTACAGTAAAAAGTCATGAATTCTCAACATTTAGAACTGCTAAAATTGTTTAGATTTGCCTGTTGAACAATGTTATTCTAAAAAAAGGACTCAGGAAAAAATTTTCCACTGTAAATTTTTGGCTGTTCAAAGTCGTTTGTAAGAAATTTCCCATGACAAAGAGAATGATAGCGATTTGAAAAGGATAAGTCGGCGCAGTCTGGAAACTGGGTAGGTAGTATGAAAACACAGTCATGCTGAGCTGTAGTATTTGGTTTAAGATTTTCGTCATGAAGTTCTGTGTCATGTGTCTGTTGTATCGTTCTATTACTTTAAAACATTGTTTTTATCTAATGACTTTAAACCCATCGATGATACTATAGATTTCCTTTGGTCAAAGAAACTTGACATTAGTACTTTATATTAAAGACAATCATTTGTGACCTTTTACTTTTCTATTTTTTGCTTTTTGTTTTATTGTTTTTGTAGTATACACAGCAAAACATTCACCAATTCAACAATTACTACATATGTAATTCACTGACATTAATTACATTCTTCAAGTCGTGCAACCATTCTCACCTTCTTTTTCCAAACAGGTCCTCTCTATTAGCATAAAGTCATTGCCGCCCAATTTGATTCTATATAAATAGTTCTTTAAAATGCTGAAGGCAGACATTCTTTACTAATTAAGCTGAAATATTGTTTGGTTTAAAGAAGATTTCAGGGGAAGTTATTGATGTAAAGTTTAAGGTTTTTTACTTTTTTAATGGTTACTTTTTTTGTTTAATAAAATAAACTAAGTAAATTATTTGATTTATTTCTAGAATAAATTAAATCCTCATTCATTTGTTGTTGTTGTTGTTGTTAGGTGCCGTCAGGTTGGTTCCAGCTCATAGTGAGCCTATGTATGACGGAACAAAAACACTGCCCAGTTCTGTGCCATCCTCAGAATCGTTGCTGTTTGAGCCTATTGTTGCAATCACTGTGTTAATCCATCTCCTTGAGGGTCTTCCTCTTTTGTGCTGACCCTCTGCTTTACCAAGCCTGATGCCCTTCTCTAGGGACTGACTGTCCAAAGTATGTGAGACGAAGTCTCTCCAACCTTGCTTCTAAGGAGCACTCTGGCTGTACTTCTTCCAAGACAAATTTGTTCCTTCTTCTGGCAGTCCACGGTATATACAAGATTCTTTGCCAGCACCATAATTCAAAGACAGCAGTTCTTTTTGGTCTCAACTTATTCATTGTCCAGCTTTCTCGTGCATATGAGATGATTGAAAATACCACAGCTTGTTTCACACTTTGAGAAGATACCAGCTTATATGATACTTATAAGATCAGAAACCACACAGTTTGTTTTTGGGCCCAGTGGTGGAATGAGGAAATATAGTGCAGGGGTTAAAAAGCCATTTCGAAAAATAACTTGAGTTCTTTACTTGCATCTTATTGAACATTGAGAGGAGTATATGCAGATCAAAGCAAAATTTTGTTAAAATTCCTCCTTCTTACTCATCCTACCCCCAATGCTTCTCTCACATACCATAGCAGTTCCTTGCTTAAAAAAAAGAAAATACCGTGGTTTGGGTCAGGTACACCTTAGCCCTCAAAGTGACATCTTTGCTTTTTAACACTTTAAAGAGGTCCTTTAAAAAAAAAAAAAAAAATTTTTTTTTTTTTTGCAGCAGATTTGGCCAATGCAATTATGTCTTTTGATTTCTTGACTGCTGCTACCATGGGCATTGATTGTGGATCCAAGTAAAATGAAATCCTTGACAACTTCAATCCTTTCTCCATTTATCATGATGTTGCTCATTGGTCCAATTGTGAGGATTTTTGTTTTCTTTATGTTGATGTTACTAATTCAGGTTTTAGAGAAAGATCTAGGATGAAGTTTGCATTTTGTAAATATTTGATAAATAGTAATTATTTTAAGAATTTCCGCTTCATTGAGTGCCTAGTGTTGGCCAAAGGAGCCCTGTCGGGGCAGTGGTTAAGTTCTTGGCTACTAACTGAAAGGAAGGCGGTTCAAATCCACCGGCTGCTCCACAGGAGGAAGGTATGGCAGCTTACTTCCATAAAGATTACAGCCTTGGAAACCCTATGGGCAGTTCCACTCTGTCCTGTAGGGTAGCTATGAGTCAGAATCGACTCAGCGGCAATGGGTTTGGGTTTTAATGTTTGCCAGACAAAAAAAAAAAAAAAAATTGCATTAGCTCCTTTATAATAGGCTATATTATTGCCAATTTTCACAGCCAACTGGTAGTATTATTTCTACTTTACTGATGGGGGAAATCAGAGACACTTAAGTAATGAGACCGGCGTCACACATCTAGATATAGCAGATCTAGTATTTGAATCAGGGTCCCATTGACTCCAAAACCCATGCACGTTAACATTCTGTCACTCTGCTTCCTAGGAAGAATATTTGTTGAACTTAATTTGAAATATATTAAATGAATTTGCTAAGCTAAAAGCAAGATCTCAGGATAAATGTTTTAGTTCTTAAAAGAACAAGCTATTTGCAAATGAACAAATTAACATAGCAGTAGGAAATTAGTTCCATCTAGTCATTAAAAAAAAAAATTTTTTTTTTTTTAGTCATTAAAGCAAAATCAGTTGTGATTCAGTGGTAGAATTCTCACCTTCCATGCGGAGACCTGAGTACAATTCCCAGTCAGTGCACCTCAAGCACAGTTACAAACTCGTCTGTCAGTGGAAGTTTTCATGTTGCTGTGATGCAGAACAGGGCTCAGTAGAGCTTCTAGACTGAGAGACCAGGAAGAAAGGCCTGGCAATCTACGTCTGAAAATCAGTCAATGAAAACCCTGCGGATTACAGTGGTCCAATCCCTAAGCGATCATGGGCTGGCACAGGACCAGGCAGTGTTTAGGTTGATTGTGCATAGGGTCTCCATAAGTCAGGGGACAACTCATGGCAGTTAACAACAACAATCATTAAATAAGGTCTTCAGGACTTTTGCTTGCTAGCAGTTTAGTATACTACCTATTCCTAAATAAATGAGCTGTCTATGATTCACAATGCTTCTTATTCATTATGTGACTAAATTAGAATTCTTGAGAACTCAAGTCAGCGTAGCTTAAAACAGGTTTCTAATTCATACTCTCAGATTTGTGCCCTCTCTGAATGTGTCCAGGTTATGGAGATTTTGTTGATATGCTAAGGCAATCGCAGGAAATGGCATCGGTGAGCCATGGGTGGGCCTGGCCTGAGGGTCAGGTAAAGGAAATTTGCTTATTTTCCAGTCAGAAGCTAAGCTAGAACCTCAAAATTAAAAAAAAAAAGAGAGAGAGACTTATTCTTCTCAAAACGTTCCACCTTTCCTAGCAACGTGAGAAGCCTGACTTTTGATGAAAAGGGTGACTTAGAGTTTTTCTGACTGCATAATTTTCAGCTTCATCCAGTTTGCACTGCTCATAGTTTTTCCTGCTTGAAACTTGGTGCCTCCATATGTAAAATGAAGCAGTGGGATTAGATCAGAAGCTGTAAACCTGGCTTCTCAGCCTGGTTTGGCTTGAGGGGTGGAGGGGCAGCTGTAAAATGCTAGAAATTGCATGTAGTGTTTGGTATATATACACATTTTCCTGGGGGGAATGGTTCATAGCTTACATCAGATTCTCAGTAGGGCTTCAGCACTCAAAGAAACCTACAGGCCATGTTATCTTTGAGGTCTCCTGGCACTCTAATATTCTATTTTTATAAATTGAGTTTTGCACAGACTATCATGGGCAGAAGGAGACCTGGTGGAGCAGTGGTTAAGCATTCAGCCACTAACTGAAAGGTCAGTGGTTTGAACCCGCCAGCCACTCCAAGGGAGAAGAAAGATGTGGCAGTCTGCTTCTGTAAGACTAGGAAACCCTATGGTGCAGTTCTACCATATTTTTATGCAAATAACGTGCACCGTCTGCATTTGTTTGCCAGTTGCATCCTCCTTCCAGAGGTACTTTTGTTTGTAAGCATGCTATGCTAATTTTTTTATAACAACATATGGAAGGTTAGCTTGGCAGCACTTGTGAGGGTGTCTTGCGGTGGGAGGGTGTGGCCAGCAGACAAACGCAGAAGGCGCATGTTATTTGTGTAAAAATATGGTACTCTGTCCTATAGTATCACTGTAAGTTGGAACTGACTCGTTGGCAACAGATTTGGTTTTTGGGTTATCATGGGCAGTACATATGAAAATATGACTGAATTCAATACCCTTTCTGCAGTATGACAGGTAAAGGGAACTTGGAGTGTGTTTACTGTAAACAGCTGATTCTCTTCCCTAAGTGTCCTGTGTATAATAAATGTTTGCAGATAATGACAACGTTCTGTTATTTGCGGAAGAGCAGAAATAGTAAACCAGTTAGAAGTGAGTCACATTTTCATGATGAATAACATTTTTTTAGCCCTGAACATTTCTTGTGGTTATCTGCAATGATAGTCTAAAGGGTCATTGAAAATATTGCTTTCTTGTTTGGAATCTCAGACACTTGGAATGTGCCTAAAAGGAGCTGAGTTAATAGACTGATTCCTACACTGAGGGAGGGGAAGCTGAGACCTCAGAGGTGGTGAGGTGATGTTTAGAGTCGCTCCTGCTTTGGTTCTTTTGCTGTTGTACTCTCAGTGTGAGGAGCATGTTGTCCTGCCAGAGGACCTTCTCATATGTGTCATGGCTCAGCAGATTAACCAGCCTGAAGCAAGAGTCCTATTGCTCAGCAGATAAACAGATGGGAGAGTAAGAAAAGCACTCTAGCACCTCCCCCTTTCGGTAGGGAAGGAACAGAATTAAGCAGGATCCCCTGTCCAGCTATTTACTTTGAAGCTAATGGAAGTCCACTCTTGAAGTGTGACTCAAGCATTCAGTGTATTGAAACAACATTTTAGCACTCTCCTGAGAAATCCCAGTTCAATTAAAACAAAAAACATCGGGTCTTGGATGCTTAAATAGTTGCCTTTCAAAAAAATCAGTGATGTATACCCACATTATTACTTCTCTCCAAAAACTGGATTTCTTTTGTTCTATGGGTGGATTTTTTAAAATTTCCTTTTGACTCCTTAATATAAACGTCTACATGTGTGTGTTTTGCAACCAAGCTAACTCTCTCAATTTCTGTTTAAAATCTAAGCATCTTGGCTCTGCATCCTTTGGAAACTTGGTAAAAAGAACGTAATCATGGTAGGCCACAATAATATTATCTGTCTTTATACTTGCCATGAGCAATTACTATTAAAATTTACTCTTCAGGCTAAGCCCACAGTTCAAAGTCAGAAGCAAGCAAAATGTTCAGAGCTGGCCTTTGGAAACTTTTTATTTTGTTTTGTTTTTTGTTAAAGCTGAAAAGAAATACTCAGAGAGCTTCCTTTTGTTGGATTATATATATATATTTTCATTTTAGGACTACCAGTCTTTATTATAGCTAGTTAACATGAACCTCTCATGACTATAAATCACTTTTCAGAGTTGGCCGAGCTGGATTGGTAGGGCAAATACCTACGTCAAATGTTTCAGTAAGAATAATAAAATAGAATAAAATATTATAAGGAACCCTGGAGGCATAAATGGTTGAGTGCTTGACTGCTAACCAAAAGGTTGGCAGTTCAAACCCATCCAGCTTTTCTGTGGGGGAAAGACCTGGCAATCTGCTTCTGTAAAGATTACAGCCAAGAAAACCCTACGGGGTAGTTCTGCTGTGTCACATGGGGTCGCTATGAGTTGGAGTCGACAACGACGGCACCTAACAACATAAAATATTATTAACTATATTGTTGACTTCATTTACTAGGATAAGTTTACAAATTATCAGTAACTCTTTTAGTCATGAATGAATGAATACACAATATGGCACATGGTTTTGTACCATGTATATTTATATATATGTACTTTTAATAGATATAAATAAATTAGTGCCCAGGTTACCAAATAATGAGCACCCTCAAAATTTGAATTTCAAGGGACAGTGGCAGAAAATACCATCATTTGAAACTTAAACTATCACAAATCAACATAAAAATGGCTGAGCTTAGCTATGTGTAAAATTCCCAGAAGGTAAACCACATTCAGAAGTGGTTTGTCTACTGCTGTCCCATCAGAAAAAAAAAAAAATATATATATATATATATATATATATACACACATCAAAATAAATACAGATAACATTAATTAACCTTAACATTTTTGAAATTACACAGTGTTAATATCAGAAGCAAACAACTGTTAGTGGTGATCTACATGGCAGCCACAAAAAGGAGATAGGGAGCCTGAAATTTTTAGGGCTGTCTATGCATGTTACTATAGGGTCGCTATGAGTCGGAATCGACTCGACAGCAGTGGGTTTGGTTTTTGGTTTATGCGTGTTACAGACCAACTGGCAACTGTATGTTACCAATACATTTGAAGTGACTAGGCTTGATGAAGGAGCGCTGGTGGCCAAGTGGGTAAGAGCTCAGACTGCTAACCAAAAGGTTGGCAGTTTGAATCTACCAGCTGCTCCTTGGAAACTCTATGGGGCAGTTTTACTCTCTTTTATAGGGTCACTATGAGTTGGAATTGACTCGATGGCACACAGCAACAACAGGCTTGATGTGATGGAGAACATGGGCTGTTTCTGAAGCACTACCATTTGTCTTACCTGACCTTAGCTGAGACCCTCAGGCTATCCAGGCTACGTCCTTCTCATCTGTAAAATGTATACAAAAAATACTTAAAGATTGGTTGTGAGAGTTCAGTGAAAGCACCAATGTGAGAGCACCTAGGACAGAGCCTTCCTTACACATAGTAGATACTCAGTTCATGTTTTAATTTTAGAAAATAAACAACCTGACTCCAGTATTCTACTCTTCTGGGAAATTCTGTTTCTTAGTATAAATTGATAAGTAAGCATTCAGATTTATCTGTCAGTCTAACTTCTATGAAATTGGTGGAATGATCTGTCTGTATGTGAAGAGATACAAATGATGTCTCATTTGTGCACAGTGGAGTCCACAGGGAGCCTGGCCTACCAGTGACCCATCAGTTGACCCGAGCAGACTCCACAAAAGAGAGCACTCGAAGCTCTCAGCTGGCCTCTTCCATTTCATTACTATAACATGGATGTTAGTCTTTGTCAGAGTTTTGTAGATTGGACTGAAAAAAATAAATATACACATGTACCATAGCAAATGAATCCCACTCAGAGTATATTTTTCAGATGCTGTTAACCCAGTTTATTTTTACTTTGACAGATACTTCCGTTTAGGGGGTGCTTTCCACAGACAGATTCTATTGTGCAATAGAAAATTCGGTAAATTTTGCCTCTAGGTTTCCTCCAGATCTCTCAGGTGACCACACCCAAGCCTCAGTAGTGCCATGTTTTCGATAAGAGTGTTGAGTTATTACTTCAGTAAATGATCTTAGCTTCCCTCAGGAGGTTTTTTGTTGGCAGAATTTGTACTTTTTTTAAAATAGGACGTCAAGTTTAATATAGAGTAAGACCAACTATATATATGCAACAGACTCAGATTAGAAAGTGGCGTACTTGTATTTATCCATTGCTTTTGATTTCACACCTCAGTAGCCCCCTGAAGTCAGTGTGGCCTTAACTGTTAAACGTCTTCATTCTGGGAGTCATCAGACCTGAATTCAAATCCCAGCTCTGCCACACAGCAACTGTGGGACTTTGGACAAGCTCCTTGAACTTTTCCCAAACCGTAGCAGTATCATCTGTAAAATACAAAGAGTAATACCTACCTCCCAAGGTTATTTTGAAGATGATGTTAGATCCTGCACTTAATACTGGTGAGCACCTGGTGAGAACTTGGTAAATGATAGCTATTGGCCAAGGAGGAGTGTATGTTTGTGGGGGCCGGGGGTGATGACAGAGCCCCTTCTGTCTGAGCAAAGTGACTTCTCTGTTTCAACTTAATAAGCAAGTGGAATTTTATAGTTGCCTGCCTGCCTGTTTCATGATAACTTTGAAAGGAGTTGACTAATTTGGGCCAAATTTGATATGTTGTATTTTTAATTTCTAGTAAGAAGATCACTTTGATACTGATAAACATTTGATTTTCTTTCAGCCACTGCGCTAGGAAAATAAAGTGTTTACGAATAGCAAGGTTCATCTTGGGAGTGGCTTCAAACTTGGCGGTAACCTTGGCTATATCCTAGGGAATTGTTGGGAAAACACTGTGAGCAGAATCTGCTCAGTTACTTAGGACCCCAGTGTTAAAAGAGTGATTTGCCTTGGGGCAGTTTTTGAGTGTTGTTTTGTTTCTTAAGTGTCTCCCTCTGTTTTATATTAATTACAGGGGCTGAGTCAGTGGTAAGTCTAGTAGTTGAATTAATATGGAAATCAAACTATAAGCGCATCCTTAGGATTAGCTCCGTTATGTATCACAGAAGTAGGCTAGAATGGAGAAAATTACAGGACTGGGTTTTTTTTTTTTTTTCTTTTTTTCTACCTTAAATATGATAGATGGTCAGCCTTCTCTAAGTATGTACATGTTGCATAAAAAGGTAGCCCATTAATACATTCTGGTTTTAAAAGGAGGGGAAAATGTATGTTTCTCTATATCCCTGTCTAGGTATCAGGAACACTACAGAATTTTTCAGTGCTGGCTACCAGAGTGAACAAGCACTAGGTGCATTTGCATAATGATCATAAAAATTATGTTCTATCTGCATATTTAATTGAGCTAAACATTGCCAGAATTAGACACAGCTTTTGCTCTCTGGGAGTTTACAGTGTAAGACAGAAAATACTAATGTGTGTAGACATGAAGACAAATTCTTTTTAACATTTTATAAGCATTATGGATGGTTCTGTCCCACGCCTTTCTCAACCCAGGTAACCCACCATCAGATGCCATTTCATCTCTGGGATAAGTTTTTTTTAATTTAATGATTTTTTTTCTTGACTATGAAAGTGATACATGCTCATTTTAGAAAAATTGGAAAGTAAAGCATAAAGGAAAAAAAAATCACATATAATTCCACCACCCAGGGAAAACCAGGAGTGTCGTATTTTAGTGTCTCCCTTTTTTAAATGTATCTATATATTTTACATAATTGCAGTCTATATATACAGTTTCGCTGTCTCCTTTTTTCACTTAACATATCTTTCTCACATTAAGAATTCTCTAAGATACCGTTTTCATGGTTTTATTATACTAGGATAATTTAAAAAGTGAGAATCCAGCTCCTGATCCGCTGAAACAATCACCTAATGTATAAAAAGTTAAGGGATCATTCTAACTGTTCACCAGCCCATCCAGACCTGTTTCTGAGACAGAGCTGTTGTTCACCTAAAGTGGAAACTCGCCCAGCTCTGTATATTTCCTCAGGCTGGCCTGCTGTTCCGTGTCTATCTTCCCACATTGACTTATCAGGCTCTATGCACACATGCACATTTGTTTATAGCAGTCTTCCTGATAGGCAGCCACAGGGTGGGTTTTGGAAAACTGCCCAGCTACATACCATTCATACTGGCTGACATTCGACTTCTGGTAGCTAATCGGGTACTCTTAACTCCTTCCATCTCTAGAGAGCTGAGCCTGCTGTGCCACCAGCCACAGAGCTCACACACGCACTGATTCTCTGGGTGTTCTTATCAATGCACACAAGTGAAAAGAAACATCATGGCCCAAGCATTGAGAAAGGATTGGGGTCACTTGTAAAAATTGCCAGTTCTCTATCTACCACCCCTTTACACATCATCAACAACTGCTTGAGTTCATACTCCTTCAGGCTTACGATGATGTTTCTTGAAGCATCTTGGAAGCAGGTGCCGTCATAAGTAGCATCCACAGAGCGACAGAGACCAGTCCCGGCCTCCTAGAGGATGGCTGGTGCCCTGGGCTGGGGCTGACCCGTGGTGTTAGGAAGAGTTGCCTCCTATCATCCCTGAAGTTTTCAGCTGCCATCCTTTTCAGAAAACATCTGGCCCTCCCATTTCCCCCTTGGAGCCTGCCCTTCTTACTACCTTTTCTTTTTCTTCTGGAAAATGAGCAGCAGAGTAGAAAGCCCCTTCTGGGTTAGTGGGGAGGAATGGAATGAGAAGGGATGCACTAGGATGGGGAGGTTTTGTGAAATAGTATGGTTGCATAGGAATATTGGACAAAGTTCAGAATCTCTGTGTTATATCTGAGGTCACTTACCTTTTTTCTCAAAAGAATTTTTTACTTTCTGATATCAGACAACCTTCCATATATTCAGAAACCCAAAGAGAAAATAATAGCACACCAACAGTCTTTTCTCAAGGGGGCAGGGGAAGCCTAGATAAAAAGGAGAGGGTAAAATGGCTTGCGTTCTATTTACAAATATCTCCACTGAGCCTGTCTCAGTAGTTAATCAGCACTTTCTTGCCTGGCACTTTCTAAAATGATACCATTATCTTGCTTGCTATTTCAGCAGTTCCAGGAATACCTTGCTTGTGGGCCAGGCTACTTGGTTTCATATAAAGAACTCATAAGAGCCGTTTATAACTTCAGAAAGACAGGCAAGAAGGGGAGAAATAACTCTACAAGTTATGCGGACAAAAAATAAATTGGCGACGTTTCTCTCCTAACACAGACACTCAGAGAAGGTGCCCTCTGCCACCTCTCAGGGTTAAATGTTATTTCTTTCCTCTCAAAACTTGCTGCATTTTGTCTCTGAGGAGACTAAGTCACCTTTGAAACTCCTGTGGGAGACCAAGAGGTACATGCTTAATTGCTTCAAGGATGATGTGAAGTCTTGGAATGAAATGCAGCCATCACTCATTAAATAGCTTGGCTTATTAAACCTTGACAGCTAACAGAATGCAGTCCAACAGCTTGATTACAGGCATCTCATGGAGGCCCGGAATTCAGTCAGGAACAACTGTGCAGTAGAATGAATTACTCCAGTGACATCAGGTTCACCTATATGAGCTTGTTCTCCTAAAATCTAAGGACAATGAGGGATGGATTTGCCAAATTTTTTTCTGCTTTCATTGATGACGGTAGGACCAAGTAAATGGCCATTTTTTTAATTGGAATACTGTTCACAGTTACTGACAAGAATAATCATTTTCATTGAAATTTCTGTCTTCCTTAAATCTATTTCTGCTAGATAATAAGGGATAGGCATTTCATTTGGTAGGTTTGAATTTCACAGATCATGCTTTTCACAGCAGGGGCCGATAGTCAGTCAACATTTTCAGGTATGGGTATATAATCAAAGTACAAACTCAACAAATGGTTATCTACTGCAAAATCAGTGTGAACACAAACATAAATCAGGTTGATTGATTTTCTGTTTGCTCTGCGCCACAGATCAGATATTGCCTCTGACAGTGGATATGTTCAGAGTGCTACCCAAAGACTAGCTATTATTATTTCTGTACATAATCTCACACTTATGAGGTAAAGGCTGGTCTGAATGAGTGAAGAGGCTTTCTGGATGTGCATACATACATGCACATACAAACACCTTACACTCCAGGTTTGGTTTCATACCTACAGCCAGCATTTGAAAGGGTTTTCAGGACATTTTGTAGCTTGTCTGCTGTTGTTGATTTGGGAAGAGGCAAGAATGAAGGTACACCTGTGTGAGTTTTATCATCTTTTCTGCTAGGGATTTAGTTATGGGCTAAACTGTTGCTGTCAATTCGATTCTGACTCATAGCGACCCTATAGGACAGAGAAGAACTGCTCCATAGGGTTTTCAAGGAGCAGCTGATGGATTCCAACTGCTGGCCCTTTGGTTAGCAGCCGTAGCTCTTAATCACTGCACCATTTAAAGGCAAGAGATTCTTAACCCTGTTCGTGAAGATTGCCTGTTCCTTTGTGTGAGTGTTGTGTCTATTGCCCATTCACCTTGTGAATTAATAAGCTCTCAGTTGCACAGTTTTAGGGAGCCAATATTTTATTGAAGGCCTGTGATGCGCCAAGCACCATGCTAACCACTGGGACAAGGGGAGGGTGAGAAATAGTATGAAGATTGGTAAGACATGATGCTTCTGAGCAATCCAGTGGGAAAATCAGCACCTAAGCACATCATCAAAGTCGAGGTGAGAACTTCTAAGAGAGACCTAGACTAACCGTGGTGAGCGTGCAGAAGGTGAAGCAGTTCTGCCTGGAAGAAATAGGGAAACGTTGACAGAGAAGGTGACATTTGAGCTGCATCCTGAAGAATGAATAAGAGTTTCCCAGGCAGAGAGAAAGATGAAGGGTGTTCCAGATAGAAGGAATAGTATGTGGCAGGCCTAGGGGAAAAAAACCAAACCAAACCTTTTGCTGTCTATTCGATCCCAACTCATAGCAACCCTATAGGCCCGAGTAGAACTGCCCCATAGGGTTTCCAGGGAGCAGCTGGTGGATTTGAACTGCCAGCCTTTTGGTTAGCAGCTTGAGCTCTTAATCACTGTGCCACCAGGGCCCCAGAGGAAAAAAGAGCATTGCACATTCAGGAATTGGCAAGATGTTCCCATTTTAACTTACTTGAGGAGGGGAGAAAAAGGTGTCTTTGATTCAGACAGAGATAAACTGATCAATAAGAACTTTATAGCAGTGGTGATTAAAATTATGTCTACGCAGCATAGAGCTGCTGTCAGTATCAACCAAAAGGCCCCGTGAGCATCTGCCATGCTGCAATGTTCAGATCCTGAGGTTTGAAGGACAGTTGGTTGTTTTGAAAAGAGCTGAGGCTCGCAAGCGGTGATCTGGAGCCCTTCCTGAAAATGCCACAGGCACGGCTGGAGAACCTTGCACTACCGTGATCCACGACCATTTCCGATCAGTGTGTAATCGTGCTGATAGCAGCTTAGGTCACGAAGTGGTTCCAAGCCCCGCTCTGGGGTCAGAGAGACCTAGGTAGAAGTCCTGGCTGTTTTGCTGTTTACTTACTGTGTTACTTAAGGCATGTTTCTTTTCTTTAAAAAAAAAAAAATTTAAACATGTAATTTTAAATATGCATGTGATACAGTGATTTTATGTGAGTGTATAAGTGTGGTAATGGTATACATACTCTTTCATTTCCTCCTGCCTCTTTTAACTTCCTTTTTTGGTTGGGTCCTTCTCCCCCTCTTTCCTCCATTCTCCCACTGTAACTGCCCTCAGTAGCCTTCCATATTTTTCTTCACATTCATATAATCAGTCATAGAACTGCAGTCACACACACACACACACACACACACACACACATGCACACACACGCACACCAGCACACCTGTGTGTGTGGTGGAGGGGGTTGTCACTTTGTTTTACAAAAACAAAATTGTAGTATAGTGGGTATCCGCAAAGTATTAGTGTAGTTTTTAGTTAATAACTCTGGAAGAATAAATGCTATAAACTTAAAAAAGAAACATTTGGAAGTTTAATTATTTATATTTCTTTTACAGTTACTTAGTTTTGTAAATTTTGAGTAATACATTTTACTTTAAGTATTTTGTGTGCAATGGTTTCTGCTGTGTCGAATTTTAATAACAAACATCAGTATTTTAAAATGTTAAATAATTATCCTTTCAAGTATTGTTTTATATGGATACAGATATGTAGCATTCACTCTTCTAAAATTATTAAAGCTTAAAACTACTTTAAGACTCCTTATTGCATTCCTTGTTTTATCTTGCTTTTCTTAGAATACTGTGATGAAATCTCATCCTTTAGCTGATAAAGATCTAATTCATTCTTTTTCATGAGTACATAATATTCTAAAATGTACTTATTTAATTTATTCAACCATTACCCTACTGAGAAACCTTAGTCTCAGTTTTTTACCATTATCAACACTGTAGTCATAAACATATTTCTACATGTCCTTACATAAAAGTACTTGTATTTCTATGGGATAGATTTTAGAGTGGGTTTGCAGGACTGAAGAGTGTATGTAAATTTAATTTTTACTAGACATTGCTATAAATGGCTTTCGTTGATGAACAAAAATGCCTTAGATTTTATAGTATTTGAAAAAGACATTCACGTGCATTATCTTATTTAGTACTCACAGGGACCTTTGAGGGAGGCAGAGTAGATACTATTTTACAATTCCCACTTTACTAATGAAGAAATTGAGGCACAGAGAAGCTAAATGGTTTGTTCATAGTAACCCAATTAGAGAGTACTTGAATCCAGTCTAGAACCAAGTCTCATACTGAGGAAACGCTACATGGTCTTTACCTACAGTTTTGGTTCTGATAGGCCAGAAAATTATAGAAATTCATGGAGTTAAGAAAGGGAAAAGTACCTTTGGTTGTGCCACCAGGAGAGGGCAGTAGTTGAAATACATTTATTTTCCCAAATATTAGCACCCCCTGCCTCTTTTAAGGACCACACATTTATTTCTTTGACATACGTAATGGCTTAGTTTGGGGTTACTTATTTGATCATCGAAATCTTTGTTAAGATTTGATTGGTACATTTCATCAATGTTCAATTCCTCCAATTAAAAAAAAAAAAATTAGAAGCATACAATGGAATATTCCAGTGGGTGTGAAAGAATGAATATTGTTTCTTTGGTTCACACGTTCTGAGTCTGACAGCCAGGGTTCAAATTCCAGTTTTGCAAACTTACCGGCTATGTGATTTGGGGCAGTTCATGTAACACTCAGTTTCCTCATCTGAAAAATGGGGGATAAAATACCTACCTCTTAAGGCTATTTTAAGGATTCATAAATGTAAGCTCTTCAGCACAGTACAGATCACACGTCAAGGGCTCAGTACATGCATGCTGTCATGCATACGTGTGTGTGTGCGTGTGCATAGGTGTGTTCCCATCCTGGAGCCAGGCTATCCCAGCTGATAGAAACTTGTCATAGTCCAGCAGTGTCTACCAGGAACACACAGGGGAGCTCCGGAGTTTTATAGTTTCCATCTAGACAGTTGCCAAAATGTCACTAAGCTGCTCTGCAATTTTGTGCCCTCAGCAAGCATCGATAGAGCACAGCCCTTTAAATAAAAGTGAAGTTATAGGAAGGCTCATGGCATTTCTAAGTACCATCTTTTTGAGTGACAAGTGTATAAACCACAGTAAATACTTTTGTTCCTGCAAGGGTTTGATTGAGAGGAACGGCAAAAAAGAATTTTAGTTTCTCTTCCTCCAAGTGAACATTGTTTTCTTAGCTGTCTTTTTTGGGAGGTGGGAAGGAGTGGTTACTTAAAACCAGTAGTGTGTGTAAATAGGAGCGACAAGTATAGCTAGAGTTTGCTCACTAGAGCTGATAGACAAGTTCCATAAATGTGGCTCAGGAGACATCTATGAACAAACAGATTTTTTCCCTTCAAAAATGTTAATAATCTTTTTGTCTGTAAGAGGAGGAGCTGCAGATTTCAACTGTTCGTTTGTAACATGATGTCTGAGTGAAGGATGTTTACATGTAGTATATTAATACCCAAAATGTCATTTTAAATAATAATAAGGTGGCAAGGTAAATGGAATGAGGCCAGAAAATTCAAGAGTTACAGCTGACATTTCATCTTCCCCTAGGTTTGTGAAAAGGCCACAGCTAACTTTGCATTTCCCCAGGAAGGAGGGCGGAGGTTTGGTTGGTATCACACCCTGCACATTATTTAAACACAGAGTTGCTCCTTTTCTCTCCCATAAAGAGTGGTTACAGAAAGTGTGTCTTTGACAGGCTTCATCCTCTCGTGCTGCTACTCTGGTCTACAGCGCTTGGGGACGGGGAGAGACCAAGCCCCCGCTCTGGGCTGAGAACAGAGTGGACATTTTCCTAACCCTACCCAGAAATGGCTTCCAGCATCATTTCTTAAGAAATGGTTTCTCAGTAAAGGAAGGGATGTTTTAATGCCAATAGCTACAAGGAGTACCCAAATTTATGACCCACAACACTTTCCTGTCAGCTTTAGAGGATCTTAAGAGTGAGGGTGTGACTTAGAACCTATTAAGTATGGAATCCTCCCTGATGAAGAAAGTAAGGCCCAGAGAAAGGCTGGGCCAACCCAGAGCTGTGGTTTCAATCAGTCAGAGGCAGAAGTAGAGAACACAGGTGTCCTGATGCCTCCTCCAGAACTCCGCATAAACTTCCCAGTCTTTTACCCAGAGTGTAAGTGGGTGGGATTTCATGTGATCTGAGTCAAGTTTTGTGCACTATATCTCACCAGGGGTAAGAAGCTAACATAGGCAGTGAAATGAGAAAGAGTTTTACCAGTTACTACCTGTGGGATCTTGGGGATATTAGTTAACCCCTGAATCTCAGTTTCTTTGCTTGTAAAATGAGAATAATGATAAGCCATTAGTTGGTTTGTTGTGGAGTTCAGTGTGATAACATATGAAAAGCTTATTACAGAGCCTGGTATACATAGATCCTAAAACAGATGGCCTCTTTTTATGGGCCAGGTACTGTACTAGGCACTGGAGTTTGAAGACAAATAAGATACCATTCCTGTACTCAAGTGGTTGGTGATGTAGTTGGGAAGACTGACATGCAGATAAATAAAATAACGTGTTATATGTAATGATCGAAACAAGGTACATAAATAGCACAGACTAGAGTGATTTAGGAAGCCTTCGGAAAGGAGGTGTTTTATAGGTTTTTGAAGATGAATAGTAATTTTCAGGCAGGCAAGGGTTTTTCAGGAAAAGAACGTATAGTGTGCTGATATATGGAGCCATCAAATAATCTGTCAGTATGCTCTACACAGAGAACTGCCATTGGTCTACCATTGCTGTGATCTAAAGTGTGTAGATAGAGAAGCTAGAAAGGACGGTAGAAAGGAGGGCATATTCTAAGTGGCTCAGAAGTCATTCTTTGTGGGAATGGGACAATACTGAAAGATTTTTAAGCTGGGATGTAACGTAATATTTGCATTCTATAAAGATTACTCTGTGGCCAGATGAATTGGAGGGGGGAAGACTGGAAGCAAGAAGGCTAGTAGGAAATGATGAGGACGTTGATCTGGTTTGAGGGACTGGGCCCTGTCACTCAAGACTGATTTGGAAGAGTAGATAATGAATAAGGTTTGGGATATTTTAGTGAGGTCTCCAGATGGCTGGGTCCTTTTGAGTAGGTTGTACAGGGAAATAGGTGAGCTTATCTGGAGTAAAGCATCAAACTAAACTGAGATGGACAAGGATAGAATCTAGAGAATCCCAACACTGAAGATGCAGCTGTGAAAGAGGATCTGGGTGACGAGTAGAAATAATGCCCAGAGAGTAGAAGGAGGCCAGGACAAAGGGAGGCATGGGAGACAGGGAAAAAGGAGAGTATAAGGAAGAGGTTTCATGTTAGGTGGTGATTTCATGGGTATTCTCCATATTAAAATAAATACATATAAAAAATATATATATATTGTGGTTGAATTGTGTCTCCCGAAAATGTGTATCAACTTGGCTAGGCCATGATTCCCAGTATGGTGTTATTGCCTACCATTTTGTCATCTGATGTTATTTTCCTATGTGTTGTAAATCCTACCTGTATGATGTTAATTAGGCAGAATTAGAGGCAGTTTTATTGGTGAAGCAAGACTCAGTCTATAAGATTAGGTTATATCTTGAGGCCCTCTCTTTTGAGATATAAAAGAGAGAAGCCAGCAGAGAGATAGGGGGATCTCATACCACCAAGAAAGCAACACCAGGAGCAGAGGGCATCCTTTGGACCTGGGATTCCTGAGCTGAGAAGCTCCTAGACAAGGGAAAGATTGATGACAAGGACCTTCCCCCCAGAGGCGACAGAGAGAGAAAGGCTTCCCCTGAAGCTGATGCCCTGAACTTGGACTTTTAGCCTACTAGACCGTGAGAGAATAAATTTGGTAAAGCCATCCACTTGTGGTATTTCTGTTAATAGCAGCACTAAATAACTAAGGCAACGTACATACATGGATACATAAAAGAGGACCTGACAAGGATCAGTGATGAGACTGTGATTTATCCAATCCCATGCAGCTGAGGATCAGTTAAAAATGGAAGAGAAGACAGTTTGGTCAAGGGATGGCTGCAGAGTGAATAGTTTCCCTTGAATGTGGCAGTTAGGAGATCATAGATGGTCTTAGCATGAACAGTTTTACTGAAGATGGTAGACAGTGGCTAGATTCCAGTGGGTTTGAGAGAGCTTGAGGTAAGGCTCTTTGAGAAGTTTGGATGTCAGAGTGGCTACTGGCCAGTGATGCAGTCAAGAAAGGGTCTTGGAAGATGCAGGAGGGAGTGGGTCGCAAGACCTCTGAAGATACAGAAGGGTGAGTACTGGTTTGGAACATTCCTGATACTTGTAGACAAAGTGGAAGGAGGTAAGGGTGTGTGGGGATACAGATACATTTTTGGGTGAGTACTCCGCTTTTCCACCGCTAGACCCCTTTCCAGCCCTGTGGTTTCCCTGGCCTGCTTTAGACTGCAGATCTGCGGGACAGCTCACTTGGGGAGTGGTTCCATACTAGCAGGACGCTTATTAAGGGTGTTAGGCACCTTAACAGCTCATTAAGATTGTCTTGTTTTTAGAAGCTTTAAATCTGTTCCTTCCTGGAGCATACTTTCCTTAGCCATCTTCTGTTTTCTGATCACTGCCCACTCAGACCCTCAATGTTTGCAAGTTCCTATTTCCTGTCACTTTGATCCCTTCTTTGCTCATCTCTGCTGACCCTGAGCTCCAAAACTGTCATGCCCTGAGACTTTGGTTAAAATATGAGTTCATGGTTTGCCCCAACTCCTGCCCGTTTAGCTGATCTCTGATATTTTTCACCTATCAGGCCAAGTCCACCCTTCACATATCCCCTAGTACTCCGAATTCTTACTGTTATTACAACCAGGATCTGTGTTCCTGGAGTATTAGTAAGTCAGACGATGCGTCTGTATACTAGTTGTTGTTATTTGTCATAGAGTCAGTTCCGACTCATGATGATCCCATGTGTGCAGAGTAGAACTGCTTCGGAAGGTTTCCAAGACCGTGACCTTTCAGAAGCAGAACACCAGGCCTATCTTCCAAGGTGCCTCTGGGTGAGTTGGAACCGCCAACCTTTGGCTAGTAGTTTGAGGATTTTAAATGTCAACTGCAGGTATTCAAACTTGATCAGGTAATCAGAGGAGAGTCATTAAAGCATTCTGCTTAAGGGGTACAATTTGTGTAAATTAATCCAGCAGTAGGAATTAGAATATAGAAAGACTAGAGGTAGAGAGAATGGTTAGGAAACTATTAGTAGAGAGCAGATTTGGGGTAATGAAGGCCAGAAGTACAGTGGAAGCCATGAAAATGGAAGGAAGGAAATATTTCATGGCTTTTTTTGAGAGATATGGTTACATGTAGGGTATAGGCAGGAGGAAAAGGGATCAAAGGCAACTCCTTTTCTTTAAAAAATGTAAATTATATGTATGTATGTGTGAATATATATATATACGCACACACACGCATACATATATAAAGGAATGCTTTCAAAAAATGTACTATCATCTATTTGATAAACTACCTTTTGAACTTGTCGTAGGTAAATAAGCAGACCAAACTTTAGCATGATTCAGTTAATATAGACATGGATTACGTTTTCTTTTGTTAACCTTTTTAACATTATCCACGTTTAATTTCTAAATTATTCTCAATTCCCATTTATTTAGAGTTTGTAATTAAATAGAAGCCATTTTATCTTGTTTGAGGTTGTAGTCTCTGATAATATGTCGTCATGGTAGAAGTTTGGATTTAGACTCCTTATATTAATATTTTATCCTTTTGGATTGTTAGAAACCAAACTCTTCAGGAGGAATTGATCATCAATATGATTTTAATAGTTACACTGAAATTTTGAAACATGAAAAGGGAAAATATTTTCATTGTTTCTAACAGTTGTCAGCCCATTATTAATGACTGCTCAGCTCTTTTAAAACAAGGGATCAGATCAGAATTTTGGGTATTTAGAATTAGTGAATATTCTTTCCTTATCTCATCTGTTCATTTGTTGTTTTTTACCTAACTTATGAAGGCAATTATGAAAAAGCAGTGACTTTGCTATCTACCTTTCAAACCCATCAATAGCTTCTTATAGTTTCAGTGTATTAAGAAAAATCATTATATAAATGAGGAAGTACAACTTCCCTGGAATAAGGAGTAAGATAAAATAATAAATAGTAATTTCAAACCTTAGGCATAGAAAAAAACCTCCCAAATGCCTATGTCTTCCAACATGAAGTAACATTATAAAACTTTAAAAATGTATGTTCTGATAAAGTTTACTCAAGTTCATTTATTTTTTTAAATTATGAACTCCATCATGCATATATAATGGAAGATGTTACATATACATATAGTATAGGTACGCTTTAAAGAATAAAATAAAGAACGCATGCACACTTTACTACCCATCTTAAGACATTATCACTATTACTGAAACCCTATGTACCTTTCTCCTGTCCCCCTCCCCTCAGTTACTTCCTGAATTTTATGTTAATCACTCTCTTGCTTTATTCTAGAGTTTTACCAAATATGTGTATATGTATCTCTAAACAATATACTGTGTTGTTTTAACCTTTATATAAATAGAATCATGCAAAATATATTATTTTGTGACTTACTCCCCTCAAAAAAAATATTTTCTGAGATCGTCCATATTGATGGATATAATATTAGTTTTCATTTTCATTGCTGTGTAATATTGTGTTATTATGCTACAATTTCTTTAGCCATTCCACTGTTGAGGGACTGTGCATTTTATCCACGTATATTATAACCTTATTGGCCTTCTTATTAATAAGAAATATTTTTTATAGTCTTTAGGGTTTTCTCTATAGATGATTAGATTAGAGCACCTGCAAATACTGATAGTTTTGTGTTTGTTTTTTTTCTTCGTTTTCAGTTCTTATTATGTTTATTCCCTTACCTTATTGAGCTGGCTAGAATCTCCAGTGTTCAGTAGTGTTGAATAGAAGTGATAATAACAAATTTTTTCTTTGCATTGACTTTACAGGCAATGACTTAAAGTTTCGCCTTTGAGTATGATTTCTTCTTATAGTATTGTTTTTCATGCCTTTATCCAGTTGAGGGAGTTTCCTTCTAATCCTTATTTATTAAGTTTTAATCATGAATGGGTGTTAGATTTTATTGAACACTTTTTCTGCATCCTATGAGGTGATCGTATTTTTTTTTAATTTTAATACGGCGAATAACATTGATATTGAAGCAACTTTGCATTACAAGAATAAACCAAACTTAGGCATGACTGCTATTTTTCTTTATAAAGAACTGCGTTTGAATTACTAATATTTTGTTAAAGGTTTTTGTATTTATGTTCACAAATAAGATTGATTCTCCTTGAAATTCTGTATATTTTGGTTTCACATATTTTGAGCATATGTTGTTAGATATGTAGTATTGTCATATGTTCCTGATGAATCAGATATTTTTATTACTATATCCTGATCCTTTTTCTCTCTAGTAAGCTTTTTGCCCAAAATCAATTTTATATGGGTTTAATTTAGCTAAGCCAGGTTTCAGGGCTAGTATTTACCTGCATATATCTTTCTCTAACCTCATTCTTTCAGTAAGGACACAAAAGATTTTAAATTTGTCTTTTGTAAACTGCATAACTGGATGTTGTCTTTTTTATCACCTTTATTAATGTATAATCTACATACAGTAAAATTCTACCATTTTAAGTGTACAGTTTGACAAATTTTGACAAGTGTACGTAGCTGCCTAACCACTACCACGATAAAGATATAGATCATTTCCATCACACCAGAAAGTTCTCCTGTGCCCTTTCACAGTTAGCTTCCTTCCTTCACCTCTGCCCTCACCCAGGCAACCACTGATGGGATTTCTATCACTAGAGTTTTGCATTTTCTAAAATGTCATGTAAACAGAAGCATACAGTATGTAGTCTTTGGTGTTTGGCTTCTTTCATTTAGCATAATGCTTTTGAGATTCATTCATGTTGTTGCATATGTCAGTATTTTGTTCTTTTATTTATGATCCCATTCTATAGATGGACCACAATTTGTTTAGCCATTCACCAGTTGATAGACACTTGGGTTGTTTCCAGCTTTTGGCTATTTGAATAAAGCTGTTATGAACATTCACGCACAAGTCTTTGGACATATGTTTTCTGTTTTTAATTCAATCAGACAGTTTTTGTCTTTTAACCAGAAATTTTAGTCCATATCTATTGTTTGGTTGATTACATTGATTACACCAGTGCTTTTAGATTCAATGTGACCACCTTATATTTTGGTTTCTATTTGTCCTGCTTTTTCTGTGCTTTTTATTTCCTGCCTTCATTTGGATTGAATGAGCTTTGTTTTTGTTTTTATAATTCCCTGTTTTTGATTCTAGTAGTTTGGCGGTTGTATACACTGTTTTCTTTCAGTGCTTACCCTAGAGATGTTAGCATCCTATTTAACTTAATAAAAACTTACATTAAATAGTATCTTCACTATTCTATCAAACAATTCAGGAATCTTAAAATTCTTAAATTCTGATAATCGTTTTTTCAACCTAACATGCCATTTTTGTTCAGTTTTTAGTTTATCTTATTTATTTTTAATATTAAACATTATTATAATTTTTATACAGTCAGCATTTGTGTTATACAGTCTGTTTATTTAAATTTAGCCATAAATTTATTATTTTCGTTGTACTCAGTTCCTTCATTCATCTCAGATCATTTTACCTTTTTTCTGAAGTATACCATTTAGAAGTTCCCTTCATGAATGTTTTTAGAAGTAAACTTTCTCATTTTTTGTTTAACTGAAAATGCCTTTATTCTCACTTTTGAAAAGTAGTTTTCCTGGGTATACAGTTCAATATTTAGTACTGTTTTCTGTCAATATTTTAAAGAAATTTTCCCTTGGGTTTATTTTGTCCTATTGAAAAATCAGTTATCAGTCTAATTGTCACTCAACAAAAAGTTGTAGATAATCTGCTTTCTTCCCCTAGCTGTCCTTAAGACTTTTTATTTGATGAAGATGCTCTACAGTTTTATCAAGGTCTATCTGGGTGAGAGTTTGTTTTTCTTTAGAATTCTTGGTGTTCATTAATATAAAAAATAATATTTTAGGCTTCCTGAATTTGGTGATTAATATCTTTAATCAGTTTTGGAAAATCTCAGGTATAATGCATTTCTAATGCTGTCTCTCCCTGAATCTCTATTCTTTCCCTCACACTCCACCCTCCATATCCCTTAACCTTTCTTTCATATTTTCCATCTTTTTTTTCATCTCTGTACAAGACTATGTGTAATTTCTTCATATCTCATAATTATTAATTTTTTGTTTCTAGGAATTATTTTTTGGCTCTTTTTCAAATCTGCCTGGTTATTTTTTATTTATTTATTTTTTTACCTTTGAGGTCCTTTGTTCTTCCTTTAAACAGATTCAACATACCTGTTTTATGTTCCTAGTCTGATAAATCTAATTTCTTCAGCCTTTGAGGATTTGTATTTTTTTTTTCTCACTTTCATTCATGGCAGCTTGCTTCATTGTGTTTTGGGACTTTTAATTGTGAACTGAGTTACTTGGAACTCTGTGTATGAAAATCCTTTGAAACTTAGATTCAGTGTTCATTATTCTAAAGAGGCATTGTATGTGCTTCTTCCACGTGCTTGGTGGCAATGCTAATTCAGTACTTTTTATGCTAAATGTTTGGGTTTAGAAGAACCATACAGATAATGTAACTTCTCATCCCAAACAGTATAAGGATGGGCTTGGAATTCTGCAGGGAGACTTTTTCTTTTTACCACTTCTTCTACCACCAAGGATTATCCCTTCTTTCTTCAGTTCCTGAGAGATATTTTCTTTAATTTACCTACTGAGGGTTTCACTTTTCAAGAGTATTGGCTTCTACTTTTGCATCCAGTGTGGCTTGTCTCCTGTCCTGAGACTCCTAGTCCTTTAAAACCCACACTCTGGGACATCAGAGATTGACTTATGTCCCCAGGGCACATGACAGCCTCAGGGCTTACTTTCTCCTTGGGTTCTAGTCAGTGGCGTCACTAGGGTTGGTGTCACCCAGTGCAGTAACTCATGGTGTCACCCCTCCCATGGACCTCCTCCCCTACTAGACCATACAGAATCCTTAGTAATGTTCTTTGTACTAATGTTACACATAAATCAAAATTCACGTATAATACTCCCACTTTTCCTGTAATTACTACTTCATTCTCAAAAAAGTTATTCATACAGGTTCACAAATACTAATTACCACAGTATTGTAGCTAAAACACCAGAAAATTTGACAAAATCAGCAACTATAAAAACACCAGCAGCAATGAAAACAACAGCATGGATGAAACCATGTGATTCAAAGTGTCTTTGTAATTGGATTATAATGATAGCTCTGACCAAAGTACATTAGAAGGTTTCAAAAGTAAATTAACATAGAATTTTAGCCTTGTAGATATTTTAATACATGTAAACTGGGCTCTCGGAAAATGTTTTTGTTGTTATAACTAACTACAGGGATATTTTTATAAAAAACAATACATTTCTGCTGAAACACTGCACAAAAATTTTATGGACAATCATTTTGGTGTCACCCCCTCTGACAGCGTCACCTGGTGCAGTCCGCATGCCCCTAGCCCCCGAGTAAAGCCACTGGTTCTAGTTTTCTTGTCATTTTCAACAATTGCTTTTATTTTCCTGCACTTAGCTATGCATTTTAAAAGATATTTTTAGTGCTTTCTCCAGCATTTTTAGATATTCTATATGGATTTTCCATATGTTGATAGTTAGAGGTCCTCTCTACTTGAAAGTGGAAATGTTTCTCAGAAGAGGAGCAGTAATAAAGTAGTAGTTGTTGGTTGCTCTTGAATCTGCTCCACCTCATAGCAACCGCATGTATAACAGAACAGAATGTTGCACCATCCTGCATCATCTTCATGATCCTTGGTATGTTTGAGGCCATTGTTTTGGCTGTCATGTCAATCCATCTCACTGAGGGTTCCCCTTATTTTTTTGTTGGACCTCTACCAAACATGATGTTCTTTTCTAGCAATTGGTCTTTCCTGATGACGTGTCCAAAGTAATCGAGTCAAAGTCTCACCATCTTTGCTTCTAAGGAACATTCCGATTTTATTTCTTCTAAGACTGATTTGTTCTTTTTTTTTTTAGCAGTCTACATTATATTCAATATTATTCACCAACACCACAGTTTGACCCCATCGATTCTTCTTTCTTTTTTTATTGTCCAGCTTGCCTAGGCAAAAGTTGAATACATTAGTTCCTTCTTCATGGATTTTACAGCAGTCAAAAAAGTTGACTTTGCATCACAATGGAATCATATTTTTATATTACTACAAAAACTGATAATTGGTTTGCATAAACATTAGTCATCATTTTAAAAAGATTTGCTCTACTTTGGTTCTCTGAAATGGGATTATAGAAAGGTCTTTAAGAATTAGCGATTTATTCACTTACATATCAACAAATACTATTTATTGAGCCTCTAGGTTTTCTCAGGCTGTTTTAGGGGCTGGGGATACATCAGTGATTAAAATAGACAAAAATTCCTGCCCCTGTTGACTTTACATTATAGTGGGAAGAGACAGACAATTAAGATAAATAAGTGAAGTATATAGTATGTTCAGAGGTGATAAGTGCTGTAGACAACAGTTGGGCAAGTAAAGGAGGGTTGGGAGTTTTCTCATTATTATTTCTTTTCTCAATAATATATTTAAGACTGTTAAGAGCCATTCCAATTAGAGTAAATGCAGGAAGTTACCCGAAGTATCCTGCTACTTCAGCATTGTTAGTTCCAGCTTAAGCTTGTAAAGGTTAAATTGAAATTGACTTGCACATTTTTAGAAGTTCCTAGATTAGGAAAAAAAAAAAAAAAAAAGTTGTTTTTATAATTCCTTAAGCAATTCTTTAGAGAGAAATAAAGTGAATAGAAAATATTGGCCACAATAAAACTTCAACTATGTGATGCTAAAAGTAAAAAAAAAACCTCAAGTTTTAAAAATACCCTTCAACTGTTTCTTTGTTCCCACCAACCTCTACAAGGGATAAAACAGAATACTCCTCAGTGACTAAATACAAAAGAGGATTAATATCTGTTATACTTAAGTCTGTTGGTTCTGAAAGTTGGTGAAGTTATAGAAGATCATTTCTTTAGTATTAAAACTGACAACCAGGGCAGAAGTAACCAGAGGGAACAAAGAGAGCAGTGAGACCTTCAAAGACAGCAGCAGTGGACACAGGGTGAAAGGCACCAGGCACTGTTTTAGAAGAAGTACCATCAGTACAGTGACTTAAAGCTCTGCAGACCAGGGGCAAAGGACCATTTACAGTTCACTTCCCATGAGGGGATCGCTATGCTCTGTCACAAGCACATCAGCTGAGGGACAGAGAGACTATTTTTAAACAATTGTAGTGGCTGCCCACAGGAAGTAGGGTTAATGTCCGGGTTAGGGTCTTGATATCAGTAACTTCATGGATCCGACCTTTGCAAGTATAAGGGAAGGCTTCAGAATGTTGTTGCTGCTGTTATCATCAAGTTGGTTCCACCTCATGGAGCTATTTCAGGTTATTCATGAGTAGGTTTTTCATCATTAAAGCATCATCTAAGATTTTCAGTTTTTAATGTTGTTTATGCTTAGACTTTTCTTCAGGGGGAAAAAACTCAGGAGAGCAGTTATCCATCTTCTTTTAAAGATATGTAAGTCTTTTAAAATATGTAAATCACTTTTCTGGTTTTTCTAATGGAAAAAAGTAACATGTTTATTGGAAAAAGGTTCAGAAAAAAGTTTTTTTTCTTTTTTTTCTAATCACCTATAACCCCAGAAAAAGCAGCTGTTAACATTTTGCTATGTATCTGGTTCTCAAACTGCATGCCTAGGTGCTCTGGGGCACTGCAGCAAATTAACAGAGTTGCCGTGGGGTATTTTCTTTCATCAGGGGAAACACACAGTGACGTCTGTCAAACACGGTTCCAATTATTCGCCGGAGGTAGTTCAGTTTCAACATTAGGTTGCACTACATTCCTTTCGATGACATCATACCTTTGTAGCACTGGGTTTTCACTGATGGCTGATTTTTCAGTGATACAAAACAAGTGTCAGCTGAAAATGAGGGTTGTAGTGTGTCCAATCTGAAGCCAAGATCTGAGGTTATGCAATGCCCAGCAGGAACATCTATTCTGTTACTAAGTTATAGTGAGGTTGTTTAAGAAGGAAATAAAAATAGTTGTTTTTTTTTAAATTATATGTGTTATTTTTTTCAAACCGCAACTAAGTCATTACCCAACCCAGTACTAATTCATTACAAAAAAAAAAAAAAAAGTCATTAGGACATAAATATTTATTAAGTTGTTTGTACCTAATGACTTCGCAAACAGAACTGTTAAATATTTGTTTTGCCCTACAGTCACTGTGAAAAAGTTACTGAGATTCTAAGCACACCGAGAATTGAGAAAGCTTGGGAACCTCTAATGTATATCCTTCCATTCTTTTTCTCTGCACATCCACATATATTTTCTCAAACTGTATATAGCTACTTTGAAACTTTTTGTTTTGTTGCTTTTTTTTTTTTGGTTAACAATATACTATGAAGATATTAGCATGTCAATTAATGTAGATCTACATAGTGTTGCTATGAGTCGGAATCAACTCGACAGCAACGGGTTTTTTTTTTTTTAATTTACATCATTATTTTAAAATTTTAATGGCAGAATAGTTTTCAGTATTTGACTCTACCTTTTTTATTGTTGTTGGTTAACCAATACCCTAATATTAGAGTTTTAGCAAAACTTTACTTTTGTAATCAATAGTGTGGTTAGCCTCCTTGGACATCCTCTTTAAGTATATGTCCGCTTATTTCCTTAGGATAGATTTCTAGAAAGAGATTTGCTGAGTCAAAGAGTATGTACTTTATCAATGCCTTTGATCTCCAGATACATATATATGTACATATATATATACTTTATATATATATGTATATATAAAATCACTAAGGCAAAAGATGAAGAAATTGAAGATTTTTACTAACTTCTGCAATCTGAAATTGATCATATATGCAATCAAGACACATTGATAATTACTGGCGATTGAAATGCAAAAGTTAGAAACAAAGAAAAAGGATAGGTAGTTGGAAAATATGGTCTCAGTGATAGAAACGATGCCAGAAATCCAATGGTGGAATTTTGTGAGACCAACGACTTCTTCATTGCAGATACCTTTTTTCACTAACATAAACGGTAACTATACACGTGGACCTTGACAGATGAAATACATGGGAATCAAGTCAACTACATCTGTGGGAAGAGACGATGGAAAAGCTCAATATCATCAGTCAGAACAAGGCCAGGGGCTGACTGCGGAACAGGCCATCAGTTACTCATATGCAAGTTCAAGTTGAGACTGAAGAAAATTAGAACAAGCCCACAAGAGTGAAAGTACAACCTTGAGCATATCCCACCTGAATTTAGAGACCATCTCAAGAATAAATTTGATGCATTGAACACTAATGACCAAAGACCAGACGAGTTGTGCAAGGACATCATACATAATGAAAGCAAGAGATCATTAAAAAGACAGGAAAGAAAGAAAAGACCAAAATGGATGTCAGAAGAGACTCTGAAACTTGCTCTTGAACTTCAAGTAGCTAAAGCAAAAGGAAGAAATGATGAAGTAAAAGAGCTGAATATGTGATTTCAAAGGGCAGCTCCAAAAGGCAAAGTAAAGTATTAAAATGACATGGGCAAAGACCTGGAGGTAGAAAACAAAAAAGGAAGAACATGCTTGGCATTTCTCAAGCTGAAAGAGCTGAAAAAAAAAATTCAAGTCTAGAGCTGCAATAGTGAAGAATTCTATGGGGAAAATATTAAATGAAAATATTAAATGATACCAAAAAGAATTGGTCGACGTTCAACCGTTTCAGGAGACACCGTGTGATCAGGAATTGATGGTACTGAAGGAAGAAGTCTAAGCTGCACTGAAGGCATTGGTGAAAAACAAGGCTCCAGGAATTGATGGAATCCCAATTGAGATGTTTCAACAGACAGATGCACTGTAAGTGCTCTCTTGTCTATGCCAAGAAATTTGGAAGAGAGCTACCTGGCCAACTGACTAGAGGAGATCCATATTTATGCCCATTCCCAAGAAAGGTGATGCAACCGAATGCAGAAATTATCGAACAATACCATTAATATCACATGCAAGTAAAATTTTGCTGAAGATCATTCAAAAGTGGCTGCAGCAGTACGTCAACAGAGAACTGCCAGAAATTCAAACCGGATTCAGAAGAGGACGTGGAACCAGGGATAGCATTGCTGATGTCAGATAGATCGTGACTGAAAGCAGAGAATACAGGAAAGATGTTTACTTGTGTTTCATTGTCTATGCAAAGGCATTCGACTGTGTGGATCATAACAAATTACAGATAACATTGCCAAGAATGGGAATTCCAGAACATTTAATTGTGCTCATGAGGAACCTGTACATAGATGGAGGCAGTTGTTCGGACAGAACAAAGGGATACTTCACGGTTTAAAGTCAGGAAAGGTGTGCACCAGGGTCGTATTCTTTCACCATATGCTGGACAAATAATACAAGAAGTCATAAGATATAAAAAGAATGTGGCATCAGGATTAGAGGAAGAGTCATTAACAACTTACGATATTCAGATGATACGACCTTGACTGCTGAAAATGAAGAGGACTTAAAGCACTTACTGATGAAGATCAAAGATCACAGCCTTCAGTATGGGTTACACCTCAACATAAAGAAAACAGAAAAATCCTCACAACTGGACCCGTAAGCAACATCATGATAAACTGAGAAAATACCGAAGTTGTCAAGGATTTCGTTTTACTTGGATCCATTATCAACACTCATGGAAACAGCAGTCAAGAAATCAAACAACGCATTGCATTGGGTAAATCTTCTGCAAAAGACCTCTTTAAAGTGTTGAAAAGCAAAGATGTCACCTTGAAGACTAAAGCGTGCCTAACCCAAGCCATGGTGTTTTCAGTCACCTCATATGCATGTGAAAGCTGGACAATGAATAAGGAAGAGGAGGAAGAATTGCTGCCTTTGAATTGTGGTGTTAGTGAATAATGTTGAAAATGCCATGGACTGCCAGAAGAACGAACAGATCTGTCTTGGAAGAAGTACAACCAGAATGCTCCTTAGAAGCAAAGATAGCAAGACTGTGTCTCACATACTTTGGACGTGTTATCAGGAGAGATCAGTCTCTGGAGAAGGACATCATGCTTGGTAAGGTAGAGGGCCAGCGAAAAAGAGGAAGACCCTCAATAAGATGGATTGATGCAGGAGCTGCAACAATGGGCTCAAGCATAACAATGATTATGAGATGGCACAGGACCAGGCAGTGTTTGGTTCTGTTGTACATAGGGTTGCTATGAGTCAGAACCAACTGGATGGCACCTGACAACATATAGATATAGATGTGTGTATATTTATAGTATATTTGCACAGTACATATATACTACACACACATAGAGAGAGAGAGATGAGAGAGCCAAATTAACCCTTTTAGAGAAATTGTATCAATTATTTCTACCAACAGTTTATAAGAATACCTCAGCAACAGCAGGTGAATAATTTAGGCTCAGGAGAACTCCCAATCATGAGAACCCAGATTTGTGGCCTGGCAAAGTGTGTTCCTCTTCCCCAACCACTGAATAAATTTAGTGCAAGTGAGAAAGCTGGGTACATTGGAGTTCCTGGCAGCCTCTACAGGCTAAAGATCCAGCTACAGGTCTGAGGTGGCTGATTGCAATAGCCAAACAGATATGCCCTTAGAGAGTAGAAAAACTATTTAACAAGAATCTTCTTCAGCCTTTGGTTCACTAACTAGTTCTTCAGAACAACGTCATACTCCCCAGAAAGTCTTACTACAGTGCGTAGCCTTCATTCTGCCTTTGTCAGGAATTTTTTTTGAGAGGTCAGATTTCAGCTTAGCTGCTAACATAAAGTCAGCAGTTCGAATCCACCAGATGCTTCTTGGCAACTCTATAGTTCCGCCCTGTCCTGTAGGGTAGCTATGAGTCAGAATCAACTCAGTGGCAACAGGTTGGTTTTGGCGAGGACCAAACAGAATTCTCTTGTTCCATAGCGCACACTACGTTTTCATCTGTGGCCACATATGAATCACATTTTGAACTGCATTCAGTTTATACACATGAGCTGGTATTTTCAGCTGCAAGATAGTAAGGAAAAAAGTATGTTGTATGTTTTATACTCTGATCATGGAGGCACAAAGATATGTGGTACATTTTGGAAGTATTTCTAACGTAAGAAAATTCTGGAGCCCTTCAGCTGTCTGGGAAACGAAACTGTTATTAAAAGACTCATTTCCTAGTGTCATGGATTAAATTGTGTCCCCCAAAAGTGTGTGTCAACTTGGCTAGGCCATGATTCCCAGTATTGTGTGATTGTCCACCATTTTGTCACCTGATGTGATTTTCATATGTGTTGTAAATCCTACCTCTATGATGTTGATGAGAAAGGATTAGAGGCAGTTATGTTAATCAGGCAGGACTCAATCTATAAGATTCGGTTGTGTTTTAAGTCAATCTCTTTTGAGATATAAAAGAGAGAAGCGAGCAGGGGTTGGGGGACCTCATGCCACCAAGAAATTAGTGCTAGGAGGAGAGCCTGTCCTTTGGACCCAGGGTCCCTGCACTGAGAAGCTCCTAGTCCAGGGAAGATTGATGACAAAGACCTGCCTCCAGAGCCAACAGAGAAAGAAAGCCTTCCCCTGGAGCTGATGCCTTAAATCTGGACTTCTAGCCTACCAGACTGTGAGAGAATAAAATTCTGTTTGTTGAAGCCATCCACTTGTGGTATTCCTGTTATAGCAGCACTAGATAATAACTAAGACACCTGGTATCCCACGTGGCTAAGATTTTGCTGTAATTTCACATGATGTTAATATGTATTAATTTTTTAAGATGAAAACAGTATCTCCTTTTGATCCTGATTTATAAAATTTAAAAGTAATTCAATTTTATAATTTTATAAACAGTCCCATAAATGTAGCACTCTAGATGAAGATGTTTTGAAAACTACGTGTTTACATAGCTGATTCTGAAAAGATGAGTGGATTCTTGTAGAGACCCACCATTTACTCTTTTGAAATAGAAGTAAAAATTAATGGAACAAGATGTTAAGCAGGATGATCCTGCTTAAGGCAGAAAATCGCCTCAGAAATTCTGGTTTAGATAAATTAAATCTATTTTAAATATTCACACTTCATTGCCTTTGCCTATGCCTTCTATGATATAGATGGAACCAAGGTGCTGTTTTCACTTATATCAAAAGAGAAATAGAAAGACCACTATGGTCTGTTTATCAAACAATTGCAGCAGAGAAGGCTTTTCCCTCTTTGTATAGATGGAGAATGCCCGAGCTGCTGGAAATCTTCAGATGACGGTCTACTACCACGAGGCATTTCCTTTTGAATCCCCATTGGAGACTTATACCAAAGCCTGTGTGTGTTTGCGTTTGTGTCATCTTTATAGACACTGATTGTATTAAAAGAAGGGTAAATTTCTGCCTTTGTGACTGGCACACTTATGAAAAATACGCTTTTCATGAATTTAGGAGAATTTGAAGGCCATTCAGTTATTTTTGACTAGCATAGTTCTCTTTTGTTGTTTTTTAAAAAAATAACTACAGGTCTGCTTTCAGAGCATTGGACATGTTTACAGATTTAAGAGGCATACTGAGGAGTGTACTGTAATTACGTAACCTTCATCTGTCATTCCCAGAGCACTCTTCTTTCAGGATAAAGGAATGGGCCACATCAGTGATGTATGGCTAGTTCCTTCACCATCCAGATTTTAAGTAAAGTTATGATCATTCTTTGGTTTTCTTATCCTTAGGAAATGAAAATCCATATTAATGGACAGATCTCTGATCTCTGAATTTTTTTAGGTAACCAGGAGCGTTATATCTTTTAGCCCACACTATTTTTATTTTTATCAGATATTCACCAAATTATCTAGTGGATAAGATCATTAGTAACTTAAATAAAGCCAGTCTTGACACTCATTCATTCATCCAGTACACATTTATTGCGCTCCACTAACCCTGGGCTCCTGAAACGAGCAAGACAGATGTGGCTGGTGCCCTTAAGAAGTTTGTGATCTAATTGGAAAGCTTTCCATAAAGCCGGTGTCTGAAAATCAGTGAGGAAGTGCCATAGTGAAGGCTTGAGGGAGTCCTTTGGAGCAGAATCCCTGAGCCTCGCCCAGCACTCACAGAAGCTTCCCCAAGAAACTCCTGCTCCATCTGAATCTTAAGATTGAGTAGAAGTTAGAGTACTAAACCCAGTACCGTCAGGTCAATTCCAATTCATAGCTACCCTATAGGACAAAGTAGAACTGCTCCATAGAGTTTCCAAGGAATAGGTGGTATATTCGAACCTCTGACCTTCTGGTTAGCAGCTGTGTTCTTAACCACTGCGCCACCAGGGCACTAGAGTACTACCAACCAAAACCAAAACCAAACAGTGTAGTCGAGTCGATTCCGACTCATAGCTACCCTATAGGACAGAGTAGAACTGCCCCATAGAGTTTCCAAGGAGTGCCTGGCGGATTCGAACTGCCAACCATTTGGTTAGCAGCCGTAACACTTAACCACTAGGCCACCAGGATTTCCAGAGTACTACTATTACCCTTGAAATCTAATCTCTCCCAATACACATTTTCAAAGCCACCCAGATGCTAGTTGGTAGCACAGTACCTTCACATGGTTCCAGAGTGATCCATTGTGCCCGTAGCTGGCACAGTGATCCTCTAGCCAATACTGGATTTTCATTTGTTATACATAGTGATGGAAATGAGAGAAGTTAAATATTCTGATTTTTTTTTTCCAGAATAATGCCAGCTGATAACACCAGGCCCATGTTAACTAGATTTAACTTGATTGGTTTTTGAGTTGGCCCTTAAATGACTTTTTAAGCAATTGCTTAACTATGCCTAATCATGATACTTTGTGTATGCAGTATACAAATAAGTACATAATACATACTTTATTGCTTATGCTTATTTAAAAGATTCATATGTTAATCATCTATGATTTGGGTTTTTCCATTTGTAGGATTTGGTTAACAGCTGTAATTTACTAAACAGGGATTAAATACTTAATGTTTGTACAGTACTTATGTTTCATTAGATAAAATACTATTATGGTCATTAATATGATTTATATATCATTAGTATTCATTATAGATAAATGTCGTTGCTAGTTGCCATCAAGTCAGCTGTGATTCATGGCGACCCCATGTACAACAGAATGAAACATTGCCTGGTCCTGGACCACCTTCACAATCATTGGTATGTTTGAATCCACTGTTGTGGCATTGTGTCAGTCCATCTCATTGAAAGATTTTCTTGTCTTCACTGGCCCTCCACTTTACCAAACATGAAGTCCTTCACTAGCAATCAGTCCCTCCTGGTGATGCATCCAGATTAAGCAAGTTGAAGTCTCGAACAATATTCTAGGATCCATAGGATTTTCATCCGCTAATTTTCAGAAGCAGATTGCCAGGCCTTTCTTTTTAGCCTGGAAGTTCTGCTGAGACCTGTCCACCATGGGTGACTCTGCTGCTATTTGAAATACTGATAGCATAGCTTCTAACATCATAGCAACATGCAAGCCACCACAGTACACTAGACTGACAGACGAGTGGTGGCAGATAGATAAATGCAGAAAAGAATATATTTTCATACAAACCCAAAGTTAGATGACTAACTTTTTTTTAATCCTAAACTTTCATTGTAAGGTTTTTTGGGATACCAAAAAAAATAAAATTGCTGTCAAGTCAGTTCTGACTCATAGTGACCCTATAGGACAGAGTAGAACTGCTGCATAGGGTTTCCAAGGTTGTAATCTTTACAGAAGCAGATTGCCACATCTTTTTCCCATGGAGCAGCTGGTGGGTTCAAACCACCGACCTTTCGGTAAGCAGCAAGCATTTAACCACTGTGCCACCAGAGCTCCTTTTTGGGGTATAGTCCCTCAAAAATATCTATTTTGTTTCCTCCCAATTAGGACCATCTCGTTGTAAAAGGGCTATGTGATATTGGGTTCTTCTGTTGAAAGACCTACAGCAGAAATCCTTCCCCAAGGATCAGTGTGGGGTTTAATTCAAGACTCAGAAGTTCTCTCCATGGATTTCCTTTGTCTCAAGGTAGACCAAGTCTGAAGATCTGTCCAAACGAAACCAAACCCATTGCCGTCAAGTCGATTTCCAACTCATAGCGACCCTATAGGACAAAGTAGAACTGCACCGTAGAGTTTCCAAGGAACACCTGGTGGATTCAAACTGCCAACCTTTTGGTTAGCAGCTGTAGCACTTAACCACAACCGTAGGTGGGTGAAAATCAGGTGTCCTTTTTGGAGTGGGCCACAAAAGTTCTAATAAAGTATTATTTGTCTTAGGTAGACTGACACTATGTTTTTGAAAAGTCTACAGTATAAAATTTTCATTTAGTTCATTTTTCCTTGAGTCTGCTCTGCTAGTAAAAATAAAGCTATTTTTGTTAGCGCTACTTCGAGTACTTACAGCCAAATTTTAAAAGAAAACAGTCCATAGTGATAAGTGTGTGCAGTGCCCAGATTTTTGCAGAATTGTGTTTTTAATCAATCTTTTTATGGCGATTGCGTTTCAGCCGCATCACGGGGTTCAGCTCACATGATCCACCACCCCTCCATACACACACACACACAAAGGGCCTCATCTCCTCTGCTTACTTAGAGAAAGTGCTTGACTTATTTAATTTGTGTATTCGTCCAGTGTGTGTGTGTGTTGACTGTCCTTTTTGTATTCTCTGTGGTGCCACGTGCATACAGGCTCTGAATAAATCTTCATGGTGAACGTTCCTCTCAAAAGACGATAGACTGATCATCCAAGGAGTTGTGTGTTTCTATGGTAACCCCCTTTCTAAAACTTTGAATTCTATCCACCTGTATTTTTCAGATACTGAAAACAAGATTGTGTTTAATTTAGTGAAGCTTTAAGTTTTGAAGAGGAGGAAACTGCCTCTCGTCAGCAGCATTTTTGAAAGCTCCCTTTGGAAAAAAAAAAGTTAGGATTCTTTTTGTGCTTAACACTTCCCATAGACCAATGTTTCATTCAGATTATCTTTGATCGCCAATTTTCTATGCTTCTTATATTCACAATTTGTTAAAACTCAAAAGGAACAAAGTATGCCCTGTGTGTGTTGTATCTGTCTGTCTCCGCCTCTCTCTCCCCCCCCAGTTTTGTACAGTATAATGTCACTAGCTCATTGAATTTGCTTTCATCAGACATTTCCTTTTCTGCATGTTACTACACTATCTATGGGTTCTCAGTTAACCAGTCACATCTGATATGGAGAAAATAGGTCATGTTCTTGTTTTACAAGGAGGATCCTCTCCATTGCTCAGTATTTTGTGTTTGTTAACAGTTGGGATTCTGAAAGAAACATGAACTGAGTGATAAAATACATATATGATGACCATTTGTAGGGTATTTGGATAAAGCAGTCAGGGTAGTCTATGAGGTCTGTCTTTATAGGAGTTTTACTCTGCTTTTAGTTGTCTTACTTCACTTTTAGAATGTTTCTTTTATTTGTCTTTTTTTTTCAATTGTTGTGTGTATTTCCATTCTTTCCCATTCTTTTTGAAATACAACTCAGTGTTCTTAAAATCAAATCAGCAGTACAGCTGATATTGTCTTGCTTTTTCCACGTGTTAACTGTTCTGTGGCTTGTGTTGTTTACTGTTTTTGCAGACCTGATTTGCCATGGTTCATGCCTTTCATTCTACTAGACCACATAGTTGATTTCCCAGTGGGGAAAAGACTCTGCCTTTTCTCCGGGTAATTAGTTATCTCATTTCAAAAAGGCCTTGTTTCTCTGAGCTGACGTTGTCATACTTTAAATGCCTGCTTTGGAGGATGAGGGCCCATTTAGCTACTTGCTCATCCATGTGGTAGAAGAAATGCGTAGTTAGTCACCATGGCAATTCTTAAGTATTTGAAGGGCAGAAGATGGTTACTCTGACCATTTATACTTTGGAAACCCTGGTGGCATAGTGGTTAAGAGCTGTGGCTGCTAAACAAAAAATCGACAGTTTGAATCCACCAGGCGTTCCTTGGAAACCCTGTGGGGCAGTTCTCCTCTGTCCTGTAGGGTCACTATGAGTTTGAATTGACTCAACAGCAATGGGTTTTTTTTTTTTTTAATTGAGAGATTATGAGTTAATGTATAGTGATAAGAAAACAGAGCAAGAATATTTATTAGTCCCATGAGGAAGGGGTAGTTTATTTCTAAAGAGTGTTTTTATTTGTTAAGAGAGAAAGGACTCTGGCACTTTTCCTTGAATAATTTTTGTGTAATTCTCTTGCTAAGCAAGCATGCCCCAGAAAGCATAGAGGTAGACTGAGCTCCGACCACCCATCTGTCAGCTGCTTGTACTGTGGTGGCTTTTGTTGCTGTGATGCTGGAATTTCAAACACCGGCAGGGTCACCCAAGGTGGACTGGTTTCAGTGGAGCTTTCAGACTAAGACAGACTAGGAACAAAGGCCTGGTAATCTAGTTCTCAAAATTAGCCAATGAAAACCCTATAGATCACAGAATATTGTTAAACACTTTGACTCTCTTACTTTGGACACATCATCAGAAGGGACTGATTGCTGGAGAAGGACATCATAACTGATGAAGTGGAGGGCCAGCAAAAGTGACGGGATTCCTCAATGAGATAGATTGACATAATAGCCACAACAACGGACTCAAACATACCAATAATCACAGGAATGCACTGGGCTGGGCAACATATTGTTCAGTTATTCATGGGGTCACCACATGTGGGAAGGAATCCTGGTGGCCTGAAAGGTAGGTGGTTCAAACCCACCCAGTGACTCCATGGGAGAAAGACCTGGCAATCTGCTCCCATAAAGGTTACAGACTAGAAAACCCTATAGGGCAGTTCTGCTCTGCCACATGGGGTCACCGGGAGTCAAAATTGACTGGAAGGCACATTCAAAAATTGTCCCCTGAACTTTCACCTAAAACACAATAAAATTAAAAAAATAGTAATAATAATGAAAACTGGAAAAAAAAAATTGTCCCCTGGATGGAGAACAGAGAAGGAGGGCAAGCAAGGTGGAACAAGAAGAAGCTGAAGAGCCTGGGAGGATGCCACATATTTTTAACAGATTGGGGAATAGACTTTTTTTCTCATGTGGACTTTTATACAAACCAGGATGCTAAAATGACTTGATGCTCAAATGAGCTGAGAATATTATGTGGTCATTTCTTTGCCTTTCAAAGGACATACTTCTGGTCACTCCACTTCAGGTATCCCACAGAGTAGGAAAGGCTAGCGTGGAAGGATGGGAGGCAAGGCATAGGAGGATCTGGGAGCCCGGGCCTGATAGGAAATAGTTTCCTTCCATTAAGTGCCGTGAACCTTGAATTTGAACTCGGATTTTCTTCACCTCTTATCCTGTGCTTCGCACTTTTTTCATAACTTCTGGGGTATGTTCTTCACTATAGAGGTTGACAGTCAGGTTAAGTCATACCCAGCAATTTCCTGTTTGTGAGCCAGGAGCTCTTTAAGAGTGCGGGCAGATTTGATAGAACCTGTAGGTGTTCTCAGAAGCTGAGCTGATTCATCCACTTTGGTAGTTAATTCTCCAAAGGTCTTTGTATCCCCAGATACTGAACCATGTTTTCTTCCTGGATACTGTACAACTTCTCTTTTTTTTTATGAGGATGAGATTCTCACCCATTAGTAAGATCTCCCCATTCTGTGTCTTTTTTAGGTTTTGTTGAGGTACATTTTAGGCCCCCTCTTCTCCGTCATTATGGAACAGTTTTTACACAGGAGAGGAACTTTGATTGTTTCTTTATATTTTTTATTTGTTTTATTATTGCAGAGTTTTGAATGATCCCTGTAAATCTAGGCTGCCAAAAAGGAGTCTTCTGGTTAGAAAATTAATAACATCAAATAATAACCCAAGACTAGAACATAGCACAGAACAACCAGCTATCAACCCAGATAGGGAAGTCACAAAAAAAATAAATAAATAAAATATAAAACACTGAAAATATGGAAACAGAGATGTCAGTACATAAAAGATGACAACATTAACACAAAAAAGAGGAACTAAATAGTATAGTCATAGATCTTTCATATGGAGAGGAAGTCAAGGCAATATCAAGAAATAAAAGATTGGTGTAAACTTAGAAAAGTAGAGGTAAATATTAAGGTAACCACAAAGGAAACTAACGATCCTACACATCAAAATAAAAAACATAAAGACTCAGCAAATACAAAATCAACAACAATGAAAAAGATGAAAAGAAAAACGACTCAGCACAGAAAATTAAGTGGAACAAAGAAACTGGTAGCAAGACACACACAAAAAAATACATCAAAATGACAGCACTAAACTCATAAAAAAAAAAAAATGGACTAATACACCAATAAAGAAACAGAGAGTGGCAGAATGGATTAAAAACCATCTATCTGCTGCCTACAACAGACACACCTTAGACTCAAAGACACAAACTAAAACTCAAAGGGTGCAAAAATATATCAAGCAAACAACAATCAAAAAAGAGCAGAAGTGTCAATATTACTCTCTGACAAAATAGACTTTAAAGCAAAATCCACCACAAAGGGTAAGGAAGGATACTATATAACGATTAAAAGGTCAGTACACTGGGAGGACATAACCATAATAAATATTTACACACCCAGTGACAGGGCTCCAAAATACATAAAACAAACTCTAACAGCACTGTAAAGACAAATAGACAGCTCCACAATAGTAGGAGACTTCAACACACCACTTTCAGTGAAGGATAGAGCATCCAGAAAGAAGCTCAATAAAGATATGGAAGATCTAAATGCTACAATCAGCCAACTTGATCTCACAGACTGTATAGAATACTCTACCCAATGGCAGCCAAGCATACTTTCTTTTCAAACGCACGTGGAACTTTCTCCAGAATAGACCACATATCAGGCCACAAAGCAAGCCTTAACAGAATCCAAAACACTGAAATATTACAAAACATATTTTCTGACCATAAAGCCATGAAAGTAGAAATCAAAAACAGAAAAAGCAAGGAAAAAAAAATCAAATACATGGATACTGAACAACACCTTGCTCAAGAACTACTGTGTTATAGAAGAAATGAAGGATGGAATAAAGAAATTCACAAAATCAAGTAAGAGTGAAAATATATCCCACCAGAACCTTTGGGACACAGCAAAAACAGGGCTTAGAGGTCAATTTATAGCAGTAAATACACACATCCAAAGAGAAGAAAGGGCCAAAATCAAAACATTAACCCTACAACTCAAACAAATAGTGAGGAGCAAAGGAAGCCCACAGGCACCAGAAGAAAGGAAATAATAAAAATTAGAGTAGTAATAAATGAAATAGAGAATAGAAAAACTATTGAAAGAGTTAACAAGACCAAAAGTTGGTTCTTTGAAAAGATCAATAGGATTGATGATAAACCATTGGCAAAATTGGCAAAAGAAAAACAGGAGAGGATGCAAATAACTTAAGAAATGAGATAGGCGATATCACAACAGACCAAACTGAAATTAAAAGAATCATAACAGAATACTATGAAAAATTGTACTCTAAAAAATTTGAAAGCCTAGAGGAAATGGACAAATTTCTAGAAACAAACTACCTACCTAAACTAACACAAACTGAAGTAGAAAAACAAAATAAACCTATAACAAAAGAAGAGATTGAAAAGGTAATTTAAAAACTCCCAACCAAAAAAAAAAAGCCCTGGCCCTGACAGCTTCACTGGAGAATTCTACCAAACATTCAGAGAAAAGGTAACACCAGCACTACCAAAGGTATTTCAGAGCAAAGAAAAGGATGGAATACTCCCAAACTCACTCTGTAAAGCCAGCATAACCCTGATACCAAAACCAGGTAAAGACACCACAAAAAAAGAAAATTGCAGACCAGTAATCCTCATGAACATAGACGCAAAAGTCCTCAACAAAATTCTAGCCAGTAGAATTCAACAACATATCAAAATAATAATTCACCATGACCAAGTGGGATTCATACCAGGTATGCAGGGATGGTTCAACATTAGAAAAACAATCAGTGTAATCCATCACATAAATAAAACAAAAGATAAAAGAACCACAGGATCTTATCAATTGATGCAGAAAGGGCATTTGACGAAGTCCAACACCCATTCATGATAAAAACTCTCAGCAAAATAGGAATAGAAGGGAAATTCCTCAACATAATAAACGGCATTTAAACAAAGGCAACAGCCAACATCATCCTAAATGGAGAGAGTCGGATAGCATTACCCTTGAGAATGGGAACGAGACAAGGTTCCCCTTTATCACGACTCTTTTTCAACATTGTGCTGGAGGTCCTAGCCAGAGCAATAAGGCAATAAAAAGAAATAAAAGGCATCCAAATTGGTAAGGAAGAAGTAAAAGTATCCCTATGAGCAGATGATATGATCTTATACACAGAAAACCCCAAAGAATCCACAAGAAAACTACTGGAACTAATTGAAGACTTCAGCAAAGTATCAGGATACAAGATAAACATTAAAAAAATTGGTTGAATTCCTCTACACCAACAAAAGAACTTCAGAGAGGAAATCACCAAATCGATGCCATTTACAATACCCCCAAAAGACAAAATACTTAGGAATAAATCTAACCACAGACGTAAAAGATCTATAAAAAGAAAGCTACAAGACACTACTGCAGGAAACTAAAAGAGACCTACGTAAGTGGAAAAACATACCTTGCTCATGGATAGGAAAACAACATAGTGAAAATGTCAGTTCTACCCAAAGCAATTTAGAGATACAATGCAATCCTGATCCAAATTCCAATGGTGTTTTTTAACAAGATGGAGAAAAAGATCACCAACTTCATATGGAAAGAGAAGATGCCCCACATAAGTAAAGCATTACTGAAGAAGAACAAAGTGGGAGGCCTCAAGCTACCATATTTTAGAACCTGTTATACCGCCACACTAGTCAAAACAGCCTGGTACTAGTACAACAACAGATACATTGGCCAATAGAACAGAACTGAGAATCCGGATGTAAATTTATCCACTTACGAGCAGGTGATATTTGACAAAGGCCGAAAGTCCTTTAAATGGGGAAAAGACAGTCTCTTTAACAAGTGGTGCTGGCATAACTGGATATCCATCTGCAAAAAAAATGAAACAAGATCCATACCTCATGCCATATATAAAACTAACTCAAAAGTGGATCAAAGATCTAAAGATAAAATCTAAAACAATAAAGATCATGGAAGAAAAAATAAGGGCAACGCTAGGAGCCCTAATACATAAACAGAATACAAAACATAACTAATAATGCACAAACACCAGAAGAGAAATAGATAACTGGGAGCTCCTAAAAATCAAACACTTATGATCATCAGAAGACTTTGCCAAGAGAGTAAAAAGACAACCTACAGACTGGGAAAAAAATTTTCGCTACAACATATCTGATCAGGGTCTAATCTCTAAAATCTATCAGATACTTCAAAACCTCAACAACAAAAAGACAAAAAACCCAAATACATAATGGGCATATGAGAATGATAGGGATATGAACAGGCACTTCACCAAAGAAGACATTCAGACGGCTAACAGATACATGAGGAAATGCTTGTGATCATTAGGCATTAAATAATAAGAGAAATGCAAATCAAAACTACAATGAGATACCATCCAACCTCAACAAGGCTAGCATTAATCCAAAAAACACAAAACAATAAATGTTGGAGAGGTTGTGGAGAGACTGGAAGAGTTATACACTGCTGGTTGTTGTTAGATGCCGTCGAGTCGGTTCCAACTCATAGCGACCCTATGCACAACAGAACGAAACACTGCCTGGTCCTGGGCCATCCTTACAATCATTGTTATGCTTGAGCTCATTGTTGCAGCCACTGTGTCAGTCCACCTCTTTGAGGGTCTTCCTCTTTTCCACTGACCCTGTACTCTGCCAAGCATGGTGTCCTTCTCCAGGGACTGATCCCTCCTGACAACATGTCCAAAGTATGTAAGACGCATTTTCACCATCCTTGCCTCTAAGGAGCGTTCTGGTCGCACTTCTTACAAGACAGTTTTGTTCGTTCTTTTGGCAGTCCATGGTATATTCAATATTCTTCCCCAACACCACAATTCAAAAGCATCAACTCTTCTTTGGTCTTCCTTATTCATTGTCCAGCTTTCACATGCATATGATGTGATTGAAAATACCACCGCTTGGGTTAGGCGCACCTTAGTCTTCAGGGTGACATCTTTGCTCTTCAACACTTTGAAGAGGTCCTTTGCAGCAGATTTGCCCAAAGCAATGCGTCTTTTGATTTCTTGACTGCTACTTCCATGGCTGTTGATTGTGGATCCAAGTAAAATGAAATCCTTGACAACTTCAGTCTTTTCTCCGTTTATCATGACGTTGCTCATTAGTCCAGTTGTGAGGATTTTTGTTTTCTTTATGTTGAGGTCCAATCCATACTGAAGGCTGTGGTCTTTGATCTTCATTAGTAACTGCTTCAAGTCCTCTTCACTTTCAGCAAGCAAGGTTGTGTCATCTGCATAACGCAGGTTGTTAATGAGCCTTCCTCCAATCCTGATGCCCCATTCTTCTTCATATAGTCCAGCTTCTCAGATTATTTGTTCAGCATACAGATTAAATAGGTAGGGTGAAAGAATACAACCCTGACGCACACCTTTCCTGACTTTAAACCAATCAGTATCCCCTTGTTCTGTCCGAACAACTGCTTCTTGATCTATATAAAGGTTCCTCAAGAGCACAATTAAGTGTTCTGGAATTCCCATTCTTTGCAGTGTTATCCATAGTTTGTTATGGTCCACACAGTCGAATGCCTTTGCATAGTCAAAAAACACAGGTAAACATCCTTCTGGTATTCTCTGCTTTCAGCCAGGATCCATCTGAGATCAGCAATGATATCCCTGGTTCCACATCCTCTTCTGAAGCCAGCCTGAATTTCTGGCAGTTCCCTGTTGATATACTGCTGTAGCCTTTTTTGAATGATCGTCAGCAAAATTTTGCTTGTGTATGATATTAATGATATTGTTCTATAATTTCCACATTTGGTTGGATCACCTTTCTTGGGAATAGTCATAAATATGGATCTCTTCCAGTCAGTTGGCCAGGAAGCTGTCTTCCATATTTCTTGGCATAGACGTGTGAGCACCTCCAGTGCTGCATCTGTTTGTTGAAACATCTCAATTGATATTCCATCAATTCCTGGAGCCTTGTTTTTCGCCAATGCCTTCAGAGCAGCTTGGACTTCTTCCTTCAATACCATCGGTTCCTGATCATATACCACCTCTTGAAATGGTTGAATATGGACTAATTCTTTTTGGTATAATGACTCTGTGTATTCCTCCCATCTTCTTTTGATGCTTCCTGCATCGTTTAATACTTTCGCCATGGAATCGTTCACTATTGCAACTCGAGGTTGAATTTTTTCTTCAGTTCTTTCAGCTTGAGAAACACCGCGCGTGTTCTCCCCTTTTGGTTTTCCATTTCCAGCTCTTTGCAAATGTCATAATACTTTTCTTTGTCTTCTCAAGAGGCCCTTTGAAATCTTCTGTTCAGTTCTTTTATTTCATCACTTCTTCCTTTTGCTTTAGCTGCTTTACGCTCAAGAGCAAGTTTCAGAGTCTCCTCTGACATCCATCTTGGCCTTTTCTTTCTTTCCTGTCTTTTCAGTGACCTCTTGCTTTCTTCATGGATGATGTCCTTGATGTCATTCCACAGCTTGTCTGGTCTTCGTTCACTAGTGTTCAGTACGTTAAATCTGTTTTCAGATGGTCTCTAAATTCAGGTGGGACATACTCAAGGTCATATTTTGGCTCTCGTGGACTTGCTCTGATTTTCTTCAGTTTCAGCTTGAACTTGCATATGAGCAATTGATGGACCGTTCCACAGTTGGCCCCTGGCCTTGTTCTGACTGATGATATTGAGCTTTTCCATTGTCTCTTTCCACAGATGTAGTCAATTTGATTTCTGTGTGTTTCATCTGGCGAGGTCCATATGTACAGTCGCCGTTTATGTTGGTGAAAGAAGGTATTTGCAATGAAGAAGCCGTTGGCCTTGCAAAATTCTATCATTCGATCTCAGGCATTGTTTCTATCACCAAGGCCATATTTTCCAACTACTGATGCTTCTTCTTTGTTTCCAACTTTCTCATTCCAATCGCCAGTAATTATCAATGCATCTTGATTGCATGTTCGATCAGCAGCTGATAAAAATCTTCTATTTCTTCATCCTTGGCCCTAGTGGTTGGTGCGTAAATTTGAATAACAGTCGTATTAACTGGTCTTCCTTGTAGGCATATGGATATTATCCTATCACTGACAGCACTGTACTTCAGAATAGATCTTGAAAGGTTCTTATTGACAATGAATGCAACACCATTCCTTTTCAAGTTGTCATTCCCAGCATAGTAGACTATATGATTGTCCAATTCAAAATGGCCAATACCAGTCCATTTCAGCTTACTAATGCCTAGGATATCGATGTTTATGTGCTCCATTTCATTTTTGATGATTTCCAATTTTCCTAGATTCATATTTCATACATTCCAGGCTCCAATTATTAATGGATGTTTGCAGCTGTTTCTTCCCATTTTGAGTTGCGCCACAGTAGCAAATGAAGATCCTGAAAGCTTTACTCCATCCACATCTTTCAGGTTCACTCTACTTTGAGGAGGCATCTCTTCCCCAGTCATCTTTTGAGCACCTTCCAACCTGAGGGGCTCATCTTCCAGCACTATTTCAGACAATGTTCTGCTGCTATTCATAACGTTTTCATTGGCTAATGCTTTTCAGAAGTAGACTGCCAGGCCCTTCTTCCTAGTCTGTCTTAGTCTGGAAGCTCAGCTGAAACCTGTCCTCCATGGGTGACCCTGCTGGTATCTGAATACCGGTGGCATAGTTTCCAGCATCACAGCAACACGCAAGCCCCCACAGTAGGACAAACTGACAGACAAGTGGGGGACACTGCTGGTAGGAATGTAAAATGGTACAACCACTTTGGAAATCAATTTGGCACTTCCTGAAAAAGCTGGAAATAGAAGTAGCAAATGATCCAGCAATCCCACGTTTTGAAATATATCGTAGAGAAATAAGAGCCATCACATGAACAGATATATGCACACCCATGTTCCTTGCAGCACTGTTCACAACAGCAAAAACATGGAAACAACCTAGGTGCCCATCAACGGATGAATGGATAAACAAATTATGGCATAGTCACACAAAGGAATACTACCCAATGATAAAGAACAATGAGGAATACATGAAATATCTAACAACATGAATGAATCTGGAAGGCATTCTGTTGAGTGAAATTAGTCACAAAAGGACAAATATTGTGTGACACCACTGTAATAAGAGCTCAAGAAAAGGTTTTTAACACAAAAGAAAACATTCCTTGATGGTTACGAGTGTGGAGAAGGAGGGAGAGGGAAATTCACTAACTAGATAGTACACAAGGATTATTGTAGATGAAGGAAAGGACAACACACAGTACAAAGGAAATCAGCACAACTGGACTAAACCAGAAGCTGAGAACTTTCCTGAACAAAACCAAACACTTCGAAGGCCAGAGTAGCAGGGGTGGGTGTCTGGGGACTGTGGTTTCAGGGAGCGTCTAGGTCAATTATTATAACAAAGCTTATTAAGAAAATATTCTGCATCCCACTTTGAAGAGTGGCATCTGGGGTCTTAAAAGCTTGCGAGCAGCCATCTAAGATGCATCAATTTGTCCCAACCCATCTGGAGCAAAGGAGAATGAAGTATAATAAAGACACAAGGAAAATATTAGCCCAAGAGACAAAAGGGCCTCATAAACCAGGGACTCCATCAGCCTGAGACCAGAAAAACTAGATGGTGCCCAGCTACCACCAACAACCGCCTTGACAGAGAACACAACAGAGAGTCCATGACAGAGCAAGAGAAAAGTGTGGTGCAGAACTCAAATTCTCATAAAAAGACCAGACTTAATGGTCTGAGATTAGAGGAACCCCAGAAGACATGGCTCCTGGACGCTCTGTTAACCCAAAACTAAAACCATTCCTGAAGCCAACTCTTCAGACAAAGATTAGACTGGACTATAAAACATAAAATAATACTCGTTAAAAGCATGCTTCTTGACCATACTTAATGGTCTGACTGAGACTGGAGGAACTACAGCGGTCATGGCCCCCAGACTCTTTGTTAGCCCAAATCTAAAACTGTTCCTGAAGTCAACTCTTCAAAGATTAGATTGGACTGTAAGACATAAAATGATACTGGTGAGGAGTGTGCTTCTTAGCTCAGGTAGACACGTGAGACTATGTGGGCAGCTCCTGTCCGGAGGCAAGATGAGAAGGCAGAGGGGGACAGGAGCTGGTTGAATGGACACGGGAAATACAGGGTAGAGAGAAGGAGTGTGCTGTCACATAGTAGGGAGAGCAACTTGGGTCACATAACAATGTGTGTATAAGTTTTTGTATGAGAAACTGACTCGAATTGTAAACTTTCACTTAAAGCATAATTAAAAAAAGGAAAAGTGTGCTGCTTAGTTCAAGTAGGTGTCTGGAGGTGGGATGAGAAGATAGAAAGGGATAAGAACTGGTTGAATGGACACTGGAAACCTGGGGTGGAAAGGGGAGTATGCTGTCACATTATAGGGATTGCAACTAGGGTGTCATAACAATGTGTGTATAAATTTTTGTATGAGAAATTAACCTGAGCTGTAAACTTTCACCTAAAGCACAATAAATAAATAAATTTTTAAAAAGTCTAGGCCGCCAGTCTGTTAGCTTTTTTCTTCAAAGATCTCTACTTTGTCTCAACATAACACAACTTAAGAAATGAAGGATTTTAAATAAATACGATCGGAAATTCCTATTTGTTTGCCAACAAGGACTTTATTATTTACTTGATCTTCTAGCACTTTGGCAAGAAAAACTAGGCAGTAAATCTGAATTTGGTCCTCTGGTAGTAAACCTTCAGTGAGGTGGGCAGCTGGGA